>NC_046284.1:23012802-23630833 GCF_004115265.2 Rhinolophus ferrumequinum | reverse complement strand
TTTTGGCCTAGCCATATCCTGCGTTCTTGTGTGGGGAGCGGGAGCAGAGACCCCACAGACCCCGCCGGACGCCCCGCACGACACTTGGCGTAGTCGGCAGGATCCCCTGCAGGACACATGGCGCAGCGAGCAGGGTACGGTGTCGGCCAAAGCTCTCCAAAGGACGGTGGAGCAGTTTGTGCTTATGGACACTCAGTTGCAGGAAGACCAGGAGGAGCAGCTGCCTGAGAGCTGGACCCCCGTGGAGGGGTGGGAAGACGTGGACGGTTCCCCAACCAGCAGAGGCCGGAGAAAGCGAAGGTTGTTGCGGCCCCGTGGGCTGGGAAGTGCTTGCTGAGACAGCCCGGATGCAGGACTTGTAGTCCCAGGAGGAAACGCTGCTGAGTCCTCCGTGGGAGCTGAGGGTGAGGTCAAGGTCATCCCTCACCCCCAGGACAGCCCTGGCGAATGACTATGGACTATGGGGAATTGCCTTCCATCCCTAATTTAATGGACCACTTGACTGTTTGGGAACATACCACCATGTAGTGGAACTGGTGGATGTTTGCTTTTGTGTCTTGACCGGCTGCCATCGAGAATATGTAAGCACCTTGACTGTGAGCCGCTGTTGTTCCAGCACAGTACCCTGAGAGGCCCAGAGAAAGTGGCAGTGCCCTGAGAGCCCTGGCTGTGTCCAGGAAGTCTGGCTGTGTCCAGAGAGAGTGGCAGTGCCCTGAGAGCCCTGGCTGTGTCCAGGAAGTCTGGCTGTGTCCAGAGAGAGTGGCAGTGCCCTGATATACAGATATACTGGGAGTTAAAAGGCTACAGATATACTGGGAGTTAAAAAATGCATGTTTCTGCTTTCAGTGAACTTAACACTTTAGGGAGGAGAAGCAAACATGTAAAGACATGAGAAAATGTTGCAGTTATATTGATGGACACTTGGTCAGGTTCCATATAGGGGGTAACACAAAGGAAGCAACGGTTACCTCTTGTGGGGGGCATCTTCATGGAGGAGGTGCCCCTGGACTCTTGAAGGAGAGGGACTCCCTCAAGCAGACAAGAGGCCAGGAGACAAGGACATCTCTAGCAGAAGGAAGTGCATGAACACACTGGCAGAGTTGCAAAGAGCTTGGGGAATAAAGGCAACTGTAAATGGTTCTGAGTGACACTACTGAAATGGGCTGAGAGAAGGGAAGATGCACAGAAAAAAAGATGAGACAACTTTTGTCTTCACAGCATTGCTCAGATTCAGGCCTGTAACCACTTTTCAATCTATCATCTCTTTGTCTTATAAATAGCTTCAAGACCTACCCATACAAATTTGGAAGTATCTGTAATAGCAAGACAATTTTGTTTCCAATATTTTTTACATGAAAATGTGTTTGTTATGTTTTTTACAAAATTTCCATGTAAACATGGTATTGAATGGCACAACTGGATTTGGGGTGGTGCATTACTGTCTACTGAATAATCATCCGAGTTGGTTAAAGGCTTTCCGTGTGATCTCCTTTTCTTGTTGGAAAAACAAGTTACAAAAAATCAATTATCCATTCAGGTTTCTAGAACTCTGGAGCAGTTGTTAGCTCCCTAAGTGTTGATATTATCCTGGAATGTTTTTCAACTAAAGTCTGCGCCTTACATGTTTCCACTCCTTTTCCCCCACTCAGTGGCTGCACTTGCAACATTGTTTACCAGTCTGGTGAGGATGGGTCCTTTCCCTTTTGCTATGGAACCTATCAGCTACTGTGTTAGAGCGCCCAGGAACAAAAGTGTGGTGTTCCTAAGGAGTGGACACGTTAGTATTCTTTTGTGATATATTTCCCTCTCAAAATTGGGGAGTCTTTATCTGCTGTTGACTACAGGCTATCTTACATGAGCATCATTCCTACCTTTTCAACAGGAGCTAGTCTATGCAATAGCCATTTGCCATAGGGGAATTCCATTACCTTCACTTACCAGCAGGATAGATTCTGTCTGGTGTTTACACTGAAGATGGAGGAAATTGAATTAAATTCTTTCAAGTGCTAGATTTACTTACACTGTCAATTTCCTCTTTTTGGACAAAGAGAGGAGGACTATATATCTCAAACTTACCAACTGTCAGCACTTCCAGTAATAGTTTTCTGCTTAGAATCAAAGAAAGATTTGGGTTTTTGAGTCCCTAAAGCCTTCTAGTTAGAACCTAATAAACTTCATGACTTGGAAATGAATTTAATATACATTTTTGTGTATTGGAATAACTTTCACAATAAATCCAGTGTCTTACTTGAAAAATGTCTTAGGGCAAAATTTGGCAGCTTCTTCAAAGAGTAGCTCTCCTACCATCATTTCCTGGTGAAAACTATGCAAGAATTAGATTAAATAACACCACCACCAAAAAATCATCCAATGTTTTGCCAAGTGACAAAACACTGGCCTGTGGGAAAAGCTAGAGAAAGCAAGTAAAAGTACACACGATCATTGGCATGGAAATATATAAATACAAAGAGAAACTTTGTAAAACATTTCTGATGCCAGAGATAAACATTTTATAATGCTGTCCAAAAAAATAATATTATGGGAAAGCTTTTACCCTTGAGTTTCAGCTTAGGTGACATTTAATTTATAGATGGAATAAAAATACATATGCATTTTCACATTTCTCTAAATTATGTACAAAATATCTGATATTTGGATAAAAGCTGCAAAAATCCCATCCCAAACCTAATGGGACATGGGACCTGTGCTCAAGTAGCTAGTAGTACAGTTGAAAAGATGAAACTTCCACACATGGCATCATTAAAGTCAAAGAAAGTTTGCAATGAGGATTGAAATGCACATAACTTAGTGAAAGCTGCACAGTACAGAAACAAATCAGAAGCTGTAAGACGTTAGGAAGAGGAACAAAGGATTAATGGGGAGTTGGAGTCTTAGGGAAAGTTTCATGGAGGATGTGTGATTTGTTGTCTGATAGGCTAAGCACAGTTTGGATTCAAAGAAGTGAGAGGGAATGAGACATTCTGATTGAAAAAGAGGGAAACAAGAGCAAAGACATGAAAGAGTGAATATGGTGGGCAGAAGGCAAAGAAGAGGCCAGCCTGACTAGGATAGAGTATGTGAGGATGTTGGCATGGCATGACTTGGCAATATCATCTTAAGAATTTGGTTTGGGTTCCAAAGGCAGAGAAGAGCCATCAGGATCTATTGAGCAGTTATAGTGACTTGATGAAAGTAGTATTGTGAGAAAATCAGACCAGGATATACAGGATTTTATATGTCCATCCATATGTCAAATGTACCAGTGGCAAAGATTTTTACTTGCCAGTACAGTGAGCAGTGAGATGACTGTGAAAGGAAAGAGGCTGAGGCTGGCATGACATCAGGCCATAACAAAGAATAGGATCAACCAGGATGAATTCAGATGGGAAGGAAAGTTTCAACTGGCAATACAGGAGAGTTGAGATGAAACATTCTAATTATTCTTACATGTTGTACCCAAAAGAAACTAATGAGAACAAGAAAACTGGAACAGTGAGGACCCATTATCATCTGGCACCTGCCTATCTCTAACCTAATTTTGATGCATGCACCAGTCATATTGAACTGCTTATAGTTTCCTGAAATCAATGTTCTCTCACTTTTCCAGGCCTTTGCCCAGAACAGTCTTTGTCCTATTTTTTCCTGAATGTAATTGTTGTAGGTAGAATGGTCCTCAAAGTTATACAGGTTCTAATCCCCGGAACCTGCATTGTGTAGCAAAAGGGACTTTGCAGATGTAATTAAGGTTAAGGACTTCAAGATAGGGAAGATAATCATGGATTATTCAGGTGGGCCCGATCTCATCACATGAGACCTTAAAAGCAGAGAACTTTCTCCAGATGCAGTCAGAGAGATGTAGCAAAAGGAGAAGTCAGAGAGGTATGAAGTGTGAGAGAAACTCAACCCACTGTTGCTGGAAGGAAGCCACATGGAAGGAATGAGGCTAGCCTCTGGGAGCAAAGACTAGCTGGCCTCTTGCAAGGAACTGAATTTGACAATCAACCTGAGTGAGCTTGGAAGTGGATTTACATATTTCCAGAGCCCCAGGAATGAATACAATTGCTGACACCTTGGTTTTGACCTTATGAGACTCAAAGCATAGGAACCAGCCAGGCTACATTGTACCCAGATTTCCAGACTTGTAATCTACAGAACTAGGAAATAACAAATGGATGTTGTTTTAAGGCAATCAATTTGTAGTTATTTGTTAAGGCAGGCATAGAAAACTAATACAACACATTTTTGGTTTTAATTAAAGTTTATTGCAGTGACAATTGTTAGTAAAGATACACAGATTTCAGGTATACAATTCTGTAATACATCATCTATACATTACATTGTGTGTTCACCATCCAAAGTCAGTTCTCTTTCCATCACCATATATTTGATCCCCTTTACCATCAACTACCACCTCCCTCCCTCCTTACCCTCTGGTAACCACTAAACTACTGTCTGTGTCTATGAGTTTTTGTGTCTTCATTTGTTTGTTTTGTTCTTTTGTTGTTTTCAGTTTTATATACCACATCAGGGAAATCATATGGATTTCCACTTTTTCTGTCTGACTTATTTCGCTTAGCATTCCATGTTGTCCCAAATGGTCCTATTTCATCTTGTCTTACCACTGAATAGTATTCCATTGTGTATATATACCACAACTTGTTTATCCATTCATCTATAGAAGGACATTTTGGTTGTTTCCATGTCTTGGCCACCGTAAACAAAACTGCAATGAACATTGGAGCATGTATATATTTATGGATAAATGTTTTCAGATTTTTTGGGTAGATACCCAGGAGAGGGATTATTGGGTCATATGGTAATTCTATTCTTAATTTTTTGAAGAACCTCCACACTGCCTTCCATAGTGGCTGCACCAATCTGCATTCCCACCAACAGTGTATGAGGGTTCCTTTTTCTCCACAGCCTCTCCAACACTTGTTACTATTTGTCTTGTTGATGATAGCCATTCTGACTGGGGTGAGGTGATATCTCATTGTGATTTTTATTTGCGTTTCTCTGATGATTAGTGATGTTGAGCATTTTTTCATATGTGCATTGGACATTTCTATGTCTTCTTTGGACAAATTTCTATTGAGGTGTTCTGCCCATTTTTTCATTCGATTGCTTGTTTTTGTTGTTGTTGTTGAGTTGTATGAGCTCCTTATATATTTTAGATATTAGTCCCTTATCGGAGGCTTTGTTTGCAAAATTCTTCTCCCATTTGATTGGTTGCCTCTTTATTTTGTCGATGGTTTCTTTTGCTGCGCAGAAGCTTTTTAGTTTGATATAGTCCCATTCATTTATTTTAGCTTTTACTTCCCTTGACTTTGGGGTCAAAATCATAAAATGTCCTTTGAACCCAATGTCTATAAGTTTAGTACCTATGTTTTCTTCTATGCATTTTATTGTATCAGGTCTTATGTTTAGGTTTTTTTATCCATTTTGAGTTAATTTTGGTACACGGTGACAGATAGTCTAGTTTCATTTGTTTGCTCGTGGCTTTCCAATTCTCCCAGCACCATTTACTGAAGAAGCTGTCTTTCCTCCATTGTATGTTTTTAGCTTCCTTGTCAAAAATTATCTGTCCATATTTATGTGGGTTTATTTCTGGGTTCTCAGTTCTATTCCATTGGTATGTGTGTCTGTTTTTCTGCCAGTATCATAGTGTTTTGATTATCGTTGCCCTGTAGTACAAGCTGAAGTCAGGGAGTGTGATACCTCCAGTATTGTTCTTTTTTCTTAGGCTTGCTTTGGCTATTCGGGGTCTTTTGTGGTTTCATACAAATCTGATGATTTTTTGTTCTATTTCCTTTAAAAATGCCATTGGGATTTTGGTGGGGATTGCATTAAATCTATATATTGCTTTGGGTAATATGGCCATTTTAACTATGTTGGTTCTTCCAATCCATGAACACAGAATGTCTCTCCATTTCTTTGAGTCTTCTTCAATTCCTTTTAAAAATGTCTTATAGTTTTCAGTGTATAAGTCTTTCACATCCTTGGTTAAGTTTATTCTTAGGTATTTTATTCTTTTTGTTGCAATTGCAAAAGGAATTGTTTTTTTATTTCTTTTTCTGAGATTTCATTTTTAGTATATAGGAATGCAATGGACTTTTGTACATTGATTGTGTAGCTGGCAACTTTTCTGTATTCGTTGATTGTTTCTAATAGCTTTTTGGTGGAGTCTTTAGGGTTTTCTATATATAGCATCACGTCATCCGCAAAAAGTGACAATTTGACTTCTTTGTTCCCAATTTGGATGCCTTTTATTTCTTTCTCTGGTCTGATTTCTCTGGCTAGGACTTCCAATACTATGTTGAAAAGCAGAGGTGATAGGGGACAGCCCCGTCATGTTCCTTAATGTAGAGCATAGGGCTTCAGTTTTTCACCTTTAATTATGATATTAGCTGAGGGTTTGTCATATGTGGCCTTTATTATGTGAAGATATTTTCCTTCTATACCTATTTTACTAAGTGTCTTAATCATAAATGGATGTTGTATCTTGTGAAATGCTTTTTCTGCATCTATTGATATAATCGTGTGATTTTTGTCTTTTATGTGGTGTATCACATTGATGGATTTGTGTATGTTGAACAATCCTTGTGCCCTTGGGAGGAACCCCACTTGGTTGTGATGTATAATCTTTTTAATGCATTGTTGCATTTGATTTGCTAGAATTTTGTTTAGGATTTTTGCATCTGTATTCATCAGAGATATTGGTCTGTAGTTTTCGTTTTTTGTGTTATACTTCCCAGGTGTTGGTATCAGGGTAATGTTGGCTTCATAAAACGAGTTAGGGAGTATTGTCTCTTCTTCAAATTTTTGGAAGAATTTGAGTAGGATGGGTATTAGATCCTCTTTGAATGTTTGGTAGAATTCTCTAGTGAAGCCATCTGTTCCCCAACTTTTGCTTTTGGGAAGGTTTCGGATGACTGATTCAGTATCCTTACTGTTGATACGTCTATTTAGATTTTCTAATGCTTCGTGATTCAGCCTTGGGAGGCTATGCTTCTTTTTCATTTTTTTTAATTGCGGAATATTGAGGAACAATGTGTTTTTCCAGGACCCATCTGTTCCCTGTCAAGTCATTATTTTCAATCTAGTTGTGGAGGGCGCAGCTCACTGACCCATGTGGGAATTGAACCAGTGATCTTGGTGTTATGAGCACTGCGCTCTGACCACTGAGCACAC
Organism: Rhinolophus ferrumequinum; assembly: GCF_004115265.2. Classification (NCBI taxonomy): domain Eukaryota; kingdom Metazoa; phylum Chordata; class Mammalia; order Chiroptera; family Rhinolophidae; genus Rhinolophus; species Rhinolophus ferrumequinum. The sequence goes on along the minus strand of NC_046284.1, from coordinate 23,623,642 downwards.
CAGGCATCCCCCAGCTGTATGTTTCTAAGAACTTGTCCATTTCCTCTAGGTTATTGAATTTGGTGGCATATAGTCCTCATAGTATTCTTGGATGATCCTTTGTATTTCTGTGGCATCCCTGGCAACTTCCCCTCTTTCCTTTCTGATTTCGTTTATTTGTGTCTTTTCTCTTATTATCTTAGTGAGTCTAGCCAAGGGTTTGTCAATTTTATTAATTTTTTTCAAAGAACCAGCTCTTTGTTGCATTAACTTTTTCTGTTGTCTTTTTGTTTTTTATTTCATTTAGTTCTGCTCTGATTTTTATTCTGTCCTTCGTTCTGTTGACTTTGGGTTTCATTTGTTCTTTTTTTTCCCTAGTTCTTGAAGGTGTAACATGAGTTTATTTATCTGGGATTGTTTTTCTTTCTTGAGACAGGCCTGTACTGATATGAATTTCCCTCTTAAAACTGCTTTTGCTGCATCCTGCAAAATTTTTTAGGGTGTATTTTCATTGTCATTTGTTTCTATGTATCTTTTGATCTCTCCTCTTATTTCTTCTTTGACCCAGTCATTCTTTAAAAGTATGTTGTTTAATCTCCACATAGTTGTGGTTTTTCCTGCTTTCTTTTTGCAGTTGATAACCAATTTCAAAGCCTTGTGATCAGAGAATATGCTTGGGATGATTTCAATCTTCTTAAATTTGCTGAGGCTGGTTTTATGTCCCAATATGTGGTCTATCCTTGAGAATGTTCCATGTACACTAGAAAAGAATGTATAGTCTGATGTTCTAGGATGAAGTGCTCTATAAATATTAATTATGTCCATTTCATCTAAGGTGTCATTTAGGGCTATTTGTTTATTTTCTGTTCGGAAGATCTATTCATAGCTGTCCATTATGTGATATAGCACCTTTAATATTCAGCTCAAACATCATACTTCCGGGAATGTTTCCCTAAGCCTCCCATAGCACCCAATACATTCCTGTATAATGGCAAGAATGACATTGTATTGATGTCATTTTGGTGCGCAACTGACTCCTTCCCTAAGTAGTGAGTGGCTTAAAAGAAGGGACCACATCTTAGTCATTTCTTTATTGGTAGCACTTAGCACAGTGACTGACAGTTAGCAGGTACTCAGCAAATATTGAGGTGGAGAAAGAAGGAAAATAGGAGCAGGAATAGCTGGCTAAGAAGCTAAGAGAAGAGAGTCAGGGTGAAAGAAAATGGAATAGCAGCCAATAATTAGTCAGGGCTTAGGAATAGTGTGGTGGAGATGGCAGCTGGAAATGTAAATAAATGCTAAAAGTAGACTTAAGTGTTAGAAAGGAATACCAACAATAAATAAGCTTAGAAGACTCTTCAAAGGCTTAGAAATTGGAAGCAATAAATTCTGCCTGCCAGTTACTCGGCTCCACTTTTATGAAGTATAGCTTCCAATATGCTTTTTAGCAATTCACTCCTAAACAAAAATTGATAGCCAAAGGTCACTAGTCATTTGAAAGAAAACTCCAAGTTGAAAGAAAGAGGCCAGCACAAGGAGAAAAGAAGGAATTGAAACAAACAATTAAACAGTGTAGAGAGCAGAAGAAAATGTCTATAAAACAATAACTAATATCCTCAAAGAAATAAGAGAAGACATTGCATCACTAAAACAAGAAAATGATTGTGAGAAAGAATAAGCAAAGAACTAAAAAGAGTTCCTGAAAAATTAAAATACAATAGCAAAATTTCAGTAAACAGGTTTGAAGATAAAGTTAAGGAAATCATACAAACAGTTGAAGAAAAAGATAGAGTTTTAATTTATCAAAATTGCTTGAATGCTTACTATGTGCCAGGTAGTGTTCTAAGCTTTTGGAATATATCAATATGTCATTATCAACAACAACAAACTGACAAAAATCCTCTGTCCTCGTGTAGCTTACATTTTGGTAGACAATATGAGAATGAAGAAAACTAGAACAATCCAAGCTATCCATCATAAAGCTAATAAGAATTTCTAGAAAGAAAAACAAAAAATGATGGGAGCAAATTATCAATGAAATATTCAAAATAGATTCCCAGCTCTGAAGAACATGAGTTTTCAGATTTAAAAGGCCCAACTAGAGCCCAGTACAAGAAGAGCATTATGAGATTCCAGAACACTAAGGATGAAGAGAAGAACCTGCAAACTTCCTGAGAGAAAAATAAGATAAGTCACATACGAAGTATTTGGCTTCTCAATACCAATATTAAAGGCTAGAAGACAATGGGGTAATGCCATCAATATTCTGAGCAAATGATTATTTTCATCCAAGAATTTTATCCTCAGCTAAGTTATTAATCAAATCAGAGGGTAGAATAAAAAATACTTTCAGATATGCAAAGTCTCAAAAATGTTATCTACCATTCACCCTTACTCAGAAAGTGAAACTCAACCAAAACCAGGGTGTAAACCAAGAAAGATGTTCTTAAAACATGGAGCCTATCCAGGGGAGAGCTGAAAGGAATTTACAGGATGATAGCTGTGCAATAAGCACAGAAAGCAAATGGTTCAGATTGGAACAGACCAGAAGGCCTCGGGATGGACATTTCTAGGGAGAAAAGTCCTCAAAACCCAAACAAAACAAAACAACAATAACAAAACTGAGAAATCATCTCAGAGTTTTGCTCACGTGACCATGTGAACAATTGCACCAAGAGGTATTTTGCAAGAGTGTTGGAAGGTATAGGAATACTTGGCCACAGGTCCAAAGAAACTACGTAAAGGGGGGAAAATGAATTAGGTAATCATTAACTTCTGAAAAAAAATTGCACAAAGAAGGAAATGTAATATCATAGTAAAATTCTTGGCTTGTCAGTGAATAATATTTGTGTAATCATGATGCAAACATTAAATTGTGATATAAATTATGTTGGAAGAATAGAAGAGATGAAGGGATTTGTAAGAAAATTGAATCCTCATCTACCATGATAAGATGGCAATAGATCAATTACAATTAATCAAAATACAACAATGCGTGCATGTTATTTTGCAATATAAAAGTGAATGTTAGAAGAAACAGTTAAATAATTGAAAGTGAGATGGGGTAAATGGGAGGAGGAAGGACAAAGATACAAGGGTCTTGCCCATTTTTGTAGTGTAAGCCTTTTAGACTAATGTAACATTGTAATTCAGCATATATTACTTAGATAAAAATAATTATTAATTTTGAAAAGAATCAATTAGGGGTTAACATAAGGATAACAGGTTATTTTCACCTCCATTTTCTGACCCCCCGTCCTCCAGATATCCTGTAGGTTCCTCCTGGTCATAATCAGAGAGGAAAGGGTCTGAAAAACTCTTTCACACTGAGAACCTAGGCATTTAAGGGGCTATCTTCGAGAAGGAGGGTTCTGGGGATGGGGATATATATTATTAAAAGAGGAGTTTGGAGCAGGGCAATGCTAAGCAAGGAATAATTTCTAAATATTAATATGTGGGCATTAGCACAGTTCATGACTAGGATGGGGTTTGGTTGCATGGGTGGGTCAGTGAGACACTTTGTAGTAAGGAAGCTTTCACTACTATGTTCTCAAAGTCATGCAATAAAACCAAACATTTGTATTGCATTTACAAGTAATTTCACTGGTGCCCTCTTATCTGAGTCATTTAAGGTCAAGGACATCCAGCTAATAAATGAATAAGGATGGAGCAACACTAAGATCCAGGAATAGCTGCCAGTGCTCCTTGCCTCTGTATCACTCCACCAAGATGCTTTCCCATGAATTTTCTGAGGCCCCCCTCCCAAATGTCTTTAAAAGACTTACTTGGCCGCTGAACTAGTGCTGCACGTGCCCCAGCTCTTCCAGAATTCCCCCACCAACCTTCCCTGTCCCCTGCTTCATTTCTTTCTAAGCACTAGAAAAAAGTGAGCAAAAGAAAGGCAAGGGTATCAGCAAAGGAAGGTCAGGCAGATGAGGTTGGGTGGAGAAACAGCTGGGGCAAAACAGACCCCAGTGCCTTTTCTGTTTGGTGACTGGAATTACAAACATGGCATCTATGTGCACTCAACTCAATGCTCATCTCATCAGATTTACAGAACTGAGCCCCTTTCCATACCTAATACTCAGGCAGAAATTGGGCATTTAGGATAATGTGTATTAACAGAAATACGTGAGGAGAGACATATGATGTCAGACAATAAAGTTCTCATCCTAGAAAAAGTGCTACATACCTCATTGCTAAATATCACTATGGTCACCTTAGAAGTACTCCCCTTGGGAAGCTATGCACTGATGCCAGCGCCTAGTCCACCCTTCAAAGCAATTTTGGAACTCTTTTTCTGGAATGGCCATCAGAGCTGTCATCGCATTACCTCTGATGTCCTGAATGTCATCAAAATGTCTTCTTTTCAATATTTCCTTTTTATTGGGGTAAAGAAAGAAGTTCTTAGGGGCCAGATCAGGAGGGTGTTCCAATATAGTTATTTGTTTACTGTCTGAAAACTCCCTCAGAGACAGTGCTGTGTGAGCTGGTGCATTGTTGTCAAGCAAGAGCCATGAATTGTTGGCGAAAAGTACAGGTCATCTAACTTTTTCACGCAACCTGTCCAGTTAGTTCCAAATTCATAATGAATAATCCCTCTGATATCAAAAAAGTTTAGCAACATCGTTACAAGTTTGCAAACTTAATTGTGAGGTCTTGTAATCATTGCTCTTTGATTGGCAAACAACCCATCGTGCAAATGCAGCAATCTTCACAGAAAGTTTATCAGCCTTTCCAGCAAGGAAACAAAAACTACACACAAGGTCTGCCCTGTCAGGGCTTCTCTGATTGCCTCCAACCAGACACCTGGCAAGTTGGACGCCATCCAGAGTAATGTCCCAATCAGTACCTCAAGGAAACCTGCCAACTCTAGCCCAGAGTGGGAAGTTTCTCCACTGTGGGAACATTGGGAGGGGCCAAGACTGGGAGGTGAAAGTGATGAGTGATGAGAACTTTGCTCCAAAGTTCTTCAAGGGGTGGCCCCTGGAAATGCACAGGCACTCACAATTTGGCCCAGTATTGGGAATCTGAGTGGCTTAACCTTTGCTCCACTAGTGGTTGCATTTCCTCAGGCAGGCCTCCCCATGAAGCTAGGATGGAGACTGATGGTGTCTGAATAGTAAGGATGCCTCTGTTGTATTTCTTCCTTTACCTGATAGCAACTCCTTCTCTGTGCTGCAGTTTGTGGCCAATCTAGAAGGCTGTGGATCCAACATTATCCCCTTAGTTCATCTAGAAGAAACAATGGGATCAACAGAAACACATTCACATTGAAGTATTTGAGATTTCATGGGGCTTTCTTAGGATGATTTGTATTTTTTTTTAATTAAGGCTTTTTGGGGTAACAATGGTTACTAAAGTTACATGGGTTTCAAGTATACGATTCTATATTTTAACAGAGGAGATGTAAGAGAACAAATCACACAGAATTTCAGGCATTGACATACAGCCTGTGGCTACTTTCAAAGGCATATAGAAAATTAGAACTTACAGAACTGGAAATCACCTGTCCACAACCTCATTTTACAGAACAGGAAACTGAGGCCCAGACAGAGGAAAGAACTTGCTCATAGTCCTGAAGGAGTTAGTGGCAGACAACCCAAGTCCTTTATCAAAGCAGGCCAAGATTCTTGGCACTTAGCCACAGCATCTCTGATGAACTCATGGTTCCAAGCAAATGCCTTTAGAACTGATCTCTTGGAGACCAGTCCATTCATAAGACAGTTTTCATGTGCAGTTTTCTCTTTCTATAAAAACTTCCAGGAAGTTCATTCATTAAGTAAATTAGTAGTGCACATACAGTATTAGGTACTGTGAATTTAGAGACTTTAGAGGAGCTCACAGTCTAGTGGAGGAAAAAAGGTAGAAGGGACAATGAAAATGTACTGTGATCATTGTTGCGTAGGTGATAAGCTGGAGTTGTTGAGATTCTGTACGTGAACAGAGGAGGGGCACCTCACCCCATCTGGAGGAGAAGAGGTCAGAGAAGGCTTTTCAGGAGAGATGCTGTCCAAATTGAGTCCTGAAAGTGATGGAATAACAATGAACAGTTCAGACAGGGTCTGTCAAGCAACTCACTTACAGTGAGGAAGATAGACAACTTCACAGACAATAAAGATCCTCTGTGCTAAGAGCTGAGACAAAGGTAAACCCAGGGTTGTTCGGTTTTTTAAATTTTATTTATTTATTGGGGTGACAATTGTTAGTAAAATTACATAGATTTCAGGTGTACAATTCTGTATTACATCATCTATAAATACCATTGTGTGTTCACCACCCAGAGTCAGTTCTCCTTCCATCACCATATATTGGATCCCCCTTACCCTCATCTCCCACCCCGCAACCCTTTTACCCTCTGGTAACTACTGAACTATGGTCTGTGTCTATGAGTTCTTGTTTCTCATTTGTTTGTCTTGTTCTTTTGTTGTTTTTGGTTTATATACCACATATCAGTGAAATCATATGGTTCTCTGCCTTTTGTATATGACTTATTTCGCTTAGCATTATACCCTCAAGATCCATCCATGTTGGCACAAATGTTCCTATATCATCTTTTCTTACCGCCGAATAATATTCCATTATGTATATATACCACAACTTCTTTATCCATTCATCTATCGAAGGATATTTTGGTTGTTTCCACGTTTTGGCCACCGTAAACAAAGCTGCAATGAACATTGGAGCACACGTGTCTTTATGTGTAGATGTTTTCAGATTTTTTGGGTAGATACCCAGGAGAGGGATGGCTGGGTCATATGGTAATTCTATTCGTAATTTTTTGAGGAACCTCCACACTGCCTTCCATAACGGCTGCACCAGTCTGCATTCCCACCAACAGTGTATGAGGGTTACTTTTTCTCCACAGCCTCTCCAACACTTGTTACTATTTGTCTTGTTGATGATAGCCATTCTGACTGGGGTGAGGTGATATCTCATTGTGGTTTTTATTTGCATTTCTCTGATGATTAGTGATGTTGAGCATTTTTTCATATGTCTATTTGCATTTCTATGTCCTCTTTGGAGAAATGTCTCTTCGGGTCCTCTGCACATTTTTCAATTGGGTTGTTTGTTTTTTTGTCGTTGAGTTTCATGAGTTCCTTGTATATTTTGGATATTAGACCAATAACGGAGGCACTGTTTGCAAAAATCTTCTACCATTCAGTTGGTTGCCTCTTTATTTTGTCAATGGTTTCTTTTGCTGTGCAGAAGCTTTTAAGCTTCATATAGTCCCATTCGTTTATTTTAGCTTTTACTTCCCTTGCCTTTGGAGTCAAATTCATAAAATGCTCTTTGAACCCAAGGTCCATGAGTTTAGTACCCATGTTTTCTTCTATGCAGTTTATTGTGTCAGGTTTTATGCTTAAGTCTTTGATCCATTTTTAATTAATTTTGGTACATGGTGACAGATAGCAGTCCAGTTTCATTCTTTTGCACGTGGCTTTCCAATTCTCCCAGCACCATTCATTGAAGAGGCTGTCTTTCCTCCATTGTATGTTTTTAGCTTCTTTGTCAAAAATTATCTGTCTATATTTATGTGGTTTTATTTCTGGGTTCTCAATTCTATTCCATTGGTCTATGTGTCTGTTTTTCTGCCACTACCATGCTGTTTTGATTATTGTTGCGCTGTAGTACAAGCTAAAGTCAGTGAGTGTGATACCTCCAGCACTGTTCTGTTTTCTTAAGATTGCTTTGACTATTCGGGGTCTTTTGTGGTTCCAAACAAATCTGATGATTTTTTGTTCTATTTCTTTAAAAAATGCCATTGCGATTTTGATGGGGATTGCATTAAATCTGTATATTGCTTTGGGTAATATGGCCATTTTAACTATGTTGATTTTTCCAATCCATGAGCACGGAATGTCTTTCCATTTCTTTGTGTCTTCTTCAATTTCTTTCAAAAATGTCTTGTAGTTTTCAGCATATAAATCCTTCACATCCTTGGTTAAGTTTATTCCTAGGTATTTTATTCTTTTTGCTGCAATTGGAAAAGGAATTGCTTTTTGTATTTCTTTTTCTGAGATTTGATTGTTAGTATATAGGAATGCAAAGGACTTTTGTACGTTGATTTTGTAGCCAGCAACTTTACTGTGTTCGTTGATTGTTTCTAATAGCTTTTTGGTGGAGTCTTTAGGGTTTTCTATATATAGCATCATGTCATCTGCAAAGAGTGATAATTTAACTTCTTCATTACCAATGTGGATGCCTTTTATTTCTTTCTCTTGCCTGATTGCTCTGGCAAGGACTTCCAACACTATGTTGAAAAGCAGAGGTGACAGGGGACAGCCATGTCGTGTTCCTGTACGTAGAGCAGTTTTTCACCAGTAATTATGAGATTAGCTGAGGGCTTGTCATAGATGGCCTTTATTATGTTAAGGTATTTTCCTTCCATACCTATTTTATTAAATGTTTTAATCATAAATGGATGTCATATCTTGTCAAATGCTTTTTCTGTACCAATTGATATAATCATATGATTTTTGTCCTTTATTTTGTTTATGTGATGTATCACATTGATGGATTTGCAGATGTTGAACCATCCTTGTGCCCCGGGGATGAACCCCACTTGGTAGTGAGGAATGATCTTTTTAATGCATTGTTGTATTCCATTTGCTAGAATTCTGTTTACGATTTTTGCATCTGTATTCATCAGAGATATTGGTTTGTAGTATTCTTTTTTTGTGTTGTCCTTACCAGGTTTTGGTATCAGGGTAATGTTGGCCTCATAAAATGAGTTAGGGAGTACTATCTCTTCTTTAATTTTTTGGAAGAGTTTGAGCACGATTGGTATTAGATCCTCTTTGAAGGTTTGGTAGAATTCACTAGTGAAGCCATCTGGTCCCAGACTTTTGCTTTTGGGAAGGTTTTGGATGACTGATTCAGTTTCATTACTGGTGATCGGTCGTTTAGATTTTCCAATTCTTCATGGTTCAGCTTAGGAAGGCTATATGTTTCTAAGAACTTGTCCATTTCTTCTAGGTTACTGAATTTGGTGGCATATCGTCCTGCATAGTATTCTTGGATGATCCTTTGTATTTCTGTGGTGTCCGGGATAACTTCCCCTTTTTCATTTCTGATTTTGTTAATTAGTGTCTTCTCTCTTTTTATCTTAGTGAGTCTAGCCAATGGTTTGTCAGTTTTGTTAATCTTTTCAAAGAACCAGCTCTTTGTCACATTAATTTTTTTTATTGTCTTTTTGTTCTCTATTTCATTTAGTTCTGCTCTGATTTTTGTTATTTCCTTTCTTCTGGTGACCTTGGGTTTCCCTTGTTCTTCTTTTTCTAGTTCTTAAGGTGTAACATGAGGTTATTTATTTGGGATTTTTCTTGTTTCTCTAGATAGGCCTGTAATGTTATAAATTTCCCTCGTAAAACTGCTTTTGCTGCATCCCAAAAATGTTGGTAGGATGTATTTTCATTGTGATTTGTTTCTATGTATCTTTTGATCTCTCCTCTTATTTCTTCTTTGACCCAGTCGTTCTTTAAAAGTATGTTGTTTAATCTCCATGTATTTGTGTTTTTTCCTGCTTTTTTTTTTTTTTTGCAGTTTATATCCAATTTCAAAGCCTTGTTATCAGAGAACATGCTTGGTATGATTTCAATCTTCTTAAATTGGCTGAGCCTGATTTTATGTCCCAATATATGGTCTATCCTTGAGAATGTTCCATGTACACTAGAAAAGAATGTATAGTCTGATGTTTTAGGATGAAGTGCTCCATATATGTCAATTAAGTCCATTTCATCTAATGTGTCATTTAGGGCTGTTATTTCGTTATTTAGTTTCTGTTTGGATGATCTATCCATAGGTGTCAATGATGTATTTAGTTCCCCTCGTATAATTGTGTTTTGGTCAATTTCTCCCTTTAGTTCTGTTAGAAGTTGCTTGGTATATTTCGGTGCTCCCTGATTGGGGGAATTAAATATTGATGACTGTTATGTCTTCTTGTTGTATAGTCTCCTTTACCATAATGAAATGTCCATCGTTGTCTCTTGTTATCTTTTTCACCCTGAAGTCTGTTTCATCTGATATCATGATGGCTACACCTGATTTTCTCTGGGTACCATTTGCTTGCAGACTCAATTTCCACCCTTTCACTTTGAGTCTATGCTTGTCCTTGTAGCTGAGATGTGTCTCTTGGAGACAGCATATGGTTGGGTTTAGTTTTTTGATCCAATCTGCTACTCTGTGACTTTTGATTGGTGAGTTCAGTCCATTTACATTTAAGGTGATTATTGATATGTGAGGATTTCCTGTCATTCTATCTTTAGTTTTCTGGTAAGGCTGTGTCTCCATTGTTTCTTTGCCTTTTTGTTGTTGTCTATTATTTCTGTGTGGTGGTATTCTATGATGTTTCCCTCTGTTTCTTCTTTTATTATAGTATATATTTCAGTTCTGGATTTTTTTTGAGTGGTTACCCTTAAGTTTATGTAAAAGAAAGTTTGATATTTAGAGTATTCCATTTTTTTCAGCTTGCTTACTTTCTCCATTCCCATATTCTGGTTCAGGCCTTTACACTCCCCCTTTTTATGTTTTGGTTGTCACAAATTGTCCCTGTTGATTGTGGTTGAATAGCCTCCTTTAGTATTTCTTGTAGTGCAGGTCGTGTATTAGAAAATTCCCTCCGCTTCTGTATGTCTCGAAAGGTCTTTGTTCCTCCTACATATCTAAAGGATATCTTTGCTGGATACATTATTCTTGGCTCATAATTTCTCTCTTTCAATAGTTTGAATATTTGGTTCTACTCCCTCCTGGCTTGTAGAGTTTCTGCTGAAAAATCTGATGATAATCTAATGGACTTTCCTTTGTAGGTTACCGTCTTCTTTTCCCTGGCTGCCTTGAGGATTCTTTCTTTGTCGTTGATTTTAGACAGCTTCAATACAATGTGCCTTGGAGAAGGCCTGTTGGGATTGAGGTAATTAGGTGTTCTATTTGCTTCTTGGATTCGAGGATCCAGTTCTGTCCACAAGTTTGGGAAGTTCTCATCAACAGTTTGTTTGAATATATTCTCTGTTCCCTTCTCTCTTTCTTCTCCTTCTGGTATGCCCATTATTCTTATGTTGCTCTTTCTGATGGAGTCAGAAAGTTCTTGTAGAGTTCTTTCATTTCTTTGAAGTCTCAAGTCTCTTTCTTCTTCCATCTGTGTCATTTCCAGGTTTCTATCTTCGATGTCACTGATTCTTTCCTCCATCTGGTCAACTCTATTACCTAAGCTGGTCATTTCATTCTTGATTTCTACTATTGAGTTCTTAATCTCCAGAAATTCTATTTGGTGCTTTTTACAAATTTCAATCTCTTTCGTAAAATGCTCATGTTGTTCTTTGATTGTGTTTCTGAGTTCATTAAACTGCCTTTCTGTGTTTTCTTGCATCTCGTTTAGACTTTTCAGAACTGCAATTTTGAATTCTCTGTTATTTAAGTCACATATTTCCATATCTTTGAGTTCGTTTCCTGGAGAGTTTTCACTTTCTTTCTGAGCTGTCTTGTTGCCTTGGTTATTCTTGGCAATTACTGATTTATTATTTCTCTTCCTAGACATCTACAGGAGTGACTTCTGCAACAGGTTGATAATAAAAGGTCTTTCTTTTGTTTTCAAGTACTTGTTGGTAGAATGTTTTATTTTCTGTTCGACTGCAGCATTTTTTTCTCTCTCACACAGTAGTGCTATGTTTTCTCTGCACTATTCCAGCTTCTCACACAACAGGGGGATTCCCTGGGAGACGGGCTTCTCCTCTGTTAATAGTTCACCTGGGTACAGGGCGCTGTGTGCGTGTGGGTATGCGGAGAGCTTTTGAAGTTCCAAAGCTCTTCCTGCACCAGATTCAGACCTCGTGTGTTTCAGCAGTTCTGTTTACTCCTGCAGGTATCCACCCAGATAGGTGGGGCCAGGGGCGGGTGAGTTGTGAGAGGTGGCCCAGAGCAATGGCGGCAACCACCGCCCCAGCCAGTCCTGTCGAATCTGTGTCTGTGGTCCACAGTTCTCAGAATAGGAAATATTCTGTTCTTTTGATCCGACACTGCTACTGTTCTGCTTCTAGCAACAGGCAGGTGGGGGCTGGGTGACCTCCGGAAGGGTAGGGTGGGGATGGCCAGTCTCAGTGCCCAAGGCTTCCGTTGTCTGTTCGGCAGTGAGGACTTAAACCACTGTTTTCTGCCTGCTTCCCTCTGTCTTCTCTCCGAGGTCTCTGTCGTGAGCGTTGTGTTCAGCCGTGTTATATGCTGTCCCCGCAGCCCTGTGGGCCATAAGCGGAGCCCTAGCAGTCCGAGTTCTTCCCTCTCCTGCAGCTGCAGTAGTTCTGGGATGCAGCGGGGTCGGAGCACTGAGCTACGTCTGCGTCTTGTGCCCACGTGGCTCCGTCTCCGCACTTCTCCCTTCCCTCCTCAGCTGCTCACGGTATTCGCCCACCTTAGGTGAATTCAGTAGTGGGCCTCTTCGTCTTGCCTGTCCACTGTGCAGGGAGTCCTCTGCAGAGTCATAGTTCGATTAGTTGTAAATTCCAGGGGAGATTTACAGAGGCTCACCTCATGCCGCCATTTTGATGACGTCTCTCGCAACTTATTTTTGTATATTGATTTTGTATCCTGCAACTTTATTCTAACAGGTTTTGTTGTTGTTGTTGTTGTTGTTGTTGTTTTTTTGGAGTTTTAAGGGTTTTCTATATGTAAGAAGATGTCATCTGAAAACAGACATTTTTTATTTCTTCCATTCTGATGTGAATGTCTGTTATTTCTTTTTCTTGCCTAATTCCTCTGGCTAGAACTTCTAGTATCATGTTGAATGCTGTGTTTTCCCCAAAATAAGACCTAGCCAGACAATCAGCTCTAATGCATCTTTTGGAGCAAAAATTCATGTAAAACCCAGTCTTATTTTACTATAAGACCAGGTTTTATATAGTATAATACAATATATAATATAATATAATATAATATAATATATAATACAATATACAGGGTCTTATATTAAGTTTTGCTCCAAAAGACACATTAGAGCTGATGGTCTGGCTAGGTCTTATTTTTGGGGAAACACAGTAGAAGTGGCAAGAGTGAGCATTCTTTCCTTGTTCCTTATCTTAGAGAAAACCTTTCAGTTTTTCACCATTGAGTATGATGTTAGCTGTATGGCCTTTATTATGTTGAGCTAAATTACTTCCATATTTAGTTTGTTGAGAGTTTTTATCATGAACTTCGCAAAATGCTTTTTCTGCATCTTTTGAGAAGATCATATGATTTTTATCTCTCATTCTGTTAATGTGGTGTGTCACATGTATTGATTTGCATATGTTGAGCCATCTTGGCATCTGAAGATTAAGAAACTAAGTAGGAAAACTCAAAAAACAAAGTAGTGTTTTGGGCAGTCTCATTGTGCTGAGTAGATAAAATTTGGAGTTCAAGATCTGCCAAGGGTGAGGGCTTCATTAAACACACAAGATTAGCAGCTGAAAGTTCTGGACAGTAATACCTTAGAAACAAGGGCAAAAGAAAATAGAAAGACCTTACCAACATTGAACTTGGCCTTGATTCAGCTTAGTTACTAATTTGATAATGGTGATCTGCCCTTATTTGATCTACTTAATAGAGAATAGAGTGAATCCTCTCTGATGGAAGATAACATCATCTAGAGCTTATGCAATTATGTATGACCAAGCAGTTGACAATCATTCAAAACTTTCTAGGAATTACAAGAGACAAGGCCATATGACTGAAAACTTAGGGGAAAAAACAGGCAATAGATAGAAACCTACAGGTCATTCAGATATATGTTAGCAGAAAAGGAATTTCTAATAAATATATGTTCAAAAAATAGAGGAAAAAGCGGACAAAATATATGAAAAGAAGAATGTGATCCAATCATTAGAATCTGTAAAGAATCAAATGGAAATTTGGTATGCGACTGACAATAACCAATAGAATGCAGCAGAAGTGAAGTTGTCCAGTTTGGGGCATATTTTTTTTAAAGGATTGGCAGTTCTCACTTCTTCTCTCAGAACACTCACTTTTAGGAGCCCTTCTAGAAGTCTGGCTCCCCTGCTGGAGAGAACATATGGGGAGGAGATGCCCTGAGATTTTTACATATATGAAGAGAGAGCTAGCCATCTCAGAATCCCAGTTGAGCCTCTGGATGACTCCAGCTGCTATCTGACTACAATGACAAGAAAGACCCCTAGTAAAACCAGCAGAAGATCTGCCCGGTGGAATCCACAGTACAGTGAGAGAAAATAGATTATGTTTTAGCCATTACATGTCAGGGTAGTTTGTTAGGTGACAATAGATGATAGAAAAACTCTCTTTCACAACTGCCTTCATACCCCACACTATGAGGTAGGATAATGGAGATCTAATACCCGACCCTTCCTGAGCATACAAGGCTAGCTTTCTTTGTTTGAAACCTGTTCTACTATCCATGAAAAGGCTACACTTCTAGGTCATCCACACTTCTCTGTGAGACAAACTTCAGTACGATATCTTCCTGGAAGGTAGTATTTCAAATCTCCTCTTAAGTCCAAAAAAGACTTCAGTCCTAGATCTTGGCATTTCTAACATCAATAGACAGGTGGGGAAACTTTATGAATGACTCATAATCAATCACCCAGATATTTGGTCTCCCTCTACATGCTTGTCTGTCCAGAGGCTGATAATTGTTCAATTGTATTGCCTTTTTTAGGGTTATAATTTCTACCCACCACCACCACATACCCTTACAAATTCTGGTTTCACTCGAAAACTCTCCCATATGAATGCATGATATCATCCTGAGGTTTGCATTAGATTGAGTTCATAGTGCATTTTTCCCCCACAGGCATCATCCTGCTGCAAATAGAGAAGACACATTGCTGCTGGCTTTTTAAATTTATTTTCATTTCCTTAAAAGTTCCATTTCAACTGGTCCTGTGAGAACATTAATTTGCTGCTATAGTAATTTCAAAGTACATTTTGGAGGTAGCTGATAGGCATATCATCCAAGAAGACCACTTGTATTAAGCAAACTTCCTTACATTGCTTTATTTAGAATACACATCTTTATTTTATAAATGTAGTCAACTTGATTATGTGGACTACTGAAAGGGCAAAATGGTGTAAATAATTTAAAACTTTGGAGAAAAAGGCATTTATATTTGTTTTTGGACTGTATTATAGTTTTGTTTTTTTTTCAGCAGCAGGTGTTCCTAATTATGATTTTGCTTAGGCTAATATTAGAATTCACTTGTACACTTAGCATATATATGTCAAGAACATGTTGGGTAGCTGAGCAGAGAAAACTGACTTTCCATGTAAAGTGAGGGCTGTTCCTCACTTTGACAGGCTGCATATCAACTCTGAAGTTGGCGTCACTTCTGACATTCTCAAAGTCTCCGTCATTTACTTCAAAAACATGCCCTCATTTTCCTCAGTCATGGCAGAATCTGGTCTGCTGTATCAACCCATCCATTGCAATGTGTGTTCCTGATGGACTTTGGGGGCCAGTTGGGAATCTTGATAGGCAGGCAGAGAAGAATGTACTGAGATCAGCCGTGAGAATGCATGGCTTTAGCCACGGTCTTTATCCTGATTATTCCTAAATTGCTATCCCTGGCTCAGACTTATCTAGTGGTATACAGATCTGCCTATTTATCTCCCCCTGAGTGTCCCACAGAAACTTCACCTGAACTTCTTTTTGGGTCAGAGCCAGGAGTGCAGTTTCCAGGCTTTTGCCCTCACATGGAAAGGTGCTCACTCGGGTAGTAAATGGCCATCAACTGTGATTGGATGGCCATCAGCTGTGGCTAGTTGGCTGTGAGCTGTAACCAGTGAGCCACTGGACACTAATATAACTGCCGTGTCTACACTAGCAGAAAATGGGGACTAGCAAGAAGATGGTGGCTGAGTTAGCAAGAATGGATTGCAGTTAGCAAAGGGTTGGTTGGTTGGCAGAGAAGCGGACGACAGATTGCAAATTGTGTGGCTCCTGCTTCCTGTGTCTCTAACCCAGCTGCCAGTGAGAATATAGTGGTATGACTCCCCTATCTGTGGCTCTGTGGGTGTTCCTTTTTGGCCTCACCATGTCCTGTGTTCTTATGTGGAGTGGGACCAGAGACCCCGCATGACACCCGGCATGACACTTCTCTTCCTCATTTCCTTCCAAACTCACTTCTCCTATATTGTTTACATCAGTGGCTTGTACAACTATCCATACAGTCCCAAAACTAAGAACATGGGAATCCTTGTTGCCTTCTCCCTCTTCTTGTCTTTCTCCACCTTCTCCAGTTCTTGCTGATTTTACCCCCTGATTATTATTTCTGTTCACCTACCTCTCCCCACTCTCTTTCACTCAGAACACACCTCTATCACCTCTTATCTGGTCTATTCAAACATTACCATAACTGGCTTCCTTGCATGGAATCTTGTTCCCTGGTCCCATCCATCCTTCACAGAGCAAACACACAGAAGCCTTGTTCTAATATAAACATCCCAAGTCAATCCTGTGCTTAATGGCCTCCAATTGCCCTTAGAGCAAAGTTCAAAATCCTTGTCTTTTCTGCAAAGGCCCAGCACAAATGTGACCCCTACTAACCTTTTTAACTTTATGTCATATCTCTCTTCCCTTTAGTCTCTTCACTTCAGCTATGCTCTATTTTTCTCAATCTCAGGACATGTCAGGCTGTCTGGTCTCTGAGCCTTTTTTAGGTCCCTTCCCTCCACCTGGAGCACCCTTTCACTTTCCTCTTTATCTGGTTAAGTTCTCCTCATTATTCAGATCTGGATCAAAATGTCACTGACACAGGACAATTTTCTCTGACACTCCAGACTTTTAGGTTTCCCTGTTTTATGGTCTCCTAGCTCCCTGGACTTCTCCTTTGTAGTTCTCCTCAGACTATGAGTGCACAGGGGATAGGATATGTATGTTTTTGTTTCCTGTTCAAGTTATTAGCACAGTGGTTGGAACAGAATAGGACCTCAATAAATGTTTTCTGGATGGCTGATTAAACGTCTCCTTACTGGCCTCCCTTCCTCCAGGGTCTCCCCTTCCAAACTATCTATTCCACTGCCACCAGAGTGATCACCTAATCCTAGTATCTAAGGCTCAGATCCATTCATGTCACATTTGAGCTTAAAAAAAAAAATCAATTCTCCCCTTCAGCTACAAAATGAAGTCCTAATGCTTTTGTATGTGACATTAAGATTTTCTGTGATCTGGTTCTGACCAGTCATATTTGTCTGCCTTAGTTTCTGCTTAGAAGAAATGTCTACATTCCAGTCAAATGGAATTGTGCACTTTTCCCTGTCCATACTTGATGCTTTGTAGCCTCCATACCTTTGCTTTTGGTGATCCATCCACCTAGCAAGCCCTTGCTGTTTTTGCCTAACTCCCATCTCTTTCGTCATCCAGCTTAAAAGTCTTGTCTTCTCTGAAGCTTCCCCCTCACAGATGCAAATGACCACTTCTTTCTCCCAACATCCCATCCCTTTTTAACCTCCCTTGTGACACTGATCCTGTTATGTACATACAAGGCTTATTTTCTCCTAGACTGTAAACTACAGGGAAGAAGGACCTGGAAATTTCTGTATGGCTGACAGGACTCAGGCAACACTAGAGGTGTGAGGCCTATTTGCAGGCCTACCACTTGTTTCATAACCTTGTACTCAAAGTGCTTAATTGCTTAGGTATTAGTTGCTTAGGTATCTTCTGGGGGGTTGTTAGTAATTCACAGTCTCAAGCCTACCAGACTTACCAAATCAGAATCTGCATTTTAACAAGATCCCCAGGTGATCTGCATGCACATTAAAATTTAAGAAGTAGTGCACTGTTTTATTACATGACGGAACATGAATCCTCAGAACATGCATCTTGTCATTCAGCACTCTCAATCCTGGTACCAATTTACAGATCAGCAACAGAGTGTGTTTTTCTGTTTCCACATTACCAGCCCAATACCATCCAACTCTTAGTTAGGGACCTTCCCCTTTTCTAACATGGGAAGAACCCAATCCTAGACAAGAGAAAAGCTTTCTCCTATTAGGGGGCTGTGGATGCACAAAGTTGGTCCAATGAGGGGAAAAAGCTGTGATTCTTTACAGCTTGCCTTAATCAGTGTAGTCTCTGGCCAAGGTATGAGGCAGGCCTTTTATCCTCTGTTAATCATCAGTAAAAGGAATGCCACAGAGTGATGTCAAGTGAGCTTTTGAGCTAACCACTCCAAGAAACACCTGGAGCTGGCGGAGGATTGTGACTATGAATATGGATGAGAGGAACAATTGAATAATTTGAATTAATCAGTTTCAAGTGTTCTGTACAAAATGTATTTGTGTTTTGATCTAATGAGGCAAACAACTAAGCAGTGCTGGAGCTTTCTAGGTTTCAGAAAAGAGGTCAAGAATCCATTAAAAGGACTTTCTTAGATAGTCCATGTTTATGGACTGGAAGAATCAACACAGTCAAAGTGGCCATATTACCCAAAGCAATATACAGCTTTAATGTAATCCCTATCAAAATCCCAATGGCATTTTTTTAAAGAAAAATAACAACAAAAAAAAAAAACCATCATCAGATTTGTATGGAATCATAAAAGACCCTGAATAACCAAGGCAATGTTGAGAAAAAAGAACAAGTCCCGAAGTATCACACTCCCTGACTTCAAATAATACTACAAAGCAACAATAATCAAAATAGCATGGTATTCTCAGAGAAACAGACACAAAGACCAATGGAAAAGAATTGAGAACACAGAAATAAACCCACATATACAGAGGGTCCCAAAAACTGTATACACATTTTAAGAAAGGAAAAAGCTGTATTAAAATTGTAATACTCAATATATAACAATAACAAGATATACGAGCCATATGTATACATTTTTTTGGCACTCCTGGTATATGCGCAAATAATTTTTGACAAAGGAGCCAAAACGTACAGTGGAGAAAAGAAACCCTCTTCAATAAATGGTGCTGGGAAAATTGGAAAGCCATGTGCAAAAGAATGAAACTAGACTGCTATCTGTCACCATACATCAAAATTAACTCAAAATGGAATAAAGACCTAAATATAAGACCTGACACAATAAACTGCGTAGAAGAAAGCATAGGTACTAAACTTATGGAACTTGGGTTTAGAGAGTATTTTATGGATTTGACCTCAAAGGCAAGGGAAGCAAAAGCGAAAATGAATGAGTGGGTCTATATCAGACTAAAAAGCTTCTGCACAGCAAAAGAAACCATCAACAAAACAAAGAGGCAACCAACCAAATGGGAGAAGATATTTGCAAACAACACCTCTGATAATGGGCTAATATCCAAAATATATAAAGAACTCATACAACTCAACAACAAAAATCCCCAAACAATCCAATTAAAAAAATGGACAGAGGACCTGAATAGATACTTCTCCCAAGAAGATATTCAAACGGCCAACAGATATTATGAAAAGATGCTCAACCTCACTAGCTATTACGGAAATGCAAATCAAAACCACAATGATTTATCTTCACATTTAAGGGATTTGGAAAAAGAACAGCAAAATAAGCCCAAAGGGAACACAAGGAAGGAGATAATAAAGATCAGAGCAGAAATAAATGAAATAGAAACCAGAAAAACAATACAAAAGATCAATGAATCCAAGAGTTGGTTCTTAGAGAAGATAAACAAAATCGACAAACCTTTAGCCAGACTCATTAAAAAAAAGAGAGAGAGGACCCAAATTAATAAAATCAGAAACGAAAGAGGAGAAGTGACAACGGACACTGCAGAAATACAAAGAGTTTTAAGAAGTTACTATGAGCAACTATATGCCAACAAATTTGACAATTTGGAAGAAATGGACAATTTTCTAGAGGCGTACAACCTTCCAAGGCTAACTCAAGAAGAAACAGAAAACCTGAATAGACTGATTACCACCAGGGAAATTGAATCAGTAATCAACAATCTCCCAACAAACAAAAGCCCTGGACCAGATGGCTTTACAGGTGAATTTTACAAAACGTTCAAAAAAGAATTATCACCTATTCTCCTCGAGCTCTTCCAAAAAATCCAGAAGGAGGGAAGACTCCCAAACACTTTTTACGAAGCCACTATCACCCTGATCCCAAAATCAGACAAAGACACCACAAAAAAAGAAAACTACAGGCCGGTATCTTTAATGAACATAGATGCAAAAATCCTCAACAAAATATTAGCAAACAGAATTCAGCAATACATTAAAAAGATCATTCACCACGATCAAGTGGGATTCATCCCTGGTATGCAGGGGTGGTTCAACACCCGCAAATCTATTAATGTGATACACCACATTAACAAAATGAAAAATAAAAATCACATGATCATATCAATAGATGCAGAAAAAGCATTTGATAAAATCCAACAGCCATTTATGATAAAAACCCTTAAGAAAGTGGGAATAGAGGGATCTTATCTCAACATAATAAAGGCCATATATGACAAACCCACAGCTAACATCATACTCAATGGGGAAAAGCTAAAACCATTCCCCCTAAGATCAGGAACAAGGCAAGGATGCCCACTATCTCCGCTTCTATTCAACATAGTTCTGGAAGTTCTTGCCACAGCAATCAGACAAGAAAAAGAAATAAAAGGCATCCAGATTGGTAAGGAGGAAGTAAAGTTATCATTGTATGCAGATGATATGATACTATATATAGAGAACCCTAAAGACTCCACCAAGAAGCTATTAGAGCTGATAGATGAATTTAGTAAAGTGGCAGGATACAAAATTAATATTCAGAAATCAGTTGCATTTGTATATACCAATAATAAAACATCAGAAGGAGAAATTAAAAAAACAATCCCATTTACAATCGCTCCAAAGACTATAAAATACCTGGGAATAAATTTAACCAAAGAAGTAAAAGATCTATACTCAGAAAATTATAAGACACTGATGAAAGGAATGAAGGAAGATATAAATAGATGGAAACACATATCATGTTCATGGATAGGAAGAATTAATATAGTTAAAATGTCCATACTGCCTAAGGCAATATACATATTCAATGCAATTCCTATCAAACTGCCAACGTCGTTTTTCACAGAAATAGAACATATAATCCTAAAATTTATATGGGACCATAAAAGACCCCGAATAGCAAAGGCAATCTTGAGAAATAAGAACAAAGTGGGAGGTATAACAATACCTGACTTCAAATTATACTACAAGGCTACAGTAATCAAAACAGCATGGTACTGGCATAAAAACAGACACATAGATCAATGGAACAGAATAGAGAGTCCAGAAATAAATCCACGCCTATATGGCCATTTAATCTGCGACAATGGAAGCAAGAATGTACGATGGAGTAATGACAGTCTATTCAATAAATGGTGCTGGGAAACCTGGACAGACACATGCAAAAAAATGAAGTTGGACCACCTCCTTACACCATATACAAAAATAAATTCAAAATGGCTTAAAGACTTAAATGTAAGGTCTGAAACCATAAAATACCTAGAAGAAAATATAGGAAGAAACTTCTCAGACATTACCCGGAGTAAGATTTTTACTGATATACACCCTCGCTCGAGGGAACTAAGAGAAAAAATAAACATGTGGGATTATATCAAACTAAAAAGTTTTTTCACAGCAAAGGAAACCATCAATAAAACAAGAAGGGATCCTACTGAATGGGAAAAGATATTTGCCAATGATATATCTGATAAGGGATTAATATCACAAATCTATGGAAAACTTACTCAACTCAACTCCAAAAAAACAAACGATCCAATTAAAAAATGGGCAGAGGACTTGAAGAGACATTTTTCTGAAAAGGACATACAGATGGCAAACAGACATATGAAGAAATGCTCAACCTCACTAACCATCAGAGAAATGCAAATAAAAACCACAATGAGATACCACCTCACCCCAGTCAGAATGGCTATCATCAATAAATCAACAAACAACAAGTGCTGGCGCGGATGTGGAGAAAAGGGAACGCTTGTGCACTGTTGGTGGGATTGCAGACTGGTGCAGCCGCTATGGAAAACAGTATGGAGGTATCTCAAAAATCTGAAAATGGAACTACCTTATGATCCAGTAATTCCACTCCTAGGTATCTATCCGGAGAAATCCAAAACTTCAATTCAAAAATCTTTATGCACTCCTATGTTTATTGCAGCACTATACACAATAGCTAAGACATGGAAACAACCAAAATGCCCATCGGTAGATGACTGGATTAAAAAACTGTGGTACATTTATACAATGGAGTATTATGCAGCCATAAAGAAGAATGAAATCTTACCATTTGCAACAACATGGATGGATCTAGAGAACATTATGTTAAGTGAAATAAGTCAGACAGAGAAAGATAAGTACCATATGATCTCACTTATTTGCGGATTCTAAAGAAAAGAATAAGTGAATGAACTAATCAGAAACAGTTTTGGAGACAATGAGGAAAAACTGAGGGTTGCTAGATGGGCGGGAGGGGTGGGGGGTGGAGGGGAGGGTGAGGAGATTGGAGGGCAGTCGGTGACCACAGGATGGCCACGGGGTTTGAAAATTAATCTGGGGAACGTAATTTGGTGGTTACCAGAGCGTAAGGGGGTTGGGGGGTGGGGGATGAGGGAGAGGGGAATCAAATGTATGGTGATGGAAGGGGAGCTGACTCTGGGTGGTGAACACACAGTGTGATTTATGGATGATGTGATACAGAATTGCACAACTGAAATCTATGTAATTCTACTAACAATTGTCACCCCAATAAATTAAAAATAAATTAAAAAAAAAACACAATGAGATACCATCTATTACCTGTTAGAATGGCTATTATCCACAAGACAAGTAGTAACAAGTGTTGGAGAGGTTGTAGAGAATAAGGAACCCTCACGCAATGCTTATGGGAAAGTAAATTGGTACAGCCAGTATGGAAAACAGTATGGAGTTTCCTCAAAAATTTAAGAGTAGAATTACCATATGACCCAGCAATCTCTCTTCTGGTTATCTACCCCAAAAATCTGAAAACATTTATCCATAAAGATATATCTAGCCCTATGTTCATTGCAGCATTATTCACAGTGGCCAAGACGTGGAAACAACTGAAGTGTTTTTCGATAGATAATTGGATAAAGAAAATGTGGTACAAATATATAATGGAATATTACTCAGCCATGAGAAAAGACGAAATACTGCCATTTCTGACAACATGGATGGATCTTGAGATTATCATGCTAAGTGAAATAAGTCAGACAGAAAAAGTCAAGAACTATATGATTTTACTCATATGTGGGATATAAAACAGAAAGCAGCAAATGAACAAGACAAACAAACAAACAAACAAACAAAAACTCATATACATAGAAAAGAGTTTAGTGGTTACCAGACAGTAAGGGGGAATGGAAAGGTAGAAGAGGGTAAAGAGGGTAAAATATATGGTGACGAAAGGAGAGTTTTGACTTTGGGTGGTGAACACACAATGCAGTATATAGGTGATGTGTTATAGAATTGTACACTTGGAACCTATATAATTTTACTAACCATTGTCACCCCAATACATTTAATAAAAAAGGACTTTCTTTCCTGAACTTTCTCTCTCCCCAGTTTGT
This sequence comes from Rhinolophus ferrumequinum, assembly GCF_004115265.2. Classification (NCBI taxonomy): domain Eukaryota; kingdom Metazoa; phylum Chordata; class Mammalia; order Chiroptera; family Rhinolophidae; genus Rhinolophus; species Rhinolophus ferrumequinum. Next base: position 23,600,137 of record NC_046284.1, on the reverse strand, counting down.
TTGAACAGAATAGCCTTCTCTTTTTTCCTAGACTTTACTTCATTATCAACATAGTTCAAGTTTTATATTCAGTGCCCACCTTGTCTGCAGATGTTAATGGATCCTGTGGAGCATATTGTCTCACTTCTTTGCAGTGTGCTGCAGAGAAACCAGGTAATTGGAAAGGTCCTCAAGTTCAAGCAAAAGAGCTCAAACTGGGAAGTGGCAAAACCCGCTGTTTATTATTTATTTATTTTTGCCTTGGACATGTATTTGCTTCTAAAACTTCCTCGCTGTCATTTACGCTGCTTGGCTTCTAATAAGAACCACACCCAGGCTCAGGCAGGAGTGGCTTCAGATTATCTTCTGACACTGGGAAAAATAGATACAGAAAAAACAGGGCTTGCCAGCAATCCTCCGGTAACAGGCCCATGACTGTGTGCATTTAATCAGAAGTGTGTACTGTCAAATAAGGAGATATACATAGTATAATCAAACAATACAGTGAATGTTTAAATAAAAAAATTATTACAGTAAAAGACACATTGCCATTAATACCCCTCAAAATATTCCCCCTTGCTTCAAACACACTTATCCTATCGTTCTTGTCACTTTCTGAAGCAGTTCTGAAAGTTCTGTTTCATGAGTGTCTTTAGTCATGCTGTCATGGCTACCTTGATGTCCTGAATCATTTTGACTTTGGGGAAGAGCCAGAAGTCACATGGTGCCAGATCCAGCGAATAAGGTGGATGAGGACACATCGTAATGTTTTTATTTGACAGAAATTGCTGTACCGGAAGCGATGTGTAACACGGAGCCTTTCCATTGTAATGAAAACATTTGGTGAATGCTGCTGCCGAGTGCCATCCAACGGTAAGGCAGGGATCTTCAATATAGGAAGCAGAACATCGAACCTTAGTAACAGTGTGTGACAAGTTTTAGATTGTTCGGTGCAGTCAGCAGGGTGTGAGCTACAGTTCAGAGAAGGTGTGTTTTAAAGTGTGCCATAAATCATCCTATAACATGACAATGCTCTGTGTCACACATCGCTTCTGATATGGCAATTTCTTTCAAATAAAAGCATTGTGGTGTGTCTTCTTCCACCTTATTCACTGGATCTGGCACCTTGTGACTTCTGGTTCTTCCCCAAAGTCAAAATGATTCTGAACATCAAGAAAGCCATGACAGCAAACTAAAGACACAAAAGAGGACTTCCAGAACTGCTTCAAAAAGAGGCAAGAACGATGGAATAAGTGTAGTCAAAGTGAGGGGGCATATTTTGAGGAGGATTAATGGCAATATGTCTTTTACTGTATTAAAATTTTTTTAAGGAATTGGCTCACAGGTTTGTGGGGATGGCAAACTCAAAATTTACAGGGAGACTAGCTGGTTGGAAACACAGGCAGGATTTCTACGTTACAGACTTGAGACAGATTTTCTCCTACAGTACACTAAGGCAGTTCTGCTATTATGACTTCATTTAGTATAGGCCACTTTCTGGTCCATGTTTCATCCAAACAAATAAATTGCTAGACTGGGCTAGGGCTAGCTGTCCTCTCTTGTTATTCAATGTTGTTGGTTTGAACCACAAGGGAATATTGTGGGGTTCCCTGTAGAATTAGGAAACTAGGAAAGGTAGACAGGAGCACCGGTCTGATGCCAGCTATAGCAGTAGTCTCTGAGGCCATGTTGAGGGAGACAAACTCCCAGATTGTCAGATCTCTCAGGACAGGCCCATGGTAGGCAGTGACTCAAGAGCTATTCTAAGGTCTTCTTTGCCTTTTAAGCCACAATAGTTTGACCCTTCCTGTTGTATACTGCCCTGCCCTTCTAGTCTGGTCAGTTCCTCTGAATTGAAAGACTACTCACTGGTGTCTTCCCTGCTGCCCAGTTCTCACTGTTCTAGGGAGCCAAAGAGAAGACTTGATTGTGCCTGGCTGCCCTCTTTCCTTGTTATGACCCTGACAGGCAACCAAAATCCTCCATTCATTGAACAGCTATTCTGTGCTAGGCAGAAGGCTTTAGAAAGGAATCAGAGATGATCCCTGCTCTTGAGGAGCTCCTAACTAGGGAGTCAGTGATCTCAGGCAAGTGGGATTAAGAAGAGGCATTCCTTCCTTCCTAGGTGCTGATATTCTCTCCCCTCTTGATGCACTTCTCCCAACCCCAGTGACTCCCACATTCTCTCTCCTAGCCACATGACTTTGTTGCCCTTCTGGTTGCCCGGGGTTTGTCACTACAGTGTTCTGGCCAGGCTTGCCCTCCCCATGCTTCCAAATTAGGTCTGTGGAACTCTTTCATGTATTCAGAACCTGTTGCCAGCTCATGGGTCATTGGATATCACTCTGATGAAATGGAGTGACAACATGGTATAACTGATAGTCTACTCAAATTCATTCATTCTACCAACAAATACGTACGTAGAGCCTACTGTGTATTTTGCCCTGTGCTAGGTGCTGGATTCAGAGAGGTAAATCTGTTATGGTTCCTGCCCACAATTAATTCATCATCTAGTTAAGAAAACACACAAACAGGTAAACACAGACAATTGCCACACAACATATGTGCAATGAACAGTGCTGTGAATAGTTGTGGCAGACAGAAGTGAAGAGTAACCCTTTCTCACCTGGGAGAGTAGAGATCAGGGAGAGAGGAAAGGCTTGAGCTGTTTTCTGAAAAATAAGTAGCAGTTCACCAAGTAAACAAGGCAAAATAGACATTCTCAGGAAATGGAACAGCAGGAGCAAAAGCACAGTTGTATAATCATACACAGCCTTTTGGGAGAATGGAGATAAATTGGTCTAGTGAAGCTAGATGTGACACAGTACCATGGATGGAATATTTGTGTAGGAGTAAAGGCTCTGGTGTTCCAGTCAATGAACTTTGGACTTAATGTTAAAAGCAACAGAGAGCTATGGACATTTTGGGGGTTTGGTAATAAATTTATTGAAATGTAATTCACATACCATACAATTCACTTGCTTTAAGTATACAGTTTGTGATTCTTAGTATATTCACAAAGTTGTGCAACCATCATTACTATTTAAGTCCAGAACATTTTCATCACCTCAAAAACTAATTAGCAGCCTCTCCCTATAGCCCCTGCTCTGAAACCAGATAGTTTTTCCTTTTTAAATTTGTCTTGGCCATTCTAGATTCTTTTTATTTCTATACAAATTTTATGATCAACCTGTCAATTTTTACACAAAAGTTTGTGATTTTTGATAGGGGTTGCATTGACACTATATATCAATTTTGGGAAAATTGCCATCCTGACAATTGAAATTCCAATCCATGAACATGTTTATTAAGATCTTTATTTTCTGTCAGCAATGATGTATAGTTTTCAGTGCACAGAAATTTTTTACATCTGTGGTTACACTTATTCCTAAGCACAAGGTGTGATCAAACAAGACGGTGAATGTTTAAATAAATAAAAATTATTACCATAAAATACACATGGCCATTAATCCCCCTCACTTCAAACACACTTATACCATCGTTCTTGCCACTTTCTGAAGCAGTTCTGGACGTCCTCTTTTGTGAGTGTCTTTAGTTGTGCTGTCATGTCTGCCTTGATGTTCTGAATCATTTTGACTTTGGGGAACAGCCAGAAGTCACAAAGTGCCAGATCCAGTGAATAAGGTGGAAGAAGACACACCATAATGTATTTATTTGACAGAAATTTCTGTATGCCAGAAGTGAAGTGTGACACAGATTGTTGTCATGTTGGAGGATGATCTACGGCACATTTTAAAACACATCTTCTCTCAACTGTCGCTCACACCCAACTGACTGTACCGAATAAGTTGAAACTTTTCACACACTGTAACTAAGATTCGATGTGCTGCTTCTTCTATTGAAGATGCCTGCCTTTCCATTGGATGGCACTCACCAGCAGCACTCACTGAATGTTTTGACCACAACAGAAAGGCTCCATGTCACATATTGCTTCTGGCATTGCAATTTCTGTCAAATAAAAACATTACAATGTGTCTTCACCCACCTTATTCACTGGATCTGGCGCTGTGCGACTTCTGGCTCTTCTCCAAAGTTAAAATGACCATGAAAGGTAAATGCTTTGAATAACTTGAGGATATCGAGGCAGCCACAACAGCGCAACTAAAGATACCCTCGAAACAGGATTTCCAGAATTGCTTCAGAACGTGGCAAGAACAATGGACTAGGTGTGTTTGAAGTAAGGAGGAGTTTTTTTTTTTTTAATTTATTGGGGTGACAATTGTTAGTAAAATTACACAGATTTCAGGTGTACAATTCTGCATTACATCATCTATAAATCCCATTGTGTGTTCACCACCTGGAGTCAGTTCTCCTTCCATCACCATATATTTGATCCCCCTTACCCTCATCTCCCACCCACCACCCCCCTTACCCTCTGGTAACCACTAAACTATGGTATGTGTCTATGAGTTCTTGTTTCTCATTTGTTTGTCTTGTTCTTTTGTTGGTTTTGGTTTATATACCACATATCAGTGAAATCATATGGTTCTCTGCTTTTTCTGTCTGACTTGTTTTGCTTAGCATTATATTCTCAAGATCCATCCATGTTGTCACAAATGTTCCTATATCATCTTTTCTTACCGCCGAATAATATTCCATTGTGTATATATACCACAACTTCTTTATCCATTCATCTATCGAAGGACATTTTGGTTGTTTCCACGTCTTGGCCACCATAAACAAAGCTAAAATGAACATTGGAGCACACATGTCTTCATGTGTAGATGTTTTCAGATTTTTTGGGTAGATACCCAGGAGAGGGATTGCTGGGTCATACGGTAATTCTATTTGTAATTTTTTGAGGAACCTCCACACTGCCTTCCATAACGGCTGCACCAGTCTGCATTCCCACCAACAGTGTATGAGGGTTCCTTTTTCTCCACAGCCTATCCAACACTTGTTACTATTTGTCTTGTTGACGATAGCCATTCTAACTGGGGTGAGGTGATATCTCATTGTGGTTTTTATTTGCATTTCTCTGATGATGAGTGATGTTGAGCATTTTTTCATAGGTCTATTTGCCATTCGTATGTCCTCTTTGGAGAAATGTCTCTTCAGGTCCTCTGCCCATTTTTCAATTGGGTTGTTTGCTTTTTTGTTGTTGAGTTGAATGAGTTCCTGGTATATTTTGGATATTAGACCAATAACGGAGGCACTGTTTGCAAAAATCTTCTCCTATTCAGTTGGTTGCCTCTTTATTTTGTAGGTGGTTTCTTTTGCTGTGTAGAAGGTTTTAAGTTTCATATAGTCCCATTCGTTTATTTTAGCTTTTACTTCCCTTGCCTTTGGAGTCAAATTCATAAAATGCTCTTTGAACCCAAGGTCCATGAGTTTAGTACCCATGTTTTCTTCTATGCAGTTTATTGTGTCAGGTCTTATGCTTAAGTCTTTGATCCATTTTTAATTAATTTTGATACATGGTGACAGATAGCAGTCCAGTTTCATTCTTTTGCACATGGCTTTCCAATTCTCCCAGCACCATTAATTGAAGAGGCTCTTTCCTCCCTTGTATGTTTTTAGCTTCCTTGTCAAAAATTATCTGTCTATATTTATGTGGTTTTATTTCTGGGTTCTGAATTCTATTCCATTGGTCTATGTGTCTGTTTTTGTGCCAATACCATGCTGTTTGGATTATTGTAGCCCTGTAGTACAAGCTAAAGTCAGGGAGTGTGATACCTCCAGTATTGTTCTTTTTTCTTAAAATTGCTTTGGCTATTCGGTGTCTTTTGTGGTTCCAAACAAATCTGATTATTTTTTTGTTCTATTTCTTTAAAAAATGCCATTGGGATTTTGATGGGGATTGCATTAAATCTGTATATTGCTTTGGGTAATATGGCCATTTTAACTATGTTGATTCTTCCAATCCATGAGCACGGAATATCTTTCCATTTCTTTGTGTCTTCTTCAATTTCTTTCAAAAATGTCTTATACTTTTCAGCATATAGGTCCTTCACATCCTTGGTTAAGTTTATTCCTAGGTATTTTATTCTTTTTGCTGCAATTGGAAAAGGAATTGCTTTTTGTATTTCTTTTTCTGAGATTTGATTGTTAGTATATAGGAATGCAATGGACTTTTGTACGTTGATTTTGTAGCCAGCAACTTTACTGTATTCGTTGATTATTTCTAATAGCTTTTTGATGGAGTCTTTAGGGTTTTCTATATATAGCATCATGTCATCTGCAAAGAGTGATAATTTAACTTCTTCATTCCCAATGTGGATGCCTTTTATTTCTTTCTCTTGCCTGATTGCTCTGGCAAGGATTGAGGAGGAGTATTTTGATGACAATTTGTCTTTTACTGTAATACATTTTTTTCATTTAAACATTCACCATATTTTTCAATCGTACCTTGTATTTCATACTTTTGATGCTATTGTAAGTGGTGTTTTAAAACATTTAATTTCTTATTGTTTGTTACTAGTATATAGAAATATAATTTAATTTTGTATATTAATCTTGCCTAATTGACTTTTCTGGACTATTTATTAATTCTACTATATTTTTATGGATTCTTTGGGAATTTTCACATACAGGGTCATGTCATCTGCAAATAAAGACACTCTTATTTCTTCTTTTTCAATCTGGATGTCTTTAATTTCATTCATTCATTCATTCATTTATTCATCCATTCACTCACTTACTACACTGGCTACAACCACCAATTAAATGTTGAAAAGAACTGATGAAAGCAGAGACTGTTGCGTTGTTTCCTATCTGAGAGAAATACGTTCAATCTTTCACCATTAAGTATGATGTTATTCTGTGGTTTTATTTTGTTCTGTTTGTGTAGATGCCCCTTATCAATTTGAGGAAGTCTTCTATTCCTAATTTGTTGAGAGCTTTTATCATGAATGGGTGCTAGATTTTGGAAAATGCTTCCACCCCTTTTTTGCATCTATTAAGATGCTCGTATTTTCCCCATTATTCTGTTAATGCCATATTACACTCATTGATTTTCAAATGTTAAATCAACCTAAACTCATTGGAATAAATCTTACTTACCAATGGCTATAATTTATTTTATATGTTGCTGAATTGTTAGGCATAAATATTGCCCACCACAATTTTGACCTTAACTAAGAAGCTGCTAATTTTCATGGTCTGCTCTAACTTGCAGAACCTCCATGCTGACTGAGCTGCATGAGGAATGGGAGCAGCTCCAAGTCAGAATAACACAGATTTTTATTATTCTTACCTACAGTTCAGCATTTTTCCAAACATAAACACTTATCAGATTGTACTGGGCCTTTTGTTGATCTGTAGGACCCTAATGTTATGTGTGTGTGTGTGTGTGTATGTGTGTGTGTGTGTGTTTGTATGTGTGTGTGTGTGAATTTTGTCCAGCTTTATGGTGGTTTTTTAAAAAAGATTTTTATTAAAATATAGCTAACATACAATATTATATTAGTTTCAGGTGTACATCATAGTTATTCAACAGTACCTACCTGACACTATACATAGTTATTACCATATTACTGATTATATTCCCTATGCTAAGTAAGTGATGATCATGATAAGTCCAGAAACCACCTGATACCAGACCACGCTATCACAATATTATTGACTATATTTCCTATGCTGTATATTACATCCCCAAGACTTATTTGTTTTATACCTGGAATTTTGAATCTCTTATTCCCTTTTATCTTTCCCCTTTTAAAATTTTTCAGTTATAGGGCGGATGGGTGGCTCAGTTCGTTAGAGCTCGAGCTCTGGGCAACAGGGCTGCTGGTTCAATTCCCACATGGGCCAGCAAGCTGCACCCTCTGCAAATAGAATGAAGTCTGTGAGCTGCAGCTCAGCTCCCAGGTGGCCAGATGGCTCAGTTGGTTGGAGCGTGGGCTCTCAACCACAAGGTTGCTGGTTCGACTCCTCGACTCCCGCAAGGGATGGTGGGCTGCGCCTCCTGCAACTAACAGTGGCAACTGGACCTGGAGTTGAGCTGCGCCTTCCACAACTGAGATTGAAAGGACAGCTTGACTTAGAAAAGTCCCAGAAGTACTCACTGTTCCCCAATGAAGTCATGTTCCCCTTCCCCAACAAAATATTAAAAAAAATTTTTTCCAATTATAGTTGACATTCAATATTATTTTATATTAATTTTTGGTATACAGCATAGTGGTTAGACATTTGTATGATTTAAGGAGTGATCCCCTGACTAGTCTAGTACTCACCTGGCACTATACATGGCTATTACCCTATTATTCACTATATTCCCTGTGCTTTAGTTTACATCTCCATGATTATTTTATAACTACCAATTTGTATTTCTTAATCCCTTCAGCTTTTTCACCCTACCCCCCAACACCCCTCTCATCTATCACCCTGATAGGTCTAGTACCCATCTGCAACTTTACATAATTATTACAATATTATTGACTATATTTCTTAGCTATACCATGCATCCCCATGACTACTGTGTAACAACCAACTTGTACTTCTTAATCTCTTCCTCTTTTTCACCCACCCGTAAACCCCCTCCCATCAGGCAACCATCAAAACGTTCTCTGTGCCTATGAGTTTCTTTCTGTTTTGTTTGTTTTGTTCTTTAGATTCCACTTATAAGTGAAATCATATGACATTTGTCTTTCCTGACTGACTTACTACACTCAGCATAACACCCTCGAGGTTCATCCATGTTGTCACAGATGGCAAGATTTCATTCTTTTTTTATGGCCGAGTAATATTTTATTGTATATATGTATCACCTCTTCTTTATCCACTCATCTATTCAGGGACACCAGGTTGCCTTTATATCTTGGCTATTTAAATAATCCTGCAATGAACATATGATGAGCACATCCCCTCGAAGTGGTGTTTTGTGTTTTGTCAGATAAATACCTAGAAGTGGGATCACTAGGGCCTTCTTTGTGTTGTTATAGTCTTTGTGTTAAAGTCTATTTTCTCTGGTATAAGTATTGCTGCCCCCAACTTTTTGTTTGTTTGTTTGTTTCCATTTTCATGAAGTATCTTTTCCCATCCCATTACTTTCAGTCTGTGTGTGTCTTTTGATCGGAATTGGGTATCTTGTAGGCAAAATATATGAGGGTCTTGTTTTCTTATCCATACACTTATCAAAAGATAGGTGTATCTTTTGATGGGAGCATTTAATCTATTTACATTGAAAGTAATTGTTGATAGGTATGTAGTTATTGCCATTTTATTATTCACATTTTTAAAATTTTTTCATCTTAAAGAAGTCCATCTAAGATTCCTTGTGATACTGGTTTGGTGGTGATAAACTCTTTTAGCTTTTTATTGTCTGGGAAGCTCTTATCTGTCCTTCAATTCTAAATGATAGCTTTGCTGGGTAGAGTAATCTTGGTTGATGATCCTTGCTTTTCATCATTTTGAATATTGTGTGCCAATCCCTTCTGGCCTGCAAAGTTTCCATTGAGAAATCAGCTGACAGTCTTATGGAAGCTCTCTTGTAGGTAACTAACTGCTTTTCTTTTGCTGCTTTTAGGATTTTCTCTTTGTCTTTAACCTTTGGCATTTTAATTATAATGTATCTTGGTGTGGGTCTGTTTGGGTTCATCTTGTTTGGAACTTTGCACTTCCTGGGCTTGTATATCTACTTCCTTCATCAGGTTAGGAAAGTTTTCTATCATTATTTCTGCACATAGCTTTTCAATCCCTTGCTCTCTGTCTCTTCCTTCTGGTATACCTATGATGTGATGGTGGTATGCTTGATATTGTCCCAGATGCCTATTAAACTGCCCTCATTTTTCGATTCTTTTTCCTTTTTGCTGTTCTGAATGGGTGTTTCTGATACCTTATCTTCCAAATTGTTGATTCAGTTATATGCTTCATTGAATCTACTGTTGATTCCCTATAATGTACACTTTTTTGAAATTTTTTTTTATCCCCTTTACCCTCATCTACCACCCCCCTACCAACTTACCCTCTGGTAACTACTAAACTATTGTCTGTGTCTATGAGTTTTTGTTTCTCATTTGTTTGTCTCGTTCTTTTGTTGTTTTTGGTTTATATACCACATATAAGTGAAATCATATGGTACTCTGCTTTTTCTGTCTGACTTATTTCGCTTAGCATTATAATCTCAAGATCCACCCATGTTGTCACAAATGGTCCAATTTCATCTTGTCTTAGTGCCGAACAGTATTCCACTCTGTATATATACCACAATTTCTTTATCCATTCATCTATCAAAGGACATTTTGGTTGTTTCCATGTCTTGACAACCGTAAATAAAGCTGCAATGAACATTGGAGCACACGTATCTTCATGGATAAATGTTTTCAGATTTTGTGGATAGATACCCAGGAGAGGGATTGCTGGGTCATATGGTAATTCTATTCGTAATTTTTTGAGGAACCTCCACACTGCCTTCCATTGCAGCTGTACCAATCTGCATTCCCACCAACAGTGTATAAGGGTTCTTTTTCTCCACAGCCTCTCCAACACTTGTTACTATTTGTCGTGTTGACGATAGCCATTCTAACTGGGATGAGGTGATATCTCATTGTGGTTTTTATTTGCATTTCTCTGATGATTAGTGATGTTGAGCATTTTTTCATATGTCTATTTGCCATTCGTATGTCTTCTTTGGAGAAATGTCTCTTCAGGTCCTCTGCCCAGTTTTCAATTGGGTTGTTTGTTTTTTTGTTGTTGAGTTGCATGAGTTCCTGGTATATTTTGGCTATTAACCCCTTATCAGAGGCACTGTTTGCAAAAATATTCTCCCATTCAGTTGGTTGCCTCTTTATTTTGTCGATGGTTTCTTTTGCTGTGCAGAAGCTTTTAAGTTTCATATAGTCCCATTCATTTATTTTAGCTTTTACTTCCCTTGCCTTTGGAGTCAAATTCATAAAAAGCTCTTTGAACCCAAAATCCATAAGTTTAGTACCTATGTTTTCTTCTATGCAGTTTATTGTGTCAGATCTTACGCTTAAGTCTTTGATCCATTTTGAATTAATTTTGGTACATGGTGACAGATAGCAGTCCAGTTTCATTCTTTTGCACGTGGTTTTCCAATTCTCCCAGCACCATTTATTGAAGAGGCTGTCTTTTCTCCATTGTATGTTTTTTACTTCTTTGTCAAAAATTATCTGTCCATATTTATGTGGATTTATTTCTGAGTTCTCAATTCTCTTCCATTGGTCCACGTGTCTGTTTTTCTGTAAATACCATGCTGTTTTGATTATTGTTGCGCTGTAGTACAAGCTAAAGTCAGTGAGTGTGATACCTCCAGCACTGTTCTGTTTTCTTAAGATTGCTTTGGCTATTCGGGGTCTTTTGTGGTTCCAAACAAATCTGATGATTTTTTTGTTCTATTTCTTTAAAAAATGCCATTGGGATTTTGATGGAGATTGCATTAAATCTGTATATTGCTTTGAGTAATATGGCCATTTTAACTATGTTGATTCTTCCAATCCATGAGCACAGAATGTCTTTCCATTTCTTTGTGTCTTCTTCAATTTCTTTTAAAAATGTCCTGCAGTTTTCAGCATATAAGTCCTTCACATGCTTGGTTAAGTTTATTCCTAGGTATTTTATTCTTTTTGCTGCAATTGCCAAATGAATTGTTTTTCTATGTCTTTTTCTGAGATTTCATTTTTAGTATATAGTAATGCAATGGATTACTGTATGTTGATTTTCTAGCTGGCAACTTTACTGTATTCATTGATTGTTTCTAATAGCTTTTTGTTGGAGTCTTTAGTGTTTTCTATATATACCATCATGTCATCTGCAAAGAGTGATAATTTCACTTCCTCATTCCCAATTTGGATGCCTTTTAGTTCTTGCCTGAATGCTCTGGCGTAGACTTCCAACACTATGTTGAAAAGCAAAGGTGATAGGGGACAGCTCTGTCGTGTTCCTGAATGTAGAGCAAAGGGCATCAGTTTTTCACCCTTAATTATGAGATTAGCTAAGTGTTTGTCACATATGGCCTTTATTATGTTAAGGTATTTTCCTTCTATACATATTTTACAAAGTGTTTTAATCATAAATGGATATTGTATCTTGTCAAATGCTTTTTCTGCAGCAATTGATATAATCATATGATTTTTGTCCTTTATTTTGTTTATGTCATTTATCACATTGATGGATTTGTGCAGGTTGAACCATCGTTGTACCCCGGGGATGAACCCCACTTGGTCGTGATGAAAATCTTTTTAATTCGTTGTTGCATTCGATTTGCTAGAATTTAGTTTAGGATTTTTGCATCTGTATTCATCAGAGATATTGGTCTGTAGTTTTCTTTTTTTGTGTTGTCCTTACCAAGTTTTGCTATCAGGCTAATGTTGGACTCATAAAATGAGTTAGGGATTACTGTCTCTTCTTCAATTTTTTGCAAGAGTTTGAGCCGGATTGGTATTAGATCCTCTTTTAAGGTTTGGTAGGATTCACTAGTGAAGCCATTGGTCCCGGACTTTTGCTTTTCGGAAGGTTTTGGATGACTGATTCAATTTCCTTACTGGTAATTTGTCTGTTTAGATTTTCAAGTTCTTCATGGTTCTGCCTAGGAAGGCTATATGTTTCTAAGAACTTGTCCATTTCTTCTAGGTTATTGAATTTGGTGGCATATAGTCCTTCATAGTATTCTTGGATGATCCTTTGTATTTCTGTGGCATACATGATAACTTCTCCTTTTTCATTTCTGATTCTGTTTATTAGTGTCTTCTCTCTTTTTATCTTAGTGAGCCTCGCCAAGAGTTTGTCAGTTTTGTTAATCTTTTCAAAGAACCAGTTCTTTGTCACATTAAGTTTTTCTATTGTCTTTTTGTTCTCTATTTCATTTAGTTCTGCTCTGATTTTTATTATTTCCTTTCTTCTGCTGACCTTGTGTTTCATTTGTTCTTCTTTTTCTAGTTCTTTTAGGTGTAACATGAGGTTATTTATTTGGGATTTTTCTTTCTTGTTGAGATAAGCCTGTAATGATATAAATTTCCCTCTTGAAACTGCTTTCACTGCATCCCAAAAATTTTGGTAGGATGTATTTTCATTCTCATTTGTTTCTATGTATCTTTTGATCTCTCCTCTAATTTCTTCTTTGACCTTGTCGTTGTTTAAAAGTATGTTGTTTAATCTCCATGTATTTGTGTTTTTTCCTGCTTTCTTTTTGCAGTTTATATCCAATTTCAAAGCCTTGTGATCAGAGATTATGCTTGGTATGATTACAACCTTCTTAAATTTGCTGAAGTCATTTTTATGTTCCAGTATATGGTGTATCCTTGAGAATGTCCCGTGTACACTAGAAAAAAAAAATGTATGGTCTTATGTTTTAGGATGAAGTGCTCTACAAATGTCAATTATGTCCATTTCATCTAATGTGGCATTTAGGGCTACTATTTCATTATTTATTTTCTGTTTGGATGATCTATCCATAGCTGTCAGTGATGTATTTTGGTCCCCTAGTATAGTTGTGTTTTGGTCAATTTCTCCCTTTAGTTCTGTTAGTAGTTGCTTGGTATATTTCGGTGCTCCCTGATTGGGGGCATAAATATTGATGACTGTTATGTCTTCTTGTTGTATAGTCCCCTTTTCCATTTTGAAATATCCATCTTTGTCTCTTGTTACCTTTTTCACCGTGAGATCTGTTTCATCTGATATCAGTATAGCTACAACTGATTTTCTCTGGATACCATTTGCTTGGAGTGTCAATTTCCACCCTTTCACTTTGAGCCTATGCTTGTCCTTGTAGCTGAGATGTGTCTCTTGAGACAGCATATATGCTTGGGTTTAGTTTTTTTTATCTAATCTGCTACTCTGTGCGTTTTTATTGGTGAGTTCAATCCATTTACTTTTAGGGTGATTATTGATATGTGAGGATTTCCTGTCATTCTATCTTTAGTTTTCTGGTAAGGCTGTGTCTCCATTGTTTCTTTGCCTTTTTGTTGTTGTCTTTTATTTGTGTGTACTGGTATTCTATGGTGTTTCCCTCTAATTCTTGTTTTATTACAGTATATATTTCAGTTCTGGATTTTTTTGTGTGGTTACCCTTAAGTTTGTGTAAAAGAAAGTTTGATATTTAGAGTATTCCATTTTCTTCAGCATGCCTACTTTCTCCATTCCCATATTCCGGTTCAGGCCTTTACTCTCCCCCTTTTTATGTTTTGGTTGCCACAAATTGTCCCTGTTGATGGTGGTCGAATAGCCTCCTTTAGTATTTCTTGTAGTGCAGGTCATGTATTAGAAAATTCCCTCAGCTTCTGTATGTCTGGAAAGGTCTTTATTCCTTCTTCATATCTAAAGGATATCTTTGCTTGGTCTATTATTCTTGGGTCACAATTTCTCTCTTTCAATAGTTTGAACATTTGGTTCCACTCCCTCCTGGCGTGGAGAATTTCTGCTGAGAAATCTCATGATAATCTAATGTACTTTCCTTTGTAGGTTACCTTCTTCTTTTCCGTAGCTGCCTTGAGGATTCTTTCTTTGTCGTTGATTTTAGACAGCTCCAATACAATGTTCCTTGGAGAAGGCCTGTTGGGGTTGAGGTAATTAGGTGTTCTATTTGCTTCTTGGATTCGAGGATCCAGTTCTGTCCACAAGTTTGGGAAGTTCTCATCAACAATTTGTTTGAATATATTCTCTGTTCCCTTCTCACTTTCTTCTCCTTCTGGTATGCTCATTATTCTTATATTGCTCTTTCTGATGGAGTCAGAAAGTTCTTTTAGAGTTATTTCATTTCTTTTAAGTCTCAAGTCTCTTTCTTCTTCCATCTGTGTCATTTCCAGGTTTCTATCTTCGATGTCACTGATTCTTTCCTCCATCTGGTCAACTCTTCTACCTAAGCTGGCTGTTTCATTCTTAATTTCTTCTATTAAGTGCTTAATCTCCAGAAATTCTATTTGGTTCTTTTTTGAAATTTCAATCTCTTTGGTAAATTGTTCATGTTGTTCTTTGATTGCATTTCTGAGTTCATTAAACTGCCTTTCTGTGTTTTCTTGCATCTCATTGAGTTTTTTCAGAACTGCAATCTTGAATTCTCTGTCATTTAAGTCACATACTTCCATATCTTTAAGTTCCTTTTCTGGAGACTTTTCACTTTCTTTCTGAGCTGTCTTGTTGCGTTGGTTATTCTTGGCAATTACTGATTTATTATTTCTCTTCCTAGACATCTACAGGAGTGGCTTCTACAACAGGTTGATAGGAAGAGGTCTTTCTTTTGTTTTCCAGTACGTGTTGGTAGAATGTTTTATTTTCTCTCTGACTGCAGCCTTTTTTCTCTCTCACAGTGTAGTGTTATGTTTTCTGTGCACTATTTCAACTTCTCACACATTGGGGGGATTCCCTGGAAGGCGGGCTTCTCCTCTGTTCACAGTTCACCTGGGTCATAGAACACCGTGTTACTGTGTGGATGTGGAGAGCTTTTGAAGTTCCAAAGCTCTTCCTGCACCAGATTCAGAGCCCCTGTGTTTCAGCAGTTCCATTTACTACTGCAGGGTTCACCCAGATAGGTGGGGTCAAGGGCGGGGTGAGTTGTGAGAATTGTCCCAGAGCAATGACAGCGACCACCACCACAGCCAGTCCTTCTTCAACAGCTCCCTCCTCTTTGCCGGAATTAGTTCTGCTGGGAATCTGTGTCTGTGGACCACAGTTCTTAGAACTGCTAATATTCTGTTCTTTTGATTTGACACTGCTACTGTTCCGCTCTAGCACTGGGCAGGTGGGGCGAGGCAAGCTCTGGGAGGGTTGGGAGAGGGCAGCTAATCTCAATGTCTAAGGCTTCCGTTCTCTGCTTCGCAGTGAGGGTTTAACCACGGTTTTCAGCCTTCTTCCATCAGTCTTTGCTCCGAGGTCTCTGCCGTAAGCGTTGGGTTCAGCTGTGTTATATGCTGTCCCCTCACCCCTGTGGGCCATAAACGGAGCCCTAGCAGTCCAAGCTCTTCCTTCTCCCACAGCTGCGGTAGTTCTGGGATGCAGCGAGCTCAGAGCACTGAGCTAGGTCTTTGTCCTGGGCCTGCAGTGCTCCGTCTCGGCACTTCTCCCTTCCCTCCTCCCCTGCTTGTGCAATTTGTGCATCTTTAGGTGAATTTAGTAGTGATACTCTTCGTCTTGCCCGTCTGCTGTGCAGGGAGTCCTTTGTGGATTTATAGTTTTTCAATTTGTTGTAAATTGCAGGGGAGATTTCCAGAGGCTCACCTCACACCTCCGTTTTGATGACCATATCTTATATTTTATTTTTGATTTCCATTATTGTATTCTTTATTTCTAAATTGTTCTTTTTATGTTTTCTATCTCTATTTTTATGCTTCCTTTCTGTTTGAAACTCTATGTCTGGTAGATTGCTTGTCTCCATTTTGTTTAGTTTTTTTTTCTGGAGCTTTGTTTTTTTCTTTCATTTGGGATGTTTCTTTATCTTCACATTTTGGCTGCCTCTCTGTTTGTTTCTATGTATGAGGTAGGCATGCTATGTCTTCTGGTCTCAGTAGAGTGGCCTTATAAAGTAGGTGTGCTGTGGGGCTCAGTGGTGCATTCTTCCTGGTCACTTGAGCTACACACTCCAGTTGTGTCTTTTGAGTAGGTTGCGTGTGCCCTTCTCTTGTAGTTGAGGCTTGATGTTGTTTATATGTCAATGGGAAGCATTGACCTTTGGGCTTATTGGTTGTGAGGACTGGCTGTGACTACAGGGAAGAAGTTGTAGTACAGAGCCTAACCCTACAGAGCAACATCTGCCTCAAGAGGGCTCTGGTGCCTGCCCAATCTGCTCCTTGGGTGTGTCATTCTTGGAGGTGGCTGGGTAATGGTCCAGCTGATTTCAAAGCTGGCCACTGAGTGTGCCAGCTCCAGGGCCACCTGGGAAGGAACCTGCTGCAGGCCAAGTTCAGCTGCAGCCCATGCCCCACCTGGGGCCACTCACAGAAGCCACAAAGCAGTTCGTAGATGGCTACCACCCATGCCATGCTTGCAAGTGCCACGAAAGTTCAAGGTGAAACCAACACCAGCTGCTGCTAGTGCTAGGCTTAGGGCTGCCCAGCCAGATGTAGAGGACATGCTGAAGCCAGATGCTGCTTGTCTGGGTTCTGCCAACTTTTGAGAGACTATAGGGAAGTCTGCAGCATGAGCCAAGTCAGGCGGTTTTTATGAGAAAATCACTTGAAACTGCTTCAGTATGCCCAAAAGTTGGGTGGAACAGGGTGTCAGAATCACCAGGGTGTAAGTTAGTCGGCTTGATGGTTACTCCGTTATGGAGGCCACCTATGCCTGCAGTCTGGGGAGGAGGAGGGCTCAATAAAGAAACAATGGCTACCAACAGCACCTCTGTCCAGGAGAAAGCGCTCCTCCAACCCACGCCCTGAAGTCAAACAACTCAATTACCCCCCATATGTCTCTGTCACCTCTCCAGCTGCTGCCTCAGCGCTGGAGCTCAGAACCAGTGATTCTGTAGGTGAGTAAATCCATGCATTATCCTTTTAAGAAGAGTATCTGGGACTCCAGCCACCTTCTGTCTCACTCAGCCGCAATCTCCGCTGTTTTCACAACCAGAAATTATGGGAACTTCTTACCCCAGCATTGGAACCCTGGTCTGGAGAACCTAGTGGTGCCCTGGGATCCCTCGCTCCTTTGGGAGGGACCTCTGCAGCTGAGATATCCTTCTCTATTTTTAAGGTCACATGCGGGTGTGGGACCAGCTTGTTCTGTGTCTCTGCCCCTCCTACCAGTCTCAAGGTGGCTTCTTTTGTATGTCCTTAGTTGTAGGGCTTTGGTTCAGAGAGATTTCAGGTGATTCTCAGTGATGGTTGTTTTGTAGTTTAGTTGTAATTTTGATGTGGTCATGAGGGAATGTAAGCACAGTGTTTACCTGCTGCACCATCTTGATGAGACTGTAGTGGCTTTTGAGGGAGAAAAAGATTGGTCCATCTCCTCATTCGGCCATAGCCCTATAGAAGAATTCAAACTGGGAAATGATATACAAGGTTTTCCAGGGGAGAAAGATCAACCTAGCCAATATATGATGGGAGGCCTTTGTAGGACAAGTTTGAAAGTAGAGACCAGTTAAAGACTATTAAAGTAACACAGGTGAAAGATGATGAAGCTGTGAATAAGTTTTTACCAGTGAAGACGAAGAAAGTGCATGAATTGGATATCTATATTAAATGCTGAAATCATAGGCCATTTAAGTAGGCCAGGTGAGAGGTATAAGGTCAGATCTAGGAAAGTGTAAGTAGAAATGGAAAATAAGAAATACTTTGCAAAGAATTTGTGTCTGATGGGAAAATTAGAGTGTGTTGAGTGTGAGAGAAAGAGAGCATTTGGGTCTGGATTACTGGGAAGATTAAAGTAACAAGCTTGGAAATAAGGAACAAAAGATGGGGACAGGCTGCAGTGGGAAAGGAGAAGGAAGACAATTTTGAAAAAAACTTTAGTTTTGCAAAGCCATGATGACATTCAAATGGAAATGTGCAGTAGGCAATCGGAGATTTAGATCTGCAGCTCAGGAGCAAGGAAAGTCTGAAAATGTAACAGGACAAAAGACCTTTTACATTTATATTTAGGTACAGATCTGTCCAGAAATCTGAAGACATTTTGGGTGTTACTGTTTTCAAAAACAATGTTTGGTCCTCCATAGTCTCATACTTCTCTACAACCTCAAGAAGAGTTTTTGTTGTTGTTTGATAATTTTTTTTTTTTTATTTTGGGGGAGTTGAGCAGAGAATGAGTGGTCATGGGAGGAGAAACATAAAGTCTAGGTGAAAGAGTGTGGCATAGGGAAGAAATTGAGATCAAGAGAGGGGATAAAAAGCACATAAGGCATACTAGAAGCTTCCTTTATCACCATCCACCTAAAACTGTGATGGGGGTGCTGGGGTAGAATGAATGATTGTGTTTTCCACATCCCCCCACTCCCCAATTTTCAATGAAAGGCTCATGTGTCTTCATGAATATCTGTATCTGTGTCTCACTTTTTTTGATTTTGTCTTTGTCTTTCTCTGTCTGTCTTTGTCTTTCTTTGTTTCTCTATCAATTTTCCCTCAGGGGATGTTTTCATTCTTCATCAGCTCAATATTTCATCCTTGGGCTGAAATATTTCACCCATGTTTCTCCAAAAGGCTGAGAGAGCCATCTGAGAATGCAAGGACCAGTAGCCCCAAATATATCTCCGAACTACCACTAGATGGCAGCGTCTGGAAACTGCAAACCAGGCCTAGACATTCAGGTGAGCCTGACTGCTGGGTGGTGGCGAGTTTCACTTGGTTATTCTGCTTTTACTCTGTTACAACCAGGTGCTAACAAATGGCACTAGACTTAGCAGGATCCCTTTATCCATCACAGAAGAAAATTTTATGTTTATAAAACACTCAGAGCTGGAAAAGCCTGTTCTCTAAGCTGTTAAGTGTTTGTCCCCACCTGAATTCTCATACAAGTTCATAACCATAAACTTTCCCTAGATGCCCTTTTATTCCCTCTTCAACTGTTGTTTGTTGTTTGGTTTGGTTTCTTTAGTGAAATTCATTTCCCCTCCCTCTCCAGCCTGGTTAACAAGTTGAGTTGATCCTCTTTCTTCACTTTGAGCATGGACATGTAGAATCATGTGGTAGCTCTCAAGGGCTCTTAGATTTCGTTGGTATAATCCTATCATTTGCAGATGGGGCAACTGAGGCACATAAAAGAGCAGAAAGTTGTTCAAAGTCATATAAAGAATTCAAGGCAGAATCCTATGCGTCAGAGTCTCATGACACACTTATAATAATAAAACAGCCAGAAGGTAATTTTGGCCCACTAATTGAATTAGCACAGCTAAATGTCTGGGGAAGTGAAGGGAGGCAAGAGGTCTAAGACATGATACCTGTCTTTAGAATCTAGGCACTTAGAATCTAGCTGGAAAGACACACTTATGCACAATGAATAAGAAGTAATGCCTTTTGAGATAAGGCAGTGTAAGAAAAATGCTAATGTGAATGAGTGGCTAAGGGATTCAGAGAAGAAAGAGTTCTAAGGGGAAATAGGGCCATGGGTTGGGGTAGTGAGGAGGAGAATTAGATGAAGCTTGCAGATGGGAAACACAATGATTATAATTATTCAAGGGTCAAGGCCTAGGCTGGCTAAAGCAGAAGGTGATGGTCAAAGAGAAATTAAAAGATAAGGTTAGAGTAGTAGGCTGGGAACAGACTGTTCAGGCTCTTAAGGGTCAGGCTAATATCCTACTAATACTGAGGAGGAACTTTCAAATGCTTTGGATCTTCATATTTTCTATTTTCAGAGGTAACTTTCTTCTAAGATTGATTCCCCAAGAAATAGCCTCTTCACTTTGCCCTACTTTCCCCCATTAGTCTCAACCCTCAGAGATGAAGTTGAACCAAAAAATTAGTGCGATTTTGTTTCCTCTATATTTGTTTCCAAATGACATATCCAAGACTAACCTGGGCATTCTCCAGCTCTAAATCCCATGTACTTTGTTTCCATTCCCCATCGACTCATAGGAGTCTGAGTACCAGCCTCTGTATTTCACCCCTCCCTTTGTCACAAGGGAAATTCTGGGAGAGCTGGGGAGCTCTTGACAGCTGAGTAACACCTATAGGAGGTGAGGATGGTTTCATATAAACTCTGAAAGAGGCCTCCAAGCAAAAGGGCTCTTTAAAAATAGCCTGAACATGAGAGCAATCCAAGAGCCCTTTCAGAGTATCAAGAGCACATTAGTTCCCAAACAGTCTGACCCACTACATTTCATAGCTAAACAAGGCTGCTCTCTCCCCTTATGAACCCTCCCTTCATATCTCCAAATGGCTTGAGGTCTGTTTTTCTACCAAAATATAGTGGACACCCGTGTCTCAGAAATCTCCATCTAGTTTTACTCCTGCCATTTGTCATTTACTCCTCCCCCTCCTCTTAGAATGCTAGGCCTTGCATCTTGGCTTCTGCTTGTTCCAGGGCCTGGCATATAGTACGTGCTCAGTAAATGGCACTCTCTTCCTTCAGAAGTGCCTTAGAGATGATTTAGGCATTGGTATCCATGGAGTTACTTTAGAGGCCATTGGTGGTAGAGGTCATTGGGAAGCAGGCAGTCTGCAGGCCCCCACGCATGGTTAAGAAAAAAAAACCTCTATTTTTGTATATTAATTTATAGTTTGGACTGATGGATAAGATTTTGTTTTGGAGGGAGAAGGAAATGTTCTCACTAATCTAATGTCTTCATTTTCTAGATGAGTTCAGTGAGGCTGAGAGCCACTTTAAGTAGAATCAGGAAAATAATTACATTTACAACAGCAATAAAAATTATTAAATACTTAGGAACAAACTTAACCAAGGAAGTGAAACACTGAACAATGAAAATTATAAAAATTTGAGGAGGGAAGTTAAAGAGGACAAAGATAAATGGAAAGACATCCCATGTTCAAGGATTAGGAGGTTTAATATTGTTAAAAATGTCCATACTACTTTAAGTGACCTATAGATTCAATGAAATCACTATCAAAATCCCAATGGCATTTTTAACTCAAATAGAAAAAAAATCCTAAAATTCATGTGGAAACCCAAAAGACTCTGAAAAACCAAAGTATACTGAGAAAGGAGAACAAAGCTGGTGGCATCACACTTCTTGATTTCAAAATACATTACAAAGCTACAATAATCAAGACAATTTGCTACTGGCATTTAAAAACAAAACAAAACAGACATATAGCTCAAGGGAAAAGAATGGAGTGCCCAGAAACAAATCCACACATTTATGGTCAACTGATTTTTGACAAGAACACACAATGAGGAAAGGATAGTCTTCAGTAAATGGTGTTAAGAAAACTGGATATCCAGATACAGAAGAATGAAATTGTACCATTATCTCACACCATATACAAAAATAAACTCAAAATGGCTTAAAGATTTAAACATAAAACCTGAAAGTGTAAAACTACTAGAAGAAAACATAGGGGAAAATCTTCTCGACATTGGTCTTGGCAATGATTTCTTAGATATAACACCAAAAACAAAAGCAACAAAAACAAAAATAGACAAGTTGGATTGCATCATACCAAAAAGTGTCTGCATAAGAAAATAAACAGTCAACAGAGTGAGAAGGTAACCTATGGAATGGGAGAAATATTCACAACAAAGACTTAATATCTGACGAAGAGCTAATATCCAAAAATATATAAGAAACACCTACAATTCAATAGCAGTAAATAAATAAGTAACCTAATTATAAAATGGACAAAGGAATTGAATAGATATTTTTCCAAAGGAGACATATAGATGGTCAACAGGTACATGAAAATATGCTCAACATTACTAATTATTAGGGAAATACAAATCTAAACCACAGTGAGATATCACTTCACACCTGTTAAAATGGTTATTATCAAAAAGACAAATGATGAGAAGTGTCAATAAGGATGTGGAGAAAAGTGAACCCTTGTACACTTTTGGTGGTAGTATAAATTGGTACACCCATTACAGAAAACAGTATAGAGGTTACTCAAAAAATTAAAAGCAGAGCTACCATATAACACAGCAATCCCACTTCTGGGTATTTATCCAAAGGAAATGAAATCTGTGTCTTGAAGAGACATCTGCCCTTTTATGTTCATTGCAACATTATTCACAGTAGCCAAGATGTGGAAAGAGCCTAAATGTCTGTCAATGAATGAATGAATAAAGAAAATTTGGCATAACTATAAAATGGATTATTACTTAGCCATAAAAAGGGGAAATCTTGCCATTTGTGACAGTATGGATGAAACCAGAGGGTATTATGTTAAGTGAAATAAGCTAGACATGGAAAGACAAAAACTTCATGATCTCACTTATATGAGGAATCTAAAATAGTCAAACTCATAGAAGCAGAGAGTAGGATGGTGGTTGCCGGAGCCTGGGAGGAGGGGGAAAAGGAGTTATGCTGGTCAAAGGGTACAAAGTTTCAGTTACGCAAGATTAAAAACTTTTGGAGATCTAATGTGCAGCAATGCAAATATAGTTAAGAATGTATTTTATACTTGAAATTTGCTAATAGGATAGATCATAAGTGTTCTCACCACACACACACACACACACACACACACACACACAAGAATGAAAGAAAAAAATGGTAACTGTGAGGTCATGGACATATTAATTACCTTGATTGTGGTAATCATTTCACAATGCATACATATATCAAGATATAACTTGGACATCTTAAATGTATGCAATTCCCACTTGTCAATTATGCCTCAATACAGCTTGGAAAGAAAGAATTGCATATAATCTTTATCTTTATTCACTGCTGCCTTTTAAACTATGAGCTCTGGAGCTTAATGAAAATGCCTCAGGTGTCTCCAAGGGAATGATTCTATCCTTTTTCCTCCCTCATCTAAGCAGCTCCAGTTTTACCTATTTTTCATATTGTAATTCTACATAGAGCTCGTTTAAACAAAGGGTTCCACTTTAACCATGATTGCATCTCAACATGAATCGGCTTAGCCCTAAATGCTAAAAGGACAAATATCTAGACATCAAAGTGGAAAGGAAATTTCCAAATCAGGGAGCAGACTGACTCCAAGGGACCTCCTCGTAGACAATTTTCTGGATTGATTAACCAGCTAGATGCATCTGAGATAAGTGGCAAAAAAAAGTAAAGTAGCTAAAAATAAAGAAGTTATATTGTGCGGGTGCAATGATATGAAACTAGTCATGAATTACATTATTGGGACCTGCGAGACTCTGAGTAGCCTCTGTCTGAAAATAATCAAGCCAAGGCTGTCATGGACGGGCACAGGTATCAGAAAACTGAACTTAATGTTCCTGTTTTGCTACATACTTGCTACCACTCAACCCTTCCGATCTTAATCTTTTTCATTTTCAATTGACAATAAAAATCCCTGTCCTGTTTGCCTCACAGAGATTGAGTGAGATCAGGTAAGAGACTGGATATAAAAGAGCTAAGGGAACTTTTAAAGGCTGTGCAAATGGTAGCTACTATTCTGGTCTAAGTGTTATCCTTCATCAGCTTTGTTTTAAAGTTAATACACAGAGGGTGCCAAAAAATGTACACACATTTTAAGAAAGGAAAAAACTATACTAAAATTGTAATACTCAGTATATACCAATAACAAAAGATGAATACGAGTCATGTGTACACATATTTTTGGCACCCTCGGTATAGGTGTAACTTGAACTGCTGAGCAGAGTTCCTGGTCCAGACCCATCATATCCCAGTCTGAAATCCCTAAATATGCCACCAATCAGCCATTAACACTTTATTGAGCTCATCATATAGCTGGGTACTTGGGGAGCAGGTTCAGCAGTAAGAGAAGGAGATGCTGCCTAAAGACACACCCTGCATGGCATCAAGAACAGAATAACCAATTTCCAATTTCTCTCCTTTCCTCCCTTCCTCTCTCTCAAAGATATTTGCTTTATATATATGTATGTATATGTATGCTTTATATATATGTATATATATATATGTTTTAGTGGGCACACATGTATGTATACAGAAATATATATAAAAACATTTATAACAAAATAAGGAAGGCAGAAACTGCTCATGCAGTCATAGCTGGCATTTATAACAATCTTTTTCTACTATTCATCTCATATTACTTTGCCTTCAGCAAGCACCTCAGCTGGTCATGGTTTTCACCTGGTGGGGTGACCCAAATCTTCATTCCTGAAGGGTCTGGGCCACTATTAGCTCGGCCTGGATGGGATGTTGTATTTTTCCATTTATCTTAATCACAGGGCATAATAATACTGACACCCTAAGGGATCTCCTGTATTCCAGACATATTCTTCCATACCTCCATTATAGAATAGTCTAATTTTCTCTTGGTAGCCAGGATCAATCACCCCAATCAGTAACTCTCTTCTTTGTTGACTCAGAGGCACGAGGAGCCCAAAGTGGCTGTAGTGCTACAGCTGTCTATTTTTGGGTGGTGCCTGCATGTCATACAGAACCATCTGTAAACTAGGCCTGAGTCTTCTCTTCCTTTATCAACTGATCATAGGGAACTCCCAATGGGGCCATAGATGAAGACTGGGAAAGGGAAGGTAGTGTAAGAGGAGTGGGGACCATGGGCATCTGGGCCAATTCTTCATGTAACTTACTTGAAGTAACCATGTATATAACACTTCTATTTGATGGTAGAGTGAGTATTTCTGGGCATTCCCAATTTTATGGACTGGTGGGTAAGATAAAATGCAGTTTATGATGGGCAGCCCAGGTGGCATGGTAACTTAGCAGCCCATGGTTAAGTATGCAGTCTTTACTAAGGCCCAGTAGTAGGCCAAGAGCTCTTTCTCAAAAGGAGAGTGGTTATCTACAGAGAATAACAGGGCTTTGCTCCAAAATACTAATGGTCTCTACTGTAATTCATGTATCAAGACCTGCCAAAGGCTCCAAACAGCATCCCTATCTGTACTGCCACTTCAAGCACCATTGAACCTGCTGGATCATGTGGCCCAACTGGCAGAGCACCTTGCACAGCAGCCTGGACCTGCTCTTGTTCTACATCTCACTTAAAACTAGCAGGTTTCAGGCCACTTGGTAAATGGGCTGGAGTAATACATCCAAATGAGGGATAAGTTGCCTCCAATATTTAAAGAGGCCCAGCAGGTGTTGTGCCTCTTTTTTGGTTGCAGGAGGGGCCAGATGCAGCAACTTATCCTTCCTCTTAGAAAGGATATCCTGATATACCCCAAACCACCTGTCGTGCGGGGCGGCCTACGGGACCTCTGGTCCCACACCCCACATAGGAACGCAGGATATGGCTAGGCCAAAAAGGAACACCCACGGAGCCATAGATAGGGGAGTCATACGACTATATTCTCTCTGGCAGCCGGGTGAGACACACGCAGTAGTAGCCACACGATCCGCAGTCTGCCATTCACTTCTCTGCCTGCCAACCAACCAACCAATCAACGCAGCCCCTCAGTTACATCAGTAGCCAATTGGCTAACCAGTTACAGCTGATGGCCAATGAGTCACAGTTGATGGTCATTCACTACCCGAGCCAGCACCTCCCCACGTGAGGCCAAGAGCCTGGAAACTGCTTTCTGGGACTCTGTCCCCACACTCCACCCCTCCAGGGTCTCGCCTCACAATCTGTGTGACAAGCATAGAAAAAAAGCATTGGCCAAGTCCACTACGTCGTGATATGTTCCCAGGTGGACAGTCAGACGATCCATCAAGTCTTGAATTGAAGGTACTGCCACGGGCAAAGGTGGCGTCACCTTATTTAACTCCCTATAGTCCACAGTCATTCACCAGGTCCCATCTGGCTTCTTGACAGGCCATACTGGGGAGTTAAAGGGACTGTGCATTGGCCTCACAATATGTGCCTTCTCCAAATCCAATATTGTATGACCAATCTCCTCCTGCCCGCCTGGCAGGCGGTACTGTCGCACTGTAACCACGCGCCAGGGCTGTGACAACATTTGAGGAGGGTGGTGAGCATGCCCGCGTGTCACCACTTTCACCACCCGGATCCGGAGACGGAACTCTCCTACCGTCGTCTGTAAGCTGAGGCCATGTAGCACGTCCACACCTAGAATATACTCCGGAACGGGGGAGACATAAACCTTGTAGGTACGAGGGGGAAGCCTTCCTATACGCAGTGGTAAGGAAACGGCTTTCACAGTCACAGTCTTTCCCCCGTAACCATCAATGCAGATTGCTGGTCCAGGAAACAGTTCTGGGTTACCATAAACAAGACTGCAGTCAGCGCCAGTGTCAACTAGGGCCAAAACCCTCTGCACATTAGAAGGGGACCAATGTATGGACAGTTCCACGTGGGGCCTCTGGTCCCTGCTCGTCCCCTCTGACCAGGTACCTTGGCCCCACCCCTAATCAAGCTGAAAGGAGTCGGCCTCAAGGGACTGCATGAAGTCCTGCAGGGACACGGGTTGCGCTTTCCCAGACATCTCCTTTAGGCTTCTCCGGAATTGCTGTTCTGAACACAACTGTTTCCAAAGTTCCAACAAGAGTGCATTGGGTTGTCGGTCTATCTTCTCCTGATCGACCCCTGCTGCCATGAGATCACGCCACATTGTGTGCGTGTTACTCTCTGAGGCCCACGACCTCACCCCTTTACTTTTGAATTGGGCTTCCAGGTCTCAACTGTTCCGACCTCTTGTCTTAACTTCCTTCACCTCCGGCTTTCAACATCCCCTGGGGTGGCCATGGCAGTTATAACTTCATGGATCCGCCACCCCACATAGGGCGTAAGAATGGCGACCAAGGATCCAAAAGCACTAGCAGGTGCAGTATCCAAAACCAGATCTCTCATGCTGGCTGTAAAAAGCTCATCATCAGGTCCCTGCATATTAGGGTTGAAAATAGCATGTCTCATACCCATTTCACAGATGATTTGAGTAAGTTCTGTATATGACAGCCATTGACTCACAGTGTCTGGCAGCTCGCCAGCCTGTCCCCATACTGTGCGTACCACAGCAGTGAGCCACTCCATTAGAGAGTGGTTGCCCTGGTCTTGGGCCAATCTATGGCAGTTCTGTAATCTTTGTCGCAGTGACGGATGCACTGTCACAAAAGCTAGCTTTTCCATCTCACCTGGGGAGCAGAGAATGTCTGCTCCTTCATCCCATAAACGTAGTAGCCAAGCCAACACTGGCTCTCCAGGCGCTGTCGGTACCGCCTCCCCAGCTCCTGCAATTCAGTGGGAGTGTAAGAGGTGTAAGTTGTGAACTCAGTCACAGCTGGATTGCCGGCAGCAATGCCCACAGGGCCCAAAGGTTGCTCATGCTTTACCTTTTGTTTCAAGATTGGCCGGGCTTGGGGGTTAGGAGGTCTCCAATCTCTTCCTCCGCCTCCGCTTCAGAGCCTCCACCTTGGGGCCCCTCTTCTGATAGGAGGACCCGAGATTCCAGAGCTTCCAACCGGGACACCTGGTCTGGCACCTGGGCTCTTTCATGAAGCGCATTTTCCGTGTTGAGACTCAAGGCCATGAGGAACATCCAGCCCACATGGCCGGCTGTAGCCTTCACCTCCTCTGGCAACCAGTCAGCCAGAGCCTGCAGGGCCCTCTCCACGCTGGCTGGACAGCTATCCATGTCCTCCCACCCCTCCTTGGGTGTCCAACTCCTGAGAACAGTGACCACCAGGCACCACACACTGTGTGGAGGCCACAGGTCTTTCTGCCCAGAGTCAGACTCCATTCCTACCTGGCCACAATGTTGCTCGCCATGCCAGGCATCCGACTGGGTGGAGACCTCAGTGCAAGATGTCCGAAACCCTCGGAGCCTACAGCAGCAGCACATTACTAAAAGGAAGGTGATGCCTTCTGTGGCCAGGAAGGAGGTGTACCATCTGGAGGCTTGATTCTCCCAGGCAGACCGTGCCTCCCATTCCCGGCGCAACGCCTCTCAGGCCTTCTGAAACTGAACTTTTACATGCACAAACTGCTCCACCATGCTTCGGTAGGTTTTGGCCGGCACCATACCCTGCTATATGTGCCATTTGTCATGCAGGGTGGCCTGCAGGGCATCTGGTCCTGCTCCCCACATAAGAACGCAGGATATGGCTAGGCCAAAAAGGAACACCTACGGAGCCATAGATAGGGGAGTCATATCACTCTATTCTCTCTGGCAGCCGGGAGAGACACACGCAGTAGTAGCCACACGATCCACAGTCTGCCACTCACTTCTCTGCCTGCCAAACAACCAACCAATCAACGAAGCCCCTCAGTTACATCAGTAGCCAATTGGCTAACCGGTTACAGCTGATGGCCAACCAATCACAGTAGATTCACCACCCGAGCCAGCACCTCCCCACGCGAGGCCGAGAGCCTGGAAACTGCTCTCTGGGACTCTGTCTCCACACCACCAAAACTCTAGAAATTTCACTGAGATAGGAGATCCCTGAATTTTTGCTAGATTGATTTCCCACCCTCTAATAAGATGTTGGAATATAAAGAACAAAATAAATGAAGAAACAAAACAGAAACAGGACCATAGATACAGAGAACAAACTGATGGTTGCCAGATGGGGGGGGGGTGTTTTGGGGACTAGGTGGAAAAGGTGAAGGGATTCAGAAGTACAAATTCATAGTTACAAAATTGTCACAGGGATATAAAGTACGGCATAAAGAATGTAGTCAATAATTTTTTAATAACTATGTAAGGTGCCAAGTAGATACTAGACTAATTGGGGGGATCACTATGTAAATTATATAAATGTCCTGTACACCTGTAAGTAATATAAAATAATATTGAATGTCAACTGAATTTGAAAAAAAATGTTGTTCCATTATCTTCCCTCTTACATAATTTCCACTCTGCTGTCGTCTATACTTTTGTTCCTCTGAACATGTCTTTTTTCTCTGTCTTTAAAGATTTTCGGGAGATGTCATCAAAATGGCGGCGTGACGTGAACCTCTGGAAATCTCCCCTGGAATTTACAACAAATTGAACAACTGTAACTCCACAAAGGACTCCCTGCACAGCAGACAGGCAAGAAGAAGAGGCTCACACCTGAATTGACCTAAAGGTGGGCAAATTGCACGAGCAGGGAAGGAGGGAAGGGAGAAGGGCTGAGACTGAGCCGTGCAGGCACAGGAAGCAGACCTAGCTCAGTGCTCCGAACGCACAGCATCCCGGAACTATCGCAGCCGCAGGAGAGGGAAGAACTTGGACTGCTAGGGATCCGTTCATGGCCCACAAGGCTGAGGGGGCAGCATATAACACAGCTAAGCCCAACGCTCACGACAGAGACCTCGGAGAAAAGACTGAGGGAAGAAGGCTAAAAACGGTGGTTTAAGCCCTCACTGCTGAGCAGAGAACGGAAGCCTTAGGTACTGAGACTAGCCAACCCTTCCCTACCCTCCCAGAGCACGCCCCACCACCACCTGCCCAGTGATAAAAGCAGAACAATAGCAGTGTCAGATCAAAAGAACAGATAATTTGCAGTTCTGAGAACTGTGGTCCACAGACACAGATTCCCAGCCAAACTAGTTCCAGCAAAGGGGAGGCAGCTATGGAAGCAGGACTGGCTGTGGTGGTGGTCGCGACGATTGCTCTGAGCCACCTCTCACAAATCAGGCCGACCCTGTCCCCACCTATCTGGGAGGATCCCTGCAGGAGTAAACAGAACTGCTGAAACACACGGGCTGTGAATCTGGTGCAGGAAGAGCTTTGGAACTTCAAAAGCTCTCCACATCCCCACAAAGAGGCACCCAGGCAAACTGTTAACAGAGAAGAAGCCTGCCTTCCAGGGAATCCCCCCATTGTGTGAGAAGCTGGAATAGGGCAGAGAAAACATAACACTACAGTGTGAGAGAGAAAAAAAGGCTGCAGTTGGAGAGAAAATAACACATTCTACCAACACGTACTGAAAAACAAAAGAAAGACATCTTCCTATCAACCTGTTGCAGAACCCACTCCTGTAGATGTCTAGGAAGAGAAATAATAAATCAGTAATTGCCATGAATAACCAAGGCAACAAGACAGCTCAGAAAGAAAGTGAAAGGTCTCCAGAAAAGGAACTTAAAGATATGGAAATATGTGACTTAAATGACAGAGAATTCAAGATTGCAGTTCTGAAAAAACTCAATGAGATGCAAGAAAACACAGAAACACAGTTTAATGAACTCAGAAACACAATCAAAGAACAACATGAGCATTTTACGAAAGAGATTGAAATTTTAAAAAGAACCAAATAGAATTTCTGGAGATTAAGAACACAATAGAAGAAATTAAGAATGAAATAACCAGCGTAGGTAGTAGAGTTGACCAGATAGAGGAAAGAATCAGTGACATCGAAGATAGAAACCTGGAAATTACACAAATGGAAGAAGAAAGAGACTTGAGACTTAAAAGAAATGAAAGAACTCTACAAGAACTTTCTGACTCCATCAGAAAGAGCAATATAAGAATAATGGGCATACCAGAAGGAGAAGAAAGAGAGAAGGGAACAGAGAATATATTCAAACAAATTGTCGATGAGAACTTCCCAAACTTGTGGACACAATTGGATCCTCGAATCCAAGAAGCGAATAGAACACCTAATTACCTCAACCCCAACAGGCCTTCTCTAAGGCACATTGTATTGAAGCTGTCAAAAACCAATGACAAAGAAAGAATCCTCAAGGCAGCTAGGAAAAAGACGGTAACCTACAAAGGAAAGCACATTAGAATATCATCAGATTTATCAGCAGAAACTATACAAGTCAGGAGGGAGTGGAACCAAATATTCAAACTATTGAAAGAGAAATTATGAGCCAAGAATAATAGACCAAGCAAAGATATCCTTTAGATATGAAGGAGGAATAAAGACCTTTCCAGACATACAGAAGCTGAGGAAATTTTCTAATACACGACCTGCACTACAAGAAATACTAAAGGAGGCTATTCAACCACCATCGACTGGGACAATTTGTGACAACGAAAACATAACAAAGGGGAGAGGAAAGGCCTGAACCAGAATATGGGAATGGAGAAAGTAGGCAGGCTGAAGAAAATGATATACTCTAAATATCAAACTTTCTTTTACATAAACTTAAGGATAACCACTCAAAAAAAATCCGGAACTGCAATATGTACTGTAATAAAAGAAGAGCCAGAGGGAAACATCATAGAATACCACCACACACATATAATAGACAATAGCAAAAAGGCAAAGAAACAATGGAGACACAGCCTTACCAGAAAACTAAAGATACAATGACAGGAAATCCTCACATATCAATAATCACCCTAAATGTAAATGGACTGCACTCACCAATAAAAAGGCACAGAGTAGCAGATTGTATCAAAAAACTAAACCCAACCATGTGCTGTCTCCAAGAGACACATCTCAGCTAAAAGGACAAGCATAGACTCAAAGTGAAAGGGTGGAAATTAAAACCCCAAGCAAATGTTATCCAGAGAAAAATCAAGTGTATCCATAGTGACATTAAATGAAACAGACTTCAGGGTGAAAAGGTAACAAGAGACAAAGATGGACATTCCATAATGGTAAAGGGGACTATACAAGAAGAAGACATAAGAGTCATCAATATTTATGCCCCCAATCAGGGAGCACCGAAATATACGAAGCAACTACTAACAGAACTAAAGGGAGAAATTGACCAAAACACAATTATACTAGGGGACCTAAATACATCGTTGACAGCTATGGATAGATTATCCAAAAGAAAATAAACAATGAAATAGAAGCTCTAAATGACACATTAGATGAAATGGACATAATTGACATTTGTAGAGCACTTCATCCTGAAATATCAGACTACGCATTTTTTTCTAGTGTGCATGGAACATTCTCAAAGATAGAGCATATACTGGGACATAAAACTAACCTCAGCAAATTTAAGAAGATTGAAATCATACCAAGCATATTCTCTGATCGCAAGGCTTTCAAATTGGATATCAACTGCAAAAAGAAAGCAGGAAAAACCACAAATACATGGAGATTAAACAACATACATTTAAAGAACGACCAGGTCAAAGAAGAAATTAGAGGAGAGATCAAAAGATCTCTCAAATGAGAAACAAATGAGAATGACAATACATCCTAACAAATTTTTTGGTAGGAGCAAAAGCAGTTTTAAGAGGGAAATTTATATCATTACAGGCCTATCTCAAGAAACAAGAAAAATCCCAAATAAATAACCTCACATTACACCTTAAAAAATAGAAAAAGAAGAACAAATGAAACCCAAGTTCAGCAGAAGAAAGGAAATCATAAAAATCAGAGCAGAACTAAATTAAATAGAGAACAAAAAGACAATAGAAAAAATTAATGTGACAAAGAGCTGGTTCTTTGAAAAGGTTAACAAAATTGACAAACCCTTGGCTAGGCTCACTAAGATAAAAAGAGAGAAGGCACTAATGAACAAAATCAGAAATGAAAAAGGGGAAGTTATCACGGATGCCACAGAAATACAAAGGATCATCCAAGAATGCTATGAAGGACTATATGCCACCAAATCCAGTAACCTAGAGGAAATGGACAAGTTCTTAGAAACTTATAGCCTTCCTGGAACTGGGAAATCTAAACAGACCAATCATCAGTAAGGAAAATGAATCAGTCAGCCAAAACCTTCCCCAAAGCAAAAGTCCGGGACCAATGGCTTCACTAGTGAATTCTACCAAACCTTCAAAGAAGATCTAATACCAATCCTGCTCAAACTCTTCCAAAAAATTGAAGAAGAGACAGTACTCCCTAACTCACTTTATGAGTCCAACATTACCCTGATACCAAAACCTGGTAAGGACAACACAAAAAAAGAGAACTACAGACCAATATCTTTGATGAATAGAGATGCAAAAATCCTAAACTAAATTCTAGCAAATTGAATGCAAGAATGAATTAAAAAGATTATTCATCACGACCAAGTGGGGTTCATCCCAGGGGCTCTAGGATGGTTCAACATACACAAATCCATCAATGTGATACATCACATAAACAAAATAAAGGACAGAAATCATATGATTATATCAATTGATGCAGAAAAAGCATTTGACAAGACACAACATCCATTTATAATTAAAACACTTAATAAAATAGGTATAGAAGGAAAATACCTAAACATAATAAAGGCCATATATGACAAAACCTCAGTTAATCTCATAATTGATGGTGAAAAACTGAAGCCCTTTGCTCTATGTTCAGGAACAGGACAGGGCTGTCCCCTATCACCTCTGCTTTTCAACATAGTGTTGGAAGTCTTCGCCAGAGCAATCAGGCAAGAGAAATAAATAAAAGGCATCCAAATTGAGAATGAAGAAGTGAAATTGTCACTCTTTGCAGACGACATGATGCTGTATATAGAAAACCCTAAAGACTCCACCAAAAAGCTATTAGAAACAATCAACGAATACACTAAAGTTGCCAGCTACAAAAATCAACGTACAAAAGTCCATTGCATTCCTATATACTAACAGTGAAACCTCAGAAAAAGAAATACAAACAACAATTCCTTTTGCAATTGCAGCAAAAAGAATAAAATACCTAGGAATAAACTTACCCAAGTATGTGAAGTACCTATATGCTGAAAACTATAAGACATTTTTAAAAGAAATTTAAGAAGACACAAAGAAATGGAAAGAGATTCTGTGCTCATGGATTGGAAGAATTAACATAGTTAAAATGGCCATATTACCCAAGGCAATATACAGATTTAGTGCAATCCCCATCAAAATCCCAATGGCATTTTTTAAAAAAATAGAACAAAAAATCATCAGATTTGTTTGGAACCACAAAAGACCCCGAATAGCCAAAGCAATCTTAAGAAAAAAGAACAATACTGGAGGTATCACACTCCCTGACTTTAGTTTGTACTACAAGGCTACAATAATCCAAACAGCATGGTATTGGCAGAAAAACAGACACATACACTAATGGAATAGAATTGAGAACGCAGACATAAAACCACATAAATATGGAGAGATAATTTTTGACAAAGAAGGTAAAAACATGCAATGGAGGAAAGACAGCCTCTTCAATAAATGGTGCTGGGAGAATTGGAAAGCCACGTGCAAAAGAATGAAACTGGACTGCTATCTGTCACCATGTACCAAAATTAATTCAAAATGGATCAAAGACTTAATCATAAGACCTGACACAATAAACTGCATAGAAGAAAACATGGTACTAAGCTTATGGACCTTGGGTTTAAGAGCATTTTATGAACTTGACTCCAAATGCAGGGCGACTAAAAGCTAAAATAAATAAATGGGACTATATCAAACTTAAAAGTTCTGCACAATGAAAGAAACCGTCGACAAAATAAAGAGGCAACTAACTGAATGGGAGATTTTTGTAAACAGTGCCTCCGATAAAGGGCTAACATCCAAAATATACAAGGAACTCATGAAACTCAACAACAAAAAAACAAACAACCCAATTGAAAAATGGGCAGAGGAACTGAAGAGACATTTCTCCAAAGAGGATATACAAATGGTAAATAGACATATGAAATAGTGCTCAACATCACTAATCATCAGAGAAATGCAAATAAAAACCACAATGAGATATCACCTCACCCCAGTCAGAATGGCTGTCATCAACAAGACAAATAGTAACAAGTGTTGGAGAGGCTCTGGAGAAAAAGGAACCCTCATACACTGTTGGTGAGAATGCAGACTATGAAAGGCCGTGTGTTTTCTCAAAAAATTACGAATAGAATTACTGTATGACCCAGCAATCCCTCTCCTGGGTATCTATCCAAAAAATCTGAAATCATCCATAAAGACACGTGTCCTCCAGTGTTCTTTGCAGCTTATTTACGGTGGCCAAATCATGGAAACAACCAAAGTGTCCTTCGATAGATGAATGGATAAAGAAGTTGTGGTATATATACACAATGGAATACTATTCCGTGGTAAGAAAAGATGAAATGGGATCATTTGTGACAACATGGATTGGTCTTGAGATTATAGTGCTAAGCAAAATAAGTCAGGCAGAAAAAGCAGAGAACCGTATGATTTCACTGATATGTGGTATATAAACCAAAAACAACAAAAGAACAAGACAAACAAATGAGAAACAAAAACTCATAGACACAGACAATAGTTTAATGGTTACCAGAGGGTAAGGGGGGAGGGGGAGTGGTAGATGAGGGTAAAGAGGATCAAATATATGGTGATGGAAGGAGAACTGACTCTGGGTGGTGAACACACAATGGGATTTATAGATGATGTAATACAGAATTGTACACCTGAAATCTATGTAACTTTACTAACTATTGTCACTCTAATGAACTTTAATTTAAAAAAAATATATAAAAAAGTAAAAAAAATAAGTTACTAATGTGCAAAGAAAAAACTTTTTTCTCTTTATTACTGCTTTTAAGCAATTTGATTATGATGTGCCTTACTCTAGTTTTCTTCATATTTCACAAGCTTGGAGTTCATTGAGCTTTTGAGGTCCGTAGGTTTATAGTTTTCTTCAAATTTGAAAAAAAATTTAGCCCTAATACTTCAAATCTTATTTCTGCCCCATACCCCGTGAAGCTCTGATTATATGTGTTTTAGGCCACTTGTAGACCCAAGCTCATTGATGCTCTGTTCGTTAAATTTTTCTCTTTTTGGTTGTTTCATTTTGTATAATTTCTATGGATATCTCTTCACATTCATTAACAGTCACTTCTGTAATGTGTACTCTGCCATTAACCTTAATCCAGTATAGTTTTCATCATAGACAATGTAGTTTTCATCTCTAGAATTTCTAATTGCTCTTTTTATACCTTCCATGTCTCTACTCAACTTTTTGAACACATGAAATATAGTTATAATAATTGTTTTTACATCCTTTTTTGCTAATTCTCACACAATTATTGTCCTTGTTATGGGTCATGTTTTCCTGTCTCTTTACATGCTTGGAAGTCTTTTATTGGATACCAGCCATTGTGAATTTTATATCATTGCATGCTAGATATTTTCGTATTCCTATAATATTGACTTTTGTTCTGGGATGCAGCTAAGTTACTTAGAAGCAGTTTGAGCCTTTCAAGGTCTAGCCTTTATAATTTGTTAGGATGGACTGAAACAGTGTTCAGTCTCTTCTCCACAGCTGAGTCAAGACCTTTCTGAGTGCTCTACCCAATATCCTGGAATTCTGAGGTTTTCCAATCTGGCTGGTTGGGAACAGGCACTATCTTGGCGCTGTGTGAGTGTTAAGGTGCTGTTTCTTCTGATCCTTTAAGGTAGTACTTTCCCCAGCACCAGCTAGTTTCCTCACATGTGCTGTTTAGTATTTAGCTGAGTAGTGTTGAGGAACACTCTGTAGACAACTAGAGTTCTCTTTCTCTATGCAACCCTTTACTTTCTGGTACTCTGTTCTGAGAATTCTAGCATCCTTAATCTTTCCATTTCATCAGCTCCATCCCATCGATTCAGGGAGTCTGTCAGACTCTGCCTGGTTTCCCCTTTCCTGTGCCATGACCTGGATGATCCCTCAAGATAGTAAGCTGGGACAACCATAGTGCTCATTTTATTTATTTCCCATATCTCAGGGATTACTATTCTTCATTTTGATATTCGGTGACTTGAAAAGTGTTGCTTCATGTATTTTCATCTTTTTTTTGTTGTTATTTCAGATGGGAGAGTACATCTGGTTTCTCTTACTTATCTTAACCAGAAGCAGAAACCCATCTTCAAGGAAAGCTCTTCTAACATCTCAGCTTCTTCATTAATGCTGCCAGAGCTCTTCCTCTTGAATTTGTCCCAGATAGTTCATCTAGTCGCAAACCCTCTGCATCCATGGGCTATATTCAGAACACACACAGAATAGGGGGCCTCTGTCTCTAAACAAAAGGATATAGCTTACGCCTTAGTCTTCACCCTGATGGACACTGTCTTTGTCTCTTCAGGTTGGCAAACTCATGTTTCACTTGGCTCCAGGCTCTCACAAATTCCTCAGAATAAATTTTGGTATATCCTCCCAAAAGAACTGTATTATAATAGTCCAGGGTTTGACAAGTCTCCCTTGATTTCACTAGTTTCCTTCCTTTAACATTTATACTTAGAAAATTAGTAGAGGATGCAGGCATGATGCAGGGATCTTAAAATTCCCCATGGCTTTGCCAATACCATTCAACATTAGGGAGAAAGTTGAAATGAAAAATGGTAGACTTAACTTATTAAATTAAAAATATTTTGCTTTTGAAAATTTTTACAAAAACACATAGCCATGTGAATAACAGTGCCAGGACCATTCCCTTGGAAAGGGTCTGTGTAAATGAGGGGCCCTGAAGCTTTAAGGTTCATTAGCTACATGGTAAATACACCTCTGTATGTATCATTTTAACATTCTATCTTAATCCACATGCTGGAATCTTCCTCTTAGAGTTCACCCATGTCTCTCCAGTAACTTCTTGCCAAGCAACTGATCTCTACTTTTGAATTTTGTCATAGTAATTGGTTATGGTCACTCACTTACCTGTTTTCCAAAACACACAACTGCCCCATAATTTCACCCTGGCCCAGCCTTCACCTAGTGCTACTATAAACACCAGCACAAGTTCTTGCTCAATCTTCATGCTTCCGCCCTGGCCAAACTCTGACCAATTTTTCAACTTTATCTATTTAGGAGACAAAATTGAATGGCTATAGTTTATAGTGACAAGTGTCATAGAGCTAACTAGGAGGTGGAGAAAAGAAGGTCATCTGCTCTTAAGTTTGAAAAAGAATATATACAAATATGAGGTGACCTAAGAAAATTTTCAAGGAAAAAAATGATATATGTTTATAAACATTCTTGTCCCTAACCACCCATTCTCACAGGGGTTATGGTGGACAAGTGTGCAGCTTGGCTCTTGAGGATATGTTAGGATAAATTCAAATAAAAAGTGTTGGAAGTGAATACTAGAATAAAATACAGGATAGACCAGTGTGAATGGCATTGTGGGGGTGATAAATGAAGGATAGGGTCCAGAGTCAGGGAGCAAGAAGAAACTGGATCTCAACAGAAGCATATCTGGAACAAGCAAATTTTCTCAGACACCAGTTGGTGTCCATAGTTCATGTTTATGAACCAATGAATATGTGGTAGCTTCATGAGGTTAATCAGTCCATTAATATTAAGAATTAGTCAATTTATGTAAACAAAACCCCGCATATACCAAATCACCCCCTCTCCACAAGAGGTGAGTATTATGACTCTTTGGCTCTAGCTTTTAACCACATCTGTAGAAAACCCGAGCTTTAAGCAAATTAAAGACAGGAACTGTTGTTTTATCAGCAACTAGCAATAACTAGTACAGAATAAAATTTTAGTGAAAATATGTTGAATCAAATTTATTATTCTGCATTATGCTGATCCATACATTCCTGTCTCTCTCACTAGACAAGGACCATTATTATTTATTTGTCTACCCTCAGTGTCTATTACTATGCCTAGAACTTTGTAAATTCTTGATAAATGGTTTTTGGATAAATGGAAAACCTTGGAAATGCAGTGCAATGCTTTGTGAGTCACCTCAATGGGGCAGTGTTTAACACTCCTCTAAGAATGTAACCTAAAAATGTTCCCTCTACCTCTTAAGAAGGAGAGAGCTAGTGTTGATTTAAATAATAAGAGGGAGAATGAGATGACCTGAACCAGAATTTAATGTGAGCGTTCCCCACAATAGCTCAGGTGCTCAAAAGGGAGTGGAGCCCATCCTATATTAGCTGTTATCACATTCTTCAAGTTCACTGATCTGTTCTTTTGTAGAATCTAGTTGAATGTTAAGCCCATTTAGTGAATTTTTCACTTCAGATATTGCATTTTCCCACTATGGAAATAGTTCAATTTGTGATCAAGTTATGGGTCACATTTTCCTGCCTTTTTTTGAGTTAGTAATTTTTTATGGAATCTTAAACATAATGAATATTACATTGTTGAGAGTCCAGATTTTGGTATGTTCCTGCAGAGTATTGAAGCTTATCTTGGCAGGAAGTTAAGTTACTTATGGATCACCTTGATCCTTTCAAAGCCTGAATAGTGCTAATTTAATCCACTACAAATGCATGACCCTTTCATTCTTTACTGAATGTTCCAGGTGTTCAATGTGGCCTCTCCACTTTGACTGGTCAGAATTCAAATGCCTCCTAGTCAATGTCAGTTCTGGAAATTATTCAGATTACAACTTCCCAGTAGTTATTCCTTGCCTGGCCTTTTAGAGTGAATCATATGCATGTGCAGTTTTGCATTCAGCGAAAGTCTCAAGGGTATCCCAAGCAGCTTCTGGGGATTTTTCTCTGCATAGCTCCCTCTTCTCTGGTATTATGTCCCACAAATTTCAGCTGTTTTAGCCTCAGTGAATTCTAATCTTTGTCTTCTTAATTCAGCAGGACTGCTATGCTCTGACTGA
This sequence comes from Rhinolophus ferrumequinum, assembly GCF_004115265.2. NCBI lineage: Eukaryota > Metazoa > Chordata > Mammalia > Chiroptera > Rhinolophidae > Rhinolophus > Rhinolophus ferrumequinum. The sequence goes on along the minus strand of NC_046284.1, from coordinate 23,560,448 downwards.
GGTTCCCATCCCCGAACCAATGGTCTGGAAAGTACATCCGGTCAGAAAGCTGAGGCAATTACAGGGCTCACCTTATTTATTTCGCATATCTAAGGAATCACAGTTCTTTACTTTTTGTTGCTCAATATTTGACAACAATTGTTTCACATATTTTGTCTAGTTTTAAAATTATTGATGCAGAAGGTCAAATCTGCTGCTATTTACTCTCTCATGGCCAGCAGGACTTCCTTCTGCCACCTTCAGAATTCATTGACCCATAATTTTTGTTCAATATCTTCTATATCCCAACTTTGCTATTATAGATCCCTAGTGATATATGGAGGAGAAATAAAACAACATCCCTGATTTCAAGAAATCTATAAATGAAGAAGGATCCAACATGGTGGAGTAAATAAACACCATGCTTGCCTCATCCCATGAACACATCAAAATTACAACTAAATTATAGAACAATCAACCTTGTAAACAATCTGAATTCTAGCTGAACCAAAGTTTTATAACTAAGGCTATACAGAAGAATTCATGTGGAGACTGATAGGAGGGGCAGACACATGAAATGGGTTGGTCCCACACCTATATGTGTTGGTTGATAATCAGGGGAGATATCCTGGCCACAGAGGTTCTCCACCTCTCTGAGAGATGGGGAGGAGCGAGAGAACCCAATTCCACACCACGCTTCCCAACCTGGAATACCGGTGCCGGGAAGAGGAGCCTCCACAACATGTGGCTGTGAAAAACAGTGGGGATTCTGACTGTCTGGGTGGAACGGGAGGCCACAGGAAATGCAGACATCCTCTTAAAGGACCCATACAGGCACTCACCCTGGGGTCCAGAGGAGGGATGCTGCCTCGGGGAACATTGGAGACACATGGGGAGAGACTGAGTTGTGTAACTTCGGGGCAAAGATTGGAGGGACAGTTGCCATTTTCCCTGTGTGGGACCTGCTTCCATGCAGCCACCAGATGTGCACCATCTTTCCTGCATTGAGCCCCTTCCCCATGCCCATGGCCAAATTTGAATCTGAATCTGTCTGGTGAGCTCTGCTTGCTCCACCCAGGTGACTCACTGAAACCCCACCACACCCAACTCTGTACTGCAGAGGCTTTATCAGTGATTGAACCTTAAGGAAGCTGGCAGGTGGCAGCAGGCCTTGGAGTGCCCTGGCTTTTTGTGGAGCTACCTCAGGCCCAGTACTAGTGACAGATGTCCTTGGTTCACAGCGTGGCCTCTTCCATGTGCCTCCAGGTCCAGCACAGGTAGTAACCAACTGTGGACCACTTTGTAGCTCCTAAAAGGTATTTCCTGGCCTGTCACAGGCAGTAGCTGATCTGGTCCTGCACCAGAGCCCTTCCCAAGAGGGCCAAGAAACAACATACTTGGAGGATGGCTGCAAAGCACCACCCAATTAGCCCTAGCCCCACAAGTGGCACAAAGGGCATTCTCAACAGGCACCAGAGCCCGCTGGGGCAAATCCTGTTCCATGGGATAAGCCCCTTTCACCCCCACACAGCAGTCCATAAGCTGTGGACATGGCCAAACCCCACAGCCGGTCAACCTGAGGTCAATCCCACCCACTGATGTGCCAACAGCAATTAAGCCTCAACTGTAACAGGAGGGCCAATACAAGGGACACTCCTGGAGCACCCGGCTCAGGTGACCAGGGTGACTGTGTCACCAGTCCCCACAGGTCACCTACTACATAAGGCCACCCAGCAAGATTGGGAGACATAGAAACCCTACCTAATACATAGAAACAAACACAGAGAGGCAGCCAAAATGAGGAAACAAAGAAATATGTCCCAAATATAAGAAAAGCAGAAAATTCCAGAAAAAGAAGTAAAAATATGGAGGCAAGCAAGCTACCACATACAGAGTTCAAAACAATGGCTATAAACATGTTCAAGGAACTTAGTGAGAACTTCAACAAAGAGATAGCAAGCATAAAATAGGACATAGATACCATAAAAAAGAATGAGTCAGAGGTGAACAATACAATAACTGAAATGAAGAATGCACTAGAAGGAATCATCAGCAGACTAGATGAGCAGAGGATCAAATCAGTGATTTGGAAGACAAGGTAACAGAAAACATCTAATAGGAAAAAATAATCCAAAAAAAATGAGGATAGTTTAAGAGACCTTGGGAGAAAACAAGCATAACAACATTCACGTCATAGGGGTACTAGAAGGAGAAGAGAAAAAGCAAGGGTTTGAGAACCTATTCGAAGAAATAATGACTGTAAATTTCCCTAATGTGGTGAAGGAAATATACAAGCCCAGGAAGCACAGAGATTCCCAAACAAGATGAACCCAAAGAGGCTCACACAAAGACACAGAATAATCAAAATTACAAAGGTTAAAGACAAAGAGAGAATCTTAAAAGCAGCAGGAGAAAGTCAACTTATAATAACTTATAAAGGAGTAGTCATGAGATGGTCAGATGATTTCTCAACAAAAACTTTGCAGGCCAGAAGGGATTGGCAGGAAATACTCAAAGTGATGAAAAGCAAGGATCTACAACCAAGACTATGGTAGCCAGCAAGGCTATCATTTAAAATTGAAGGACAGATAAGGAGCTTCCCAGACAAGAAAAAGCCAAAGGAGTTCGTCACCACCAAAGCAGTATTACAAAGAATGTTAGAGGGACTTCTTTAAGACCAAAAAAAAAAGAAAGAAAGAAAGAAAGAAAGAAAGAAAGAAAGAAAGAAAGAAAGAAAGAAAGAAAGAAAGAAAGAAAGAAAGAAAGAAAGAAAGAAAGAAAGAGAGACATAAAAACATGAATAGTAAAATGGCAATAACTACATATCAACAATTACTTTCAATGTAAGTGGATTAAATGCTCCAATCAAAAACATAGGGTGGCTGAATAGATAAGAAAACAAAACCCTTACATGTGGTGACTGCAAAAGACTCACTTCAGATTGAAAGACACACACAGACTGAAAGTAAAGGGATGGAAAAAGTTATTTCATGAAAATGGAAATGGAAAAAAAATCTGGATTAGCAATACTTATACCAGACAAAATAAAATTTCAAACAAAAGCTATAACAAGGAACAAAGACAGACCCAGTAATCCCACTTCTGGGTATTTATTGAAGAAATCCAAAACTCTTCTTCAAGAGGATGTATGCATCCATATGTTCTTGCAGCATTATTTACAATAGCCAAGATGTGGAGGCAGCATGAGTATACATTAATGGAAAAATGGGTAAAGAGGAGGTACCGTGTTTCCCTGAGAATAAGACCTAGCCAGACAATTAACTCTAATGCATCTTTTGGAGCAAAAATTAATATAAGACCCGGTATTATATTATGTTATATTATATTATATTATATTATATTATACCTGATCTTATAGTAAAATAAGACCGGGTCTTATATTAATTTTTTGCTCCAAAAGGCGCATTAGAACTTATTGTCTGGCTAGGTCTGATTTTCGGGGAAACACGTAGTACACATACGAGGTCTGACAATTAAGTTCGCAAACTTGTTGCATCTATGTTGCTAATCTTCTTTGATATCAGAGGGATTATTCATTATATGGTCCAGTTGGAATTTGTACCAACTGGACAAACAGTTAACCAAATTTACTCCTTGGAAGTGCTGAAAAGGCTGCGTGAAAAAGTTAAATGAAAACGATCTTAACTTTTTGCCAACAATTCATGGCTCTTGCATCACAACAATGCACCAGCTCACAGAGCACTGTCTGTGAGGGAGTTTTCAGCCAGTAAACAAATAACTGTATTGGAATACCCTCCCTACTCACCTGACCTGGCCTCCAGTGACTTCTTTCTTTACCCGAAGACAAAGGAAATATTGAAAGGAAGACATTTGGATGACATTCAGGGCAAGAAGGGTAATACAATGTCAGCTCTAATGGCCATTCCAGAAAAAGAGTTCCAAAATTGCTTTGAAGGGTGGACTAGGCACTGGCATTGGTGCATAGCTTCCCAAGGGGAGTACTTCGGAGGTGACCGTTGTGATATTCAGCAATGAGGTATGTAGCACTTTTTCTAGGATGAGTTCGTGGTCTTAATGATCTGACCTCATATACAATGGAATATTGCTCAGCCATAGAAGGGAATGCGTTTTTGCCATCTGCAGCGGCATGGATGGACCTGGAGGGTATTGTGCTGAGTGGAGTATGTCAGACAGAGAAAGACAGGTACAATATGATTTTGCTTATATGTGGAATCTAAAGAATAAGATAAATAAATAAACAAAACAGAAACATACTCGTAGATACAGAGAACATTTTGATGCTTATCAGATGGGAGGGGGGTTTGGGGTGGTAGGTGAAAAGGGGCTTCCCTTGATTAAAAAATACAAATTGGTTGTTACAAAGCAGTCATGGGGATGTAGGGTATAACATTAGGAACATAGTCAATAATATTGTGATAGCGTAGTATGCTGTCAGATGGTTGCTGGATTTAAGTGATAATTTCTTTAGGTATGTAAATGTTGAACAACTATGGTGTACACCTGTAACTGACATAATGTTGTATGTTAGCTATATTTTTTAAGAAAAGTCTTTAAAATGAGAAACTTACAAATAAGCTAAAGGGGAAAGACATAAGTATGAAGTCACTGTTCCCTTTACTCAGTATTTCCTCTTTGGTCTGTCTTTGTGCCTGGCCAACAATTGCTCATCTACCTCAAAGACTACATTCTGTATGAGGCCATTCTTTGGGGAGAACCAGTGATGCTCTCCTTTGAACCTAACTGTATCCTATACATATTCTATCTTTTCTCTTTAAACGCCTTCTCATATTTCTTTGTTTGTATATTTGTCTCCTTCACTAAACAGTGAGCTCCTTTAAGACAGAGGTCATGTCTCGCCCCTAGCATCCAGAAGAGTAACTAGCATGAGGTAGATATGCAAGGTAATAAATACTAATTGAATGAAAAAATTAATGAGTAAATATTTGTATATGAACTAATTAAAGCATAATCAAATGCTAAACAGAGAATTCACTCTTATGCAATAAAAATAGAACAAAAATAGATCACTGAACATTATGAAAATCAGGAAAGGCTTTGGAAATGAAATGATCTTAAATTTGGTGTGGTAGACAGAATGTTGCCCCACCCCCATTCTATGCAAAAATGTCCATGTCTTAATCCTTAGAATCTGTGAATATATTGCTTTACATGGAAAAAGGGACTTTGTAAATATGATTAAGTTAAGGACATTGAGATGATGAGGAGATTATCCTGGATTATCAGGGTAAGATCAATGCCATCACAAAGATAAAGACCTGTAGAAGCTGGAAAAGGCAAGAAAATGGACTTTCTACCTAGAGCCTCCAAAAGGAATATAGTCCTGCCAACACCTTGATTTTAGTCCAGTGAGACCCATTTTGGATTTCTGACCTCCAGAACCATAATATAGTAAATTTGTGTTGTTTTCAGGTACCAAGTTTGTCATAATTCGTTACAGCATCAACAGCAAACTAATAGAGTTGGACATAGAAGGCTGAGCTGAGTTTGTCTAGGCCTATGAAGGAATCTGGGCTGATGAAAGAATTGGAGACATTTGATGAAAATTCATGACATTATCACAGCAAAGGTGGACAAATCAAATGGAATGTTTCTGGACAACTGGAAATGAAAATATAAACTTATCCCTTAAAGTCATGCACAAGTCAGACATTAGCTTTGACAGACTGTAAATGCAGGCACACAGACCAGCATTTCCATGTCTAGAGATTTCAGAGGGCAAGAATAACTATTTTACTTCACTCTCTCTTTGGGGGAGTTTTCTGAATCCGTTTACAAAGATGAATCTCCTTGCAGCCAGTCTTCACAAAGAAGTAGGCTCATGGAATATACATTCATGTACTTATTCATTCTCTGCCCAAACATTGTTGAGCTACTAATATTTTCACTACTGTAGACATGGTCGCTGCCCTCTAGGAAATTATATCTAGTAAAAAAGACAGATTAATATAAGAATAGTGAGGTAGGGTTCTTTGTCTTTTTAACTCTTCATTTCTTCTCCTTATTCCTAGTGGAGAGAAAGTTTTAGCATAATGATGCATCAAATTCTTGCCATCAAGAAAAGTTCACTATTAGCAAGAAGAAAGGTCTTATGGCTGCCCTATGCTAGAGGCTTTGAAAGACCAAGCCTGCTCCCACAAGAGATTGTAAGGAACCACTGGATGGAAGAATCCACTATCATCACTACCCCCATGATGAAGGACCCCTGGCCTTGACCATACTGAAACTTTCAGACCATTGGAAAAGCCGGCAAGATGGAACTGGGGCAATTTGGGGGAGAGGGAAAGGAGATCCAGGATTCTCATCAGAAATGGGCTTTGATTAGACTGAAAAGAAAACTCATGGGTACCATCCTCTGGAATTTGATTGTGCTTATGATAGGCTACTAGTTAGAAAATGGGTTCCTTTTGCAAATAATCCCAAGATGTTATATACAGCAAAATGTTCCAAGTGTTATAAGAGTGACAAGCAAAGTGACATGGGGGTTCCACCTTGATATGATCAGAGAAGTACCAATCATGATTTCCAACTCTCCACGTCTCTCTCCACTGAGAGATCAGAACCTGAAATTCTACCTTTGATGCCTAATATATTTTTCTTAAACATTTCTTTCTTTCCACATTATCTCCTTAGTCTTAAAAAATTGGTGGGATGACAGATGGGACTGCTAGTAAGATGGAAGATGCGGCTCTTTGTTCTCATTTGAAAAGGCTCCACCATTCATCAGTTATAGAGTTCTCATTCTTTACCGCTGCTCATGTAGTCTTTGTTCTTTAGAATTTCATGAATATGAAGCAGAATGCACAGGAAAATGAAATGCAACTGAATTGCTATGTGCTAGATTCTGGACAAAGTAGAGATTGCTGCTCAGGCTTTGATTCAGTTGAAAAGAAATCTCATTCATTCCTTGGGTGATGACCCTACTGTTTTAATTGGTGCAAGATTTTCATTCTGTGTGCTTAAAGGAAGAGGTCCCTGAATAAAGCTGGTTACTTAGAAAAAGTGTGGCCATGACATGGACAAGATGGTTACATGGCCAGAGTAGCTTTCAGTGTCTGCCAGGAATAGTGGGCTAGATGTTGTCAGTGGGGGCTATGTTGTCAGTGGGGGCTACTTTTGGTTCTTCTAGAATGAGGTTTATTCAGATTTTCCCATCAGACTTTCCTAGAATGTTAATGCTCGTCTAGTCCTACTGCAAGTTTCTCTTGCAGAAGAGAAAGGCAGAAGGTAGCCAACAGCAGAGCAGCAGAGCCATAGAGATAAATTAAAGATAGAGAAATTACTTCAGAAGCCCATTGTTGCACTCTGCTGACCCCAACTCATCTGACTCAGAGCTTTCTTTGGGGTTAGAGATGTCAGGACAGCCTTAAGAGAGTGGGCATCAACAATTGCAATAACTTCATTTTCTTGCTTTGCCATTCTTCTTTGTTCCCAAACAGAACCCAAGAAGTAGCATAATATGCAGGAAAGAACATTTGTCAGGAGACATAATGTGCAGGAAAGAGCATGGTTCAGGAGACTGAGTTCTAATGCCTAGTTGAGCCATTATTTTGCTGTGTGACCTTGAACAAACCTCTTTCAATTCCTAAGCCTCAGTTTCCCTTTTTGTAAAATGAAGGGAAAGGTAGCCTACATCACTAAGAACCTAGAAAGCTCTGACATTTCAAGAGTCAAAATAAAGTACACAGCTTTGTTCTACCACTTGTATCTGACATTGAGCAAGTCACTTACCCTAGTTTCTCCATCTATAATATGAGAGCCTGGACTATGTTGTCACTAAGAGTTCTGCCAACCCTGACATTCTATGCAACATTTCCTGAGGCCAGAGCAAGTGCTGACTATCTATGATAAGAAAGTCTTCATTAGGCATTTTGGGAGCAGAAAGTTGTCTCTTGCCTTCCAGTGCATGTGTTCACGTGTCTGGCATAACTCATTGGGTGGGTCCAATTTTCCAAAAGGTGCATTTTTGCTTGTTTGATTTCTTGCCCAGACAAGTGTGCAATCCATTCTGTGAATGTAATTAAACAAGCAGCTAGAGATTCTAGAAATTCTAGTTTTGCCTAAAAGAGGAAATATATTTGCATTGGGAGCTAGGTCCCAAGGCATGCCTCCCAGGAGCTGGTGTGAGCATAAGCCCTGTAAGGAGGTGACCACCATGTGTTATGCACAAGTAGTGAGAGAGGGGGTTAGTTTCCACTGAACAATGCCGTCTCCTCTGGTGCTTATTATCATACATCTTATGTTCCCATTTAAAATGTATTTATTTAGTATTTGCAGATTTTGGTCAGCTTGCAAAAAGGTTGGTGGGCTAGAGGCTGACTGCAGCCTGCCAACAGAGCTTGGCCAGGAAAATTTTAAAGAAGATTTGAATTTTAATACCTTTAGACAGAAAAAATGTTTTACCTGTGAGCCAGAATGTTCACCATTCCCTTTTGTATTACAGCTCGCTGTTTTACTGTGCCCTTTAATGCTAATGATATATGTGGTTTCTGCTCCACACTTGTAGCTCCTACTCAGCTGGGAGTTAGGTACTTGGGAAGTCGGTCTTCTTCCAGCCTAGCAATGGAGTTTTAGGAGGGATCTTAAAGGTTTAAAGAGATCTAATATGTTCCAACACTTTCTTGAATGCCAAGGATAATTTTACATCCTAGAATAACCTGCTTACCTTGCCTCAGCCCATCCAGAGGATTTTAATCTGTACCTCTTGAGGCCTAAACGTGGAGTTCCCCAGAATGGATAATAGCTGACTCTGGCACAGAGGTTCAAGCAACTTCTCCCAAGCCCAGTTAAGGCTGTGGAAGAGACCAGCCTGACAACTGTCACTGGCACCTGGCCACAGAAGAATTTTCCAGGTTTGGCCTTTAGCTTGAGAGAGAAGAAGATTGAAAAGAACATTGAAAATTTGTCCCATGTTCTGTATCATTTGAACTAATATTTAATTTCTCAGAGCTTGGAAACAAGCCTATGGAAATGCCTTTTCAGCACAAAGGTCAAATTTTTCTTGGAGTGAGGAAAACTCTTTCAGGTCATGTGCAAAAGGTTTCCTTTCAGTTTACCAATCTCTTAATTGCTGAACTTGTTTTTCCAGCTCTCCACCTCAAAGTTCCCTCCAAGTCAGCCTGGAGAAAGGAGATAAACAGTGTGTTGTTGTTCAGGCTTGTCCTGTTTCCTAAGTAAACCTGTAGCTCACCTCCTGCTCTAGAGAGGAAGGTCTGCAATGAACCGGCACAGGAAAGTGAGGCTGGGCTAGTTGTAGGGAAGCTGTTAATGGCAGAATTCTTCTAAGAACAAAACAAAATCCTCTTAGCATCAGAACCTCAATTTGCAGACCCTCTGTGCATCCCCTGCCCACACCATTTCATTGACATTTTACCTTTTTTTTTTCCTGGATGAGGCTGAGAAAAACAATACTTTTCCCCCCACAGAGCAGACCTATAGAAACCCCTGGAAGTTTAGAAAGTTTATTCCCAGTAATTGGCACTCCACCTTCTAGCTTTGCTGCCCTTTCTCCAAATTTCCATCTCTAGTCCTCTCATTCATCAGGAAAACATTTGATGATGTTTAAAGAAGGCAGACAACTGCATAATTAATTTATTAGGTTCTCATTAGGCTGCTTTCCATTAAAAAGAAAAATTTGGGGTCTTAAATACAATGGCTCAACTCCCCAGGTAACATTTCACCTAATTCCTGAATATATGTTCACTAAGGTTTCACCTCTGTCCACTTTTTCTTGTCACCCTTTGTACTTCAAATATCATCTTTCCATGATTCTAAGAAATCATGGATTGTAAGACACTGAATCAGTAATAGCTTTACAAAACTTCACTGTAAGGTGCAGTCCAACTTCAGAAATACTAAAATGAGAAAAATTTTTCCTTAATATCAAGAAAATATGGTATTACCTTTCTGCTGATACTTCTGAACTTTTACCTGCACCTTTGACCCTTCTCCTGAAGTATATCAAACTGTCCACTGGAAGTCTTCACTTACCAGTTATTTTCTGAGGACTTATTATGAGCCGGGCACTGCTCAGGGGATGCAAATAAGAAACATAAAGTCACAACTCTTATGGAATTTGCCAGTAAATCAACCAATAACAGTACTCACAGTAATTGACATGCAGAGAATGTTTGTGAATTATAGCTCAATAAAACTGTTAAAGAGTTGGTTTTGAGACAAGGTAGGATTGAGGGACAAGTAGAGATATTAGGTAGGTCACTGTGTGCATGAGTCTAAGAATTAAAGGAGAGGTCTGGGCTGGAGAAATAAATACGGGAGGTCTTTGGCTCTGTATCTCTGCTTCTTCTCTTTCTTATTCCTAGTGAAGGGGGAGCTTTTAGTGTAATGATGCATCAAAGACTTCCTATTAAGAACTCAATATTGGAAAGAAGAAAGGTCTGAAGTCTCTGAAAGATATCAAGGAGGACTGTAAAGACCCATTGGATGGAAGGATCCACCATAACTCTACAAGAGTGATGACCCCCCCTCCCAGTCCTGACCTGTATTAACTGTTTCTTAGGATTATTTTAATAAATTCCACTGTGGGATTGCTAGATATATCTCTTGGTTTTACATTAGTAGTTCCTCTAATGTTTACCATATGCATCTTTAACTCATTAGATTCTCCTTTCCAATAATCCTATATGAATTAACATATACTATAAGAACCTTAGAGTGATATACTTCCATTTCCACTCTCTCAAACGTTGCACTGTTGTTGACAGAGATTTTAGTCTCTATATATATATTTATAAACCATACAAAATATTATTGTTTTCCCAATAAAGTTAATTATCTTTTAAATAAATTAAAAATGAGGAAAATATTTTCAGAACATTTGCCTACATATTTACCATTCTGGACATCTTCATTTTTTTGTTTAGATCCTAATTTCTATCTGGTATAGCTTGCCTTTAGGATGAAGAACTTCCTTTAACACTTCTTTTTTTGTTGTTGTGTTTTTTATTTTTTATTATTTTTATTGGGGAATATTGGGGAACAGTGTGTTTCTCCAGGGCCTGTCAGCTCTAAGTCATTGTTCTTCAATCTAGTTGTGGAAGGCGCAGCTCAGCTCCAAGTCCAGTCGCTATTTTCAATCTTAGTTGCAGGGGGTGCAGCCCACCATCCCATGTGGGAATTTAACCTGCAACCTTGTTAAGAGCTTGCATTCTAACCAACTGAGCCATCCAGCTGCCCCTCTGGAAGCTCAGCAGCAGCTTATTGTCTTCAATGTAGTTGTGGAGGGTACAGCTCACTGGCCCATGTGGGAATAGAACCAGCAACTCTGTTGTTCAGAGCTCATGCTCTAACCAACTGCGCCATCTGGCTGCCCCCCCTTAACACTTCTTGTATTATAGAGCTATCGATCATGAAATCTATTAGCTTTTGTTATGAAATAGTCTTAATTTTGACTTTGTTCTTGAAAAATATCCTTAAATGATATTTGAAAGTTTAAAGACAAGTTTCCTTCTGACTTTCATTGATTTTGCCCAGAAGTCTACAGTCATTCTTATCTTTGTTCTCCTTTATGGTATGTATTTTTAATTTTTGGCTACTTTTGAGATTTTCTCTTTATCATGGCTTTTCAGAAATGTTATTGTGATGTGTATTTGTGTAGTTTTCTTAGTATTCATTCCAATAGGTTCATTGGGACTCTTGGGTCTGTAGGTTTATAATTTTCATCAAATTTGGAAAAAAAATTGTCCAATATTTCTTCAAATATATTTTCTAACTTTCACTTTTGCTTCTTTCTGGGACTCCAATTACACATATGTTACATTGCTTGATGTTGTCCCACAGGTCTTTGTTCTTTGTTGTTGAGTTTGGTTTTGTGTATTTGGTATTTATTTACTTACTTATTTGGCTTTTTTTATTTCTGTGCTTCACTAAAGTTAGATTCTATTGCTATGTCTTCAAAGTCACTGATCATTTCTTGTGCAATGTCTCTTTTACTATTCAGGTACAAACCTTTCAGTAGTATACTTCCATTTCAGATATTGTTATTTTCACATTAGATGTATTTTTCAGATTTAGAAGTTGCAAATCTTATACATCCTGAAATTCTCCCCTCACTGTGTTTGTATAGTTTTCTTTATTTTCTTGACCATGTTTAAAATAGCTATTTTAAAGTTATTGTTGATTTCCAGTCAAGGTGGTGGAGTAGGTAAATGCTGTGCTTACATCCTCTCATGATAACATCAAAATTACAACTAAACTACAAAAGAACCATCACTGAGAATCACCTGAAGTGTACATGAATGTAAGTCCTATAACTAAGGATATACAGAAGAATCCACTTTGAGACTGGTAGGAGGGGCAGAGACGCAGAACTGCCTGGTTCCAAACCCACCTGTGGCAGTTAAAAATCAGGAGGGATATCTTGGCTGCAGAGGTACCCCTGAGGATCAAGGGGTCACACCAGGATTCCCAGCCCAGCGTTCCAGGAGGAGAAGTCCCTACAACTACAGGTTTTGAAAACTAGGGAAGATTGTGGCTGAGTGAAATAGAGGGCTGCTGGAGTGCCAGGTGTCCCTCTTAAATGGACTGCATGTGGTCTTATTCGCTGACTGATTTATGTGCTCTGAGCTCCAGCACTGGGGCAGCAGCATAAAGGGCACCAGGGATATATGGAGAGGACCTGAATTGTCTGGCTTCAGAGTGAGGGCTGGAGGGGCAGATTTCTTCCAGAAAAAGGTGCTGACAGAAGCCACTGTTCCTTTGTTGAGCCTTCCCACCTCCCAGCATGCACACTTAGGTGCATGCCATATATGAGTCTTCATCAACCTAGCTAACACTGTTTGCTCCGCCCTGGTCATTCCCTGAGACCCTGCCCCACCCAAATTGTCGGCCCACCCAAGACACTTCCAGTGGCTTTTCCATAAAAATGGCCTGTTTTGGCTCATGCTGTGGACTTTCTAAAAACCTCTCAAGGGTTCACAGCCCCAAACAAGCAGCATCTGGCCTTGGCATGCCCCATACCATTTGCTAAGCAGCCTCAAGACCGGCACTAGCTGCAACCAGCTCAGATCGCAGCTTAGCCTCTCCCAGGCATCAACAAGCCAGCATGGGTGGTGGCCATCAATTAATTGCTCTGTGGCTTATTCCAGGTGGCCTCAAGCAGGGCACAGGCTGCAGCTGAACTTGGCCTATAGTGGGAACCCTCCCAGGAGACGCTAGGGGCAGCATGCCTAGTGGCCAGCTTTGAACTGAGCCAGAGTACCACCAGGATGCTTCTGAGGATGACACACACAAAGCGCAGCCTGGGCAGGCACCAGAGCTCTGATAAAGTGAATCCTGCTCTGTAGGGTCAGCCCCTGCACAACAGCTCCACATGTAGTCACAGCCATTCCTCAAAACCAATCAGCCTCAGGGTCAATGCCTCCCATTGTTTGCTGCCTCCCAAACAGCCAATCAGCCTCAGGGTCAATGACTCCCATTGTTTGCTGCCTCCCAAACAGCAATCAAGGCTCAACTACAACAGGAGGGAATACAAACCCACACAAGGAACACACATGCAGCTCCTGGCTCATGTGACCAGAAGGACTGCACCACTGGGTCCCACATGACTCCTACTATATAAGTCCATTCTACTAAAACTGGAAGATATAGCAGTCCTACCTAATATATAGGAAAAAACACAGGAAGGCAGCCAAAATGGGGACACAAAGCAACATATCCCAAATGAAAGAACAGAACAAAACTCCAGAAAAGAACCAAACAAAATAGTGCCAAGCAATCTACCAGATGCAGAGTTTACAACACTGGTTATCAGGATGCTCAATGATCTCAATGAGAACTTCAACAGAGACAGAAAACAAACAAAAGAAAAATGAAGATAAAAAACATAAAAAAGAACCAGTCATTAATGAAGAATACAATAACTGAAGTGAAGAATACGTTAGAGGGAATCAACAGTAGATTAGATAAAGCAGAGAATAGAATCAGCAATTTGAAAGATAAGGTAACAGAAAACACCCAACCAGAACAGCAAAAAGAAAAAAGAATCTAAAAAAGTGAGCATAGTTAAAAGGGCCTCTGGGATAACATCAATTTTACCTACATTTGCATCATAGGGGTACCAAAAGGAGAATAGAGAGAGCAAGTAATTGAAAGCTTATCTGAAGGAATGATGGAAAATTTCCCTAACCTGGTGAAGGAAATGGACATACAAGCCCAGGAAGTGCAGAGTCCCAAAGAAGATGAACCCAAACAGGTCCACACCACGACACACCATAACTAAAATGCCAAAGGTTAAAGACAAATAAATAATCTTAAAAGCAGCAAGAGAAAAGCAGTTAGTTACCTACAAGGGAGCGCTCACAAGAGTGTCAGCTGATTTCTTAACAGAAACTTTACAGGCCAAAAGGGACAAGCATGAAATATTCAAAGTGATGAACTGTTAGGACCTACAGCCAAGATTACTCTATGCAGCAAAGCTATCATTTAGAATCAAAGGACAGATAAAGAGCTTCTCAGACACGAAAAAACTAAAGGATTTCATCACCAGCAAACCAGTACTACAAGAAATGTTAAAGGGATTTCTTTAGAAGAAATAGAAAAGAAGAGATAAAAATATGACTAATAAAATGGCAATAACTACATCTATCAACAATTACTTTAAATGTAAATGGATTAAATTCTGCAATCAAAAGACGGGGTGACTGAATGAATAAAAAAAAAGATCCTTATATATGCTGCCTACATGAGACTCACTTCAGATTGAAAGACACACACAGACAGAAAGTAATTTCATGAAAATGGAAATGGAAAGAAAAACCTGAGGCAGTAATTCTTACTCCTGACAAAATAGACTTTGAAACAAAGGTCATAACAAGAGAAAATGAAGGATCAAGTAATACTACTTCTGGGTATTTATCTGCAGAAACCCAAAACTCTCCTTTGAAGGCACATGTGCATCCATATGTTCGTTGCAGAATTGTTTACAATAGCCAAGATATGGAGACAATCTGGGTGCCCATCTATGGATGAGTAGATAAAGTAAAGGTGGTACCTTTCCTCACAACCAAATTCATGTTTCACCGAAAATAAGACCTAGCTGGACAATCAGCTCTAATGCACCTTTTGGAGCAAAAATTAATATAAGACCTCGTCTTATTTTATTATAATATAAGACCTATATTTATATTTTATTATAATATAAGGTCTTTATAATATAATATCATATCATATAATACAACACAACATAACATAACTAATAATATAATATAATATAATAAAGACCGGGTCTTATATTAATTTTGCTCCAAAAGACTCATTAGAACAGATTGTCTGGCTAGATCTTATTTTCTGAAAAACAGGGTATATATACAACAGAATATTACTCAGCCATAAAAAAATCAAATATTGTCATCTGCAACATTGTGGATGGACCTAGTGGTTATTATGCTGAGTGAAGTAAGTAAGACACAGAAAGACAAATGTCATATGATTTCACTTATCATATGAATCTATGTTGTTTAGATTCTTTCTTTGATCTAAACAACAAAACAAACAAAATAGAAACAAACTCATATACATGGAGAACATTTTGAGGGTTGCCAGATGGGACAGGGTTGGGGGGTAGGGTGAAAAGGGGAAGGAATTAAGAATTTAAGATGGGGAGTTACAAAATAGTCATGGGGATATAAAGTATAGCATAAGGAATACAGTCAATAATATTGTAATTAGTATGTATGATGTTGATAGGTACTAGATTTATCAGAGCAGTCACCTTGTTAGTTATATAAATCTCTAATCACTATGTTGTACACCTGAAATTAACATAATAGTGTATGTCAATTATAAATGGAAAAAACAATTTTTTTTTGTAAATTAATTGTAGTATTTCTGTGCTCCCTGATTGGGGGCATAAATATTGATGACTGTTATGTCTTCTTGTTGTATAGTCCCCTTTATCTTTATGAAATGTCCATCTTTGTCTCTTGTTACCTTTTTTATCCTGAAGTCTGTTTCATTTGATATCAGAATGGCTACACCTGCTTTTCTCTGAATACCATTTGCTTGGAGTATCAGTTTCCACACTTTCACTTTGAGTCTATATTTGTCCTTGTAGCTGAGATATGTCTCTTGGAGGCAGCATATGGTTAGGTTTACTTTTTTATCCAATCTGCTACTCTGTGCCTATTTATTGGTGAGATCACACCATTTACATTTAGGGTGATTATTCATATATGAGAATTTCCTATCATTCTATCTCTGGTTTTCTGGTAGGATGGTGTCTCCCTTGTTTCTTTGCCTATTTGTTGTTGTCTATTATTTCAGTGTGGTGGTATTCTGATTTTGCCCTCTATTTCTTCTCTTTTTTATGTTATATATTTCAGTTCTGGATTTTTTTTTTTGAGTAGTTATTATTAAGTTTATGTAAAGGAGAGTTTTATGTTTGGAGTATTCCATTTTCTTCAGTATGCTTACTTTCTCCATTCCCTTGTGCTAGTTTAGACCTTTACTCAATTACTCTCTCCCCTTTAATGTTTTTGTTGTGGCAAGTTATCCCTATTTATGCTGTGAGTTGATTTCTGCACTGCAGTAGCAAGTAGTCTTTTTCCTCTTTTTTTTTAAGTGTTTTTTTTTTTTTCCTTCTTTACCCTGTATGTTATGTTTAAGTGCATAGTGTTCTATTTGGTTTAAGAGGTGCCATTTCCTGCTTCTGTCTGTTCGTAATACTACTCATGGTTTTGTATTCTGTTGCTTTTTCTTTTCAGGTCGAATAGCCTCTTTCAGTATTTCTTGTAGTGCAGGTCGTGTGTTAGAAAATTCCCTCAGCTTCTGTATGTCTGGAAAGGTCTTTATTCCTGCTTCACAGCTAAAAGATGTATTTGTTGGATATATTATTCTTGGCTCATAATTTCTCTCTTTCAATAGTTTGAATATTTGAGTCCACTCCCTCCTGGCTTGTAGAGATTCTGCTGAAAAATATGATTATATCTAATGGGCTTTCCTTTGTAGGTTACCGTCTTCTTTTCCCTGGCTGCCTTGAGGATTCTTTCTTTGTCGTTGATTTTTGACAGCTTCAATACAATGTGCCTTGGAGAAGGTCTGTTGGGCTTGAGGTAATTAGGTGTTTTATTTCCTTCTTGGATTTGAGGATCCAGCTCTTTCCACAAGTTTGGGAAGTTCTCATTGACTATTTGTTTGCATATACTCTGTTCCCTTCTCCCTTTCTTCCCCTTCGGGTATGCCCATTATTCTTATATTGCTCTTTCTGATGGAGTCAGAAAGTTCTTGTAGAGTTCTTTCATTTCTTTTAGGTTTCAAGTCTCTCTCTTCTTTCATCTGTGTCATTTCCAGATTTCTATCTTTGATGTCACTGATTCTTTCCTCCATCTGGTCAACTCTACTACCTAAGCTAGCTATTTCATTCCTCATTTCTTTTATTGAGTTCTTAATCTCCAGAAATTCTATTTGGCTCTGTTTCAAAATTTCAATCTCTTTAGTAAAATGTTCATTTTAGTATTTGACTGTGTTTCTGAGTTCATTAAATTGCCTGTCTGTGTTTTCTTGCATCTCGTTAAGTTTTTTCAGAACTGCAATCTTGAATTCTCTGTCATTTAAGTCACATGTTTCTATGTCTTCAAGTTCATTATCTGGAGACTTTTCATTTTCTTTCTGAGCTGCCTTGTTATCTTGGTTATTCATGGCAATTAGTGAATTATTATTTGTCTTCTACAGGAATGGGTTCTGCAATTCCTTGGTAGGAAGAGGTCGTTCCTTTGCTTTCCAGTAGGTGTTGGTAGTATGCTTTATTTTCTTTCCAACTGCAGCCTTTAATTCTCTCTCATGCTGCAGTTATATTTTCTCTGCGCTATTCCGGCTTCTCACACAATGGGGGGATTCCCTGGAAGGTGGGCTTCTCCTCTATGAACAGGTCACCTGAGTCACAGGGCACCGCCTCCGTGGTGGGATGTGGAGAACTTCTGAAGTTCCAAAGCTCTTCTTGCACCAGATTCAGAGACTGTGTGTTTCAGCAGTTCTGTTTACTCCTGCAGGGATCCACCCAGATAGGTGGGGACGGGGGCAGGGTGGGTTGTGAGAGGTGGCTGTGAGCAATGGCAGTGACCACCACCACAGTCAGTCCTGCACCCAAGGCTCCCTCCCATTCACTGGAACTAGTTGGGCTGCAAGTCTGTGCCTGCGGGCCACAGTTCTCAGGACTGCAAATATTCTGTTCTTTAAATCTGTTACCTTTCTGCTTCTAGCACTGGGCAGGTGCGGGCAGGACAAGCTCTGGGAGGGTCGTGGGGGACGGCTAGGCTCAGTACCTAAGCCTTCTGTCCTCTGCTCAGCAATGAGAGCTTAAACCGCTGGTTAAGCCCTTCTTCCCTTAATCTTTGCTCCGAGGTGTCTGCTGTGAGCGTTGGGTTCAGCCGTGTTGTATGCTGACCCCTCAGGTGGGACTGTGGGCCATAAGGGGAGTGCCAGCACTCCAAATTCTTCTCTCTCTTGTGATTGCCATAGCTCTGGAATGCAGTGAGCTCGGAGCTCCAAGCTAGGTCTGCTCCTGCACCCACGTGGCCCACATCTCAGCACTTCCTGCTTCCCTCCTCCCCTGCTTGCCCAATTTGCCCACCTTTAAATGATTTCAGTTGTGCACCTCTTAGTCTTGCCTGTCTGCTGCGCAGGGAGTCCTTTGTGGAATTATAGTTGTTCAATTTGTTGGAAATTCCAGGGGAGATTTCAAGAGGCTCACCTCATGCTGCCATTTTTATGATGTAATCAAAAACAAAAATTTTTAAAAATAAAGTTATTATTTACTAATTTCATCACCTCTGTCATTTTGAGTTTTATTTCTATTAACTGACTTCTTTTAGCTGTGGAGTTCTTTTTCTTTGAAAGTCTAACAATTTTTGTATTGAGAAGGGTATGTCGTTGAGTGTCTGGACCTGTTGTCTTCCTTTAAAGAATGCTAGGATTTGTCTGGTAGGCAGTTATGTTACTGGCAGCTGATTGTTTTTTTTGTTGTGTTTTTTTTTTAATTATTTATTTTTTTCAGTCACTACTGACTTTCAATATTATTTTATGTTAGGTTCAGGTGTACAGCATAATGGTTACACATTTATATAATTTATGCTGTGATCCCCCTGATTAGTCTAGTACCCACCAGGGACTATGCATAGTAGTTGCAAGATTATTGACAATATTCTCAATGATGTACTTTACATTCCAAGACTATTTCATAACTACCAATTTGTATTTTTTTCTTTTTTCTTTTCTATTTAAGCATTTATTATTGTTGTTGCTATTAGGTCTTCCTGACATACAGAAAGTACTTAAAAATGTTCACAAAATTGCAAATGAACTGAGCTAATTATAGTGTACAAATGATAAGAGTGGATAAATTAAGAACCTTAAAAACCAATAAAACATTCACTTAAAAATGAAGTTATTTAATTGTGAAGTATTAATATTTTACATAAAACTACATTGAACACCATGGAAACATCCCAGAAGAAAACATTGCCTCAACTGCCAGAAGAAGTCACTGTAATAATCACATTTTGTGGGATCACAGGTATGGCAAATGGGTGCTAGCAAATCAGGTTTAACGTATAGAAGCAGTGGAATGAGAGATTTTGTAGTTCTTAATTCCTGCACCTTTTCACCCAGCTCCCTAACCCCTCTTCCCTCTGGCAACCATCAGTTTGTTCTCTGTATCTCTGAGTCTGTTTCTATTTTGTTTGTTTGCTTATTTTGTTCTTTAGTTACCACATATAATTGAGATCATATGAGCTCTAACAATTAAGTTCAAGAACTTGTTGCAATGATGTTGCTAACCTTTTTTCGATGTCAGAGGGATTATTTGTTATGTATTTTTACCAACTGGACAAACAATTAACCAAGTTTACTCTTTGGAAGTGCTGAAAAGGCTGTGTGAAAAAGTTAGACGACATTAACTTTTCACCGACAATTCATGGCTCTTGCATCATAAGACAACGCATCAGCTCACACAGCACTGTCTGCGAGGGAGTTTTCAGCTAGTAAACAAATAACTGTATTGGAACACCCCACCCCACTACTCACCTGATCTGGCCCCCAATGACCTCTTTCTTTACCCAAAGATAAAGGAAATATTGAAAGGAAGACATTTTGATGACATTCAGGACATCAAGGGTAATACGACAACAGCTCTGATGGCCATTCCAAAATTGGTTTGAAGTGTGGACTAGGTGCTGGCATCAGTGCATATCTTCCCAATGGGAGTACTTCAAAGGTGACCATAGTGATATGCAGCAACAAGGTATGTAGCACTTTTTCTAGGATGAGTTCGCGAACTTAATTGTCACACCTCTGTATGGCATTTGTCTTTCTCAGTCTGAGTTATTTCACTTAGCATAATATCTTCTAGGTCCATCCATGTTGTCACAAGTGGTAAGATTTCATTGTAAATATATACCACGTCTAGTTTATCCAATTGTTTATTGATGGGCACTTAGGTTGCTTCCCTATGTTGGCTATTGTAAATAGTGCTGCAATGAACATAAGTGTGCATATATCTTTTCAAATTAGTGCTTTGGACCTGAGTAGACTTTTCTCCTAAGAGGACATATATTGGCCAATAGACGTATGAAAAGATGCTCATTACTAATCATCAGAGAAATGCAAATCCAAACCACAATGAAATATTACCTTACTCCTGTCAGAATGGCCATCATCAATAAATCAACAAACAATAAGTGTTGGTGAGGATGTGGAGAAAAGGGAACCCTCATACACTGTTGGTGAGATTGCAAATTCGTGTGGCCACTATGGAAAACTATTTGGAGGTTCCTCAAAAAATTAAAAATATTAATTACTTTATAACCCAGCAATTCCACTTCTGGGTATTTATTCAAAGAAATCCAAAACACTGACATCTGATTATCGTACTTTTGAGTCTTGTTTTCAAGTTTTATTAAAAAAAATCTGTTGTAGACTATTTTCAGGGTTTATTTAGCTCTAATACAAGATTTGTCCCTTATTGGGTCTCTATTGAATTCCCTGAGTGTTCAACTTAGGGAATAGTGTTCATTTTCCATTATCTAGTTGTAACTCAAATGTCTCCTATCCCTGTGTGATCTCTGTGAATTTTTCAGCTTACAGCACTCTGCTAGTTTCCCTTTGGCCCGCGGAATTTCACAATATGTGTGAATATGGCTTAGCATTCAGCAACAAACTCCAGGGTAACCCTACGCAATTTTCTGAAGGTATTTTCCTGAATATCTCTCTCTGCTCCTGTGCTTTGTCCAAAAAAATTCCACTCACTTTGGCTTTCCTAAACTCCAGTCTGTCTCCTGAACACGGTGTGTCTCCTGTGCTCTGCTTGAGTTCCCACTCCTTGCATTATAGACAAGAAAGTAGGACTCCGCTTGATTGTTCTATTCTTTTATGGATCACATTCCTATTCCTGAAAATAGTTGTTTAACATATTTTGTAATGAGGTGAACTCCCTAGAGCAATGAGTAAACTCCTCAACCTTGGCATTATCAATATTTTAGGCCAGATCATTCTTTGTTATGGGAGTTGTCCATGCATTGTAAGATATTTAGTAAGTGCCTGGCCTCTACCCAGTAGATGCCAGTAGCACTCCTCCAATTGTGACAACCAAAAATGTGTCCAGACATGGCCACATATCCCCTCAGAGGCAAAATCCTCAATTAAGAACCAGTGCTCTAGAGAATGACAGAAAATTGAGGATGGATTTAATCTCAGGGCATCAGATTGACCATAGTTTTCTTGGGACACCTGCATTTGCACCATTCACACCTAGATGTGTTAGGAGCAGTTGATAAAACAACTGAGTAATCTGAAAGTCAACAGCTAGGTGCAAATTGGAAGAGAAAATAGAGAGTAAGTTATTCTAGGTATTGAGAGTAAGGTATTCTAGGCGTTCTCTAGGCTTCTTTCTCTGCAAGCCAGGTAGAGATATTTCTATTGTATAGTAGGAAGAATACAGGCTTTAGATTCAGGCAGACCTCTTTCTGATTATAACTTGGCACTTTTTAGTTGCTCAGTCCTGGTGAAGTGACATCACCTCTCTGAATCCCAGTTTCCTCATCCATATATATATAATGTTGATTTTTATTTTCATATTTATAATCACAACTTCCTTTTAATGAGGGCATATCTTTTAAAATGGAATGCTCTTTGATCTGCTGAGGACTTCGATGGAGTTGGCTAAGCAAGTACTGCGGTTGTAGCCAGTGAGAGTTGAAATAAAATGAGTAGGAAGAATTTAAAATTCCCAAGGGCTCTCTGGAGGGGAGGGAAGAAGAAACTGAGAAGGGGGAGAAGGGAGCCAGTAAGACGTAGTGTACAATGTAGCTCCATCCCTATCATTGCCAGAGCTGCAATACAGTTACTATATTCACAAATATTTTGTGCAAGAAGCTTGGTGTGTGAATTTGCATGTTTGTGGAAAGTGAACAGAAAGCGAAATTGCACATGAGGGTTGCAGCTGTGAGGACAGAGGCCACGTGGGAGAAAGCAGAGCCCAGGAGACAGAGGAAGCCACAGAAAATGTGGGTTGAAATTTTAACTTCTACACTTAGTAGATTTTGCGGTTTGGAGTTAATTTTACTTGAAGTCAAGAGTGATGGAGGTCCCAAATGATATTTAGAATACACACTAAAATAGGAGTAAAACTACCTCACAAGATTGTATGAGAAATAATATAAGTAAACAGAATACAAGAAACCAGGCCTGATATATATATATTGAATTTCATAAGTAGTCACTATTATTAAGTTAAATATTACTGAAATTTAGTTAGTGGTGGTTTAATCAGATATACTATTTTGTCACTTTTTTCCTTTGATAGTGCTATTTGACCCCATCTATTACATTAGTAATTCTCCCTCCTATAATCCCCACCTCCAACTGCCATATCTACAGAGCGTTATAAGTCTGTAACTTTCAGAACTGAAGAAGTAACCATAGGGACTCAAGGTTTCTGTTCTCTGAATCCAGTTCCCCTTGCTCATCATAACAGCATTTCTTTGATGTGCACCTTCCTGCTGTACCTGTAAAAGATTATCCACTGTATCTCGGCCCTTTCTTCAAGCCCCCAGCCATTTAGAAGTATTGTTTAATCTTTGCGTTTCACCATCAATTAAAGTCTTTGATCTATCTTGTTCACCAGATTCTATATCATGATATATTAAAAAACCCTACATTTTTATTAAATTTATTTTCCTGGGTTTTAGTCATAACACTAAAATTCAACCCCAACATACCACAAATTCAAAAACAAAACAAAACTATTATCAGTGTACTTTTGCAGTTATTGTAGCAGTAAAATTTGCTCTCGACAGCATTATTACAATTTTCCCTTACTTAGAGGATATATTTGGTTAATGCTTTAAAGACAGGGAAGCAATGAAGTAGACAAAATTATTGCCATTAACACTACTGCAATTTTTCCTATCCTTAAAACTCACCACCAGTGATACATATAACAACAGATTGCCTGTAAACACATAAAAAGCCCGTCTTGGAAAAAAAGTGGGCTTTTTGTTTCCCTTATGGTGAAACCCAGGTCCTTTTATAGGATGACTGATGACAAGAAGATAGGAAAGGGTGAGAAGGCTTACCTTCGTGCACTTTACACCAGCACCCTGTGGACACATGAACATGAATAGTGGCCTGACTCCTCTTAGATTCCCAAGATCAAGTGACCCAGACTACAATTTGGTGTTGATGGATGGAGCAGCCCTGGGCTCTGGCAAGAGCGAGTGGGTAAAGGAATCTTGCCCACTCTTAATTAATCTTTCATTTAAAAAAATGATCCTTTGGGTTGGAAGATTAATGGGTTAGTAGATTGATCCAACAGTTTTTATGCCTGGTACATTTACTTGCTAGTCTCAGTTCCTGTGGCTCCTGAGCAACTGGGTGTCTGAAGCTCATCCAGTTCTCCTTCCTGTATACCTGCACGGGAGTAGGGATTATCTGTATGGAGATGGCTAGTTTTGGGATTTGGTGTCTGGGTAATCTAAGCTAGAATTGGGTTATACTATCTGAAACAACACAGGTTGCATTAGACAAGAAAATCAGTCAGTGCTAATGGAAAAATCCAGTAGTTTCAGGTTTAGTATCTGTGGGAGACAGCCAGTGGAAAACAAGTCATTGGGTCTTGTTGGGTCTTTACTAATAGACTTGTAGGTGGGTAGATGCATGGAGTATGGGTTGAATGGTTTGGCTATGGTCCTTGGACATCTTTAAAAAATTTCAAATATATGCAGAAAAATAATGCATAGATGTGTGAGTGATGCAGCTTTGTGTATAGAGGTGAATATATAAACTGCAAACGCAGCCTTATGTTAAATTAATTAGTATAAGTAAGGCATGCTTTCCCATGGCAATGTAGGTTCAAGACAAGCTCAATGACATTTGGCTCTGAGTGCCACAGATTTTGGTTAATAAACTACGACCTTTTCTTTATCCTAAGCCTCTCATTTCACCTTGTAACCCAACAGGATTCTTTCTTGGCATGAACTGTCACTTTCTGTAATCTGTCTCTTGCTCAGCTGATCCCCAACTCTGGGGTTCCACTTCCAACGTTCTACTTCACCACTCTCAAAGGCAGAAGACATTGTCCCTCAGTGATTTCAGATTTCTTGGTCAAATATAGATAGTCTATCATTTAAGAGACTACAACTTTTAAACTCCTCTGTCCACCCCCACTCTGAAGAGTATTTTTCAACTTTATGGTCTTCTTTGAGGAACATTGGACAGGTTTAACCATAAACCATTTGTGGGGACATTTTAATGGTACCTTTCCATGCTGCCCTGGGAATATTCCTTTCATTTTCCCTGACCTGGAACCACAATACAGGATGTTTTGGCTTTCTGACCCCATGGTGAGTGATCTGACTTCTAAGGACAACATTCAATCCTCCTCTGGGTCTTGTTGAAAGTTTTTTGTGTGTGACTGTTTAAATCCCCTTCCCTATTTCTGCTAGGTGGCCTCTTACAAATTGAAGTCCATTTGTCTATCCCTAATATCCTCAACTTTCTAACGTGAGTTTCAAATTAGGCCCATACGAGGACCTTGCTTTAGTTTCCCCCCAACCCATGACACTTTTACAGTCCCTGCAAAGCTTTCACATTCACCCAAGATCTCTCCTTTTAAATGATGACCTTGAGAGCATTCCTTTAACCTTAATATCCACTCTGAACACAGCTCCTTGGCATAGAGTAGCTAGCTACTCAACTCTTTGCTGAATGAATCAATCAATGATTAAATGATGGAAGGAAGGAATGATTGAAACAGATTTCCAAATGCCAAATAGTACTGAACAGGCAGTAGAAGTGAACCAAGACAAAGGTTCATTTTGGGGTTCATCTTTTCCTATTTTTCTGTTTTTGTGTTTGTTTTTTAAACCATGGGAGCGGTAGCCCTGATAGGACTCTTGGTTTGAAGGTATGCTCTACCCTGCATAGGTGGCAGTAGCTGTTTTAAAGTTGACAGTGTTTTTTATTAATTAAAAAGTTTTCCTGATCCAAATCATTAGACACTCTGTCAGTCTTGAATTTTGTCCCATAATCACTCCATGAATTCAAAGTAACCATAGACTGTGACTCACATGCTCTGTCCCTGATGTATAGTGCCACGCCTAAGTGACCAAAATCCTAGATTATAAACATGGCAAAAGACAATTGTGGCAAGGTTAACTTCACTCTAAGTGCTGGTCTCATATCCTGATTATTTTACCATCTCTTCATGGAGGCTGAAGAGAAACCAAGGGAAATTTATGGTCTCAGCCTACTTTCCTGAGGGCCAGCGAGATTTAGACCTAATGCTTTTCTCCCTATTTTGACTCCCCCTAGACACATCATAGCATTTGAAACACCAAGGCTAAATTCTGACTGCCAGTACATCCAGCCAATAAATAACATTATCATAAGAACAATATAACAGGCTTACCCCAGAATTACTTGCCCTGTAAATTTGGGTAGTGCTTTCTCAATATCCATTTCCTCCTTTTTTCTTAAAGAACTCTTTATTCAGGGCAGCCCTCCCTTCAGCTTAGGGGTGGCCATGATTCAGAGTTCTACCAAGTTAAACAGAAGTCTAATAGAGGCTACCAGGAAAGGCTACCAGGAAAGCTGTTTCCTTCTTAGAAGATAGAGATTCAGCTATCATATACACCTTTGCCTTTGCTCTTCCCCTTTTTCTTGTGTGAAACATGGATGCCAAGCCTGGTGCTACAATAGCTATCTTAAATCTATATGTAAAAAAAGATAAATGGTAAGAATGACAAAAAAAAAAAAGGTTGGAGTCAGGACTGATCTTGAGCAACTAAACCAGGCTTGGGCTGCCAACCACCAAACTCCTTGTAAGAGGAAAAGGAAAATCCTATTACTTGCAGCCAAACACTCCTAAGTGATATCTATCTCTTTAATTCTGAGAGCCAAAGGGTGCTTGTCAGAGCACATCTCTGTTATGTGAACTTCTCATCTTTTCTCACCTTCCAGGCCCTATTGAGAGTTTCTCTGACTGTCTCAGTTACTTGATTGTCCTTCTTCTTCCACAGGTAGTTTTGTTTCTAATTGAAAGAGGTTAAGAGGCACACATACTCATTCTGCTGCTGCAGCTTGCACTGAAGTTGAGGGGAACCCAACCTCAATTTAATATACAGACTCCCATTTTCTATGGCAAAAGTAGAAAGATAGTGATTGAAAGTGGACAATACCACCTGCAGAAACATTTCATGTTGGCCTGTGCTGTGTTTTAAGATATTTGAATTCACTGACAATAATTAAGAATCAGAATATACTGGGGGTGCCAAAAAATGTATATACAATGATTTGTATTCATATTTTGTTATCGGTATATATTGAGTATGACAATTTTAATACAGTTTTTTTTCTTTCTTAAAATATGTATATATATTTTTTGGCACCCTCTGTGTTTAATGATTTCTGGATTAATTTAATGATTTCCAGCATCTCATGAAAATTTAAAAGATCTGACAACACTGGGTCCTCATGGCAACAATTGACTAAAGTAGCAGCTTTTATTGTTAAATTATACTTTTTAAAAGTTGTTTCTGTAAAAGGAAGGAATGGTGAACAGATTAGATGGTAAGTATGTATGTCAATGTAAGTAAACTTTTTAAGTATAAAAAATCATGTCTAATTCATTGGCCTAAAAAAAGGACAAAAATAAGATATTGGACCAAATGGCAGGTTAAGTTGTTGTTGGGAAGGAAAGGAAGAGGGTTGTTTGGAGTTAAAATATACTAACATCCATGTTTTGTTTGGGAGGGAATTTTAGATTAAGGTATTATTTTTAACTTTAAGCTCCATTGTGAAACAAAATTTTAATAATAACAACTTGAATATTGTTTGATGTATAAATTTCAAAATGTTGTAAGAAAAGATAATAGAATATGAAAAAGAACAAAATATAATAATTATATTGTAACTTAATCAATTGAGAGAGAGAGAGAGAGAATTAGAGGAAAGTATAGAAAAAGAAGTTTGAATAGAAATAAAAAAGTAAGATGATAGTGACAAGTACAAATATATCAATAATCTTAGTTAGTAAACACTTCCAGGAAAGGATGAAATAATAGGTTATCCAAAGATATAACAGGAAAAAAAAAGGTGTACCAAGTGAAACAGTACAGCAGAACCCCCTTATCCGTAGTTTCACTTTCTGTGGTTTCAGTTACCTCCAATCAAACTCAGTCTGAAAATATTAAATGGAAAATCCAGAAATAAACAATTCATAAATTTTAAATTGTGCACCATTCTGAGTATCATAATAAAATATTGTGCTGTGCTGGTCCATTTGCTCAGGATGTGACTCATCCCTTTATCCAGCATCTCCACACTGCATGCACTCCCCACCCATTAGTCACTTAGTAGCCATCTCAATTATCAGAGAGAGAGACCACATTCACATAATTTTTATTACAGTACATTGTAATAATTGATCTATTTTATTATTAGTTATTGTTGTTAACCTCTTACTGTGCCCAAGTTATAAATTAAACTTTATCATAGGTATGAATGTATAGGAAAGCACATAGTATATTTAGGGTTCTGTACTATTTAGGGTTTCAGGCATCTAGTGGGGGCCTTGGAATGTATCCCCTACAGATGATGGGTAACTACTGTATTTGGGTTTTTTGCTATTGAGTTGTATGAGTTCCTTATATATTTTGGATATTAATCCAGTATTAATTTGCAAATATTTTCTTCCATTCGATATGTTGCCTTTTCATTTTGTCTAGACAAATACTGTATGATCTCACTTATATGTGGAATCTAAAACAAACTAAAGTCATAGAAACAGAGATGAATATGTTAAATAACCTCATTGTGGTAATCATCTCACAATATATACATACATCAAATCATCAAGTTATACACCTTAAGCTTACATAATTTATATATCAAACATATCTCAATAAATCTGGAAAAAAGAGAAAAAATTAAAGAAAAAAGAAAAGTAAAACATTATTTCTGTCATTCAGATATTGACAAGCTAACTGGGAAGTGGGCACTGCATGCACTGAAAATGATCAGAAAACAAGAGAGTAAAAAGAAAGCATTGTCATCCCAATGCTAGGTTGATGTATTTTGAGATAGGCAAAGACAGTGTGGATCAGAAAACCATAAAAGTTTCTAGAAGAGGATAAAAGAGGTAAAATATATGGTGATAGAAGGAGAACTGACTCTGGGTGGTGAACACATAATGTGATATATAGATGATGTGTTACAGAATTGTACACCTGAAACCTATGCAACTTTACTAACAATTGTCACCCAAATAAATTTTAATTAAACAAACAAAAAAACACCCATAAAAGTGAGAGGAATGGTTCTAGACTTGTCAAAAGAGATGATGTTTTTATCAGTAGCATTTTGGTTATAATAGAAAACTTACTCCAGCTGTCTAAAAAATTATGTGGAGAAAATGTTTCATTTGTTCACATAGTTAAAAAGTCTGGGGTATATCTGGCTTAAGGAACAACTGGGTACTTGGGCTCAATGATATCTTCAGGATTTTCCCCATGTTTCTTCCTCTCTCATTACCCATGTCTAACACCTGTTTTTTTTTTTTTTTCCTATGCTTGCAGCATTATTAGGCAGACTATTCCCACATGATGACAAACATAGTTACCAGCAACTGCAGGCTTAAAAAACTCAGCATAAAGAGAACAGCATGCCTTTCCTAATAATTCCAGCAAAGTTCCCGGTTTAACTCATATTGGTACAGTTTGTGTCACCCGCCTATCTCTAAACCTAATACTGTGCCTGTTTGATCTAGTCTAGGTCATCTATCCACCCCTAGAACAGGGTGTGAAATTGAGTTAAGAGTAGTTATGTTTTCCTAAAGGAAAATCAGGATTTTGTCACTTAAAGAATGGGAATAAAACATTGGGCAGTTATAAATAGCAGTTGTTCATTTAGAGTATCTATCAACAAAACATAGCCCCAGGTTGGAGTCACAAACTCTTTGGGAGCAAAAGATGGTTGGAGGAAGCCATTTTCTTCCTTGTGTCTTCCTTCCAACCCTACTCTATAAAAGAGGGACTTTCACCTCTTCAGTAATATTGAATAGAGCTTGTGCTCTTTTTTCTACCTCCCACTCACTGTTTCTATCCAAGAGGAGGAACGACTTATACATTTGGTGAAAATGGGGGGAAGACTGAGTATGTGTAACTTGGACCTACCTTCCCCTGCCACGATGTTGCCATATCGGTAAATGCACTGTGTCTGGGCTTCTTTGCTCTTTGTCTTGGTGGCAAGTCAGTCCAGTTTGATGTTGGAGAGGGAGCAAAGTGGCAGGTATTAGAAGCCCATTTGTGGCCATAGATGTAGGCCACATTATCCAATCAAGTTTTATTAGGAATAAAGCCGATATTTTTGTCGCCAACTCTATATCTATTTTCTAGTACATTGGCAAAGGGATATGACTGACAATCTTTGAGTTGGTGTGCAGAGGTAAGAAGTGCACAAAGCTGGGAATCAGGCAACTTAGGTTTCAGGACGAGCAGGTAGGTAAGTCACTTCCTTTCTGTGGGATTCAGTTTCCTCATTTATAAAACAAGGGAGTGGGCTCTGGAGAACCCTAAGGTTATGTCCAGATCTAACATGCCATGATTATTATTGGGCAATAAACTGAGCCTTGAAGGAAAAATATGACTCAGATTTTTGAAGGGAAAGAAGCAAAGAGTTGAGAGAGGTTTACAGGGATGACAGCATCAAAAGAAGTATTAGCATGGTAAATATGAAGACTAAAAAGAGGCAGGGCTGATTGTCTAGTACAGATATTTGCAGACTGATTCATCATGACAACAATTTTTATGCACATAAAAAGGATATCAACGCTATAGGCATAATCACATGTACAAGAAGTTTTACTGACGTATGTCTTGAAAGATCCTCTACTGATCTTATAAGATCCTCTACTGATCTTATAAACTTTATGATCTGGTCTTAATAAAGATTTTAAGCAGAAAGATTTTTAAAAATCACTCATAAAAAAATAGAGAGAGACGTCATCAAAATGGCGGCACGAGGTGAGCCTCTGTAAATCTCCCCTGGAATTTACAATAAATGTAAAAACTATAACTCCACAAAGGACTCCCTGCACAGCAGACAGGCAAGACAAAGAGGCCCACTACTGAATTCACCTAAAGGTGGGCAAATTGCGAAAGTGGGGGAGGCGGGAAGGAAGAAGTGGGGAGACGGAGACGCAGGACGCAGACCTAGATCAGTGCTCCACGCTCGATGCATCCTGGAGCTACCACAGCTGTGGGAGAGGGAAGAACTCGGACTGCTAGGGTTCCGTTTATGGCCCAAAGAGCTGAGGGGACAGCATATAACACAGCTGAACCCAACACTCATGGCAAAGACCTATGAGGAAAAACTGAGGGAAGAACGCTGAAAACAGTGATTTAAGCCCTCAGTGCCAAGCAGAGAATGGAAGCCTTAGGCACTGAGACTAGCCGCCCCCTCCCTACCCACCCAGAGCTTGCCCCACCAACACCTGGCCGGTGCTAGAAGCGGAACAGTAGCAGTGTCAGATCAAAAGAACAGAATATTTGCTAATCTGAGAACTGTGGACCCCAAAAACAGATTCCCAGGCCAACTAGTTCCGGCAGAGGGGAGGGAGATGTGGAAGCAGGACCGGCTGTGGTGATGGTCGCGACGATTGCTCTGGGCCACCTCTCACATCTCACCCCACCCCTGGCCCCACCTATCTGGGCGGATCCCTGCAGGAGTAAAGAGAACTGCTGAAACACACGGGCTCTGAATCTGGTGCAGGAAGAGCTTTGGAACTTCAAAAGCTCTCCGCATACCCACACGGACACTGCGCCCTGTGACCCAGGAGAACTATTAACAGAGGAGAAGCCCGTCTCCCAGGGAATCCCCTCATCGTGTGAGAAGCTGGAATAGTGCACAGAAAACATAGTACTACCGTGTGAGAGAGAAAAAAAAGGTTCCAGTCGGAGAGAAAATAAAACACTCTACCAACAAGTACTGGAAAACAAAAGAACGACCTCTTCCTATCAACCTGTTGCAGAAGCCACCCCTGTAGATGTCTAGGAAGAGAAACAATAAATAAGTAATTGCCATGAATAACCAAGGCAACAAGACACCTCAAAAAGAAAGTGAAAACTCTCCAGAAAACGAACTTAAAGATATGGAAATATGTGACTTAAATGACAGAGAATTCAAGATTGCAGTTCTGAAAAAACTCAACGAGATACAAAAAAACACAGAAAGGCAGTTTAATGAACTCAGAAACACAATCAAAGAACAACATGAGCATTTTACGAAAGAGATTGAAATTTTAAAAGAGAACCAAATAGAATTTCTGGAGATTAAGAACTAAATAGAAGAAATTAAGAATGAAATAGCCAGCTTAGGTAGTAGAGTTGACCAGATGGAGGAAAGAATCAGTGACATCGAAGATAGAAACCTGGAAATTACACAGATGGAAGAAGAAAGAGACTTGAGACTTAAAAGAAATGAAAGAACTCTACAAGAACTTCCTGACTCCATCAGAAAGAGCAATATAAGAATAATGGGCATACCAGAAGGAGAAGAAAGAGAGAAGGGAACAGAAAATATATTCAAACAAATTGTACATGAGAACTTCCCAAACTTGTGGACAGAACTGGATCATTGAATCCAAGAAGCAAATAGAACACCTAATTACCTCAATCCCAACAGGCCTTCTCCAAGGCACATTATATGGAAGCTGTCTAAAATCAACGACAAAGAAAGAATCCTCAAGGCAGCCAGGGAAAAGACGGTAACCTACAAAGGAAAGCACATTAGAATATCATCAGATTTCTCAGCAGAAACTCTACAAGCCAAGAGGGAGTAGAACCAAATATTGAAACTATTGAAAGAGAGAAATTATGAGCCAAGAACAATATACCCAGAGATGATATCCTTTAGATATGAAGGAGGAATGAAGACTTTTCCAGACATACAGAAGCTGAGGGAATTTTCTAATACACGACTTGCACTACAAGAAATACTAAAAGAGGCTATTCGACCACCATCAACAGGGACAATTTGTGGCAACCAAAACATAAAAAGGGGGAGAGTAAAGGCCTGAACTGGAATATGGGAATGGAGAAAGTAAGCGTGCTGAAGAAAATGGAATACTCTAACTATCAAACTTTCTTTTACATAAACTTAAGGCTAACTACTCAAAAAAAATTTAGAGCTGAAGTATATACTATAATAAAAGAACAAACAGAGGGAAACATCATAGAATACCACCACACAGAAATAATAGACAACAATAAAAAGGCAAAGAAACAATGGAGACACAGTATTACCAGAAAACTAAAGATAAAATGACAGGAAATCCTCACATATCAATAATCACCCTAAACGTAAATGGACTGAACTCACCAATAAAAAGGCACAGAGTAGCAGATTGGATCAAAAAACTAAACCCAACCATATGCTGTCTCTAAAAGAAACATCTCAGCTACAAGGACAAGCATAGACGCAAAGTGAAATGGTGGAAACGGACACTCCAAGCAAATGGTATTCAGAGAAAACCAGGTGTAGCCATACCGATATCAGAAGAAACAGACTTCAGGGTGAAAAGTTAAAAAGAAACAAAGATGGATATTTCATAATGGTAAAGGGGACTATACAACAAAAAGACATAACACTCATCAATATTTATGCCCCCATTCCGGGAGCACTGAATTATACCAAGCAACTACTAACAGACCTAATGGGAGAAATTGACCAAAACACAATTATACTAGGGGAGTTAAATACATCATTGACAGCTATGGATAGATCATCCAAACAGAAAATAAATAATGAAATAGCAGCCCTAAATGACACATTAGATGAAATGGACATAATTGACATATATAGAGCACTTCATCCTAAAACATCAGACTATACATTCTTTTCTAGTGTACATGGAACATTCTCAAAGATAGACCATATATTGGGACGTAAAATCAGCCTCAGCAAATTTAAGAAGATTCAAATCATACCAAGCATATTCTCTGATCACAAGGCTTTGAAATTGGATATCAACTGCAAAAAGAAAGCAGGAATAAATACAAATACATGGAGATAAAACAACATACTTTTAAACAACGACTGAGTCAAAGAAGAAATTAGAGGCGAGATCAAAAGATACATAGAAACAAATGACAATGAAAATACATCCTACCATAATTTTTGGGATGCAGCAAAAGCAGTTTTAAGAGGGAAATTTATATAATTACAGGCCTATCTCAAGAAATAAGAAAAATCCCAAATAAATAACCTCATGTTACACCTTAAAGAACTAGAAAAAGAAGAACAAGTGAAACCCAAGGTCAGCAGAAGAAAGGAAATAACAAAAATCAGAGCAGAACTAAATGAAATAGAGAACAAAAAGACAATAGAAAAAATTAATGTGACAAAGAGCTGGTTCTTTGATATTAACAAAATTGACAAATTGTTGGCTAGACTCACTAAGATAAAAAGTGAAGACACTAATTAATAAATTCAGAAATGAAAAAGGGGAAGTTATCACGGATACCACAGAAATACAAAGGATCATCCAAGAATACTATGAAGGACTATATGCCACCAAGTTCAATAACCTAGAAGAAATGGACAAGTTCTTAGAAACATATAGCCTTCCTAGGCTGAACCATGAAGAACTGGAAAATCTAAACAGACCAATCACCAGTAAAGAAATTGAATCAGTCATCCAAAACCTTCCCAAAAGCAAAAGTCCGGGACCAAATGGCTTCACTAGTGAATTCTACCAAACTTTCAAAGAGGAACTAATACCCATCCTACTCAAATTCTTCCAAAAATTTGAAGAAGAGACAATACTCCCTAACTCATTTTATGTGGCCAACATTACCCTGATACCAAAACCTGGTAAGGACAACACAATAAAAGAAAACTGCAGACCAATATCTCTGATGAATACAGATGCAAAATTCCTAAACAAAATTCTACAAATCGAATACAACAATGCATTAAAAAGATCATTCATCACGACCAAGTGGGGTTCATCCCCGGGACACAAGGATGGTTCAACATCTGCAAATCTATCAATGTGATATATCACATAAACAAAATAAAGGACAAAAATCATATGATTATATCAATTGATGCAGAAAAAGCATTTGACAAGATACAACGTCCATTTAATTATTAAAACATTTAATAAAATATGTATAGAAGGAAAATACCTTAACATAATAAAGGCCATATATGACAAGTCCTCGGCTAATCTCGTAATTAAAGGTGAAAAACTGAAGCCCTTTGCTCTATGTTCAGGAACATGACAGGGCTGTCCCTACCACCTCTGCTTTTCAACACAGTGTTGGAAGTCCTTGCCAGAGCAATCAGGGAAGAGAAAGAAATAAAAGGCATCCAAATTGGGAATGAAGAAGTTAAATTGTCACTCTTTGCAGATGACATGATGCTAGATATAGAAAACCCTAAAGACTCCACCAAAAAGCTATTAGAAACAATCAACGAGTACAGTAAAGTTGCCAGCTACAAAATCAACGTACAAAAGTCTATTGCATTCCTATATACTAACAATGAAATCTCAGAAAAAGAAATACAAACAACAATTCCTTTTGCAATGCAGCAAAAAGTATAAAATACCTAGTAATAAACTTACCCAAGGATGTGAAGGACCTATATGCTGAAAGTATAAGACATTTTTTGAAAGAAATTGAGGAAGACACGAAGAAATGGAAAGACATTCCGTGCTCATGGATTGGAAGAATAAACATAGTTAAAATGGCCATATTACCCAAAGGGGGAAAAATATATATATATATATATTCATATATATATGAATATATATATGTACACACACACACACACACACACACACACACACACACACATATATATATGAACATGTTTTAAAGAACAGAAAAGGGATGGGATCATGGACTAACCACTTATGATTACTCTTTTTTGCCTCGACTCCTTGTCTAATGATCATAGGAGCTTTTTTCATTAGGCTTCATTTCATGAATTTAACATTGGTTATATGTGGCTTCTCTGACCTCGTCCTCTTTGATTCTGATTCCAGATCTAAAGTCATGATTATCTTTAGGCAGTGTTAAGAAATAATAATCAAAGGAGATTTTATATATATATGTAGACATATATATATGTATATATATACACACATACATATATATGTATATATTTATGTATGTATGTATATATGTGTATATATGCATACACATATATATAAAATCTCAGCTTACGAGATCTGACAATTAAGTTCACGAACTTATTGCAGCAATGCTGCTAACCTTTTTTTTTAATATCAGAGGGATCATTCATTATAAATTTGTACCAACTGGACAAACAATTAACCAACTTTACTATGTGGAAGTGCTGAAAATGCTGCGTGAAAAAGTTAGTTGACTTTAACATTTCACTGATAATTCATGGCTTTTGCATCAACGAGACAATGCAGCAGCTCACACAGCACTTTCTGTGAGGGACCTTTTAGCCAGTAAACCAATAACTATTGGAACTCCCTCCCTACTCACCTGATCTGGCCCCCAATGACTTCTTTCTTTACCCGAAGAGAAAGGAAATATTGAAAGGAAGATATTTTGGTGACATTCAGCACAAGAAGGGTAATACGACGACAGCTCTGATGGTCATTCCAGAAAGAGTTCCAAAATTGCTTTGAAGGGTGGACTAAGTGCTGGGGAGTACTTCAAAGGTGACCATAGTGATATTCAGCAATGCGGTACGTAGGTAGCACATTTTC
This sequence comes from Rhinolophus ferrumequinum, assembly GCF_004115265.2. Classification (NCBI taxonomy): domain Eukaryota; kingdom Metazoa; phylum Chordata; class Mammalia; order Chiroptera; family Rhinolophidae; genus Rhinolophus; species Rhinolophus ferrumequinum. The sequence goes on along the minus strand of NC_046284.1, from coordinate 23,524,189 downwards.
TAGGATGAGTTCATGAACTTAATTGTCTGACTTCATATATATCTTGCTTAGTTATTGCACCTAAAAGCCCTGAGTGACTCATTTGGGTGGATCACACTCATCCACTGAAAAAGATATGAAATGTGTTCATGTCTCTTCATGTCTTCATATCTGCAGGCAAATACTCTGAATTCCTAACCTAGAATCATTATGGGTATATATTTGATACATCTTTTACATTTGTCTTTAGTTTTTTTCTTATGATTGGTTTATTGATTATAAGGTATTCTTACATGAGGTCATTGTGACCACTTGAAGGAGGAAGAAGGGCAATAAGGCATTTGTTTACCACCAGAGCCTCTTATTAAGCTGGGAGTTCTTTTGGAAAAAAACAAAAAACAAAACAGTTCACCATTCTAAGGTATGTGGAAAGAGGGCCTGGCCTACTATGTATCCTGACCTATGACACTAGAATTCTGGCTGAGCTCCAGACAAAGCTATTAAGTCTTAATTATTTAGCATGACACTGGGCTTTGATAATTGTTTGACAATTTTAGTGACCACCACTCTCATAGCCCCTTTCTGAAGAAATCAACCTTAGGGTTCTTTCTGCATAAAGTTGTTAGAGCTTGTGCCATATGCATTGAGAGCAACTAACCCTTGGAAGTAGGGTTAGTTAACTCCAGCCATGATAGGTTGAACCAGAAATTTGTGCATGATCAAGGACAACTAGCACCTAAGACTGTTTGGCTTATGATAGTGCTCAATATTAAAAGGTACTGGTGCCAAGGGGGCTGTCTGTCCCTGAGGTGGCTTATTGAGAAACCCAGCTGTTAGCAGTCCTATAGATATAGAGGAAGTATGGAACAAGGAGGTGTCTTTGAGGTTCTGAATGAAACCTGATGATCATCCAAGTCTAGGAATTACTGGGATCTAAAATACCTATCTGGATAAGAAGATGATATGTTCCATTCAGAGGCAGTAGAGCATAAAGGTTAGGTGCAGTCCCTAGAGCCAAATTGCTTATGTTTGAATACTAGCGCTGCCAGTTAAGAGCTATATGACCTTATGCCAGTGACATCAATCTCTGTGCCTTACTTTCTCCATCTGAAAATAAGTATAATGACAGTACCCAGCTGATCAAATTGTGAGGTTGAAATGCATTAGTTCATGTCAAGCACTTAGAACAATGACTGATGCATAGTAACCACTCAAAAAATAAAAGCTCTTAGTATTATTTTATCCTGGTACTTAAGTGAGGCAAGGTAATTTATTGAGATATTGTATTGATTCTTATTCTATTTTTCCTTTCTTTTATTTCAAACAGAAATTCAGTGAGGAAATACAATCCTTAAGTGACACATTAGACCAAATGGACATAATTGACATTTATAGAGCATTTCACCCTAGAATATCAGACTATACATTCTTTTCTAGTGTACATGGAACATTCTCCCTGTCTTGCCAGGTGGCCTTATGTAGTAGGTGCCTTGTGGAATTCAGTAATTCTCCCTGATCATCTGTTCTGGGTGTTCCAGGAGTGTTCCTTGTGTGGGTTGTGTGTGTCCTCTGGTTATATTTGAGCCACGATTACTATTGGCATGTCAGTAGGTGTGATTGATCCTCAGGCTGACTGGTTATGGGGTTTGACCACATCCACAGCTTATAGGCTACTGTACTGGGGGGGGGGCTTACCACATGGAGCAGGACTCACTCGTGCAGGCTCTGGTGCCTGTTGAGACCACCCTTTGTGTGTGCTGCTTCTGGGGCTATTTGGGTGGTACTCTTCTGTGGTCTGAAGCTAACCTCCAAGTATATGGTTCTGGGGCCTTTTGGGAGGGGCTCTAGTGCAGACCCAAGTCAGCCAATGCCAGTGACCGGTTGGTGACTACTTGGTAGGAGGTACAAAGTGATCCATAGTTGATCGCTGCCTGTGCTAGACCTGGAGGCATGTGGGAGAGGCCACGCTATGAAGTGACGATGGCTGTCACCAGTACCAGGTCCGGGGTAGCTCCACAAAAAGTCAGCACACCCTGAGGCCTGCTGCCACCTGTTGCCTGTTGCTGGCTCTGGTAAGTTTCAGTGGCAGATAAAGCTTCCTGTGGTATGGTGTTGGGATCTCAGTAAGTCAGCAGGGTGGAGCTGCAGATGTTACCAGGCCAATCAGATTCAGATTTGGCCATAAGCATAGGGGGCGGGCTCAACACAGGAAAGATGGTGCCAGCCTACCAGCTGCATGGGAGGAGGAACCAAACAGGGAAATTGCAGGCTGTCCTCCAGGCTGCACCCCCACCTCCACCAGGCCACACACCTCAATCTGGGTTTCATGCAGCCTTCCATTCCACCTGGTTGGTCAGAATTCCCACTGTTTTTCACAGCCAGATGTTATGGATGCTTCTTTCCTGGCACCAGTACTCCTGGATGGGAAGCCTGGTGTGAGCCTGGGGTCCCTTGCTACTCTGTGGATTTGTTATTGAAAAATTAAAAAATGAGGGGAGGTGAAGGAGAATAAGAGATTCAAATTTCCAGGTTTAAAACAAGTAAGTCACGGGGATGTAACATACAGCATCGGGAATGTAATCAATAATATTGTGATAGCATTGTACAGTGTCAGATGGTTGCTGGACTTATGGTGATAACTTCTTTAGGTATATAAATGTTGAACAACTATGGTGTACACCTAAAACTGATACAATGTTGTATATTAGCTATATTTTTTAATCAAAATCTTTGAAAAAATTAAAAGAAGTTTAACTGTACCTTCCCTACTCTAAGATGACTTGTTAATGACCCCAATGCAAAAGCCAAGATACACGTCTTTTAATTGAGGGTCTAGGGCTCCAAGGCAGGTCCTAAGACCTATTGCTAAAAGACAGAATTATTTAGGCTAGTGTGAAGACTTAAGGACTTGAGATGACAACATCTCTTCCTTTGACTACTACCCCATAAAATAGAATTTAAATCAGATCTATTGTGGTGGAATGTAGAATTCTAGTTGCCTACTACAATATCTATTTCCTCCTACTGTAGTAAATATCCCCAATTTTTATGTTGGCATATTGTCATTTGGAATAAAAGACTAGACTACATTTCCCAACCTCCCTTACTGTTAGGAACAGTCATGCCTTTAAGTTCTGGTAAATGAGACATAAGCAGGCAATAGCGTTTTGTGGGCCTTCTGAGAAGTCTCCTTAGAAGGGAGGAGGCATATCCTTCTTCACCTTTCCTCATCCTACTGTCTGGAATGTGGATATGATAACTGGAGTTCTATTAGCCATCTTGGGCGATGAGGATGACAGCTATATCCTAGGAGTGGTGGAGTAGAGAACTAAAAGGAAGTTGTGTACTTCATACTAACTTAGGACAATTTACTTCCAGGTTTATTTTATGAAAGAAAGAAATAAACTTTAATATTGGATAGGTCACTGTTGTTTTGGAAACTAAATTTAATACTAAGTGGTGTATCTACTAAATTTTAAGGACGTGCATTGCCAGAGAAGAGTCTAGCCTGGCCAAAAAAACCTAATGGCCTATGATTTTTTTCAACCCTAAGGCAATCCCCAAGTCACTGAACTCATATGTACAGGAATTGGGTTGTTGATATCGTGCAGTCCCAAGAAGGGTAAACTTTCCTAATGCCCCGTTCAGGAGTAGCCAAGTAGAGAAATGGACAAGAGAGATGCTCTTAGAGAATAGAATCTGAGACATCCAGCTGAGCTGACTAGGAACTCACTCTATAGTTAGGTCAAGAAGTTCTTGATATTCATATATATGATACATAAATTGATATGTTGATTGATAATCTTTTTGCATTGTATCCATTTTTTTCCATTTCTAAACGAGAGACATTTATTTAGTAGATCCTGTTTTCCTTCCAATATTAGATATTGGGTGTTTTGGATGGGTCAAATGTATCATTTACTTATAGATATAAAACCATAGGGAGCTACATTAAGGCCTACCCAAGGTGACTGAGTTACTGAAAGATCTCGGGCTTAATGTTGGGTGCACTTGGGACACATGAAGTTGGATAATTTCTCTGTATAGAAGTCATGAGTACATTTTCATTTATATATGGTATAGTGGAATAATATTAGCTAATAAACCTTTTGCAAATTATGTGGGCTATGTCAAGTTCATATTTTTTTTCTGTCCAATATACACTCCCAATTGTTCTGGGAATAGTACTTTGATTTTCCAGCTCTCTCTCTCTCTCTCTCTCTCTCTCTCTCTCTCTCTCTCTCTCTCTCTCTCTCTCTCACTTTCAGTCCACAAGTTTTGAGCAGTTGTCCCATTTCCTGTTTCAAAGAGTAGATGCATAAACTCTAACTTGGCCAGTTGGAATGTTCTATTCCCTGGCTTCAGGAATGGCATATGATGTGAGCTGGTATAATCATGTGCCCAAAACTAGGCCAATGAATTATCCTTTGGGATTATGCTAGAACTATTGGGAGCAATGCACTCTCTTCTTCTTTATTACTAATCTAGTTAGATGGAAGTGTTGACCTTCCAGTGACAAACATAAAGGAAATTAGAGCTGAGAAAAGGACAGGAGCAGATTCCTAACCTCACAGATTGAGCACCAGCATACAGCTTTGTCTGAAGCCAACCATCCATGGGTCTTTCAACTATTTGATGTGATACATGTCTTCTTTTTTTAAACTAGCTTTTGAATTCTGTCAATTATAACCAAAATAATGCTGACAAATAGATACCCATATCCTTATAATGCACGCCTTCTCCCACTTTAGTTATTCTAAGGATCATTTGCTGATAGTAGCTATATTGTTTTCACAGTTCTATAGGTATTTTTCCCTCCCATATCACAAGAGTAGCAAAGAATTTATTCTTCTTTGTCTCATCTGCTTTTGAGCCACATATGAGAAGCCAACTTTCATCCTGTTTGATGATGTTGTTTGTTTTTTAAGCATTGCTTTATTTAAGGAATTATTTAGGATAGTCCCAAAGGGGAAAGGAAGAGATGTGAAGGCTTGGGGATGGAAAAGACAGAAAAGGCAAAATGGAAGAGAGGTTTGGAAAACTTCCTAGAAGACCTAGAAGACCAAACAGAAGGAAGGGCATTCACTGGGAAGCTATTGATATTGTGTTGTGCACTCTGTACCCTCTCAGAGCTTTGGGGGAAATGACAGAACCTCAGGAGTAAATGACTGGGTGGTACAATGAGGGAGGCTGATCCCTAGGAACTGTGTTTCCCAGTTTTATAATGGGATTCTTGCATCCAAACTTAACATAGAAATAGCAGGGTCACCTGCATTTTTTAAATTGTGGAAAAAATATACATAACATAAAATTTACTATCTTAAGATGGACAGATAAAGAAAAGATGCTATGTATATTCAATGTAATGTTATTCAGCCTTAAAACCCTGCCATTTGCAACAACATGGATGGACCTTGAGGGCATTATGCTAAATCAGACAAAGACACTCTATGATCTCACTTATATATCCAATCTAAATACATCAAGCTCATAGAAACAGACAGTAGAATGGTGGTTGCCAGAGGCTGAGGGGTGGAGGAAATGGGAAGATGTTGGTCAACAGGTACAAACTTTCAATTATACGATGAATAAATTCTGGGGATATAACATACAACTTAGTGGCTATAGTAAATAATGCTGTATCGTATACTTGAAAGTTGCTATGATAATAGTGCTTTAATGTTCTCACTATAACAACGACGAGGATTGCTAGATGGGAGGGGGGAAAAACAATGACAACAAAAAATGGCAATTATGTGAGGATGTGTTAACTAACCTTATTGTGGTAAACATTTAACATTATATGTGTGTATCAAATCATCAAATTGCACACTTTAAACTTATATCTCAATAAAACTGGAAAAAGTTTAGCATTTTAACCATCTTTTTAAGTGTACAGTTTGGTGACATTAAGTACATTCACGTTATTGTGCAACCATTATCACCATTCACCTCCCGAACTTTTTTTCATGTTTCAAAACTAAAACTCTGTACTCACTGAACAATAACTCTGCATTTACCCTGATCCCAGTCCCTGGCAGCCACCATTCTACTTTTTATCTCTATGAATTTGACTACTTTAGGCACCTCATATAAGTAGAATCATACAGTATGGTCCTTTTGTGACTGGCTTATTTCACTTAGCATAATGTTCTCAAAGTTCATCCATATTGTATCACATGTTAGAATATATTTCTTTTTTAAGGTAAATAATATTTCATTTTATGTATATACCACATTTTGTTTCTCTATTCATCCATTGATGGACACTTGGGTTGCTTCCGTCTTTTGTCTGTCGTGAATAATGCTGCTAGGTACATTGGTATACAAGTATCTGTTTGAGTTCCTGCTTTCAATTCTTTTGGGTATATACGCAAGTGTGGAATTGCTGATTCATATGATAATTCTATGTTTAATTTTTTGAGGAACTGCCAAACTGTTTTCCACAATGGCTATATAATTTTTCATGCCTACCAGCAATGCATAGGGTTTCAAATTCTTCATATCCTCACCAACACTATTTTCTTTTTTTTTAAATTATAGCCGTGTTAGTGAGTGCAAAGTGGTATCTCATTGTAGTTTTTATTTGAATTTCCTTAATGACTAAATATGTTGAACATGTTTTAATGTGTTTACTAACCATTTATATATCTTCTTTGGAAAATATTCAATTCCTTCCTTTGTCCATTTTCAAATTGAGTTTTTTTTTTTTTCTGTTGAGTTGTATGATACTACTTTTTATTCCCTATATTAGGTGCTGTAAACATAGCAATGGATAAGGCACAGACCCTGTCCTCAACAAACTCACCAGCTAGTGGGAGAAGCAGATAATAGTCTAATGCAGTATGTCAAATCCAATGATAATTATATATTCAAGGTATTACGAGAGTTTCAAAGAGGGGTACACTTATGGAGATGGAAGTAGATATGGAAGTTTTCCTGGAGGATACGGTAGAATCCCAAAGAACACTAGCCAGGCCAAAAGGGAGGAGTTTGAACATTCTAGGCAAAAAGGAAACCATGAGCGATCGTTTACAGGCATGAAACAGCAGGGTGTGTGCTGGAAACTACAAGCATTTACCTGCTGTTGAAGTCGCAAGTCCAAGGCAGGCAGTGGCAAGAGATGAGGTTGGGGAGGTAGACAGGGACTGGATCATGCCAGATGTTATAGGTTATCATAAAGTGTGTTTAGCCTTTATCTTTTTTTTTTAAGAGGCAATATTTCCTTTTTATTTTAATGAAAAAAACCTTTAAGTCAGTCTTGAGCTTACAGAAAAGTTGTATTTGCAGTGCAAAACACTAGTTTCCCTAAACCATTTGAAATAGGTTGCTGACATGGTTCCCCCATCCTGACCAATTATTTTAGTGTTTCCCAGAGACAGTCTTACACCATGGGGAGTCATTGAAAGGTTTTAAGAGGAGTTATGTAGTCAGACTTTTGTTTTAGATAAGAGCTTCCTAATTGTTTTTCTCACATTACGTCATTTCATACATAGCACGATAATTTTTGTATGCATTCTGAGGTAGGTAGACTTGCCGTTGCATGCTACTGGAGAGGACAGGCCCAGACTTTAGCTGCCCCAGGCCTAACACAGCTGTCCCAAAAGGTAAGACTGGGAAGTTGTTTTACATAGATCATTTTGACAGTGCTGTGAATAACAAATTGGAAGAAAGCAACACAAGGCAGGGTGTCAAGTTAAACTAACCAGATATAGTAGGCTGGAGAAAATAACTAGGAGATAGAATTAACAGGACCTAATAGATTGAATACAGAGGGTGGGGGAGGAGGAGTCAAAGGTGATTTCCACGTTTCTTGCTTGTACAACTGGGTGTAGGAGCAGCATATTTAAGAGGGAAGATTATGAGTTTAGGGCTAAATGTAAAGAGTGGATTTACTTTGAGATGAGCGGCTGGAGATGTCCAGTAGATGGTCATTATGTCTTTATTGGCTCTATTGGCTATGGAGAGTTGAGCTGCATAGACCAAAGATCTAGTTTAGTGTGGAAATCCTTATAGCTTTAAAAGGATCCATGGGGAGTGACTATACTAGAGATCCACCTTCTTCAGAATGTTTCCCAGCACACAGCCTCAAAGTGGCAACCTTTCATATATGTACCATGTGACTCCAACCTTTTGGCCACAACTGAATGTAACAGACATCAACATTTGACTCATCAATCATATTCTCTCTCATCAGAATCAGGCATTGGAGCCCAGTGACTGAGTCAATTGTTTGTGGGGAACCAAGCTGGAAGGTCAAATAGATTAATCATTCTCAAATTGTGTCCTCAGATTATCAGAATCATTTGGGAACTTGTTAGAAGTGCAAATTCTCATACCTCATCCCATATCTACTGAATCAGAGACTCTTGAGTGGGTCCCAGCAACCTGTTTTACAAGCCTTCCAGGTGCTTCTGGTACAGGATATCACTGATACAAACTTTAAGGATAAGACTACCATTCTGAGAGTGGTCATGATCAATCAAGCGCTGATAAGTAAGCAAAAAAGCTGGGGGTGGGGAGAGAGAGAGAGAGAGAGAGAGAGAGAGAGAGAGAGAGAGAGAGAGAGAGAGAGAGAGAGACAATAAGCTACCTGATAACTTTCCCCTTTACAAGACCGAGTTCTTCTTGCAATTGGACTTTGTAAAATTTCCCTGTATCATAACAAAAATCTTTTTTATTTGAATGAGGGATTTTTTTCTATACAATAAGTGTCCTGATTTCTTAGTTGATTTTTTCTCTAAAAAATCTATTAGGCATTTACTGTGTAGCTATTGCTGGAGGCACCATGAGGGATACAAAGATCAACTAGACCTGGTTCTTGCCCTTGAGAAGCTCAGTTTAATGGAGGAGTCTTATAGACAGTGTTAGAAGCACTCTAGGGGAGGTGGCTCCTGAGCTTTGAAATTACCTGTGAAGCACTAAATAAATATTAGCTGCATCTCAGTGGTATCTGGTAAGGCCAGAGAAGACCTCAAGGAAGAGGTGATAGTTGATATATACCTTGAATGATGAGTTTGATATACAGAGGGTGCCAAAACAATGTATACACATTTTAAGAAAGGAAAAAACTATTAAATTACGCTGATGGTAACCACTCTGAGCACCTCTTATAATTGCAGAAGTCAAATGTGACTTGACCTTTTGCTATCGGTACATATTGAGTATTAAAATTTTAATACAGTTTTCCTTTCTTAAGATGTGTACACATTTTTTGGCACCCTCTGTGTATATAAAATGTTGATCTATATCTGACAAATAATGAGAAAGAGGAAAAGGTATTTGGGAAACAGTAATTGGTGTAAAAGCAAATACAAATTTAAAATAAGATGCTAAATTCTCCTTGAGGAAAATAAGGGAAGAGACTTCTCCCCTATCCCCTCCCTTGTCTTTCAAAATTTTCTCCCTTGTCCTTTTCAAATGTATTTAAATCTTTATAATGGCTAAATAAGCCTCTCATTAGTCTCACAACTCTGAAAATGTTTCCTCAAGGACCTGGGAGCCATCTCTTTGAAATGCAAATATCAAGGGAGGTAGAGCCTTATTTCCTAAGATACAGCCTACCAACCCTGAGCACCTCCCTTCAATTTGCAAAACTATCTCCTGTGAACTTCTCCCATGGATTAAGTCAACTGGTGGTATCCCCAATTATAATGATAAAGTTAGGACGAATTGTGAATGACAAAAGGTGCTGTCAAGTCCTCTTATTGGAGGACTGGTTATAGTTTATTTTGAAGACATGTATATAAATGGGTTTTATCTGCTTGGCTATATAAGGGAGGAGGATTCCTTTCTACCATTGCAATCTCTCAGATTGCCTGTGGTGCACATCAAATTCTGGTTTAATGTTTATTTAATAATAAAAGTGTTTTCTTCCACTACTACCTTTGTGGAGAGGATTTTTGGGTTGGAAGATCTCTTTTTAAATTATATTTCCCCAACAGTGCTTTGGTTTGTCTGGAGTGCTCAGGTGACAGAAGGCAGAGGGAAAGATGAAGCTACAGAGGGCAAGCTTAAGGCCAGAGCAAGGAAGAGTGTTATGCTACCGCGTAGGCTTTTATTCCATAGGCCATGAGGAGTTATGGGCAATTTTTAGTCAGGGAAGTGAAGTAATCAATTTTTGACCTTAGAAAAATGACTCCAGGAGTAATGTGGAGGATGGATTGAGAGGGAGAATGGTCAAATGGCATAGCACTGAATGTGGACACAATAATAATTTAAAATACTATTTAAGGGTTTTCTTAGTCTATTACTCAAAAGTAATTCCTGGACTAACCTTAAGTCCCCTAACAATATCTGGATCTGTATATTTTAATTTTTATCTCAAGGACATTTCTCCAGGATGTGAAGAGTAGAGGACAACAATAGTGGGTGTAGCTGTATGTGTGGCACTTCTTGGCCATTTTTCTTGAATGGTTTGGGTGCTCCTCTGGCCCCACAGTCTCATCCCAATGACTCTTGAGGTCCTACACATCTTCAGGATCTAGCATATCTCTGACAGTGTCCATCAGGAGAAAGGGGCGACTTATTACAGTGGTCTCTACCATTAGCTGGTGCTCAGTTTATGGTAAATGTTTGATATTCAGTGAGTACACCAACCAAATTGAGGTGTGACTGTTAACCTAAATACTTTATTTAACTCCATTTTCATGATGATGAGGGATGCCTGCCCTGAATTCTGACCTATCATTCAGCAACCTCTACCTGGAGCCCCAAATTGTGACCATTGATTACCTGAATTCAAGTGGGTTCAGGTTTTCCTAGTGTAACGACCCATAAATGGATTTCTTTAACATGGGACTTTGTAAATAAAAATTGAAAAGACCCAAAACACTTTGAATGAACAACATATGTATTTATTAAATAGTTAGTAAAGGCACATCAATAACCACTTACTATATATATATATATATATATATATATATATATATATATATATATGTATATATAATTAACACAGATATAATTCTCTCTGAATTGCTAATTTCCCCAACAAAGAATTGCTCAACTCTGCAGGTCATCAAGGCTTAAAGCAAAGCCTCACTCCAGATCCTATTCTTCCCCACCCTCTTCTTAAGACCTACATTAATCCTCAGTGGGTTGACCAGCATCTTGTGTAGCCATAACCTCTCTAGAAGCAGCATGCTGATGGCAGACTGCTCAGATATCTTCTGCATTCTCTCAAGTCCAGTTGTTAAAGAGCAGACTGCTTGCTTTAACAGATGCTGTTGCTATTGCTTGCTGCTATTCATCCACTGTTACTCTATGATATTTTACCAATCTTTTTTTGTACTTGTACATGCATGCAATGCACTGAATCACTTCTGGGGAGAAACCTCCTTCTTTATTAGGAAAACCTTACGATTTTTCTTGCATCGGTTGTGCTTTGCCTGGGTGCCCTGCCTGCTTCTGCACTGTACTCTGTTTTCACACGCAATACAAAAATGCCGGACTACGTTGACCAGAACTTCCTTCTTATACTGATTTCTGCATCTATTTTGGAATGTTGTGCTTTTGCTTTGGACATCAGTTTGTAAGGGCAGAAATCAGACTTCCTGTTCCTCTCACAAACCTCACTCTTGTCTAGGTGGCTGCCCTTTCTATAATTGGCGCTCTTCATTTTGATTCCCCAGACTCTCACTGTCCTCTTGCCTATGGGAGAAATGTAAGTCCAGGTACTGAAAGGAAAACCTAGAAGGGCTAAGTTAAGTTGGCATTTCTAGTACAGGAAAGAGTCAAGTATATGTGTCTATCTGCTGAATGTTAGCAAGTATAGGCATCAGACCATTCCAGAAATGTGATCATGCATCAGGACTATCATTGTTATGCTTTCTACTACAGATGCTGACCATGTGAATGGACTCTAGCCTGTGGAATTTGGGAATGTTCACTATCTAGTCAGTAATTTAGGTTCATTATTGTATCAGAGCTTTCCTGACAATAACAAAATTACAAGTCTTCCTTTTTTGGCCTTCTTGGGTTGGTAAATGACTGCACCACTCATCCACAGGAATTTGATCACTGCCTAAATGATATTATTTGAGTGCCTAGAGTAAAACATATCTACTCATCTACACATGTGGCCGTCTAATATTTGACCACTGGAGAGTCATGCTGTTTGTAAACATCAAGATTCCCAGGAGGGGCAGCACATGAAGCACCGTAGAGTGAGTTATCTCTTAGATCACAGCTATGAGTTGGTCTCCATAGCCTGAGATGCCCAACAGGAAAGTTCTAAAGGAGAAAAGTCCAGATCTACCTGGGAAAGCAGGCCTGATAAGTTGCTACTATGGGGCTTCTAGAGGGCCAGAGGCTACCATGAGGGATGAGAAAAGGAGGGACTTAGAAGAATGCTGGAAAAAGAGGTTGAAAAGCGCCAAGGTAAACTTGGTTGATATCCGGTTTTGCCTGTGGGTCAACTTTCTTCTGGCCAATAGACAATTTTCATGATGATCAGGAATTCTTATCTATCATTCAACATCTTCAAAGAGAAAGACATGAACTGAATTCCGAAGAGGCCAAAGGCCTCTTGTAGATGTCTATATACTGAATTGGTTTTAGTGCTGGGATTATCAAACTCACAGAAACAGGCACAACACATGAAAGGACTCAAATTCGGCTTATCAAGAAAAGCCACAATGGGAACCATAACCAAATATTAAAGCACAATGGGCAAGGGAGTTAGTAGCTCTGCATGATTCAGCTGATACAGGACAGGGACCCAACCTCCTCCCTGGCTCTTTTCACTGTTATAGATGTGTGAACAATAATACTTTATTTTGCCATGACCTCTCATCCAAAGTCTCTTCACCACAGTTTTCTATCAGCCCCACTATTGAATGGTGGCCAACGAGACATTCCCAATTAGTGTTTTTAAGTATTTAGAAATCTGACAGAATAAAGTATTCCCAAGTTACATTTTGCTTTCTTAAAAAACAAAATAATTATTCTTTCATTCTTGTGCCATTTATTGGACAAAACTAATTTTAAATGAGAGAAAATATTTTAATGGAAAAATCCATGCATCCCATTGTTATAAAACCTTTGATGCTCATCTGAAAAGAATGAAATCAACAGCACTGGTTTCCTATGTTACATTGAAGATTCAGGGTAGAAATGAATAACTGGAAAATACAAATTTCTAATAATATATCTTAGAATATGCCTCAGAATTTCTGAAGCACAATAGAAACTAGTATGCAATATTTCAAAAACTTTAGTTTTCTTCTACGAAAATACAAGTGTGTTTTTCTTATGTTAGTAAATCCACTATCATAGGAATAATAAATCTAATACAACGGATGTATTACCTATATAATTCATAATACTGAAGGTATATTTGGAAATACAATTATTCTATGTACGAAATATAACACTGAACCAAATCACAAACTTAAATTTTATGATAGAATTGCTAAATATTAGGATTAATATACTAGGATATGAAAAGCTTTTAAGTGAATTCCTAACGTATGAATATGGATTCATAAAAAAGACATAATCAAGAAATTTAACATTTTATTAAAAGAACAAAAAATAAACAGCATAGAAAAAGCATACTAAAATGAGTTGTATAATGCATACCTCTAAACACAAACAAGCAGTACAGCACTATAACTTGGAAAAAAACAAAAATCAAAGCATCTTCCCTTTGATAGCAGTTGAGGGAATGAACTATTGCATTCTGGAGGCAAAATATTATGGGAAGTTTATGCTTATGAAATTTTGTAATCAAAATCTATAATTGTTGCACAGGCAGGGCTAATTATTTTCTTATCTATAGGTATTTTTAAATTGATCTTTTATACCCAAAATGCTTGTTTCCATTTTCTACATTATACCAAATTATTGTTATATAAATTCAGAGTTAGCCCTTTTAAAAAGTACATTTAAGAACATCTTTTTTAAAAAAATCTTAATTTAAATTATTGTAATTTGAGGACATGATAACAAATGATTCCTTTTCTAATAATTAAAGCAGCAACAAAAGGCAATTTATTTTGAAAAGGGCAACCCCAGAATCCAATGATATGATGGTCATATCATTCTCTCAACTGCTAGACACATGAGACAGCAAAAAAAAAAACAAACAAACTGGTTTTCATCATTAACAAACAGCATCTGTGTATAGAAATAAAGCTTTGGAACCATGCAGTTCTATGAAGATAAATATTTAGGTTGTGTGTTTTGGGAAAAAAAGCGCACTGTTTAAAGCTGGGTTACTTTTAGGTCGTGTTACAGAGGTATTTTATTTTATTAAAGTAATATGATATAGGAGATGACTAGTGAGGATTTTTGCAATATCTGCAAATAGCTGGGACATTTCATAGTGATACAGCTTTTTCCTTTTAGGTATAGTACTATAATTGATGGGTTCTATTTAAAGATAAGATTTCTCTGGAATAATCCTGTTTTGGAGTATTAAAAGGGTAGTTCTCTTCCAGGTAAGGACAAGTGTAGAGGCTGGAAATTGTATGAACTAGTCAACTAAATATTTTCCTGGGTTTAATAACAGAGGTCCTTTATTGGCCTCAAGTTATTCACATTCTGTTATACTTCATTCTCTAATTTTGCTTATTTAAACCCAACCACTATGTTTAAGCTCCAAAGAGTGTGACCCAGTGGATGTTAACAGGCACAACATGCCATCAATTAATTGGATCTTTTGTGATGTTTCTAGGTTCATTCTTACTATTTTATCGACGAGTTTCTTGACTTAAAATCTTACTATATTTCTGTTGACCTTATGAAAATATATTATTGGGGCTTATAGATTCACAAGGAAATGTCAACACAAGAACATGAGTTAAGTTGGGAAAACACTTTGGTGATAAGGTTGGAGTTCTTAAATACAGAATGAATGAATGCTTACATTTTATATCAATGAAAATGCTGGTCAGATGGTCAGGTTGTTAGTTGTATGGTTCACTCTAAGTGATATGGGCTGAAGGGGGTAAAAATATTCTAACTGGCCCTGAGCTATTGGATAACTGTAAGGCTTAAATTGCTTTCTAGCTTTGGCTTATCTTCCTGTCTCTCTAAGTGAGAGCTATCAAAATGGGTATCAATACTAACAACAACTCCCTCAATCCCAGCATCGCTCCTTCTTCAGGGCAAGGGCAACAAGTCCCAAGATGCAAACTGAAAGTACCTGTGGTGATCTATCCTTAAACCTTTCTAACCTTGACCTTTTCTAGGCCTCATTGCCTGGAGGCAACAAAAAGTTAAATGGTGATCTGTAGGTGAAATGGGAGCTGAAATTGGCAGAGAAGGTCTGATTGAAACATTCTTTTCCAGTTCTTAAGTCTGTAAGATTTGGGCTGATTCTCTTCTGCTTAGTTAAAACAGGGGGAGGCTGAAGTGGCACAGTGAAGCAGTTTCTAATCTGGTAAAGGTAAATCAGGAAAGCTTCCACTGAACAGGTATAGATAAATGAAGCCATTAATAAAGTGGTATCAGGAGCATTGAAGGGAGTGAAATGCCCCATGCTGGCCATACTTAACTGTTAAATCTTTCAATGGCTGCCAATTTGGTTTTGGGTTCTAGATCTTAAGGGGAAATAGTGCTAAACATTAACAATTTGGCTAAATATTAACAATTTGGTTATTAACAAATTATAATAATGATAAAAACAATTTGGTTGTTACTTAAATAGATATTAATTTATGTAACTGATATATATCAATTGATAATTTTCTGTGAAAGATGCAAACTAATTTGAATATCCATCTTGGAATTTACTGAGTATTTCACTACTTGCAACCATTGAAAACAGAAAACCTCAGTTAGAAACCTGCCTGGTGTGTGTGTGTGTGTGTGTGTGTGTGTGTGTGTGTGTGTGTGTGTGTGTGTATAGAGGATTAATTTAAAAAGCAAACATTCTCTGCTAGTGATTCTTGCTAAAAGATGAAATACTTTTACTCTTGCTCAGTACTGTTAGCTGAAGTTGACCTGTTACCTGTTACCAGTCTACTCTTTTTGGTCAGCTGTAGCAAACAAGAAAGCCTCCACAACGGCAAAGCAACATCATACTTTAGTTAAGTCTTATAGCAAAAAACCCTCCGTCTCAAAGCCTTAGAAATAACTCTCTCCTACTAATTTTTCCACTATTATCACAGACTTCTTATATTATTTTTTTTAAAAAAGCTCAAAGGGTTGCTTTCATGGACTATGTACATAAGTGCAAAAAAGGTGTGTCTCACACATTCGCACCCTAACTGAGATAATCAGTTAACTGCAGCATATGGCTCTCAAACACTGTTAAGGGGTCATTCCACAGTATCTTTATCCATAGTTTCACAAATGAATTGATTTCATAATATGCTTTCATCATTCTTTAATCCTCATTTGGATATATTTGTGGAAGTATATAATGCCAGAAAAAAGAATTTTTGTATCTAACAGCTATGCCACTTGAATAATTTTGAACAAATGAAGTTATGAAAAAAAGGTCAGGTAATGTATTACAAACATAGCAGTTGTGTTTTGAAGTCTAAATACTGTGGAATAACCCTATCCACACAACACATTCTATAAGCTATGAAGCCTGATTCTAGAATCCACGCGTTGTAAACTTTTTGATGAAAAAGTCACACAAGAACACAAATTCAGCTTTCACATGGGAATTTGGGTTAAAAAGAAAATCAACCATATCTGTTTTCTGAGATTTGAGATGTATCTTCTATTTGCTCATACTGTCAAAAACCATGTACAGTTTACAAGTACAGTTTTCACCAAAAAAGGTATCTTAAGGTAGCCATGTTGTAGTTTGTTGCTAAAGCAACGACTAAATATAATTAGTTAAAATTATTATTTGTATATAAAGTTAAGCTTGTTCTTAAACTGTGAACTGTAAGGAATAGTTATGGATTATAATCTATATCTTGTTATGCTTCAGTGTCAGTTTAGAACCTATCTAGGCAGGTTGAATACATGTAGTAAAATCTTAAAGTTTCTTTAAATCTCCTTCAAAAGTAAATTCATTAGTTACTTAGAGATATAAAACAAAAAAAATCAAAAACTTAAAAACTAACAAGAAAAATTAAAACACGGCACCAATTAGTGAGTTGGTGCTGAGAAACTTAATTTGTAATTATATTTACAGTTTGATTAGACTATCAACTAAATTTGCAAAACAAAGTTATACTCTTTTACATACTATTCATTCTATTGCCTTCCTCAGGCACTGGCAAAATTAAAATTAGGCCGCTATCTTTCTAAATCTATTCAACAGAATTGGGAAATCATATTTCCCTATTTCAATTTCAATATGTACTTAATGTAGAAGAGGTTTAAATAAAGAGGGTTCCAGTTTCTAATCATTTTGTGCATAACAGCCTACCCTACAAATTAAAATAACTCAGAAATCTGTGGCCGCATTTTATCTAAGAGCATCCTCACCTACACTCTCCAAAGGAGAGGGAAAAGAACCAAATAACATTCCAAGTAGCACACGGGTCTTCCTTACATATTGTTTATAAAATTTAATGCCAATGTTGTCCTTATTCAGATATTACTACGCTTACTGGTCATGCCATTAAAAACAGATTCAAGTTGTAAAGGTTAATTTTATTCGGTTCCTGCTGATTAAAGTGAGGAGGTACTTGCTTTCACCGAATTGGAGAGCTGGTGAGCTGAGGCTGCCCATTAGTGAACACAGCCTAGTGGTGTAGGACAATGCTTTTGGCAAGATCAGAGTACGTTAAAGCACGTTCAAAAACAGATGGAAAAGATTGATGGAGTCGAGAGAAGATGGCTTTTCACATCATGATTAAAGAAAGAAGAATCGAGACAAATGAAATGCAACAGCTGGCTGTGGAATCATGCTCCAATTGTAAAAGTAAATACTGTATTTAAATAGCAATTTTATGAATCCATTTAATTTTAATTTAATCTTCACCCCTCTTTAAAATATGTTATGGTCACAGTGCTTTTAAAAAAATTGATACTACTAAAACCCTCTTAAAAGATAACTTTTAGATTACTTTCTCTGTATACATGACTTATTTTATCCAAGTTTCAGCACTCTTGCACATTTTTGCAAAAGGCTAAGAGAAATGGACAAAAACATTAATTTTGGAAAAGTAAAACTAGAGGCCCTTGCAAATTACAAAGCTTATAAAATGTTAACTAAGAATCACAAGTGATTAGAATTTTATATATACAATTCATTTAGTAAATTATTGTTTAGAGTCACTGATTAGTTTTGTGACTTCTTTTTATAGTCTAATGACTAACCTTTCTTCCTTTCTTTTCTTCAATAAAGATATGTCATTACACAACTAGTTCAAAGAATGCTATCTTAAAATTGCATTTTTGTCAAAATTCTTCAGCATCTAGATCAAAACTTTAGTGCTTTGACTTTTCTTTCTTTAAATTCATTTACAAAGCAACTTTTAAAAGGCCAACAATATCAAAAACTGTGGCACCTGAAACACAACTACCCTGAATATTCCTCACCAAACCTCTTACTAAAAAATAAGTCATTATTAATGTCCTCCAGTGCTTAAAGCAACATGAAAACAGCTGTATTTTAGATTTACTGTCTATGAACATCTTTGTCAGAAGCTTAAAAAGTTAAATGAGACAGTATGTTGCATCAAAATGTCAAACTACACAAAAAAGTTCATTTTGCACTGAAAACATCTCTGTCTCCTTCAGGAATACATCCAGACCAGCTCAGGTGCAAACTTCCTGGAGTCCTGTGATCATATCTGCCCTCCTGGAGAGGCACTGGCACAGGTTATACAAAACTCAGTTCCAAACACAAATAATTTCACAAAGGTATACTCTTCTTTCTTCTCTAACAATATTAAGATTTGGAGAAAAAGAAATTAAGTGGTTCAAAGAATCAATAGGTAAAAGTCAAGACACCTCTTGTTCTTTAACTCCACGCAACACTGTTAACAGACGGCAATGGCTCCTTGCAAGCAAAACCATTTAGAAATCACTGATGATCATGATTTGGATTGACAATTAAGATCAACATGTTATCAACTACAAAAGAACTAATTTTACTCTTTTGTATTCTGAACTAAATTGATCTGCTTTGGGATGGAGTCTCAAATGTTCTTAAGTACAAACAATGTGAAACAGAGGAACAACTAGGAGTCAGGAGATATTTCTCTGATTCAAATACTACCAGTCTGCTTAAGGTATCCTAAGTCAGATTTTCTCTTTGTTTCTCATTTTCATGAAGTAAACAAACCTGTTATACATATTTGATGATTTTATACTTTATAGTGAGACAGTATGTATTTAGTAGAAAATATTAAATCTAAGTTGATGCAAAATATTATATGGGTCCACCACTGTATGATGACAGCAACTTTAATAACTAAGTGGAGTTATGCCACATAACATAGGAATTATTATTTTACTTGGTTATAAAATTATTTCATAAGAATTAGTAATGTGAATTTAGCTCAGCTCTGTGGAGTGCAGCCACTCTGGCTCATCCATAGGGTCTTAAAAACCTCTCTATTATAATTTTCAAATACATACAAAAACTCACAAATGCAAACCAACATTGGTTATGATGAGAGAGACTCTGTTAATAAAGTTTGGGAAGAGCAACACTTGACATGTATCACACAGGTGCTTGCTCTTTCACTGAAGTGTTTAACAAAACAGGAAACTCAGTTGAGCTGGAGCTAAAGACAACTATGAACATCCTTCCTAGAACTTTTAAATAAATCAAAGAATAATTTTAAATGTCTATCCCCACCCCTGTCATTTCTCCAAACCTATACTCAGGCTCCAACTGTGATCAACAGAAAAGATTGTCCATCTAAGGAGAAAGACCTCACTTGGAACCAATTCTCTTTCACCCTGACTGATTTTTGCTAGATTGTTATCTTACTTATTATTCAAAGAGTAGTCTAAAGAGCATGAGCCATTTACCATTTGGAAAATGTCTCTTGTGTAAAAGGTTACATTGCAATGGTTTTTACACACTTTCCTCCAATATGTAAAAAATATATCCATGCTCCCATCTCCTGTTCAATTTATAACCTGTAATTAGCATACCTTTAAGCCTCCAAGTATCAATTTTTCAGCTGAAGATGACAAATGGCTGTTTTAGACACTCAACTTTGGAGATAGGATCCATGCGCCACACACACAAAAAAATGTAATGGGCACTTTACATATTTTTTAGTATAAATGCTGAAAAATTCATTTAAAGGTAAATTCTAGTCTTTCAAGCTATTTAAGGAGTGAAATTAGCGGTTAATGTTTTAAGAAGTTCCCTGTTTTTTGCAGGTGATTATGTCTCTCTCATAAAAAATCGAGTAATGTGATTGCATTATGCAAGGTCAGATCTTCAGGTATAACTTATTCACATGCGTGTTTATGAACAGGTTTTGTGAACATTCAAAAGTAAGATTTTTAAATGTCTCCCCCAAGAAACCTACAGAAATATTCTAAAGAGAGAAAGCATATTAACATTAACCTGTTATGTTTTTCAAGCCCACATATTTCTATTTCCCATTCATAACATTTTAGTTGAAATAAAACACCACACATATTACAGCAAAGCACTGTAGCATGTAAAAACTTAACACAATATACCCCAATACAATGCAATGCAATACAATACAATACAATAATGGAGAAAATGGTTTTTGGATATAATTTCTACATTCTAAATCAACCCAATAGGCTACTGTGTAAACAAAGCAGTAAGGTAACACTTCAAAACAAATAAACACTTATCCACCAAAAATGCACAGTAAGCCAAAAATCCACTGTGGAGATCCACTCAGCATAATAGTTATTAGAAAATCACAAAGAATAATGTAACAAATTACAAAATTTTATGGTGGTGTTCTACCTAATAATTCAAATAAGATACATGGTAGTTAGTTTGCTATTCATGTTTTGTTTTAACATACCCATTGATTGTTTAATGCTTTATTTTTAGTTTGAATTTGTTGGTTGGTATTTTTGTATTAATATATTGACTATACCATGCTTATTGTTGCGTTGGTAGAAGAGGACATGCAAGAATATATATAGAAAGGCCATATGGAGGTCTCACGGAGGGATTCTGATACTTCATAACTCTGTTGTTCAGAATTACAACTGAAATGGAAAAAAAAAAGAATGAGAAATATTGAAGGGTTATTTAAGTAGGAGTCAGGATATCGGGCCTTGTTCCAGTTCTGTATGTGAACTATGCCAAGATATTCCCCACTCTGAATTTCATATACTACATCCGTAAAAATGGGGCTGTTGGAGACGGTCTCTAAAGAATCATATAGCAGGACAGTCTGGTTCTGAGTGCTAATGCACAGAATTGCCCTAAGTTAACAGTGATTTGCTCAATTCTTTAAGGCATTATCTACACAATGCCAAAACTTGTTGACGAACATCCACCCATCCAACTACTTCCTTCAACAAGCATACATTGAAAAAACATGTTTGATTCCAAATATTTGAAATATGCAAATATTAAATAAACTTAAACTTTTTATCTGAATATTTTGGAGCCTTGCAGAAAACTTTTTTTCTGAGTATGTCACAGCTGTGCAGAAATAGCCTAAGTGTGAAATCGAGGTACTATATAGTATTTAATATAAAATTACATTTTTTTGAACTTTGGAGAAATTTTCAACATCTGTTACATGCTGAATTGATTATGGGGTGCCAAATACCTTTAAATTTTCTAATGGAATCAAGCAAAAAGGGATCGATATTCCTAAACACGTTCTGTTGGAAAGTTAATTTGACAACTTTTGTTTACCTTAATGTGAAACTGCCCGTGAGAATCAGGCAAGTGTTTGCAAAACCCACAGTCTCATGCTTGGTGCTACTCCCAAGTTGCCACTATCCCAAATGATACCCTTGAAAACTATTACAATTCACAGCTACTTCAGTTATTTCCTGTACTTAAAGGTATTTTTTAAAAAACATTTCTTACGATTGAAGGGACTTATTTATCTAATGTACATCAGCTATAGACTCTGTCCAGAACAGTTAGTGTTCTGGGCCTGTGTCCTCAGCAAGAAAGAAATGCTACCCAGGTTCTGGGGAACTAGCCCCTCAAGAGAACAGAACTGTGGCCTTCTTCAATCAAGTGAAACACTCTGGTTGTGAGAACTTCGAATTTTCAATGACCAATGTATGCAATTCAGAATTGGTGTATTTGTTTAATAAGTCCCTATAATTAATTGATTAATTAAGATATCTAGGAGTCTTAAGTGGCTTCAAAAGTCACATGTTTCAAGTGAACAATTGTTCAGATTAAGTGTGTACTATTACAGGCTCATGGATCAGGCAAAGAGATAAAAGGTGAATGGGGGAAATTCTGCAACAACAAAAACTACACACAAAAAAGCCAGGATTTGAATGAAAATAATGATTAAATTATTAAATTATATCACTCAAAATTCAAAACAGCTGGAGCAATTCTGATAGACTTACATGGGAAGCAATACAAAGTGGCAGACTGTAAAAACATCATTTTCTATTATGACATGGGAGAAGCATATTGCTTACTGTCTTTAAGATAACCATCGCAGTCAAATTGTGACAAAATTACTTTGCTTAACTATAATTTTAAAAAGAAGGTAGAATATGTTAAAGAATTAAAATTCAAAAGTGATCTCTGTCTTTGGCTAACAAATCATACCCTTTTAACAACAGGAAAACATTTCAGAATATGTAAGCTCATTGGGAAAATATAGAAACAGATGTTATTTTCATATAAAAATTGCATATTTGCTCTCTACATTTCAATTTGGAAATTTCAGAATGCTTAAATCAAGCTCTACATTACAAGCAATGTCTATTAATGAAAATATTTACGAAAGCTTTAACAAATGCAATTGTATAAATAAATGATAACCTATAAATATTACTTATATTAATACTTAAAAAAACTTACTGTTCTACTGGTAACTTCTACATCTGTGAAACAAACATGGTGCTATTCAGTTCATCTACTGATAATGGGGGTATCTATAGTAGTAAAAAAGATTTCAGATTAAAATAGTTTCTTGAGAGAATTCCATTTATTTTGTTCGTTGCTTGGACATGGTAATCAGTACCATAATCAACTTCAAAGGAAAATTTAGACATATTAACCATATCCACTAATAGTTAATTTTGCAAAGCACAGATTAGAATGTGTTTTGTTCCCCCAATTAATTAGTGCTTTGTGTGCTATATGGTTATCATACTTGTAATTGAAACAGCAGTGGAACTTGCAGTCTTTCAGCATTGTTACCACTTTAATAAGGCAAAACGGCCATAACATTACACAATAATTATTGTTTGTTTCTCCTTACGATTTCAAGACTCCCCCAAAATTTATAATTTCCCTTGTGATTCTGCCTGCACATACCTAAAGCAAATAAAAATCAAAACAACACAAGCACATCTAATGTCAGCATGAGGATTTCTGATGCAATTACTGGGTAATGATAGGGACATCTGTGCCTTGGAAAGAAATGTGTTTACTTGCTTTCTTTCCAGTAGATCTGAAGGTAAAGGTGATGACTCTACTAAGTGAAATTTAAAAGCAACAACCAAAATGGTAGTAAAATAAAACGAATTCACCTCTTGACCAATGAGGAAGCATTTAGGAAATATTTAGTATATACATTTAAGGATTGGTGTAGTAGCATATCAAGAGAGAAATCTGGTAACCGAATGAAAATGAGAAAACTCTGCTGATTCATCTCAGGATAAGTAGCAAAGCAGACATATCCCTCTAGAATAAACACAAAAATAAAAATTCTAAATGTAACAACTGCTTAAGAATCACATAGGAATATGGATCAATGTCTCTCACCAATCCAAAAAGCATATACTGTGTCTTACCATCACACTGTAGTTATCTAGGTGAAATAAATGGCCAAACCTGATTGCCTGTAGCTGTTGCAGCGAAGGGAACGCTGGTGGCAGGTGTTGTTGCAGCAGACACAGTAGTAGGTGTAGCGCCGTGCATCATGGGCACTTTCAGTAGGAAACCGTGGGAGCCACACACGGGAGGGTGAAGCATATATGTAACCATGACATAAACGATGGAATGGGGCGTGGTAGGTATCACAGCAACAAGCCATGTGACATCATCATGATGTATCCAGGGGGCATCATGCAATCACAGTCAGTGCAAAGCAACATAGAACAGAATGGGGACAATTTTAAAAAGAGGAAAGGGAAAGCCCATTATAGTTCACATTAAGGAAAACTGAGTTATTCTCAACATTTAGTTAGTTTTTGAGTAGAATCACATTTTATTTCACTTAAAAGGCCAAATTTTCAGAAGGGGTTACAATGGGTGCATATAATAAAATCTGATTTTACCAAGGCTATCGGCATGAATAGCTAGTTAAACGAACAAGTAACTGGGTTGCACATTCAAAACTGGAGTGAGGAACTGTGAGTTGGTGTTTGGGTTCACTAACTTACAGACATGAGTGCTGTCACTAGATTTGCAGGTTCAAAGGACAGTTATATATATACTTACCTGATCTGCATGCCAAAAAAATGGCAGTTCAATTGGTGGGTACATGGTAGGGAAGCAGATATAAAGAATACAATGGCCTATGTGTGCAGGTTTTTAAGTACACCTCTGTCTGGCAAACCCCTTGAAATTTAGGCTATTTATCAAACAAACATATGGGATATTTCATAGTAAATATCTGACAAAATCTCATCTTCACTGTAAATATTAGAGTTACGATGGCTAGTAGCTACGACATCTCTTTCAAGATGTTTTCTCGTTGCCTTTTCCAGTTTCTACCTCATTTTAAAAGTTTTTTGGATGCTCTTCTCATTTCTCGTTCATTTTGGAAAGCAAATCAAGGAATTAATGTGTGAATGGAAAGCATGCATATATATAATAATTTACGTCTACATTGATGAAATTGAAATTTTCTGAGTCTACAGAGAAAGTGAATGGCTTGGGGAGAGGAAAATCAACATATGCAATGTCTTAGAAATCACAGTTGTACCCCCAAATGGTGATTCATAGACTGTAGTTATTCATTATGCTTATCTTTAGTTATCCATTACTTACAGACATCCCTTACTGTACAACGTGCCAATTCTCAAAACACTCTTGTTTTCCTATTAGGAGTGCAGTAACTATACTGGAAGCAGCACTACAGAAGCATGCAGTTTGCATTCCTACACAGAGCTCTTAGCTGAAAGGGCAGGGAAGCAGTCACAAAATGTGAAGACAGAGATATGTTTCATAAACTTGCAGAAGTTTGTTCTAATCATATGCATATAGTGCTCTTGTTAGTATCAGTGGAAATGTTTTTAATTCTTACAGGGGACAGCCAATCCCTTAATAACTCCCTTAATAACAGAGGCCTCACCTAGGTTGCCAGGGTTCACACCCTGCTGTATTACTGAGTGCTATTATATGGTTGTCATTTTGACTTTTTTTTTAAATCTCAATAAGCCTTTTAGTCCTTTTTGGGCTCTGCATCTACTCTGGTCGACCAATGCGATAGAGGTCAAGCTATTGCAATCACTCAAAAAGGATGAAAGGAACTGGATTGATATGAGATGGTGGAGTGAGGTGGGATAATTCCTTCCTGTATCAAACAGAGCTATTTTCTCCTGGTCTGTTCCTGGTGCCCATGGGGACTATAGGAGCTGTGAACTCCCCAGGAATTCTTTTTTTTAATTTATTGGGGTGACAATTGTTAGTAAAATTACATAGATTTCAGGTGTACAATTCTGTATTACATCAAAGAAATTCTTAAGAGGGAAACAAGTCACTTTCATGTCTTCTTCTGTATTAGTGAGGTACAAAATTGTTTCAAGATGGCTACCATATTGTATTGGTGGCTAATTAAAGGATCTGTATGTAACTGGTTAAAAATCACATACCCCCAAAGAGTCATTTTGAAATGATTCTGCCTGGTTTCTATGCAGATGACACTTCATTCCAGAACATTCATAGAATTCATCACAGAAAAACATGGGATGTTCTAACTTTGCTTAACTCATCCTTTCTAAACATCTGAGTATTGAATAACTTAGATCTTATGGATAACTTTTTTGGAGAAGTGTTTTTTTGTACTTTACAAATTGTGCATTTGAAATATTTTATAATTTCTTAGTAACAGATGTAAAGATAAGAACAAAACTGCCCACTCTGGCTAAATAAGGAAATGTTTCAAAATATTTCAGCTGTAATTTTTAGGGTGAAAATAGAGAAATGGCAGGGTCAGTATTTGGCCACAGTAGCAACCAACTAGGACTTGAGAGTACAACACTACTGTGATTCCACAAAGACATGAAAACAGTACCATATCAAACCTTAAATACTCAGAAAATGTCCAGCCACATCATTCATTCGCTCGTCTCTATCATAGTCACAACAGGAAAACATTCTTTTCAGGTTAGAAAAAGTTGAGAATTTTTGTACAAAACCTACCAATACTTGAAGCAGGTACCATGCACAGTATTTGCCCTGTACACCATGCAGAAAAGCGTGAAAAGTAAAGAAAAGAGATATTTCATTATTAAAGCTTTACTGATAGAAATAATTTTTAACTAGAAAGATATTCTTTGCAATATTAATTAATCAGCACATGCAAATCCAGTAATCTTCCATGCCTACAATTACAGCTCAGTTTTAAGATCACAAACCCAGGTAATCAAAGTAATTCTTAGATTCTTAGGTATAAAAATGAATATTAATTGTTTTTTAAAGGAATCACCTCACTTAAATTATATCCTTTATTTTGGACAAACACATTATAAGTAACTTTAATCATAAAAGGGAGAATTTTAATTTATTACACATATTAGAGGGGGCTCTCAGCCTGAGAGGTTTTTATTTTTCTATTAATTAAGGGGGAAAAGATTCTTCTGATATTTTTGCTTATAAATCTAGATTTTAAATAAGCCAAATCCAGCAGAAAGTCTAAATATTGTAAAAATTGTGATTTTTAAATGACATGATGGAAAAGTATTGTGGTTAATAACTAGACAAAAGACTTTTTTTTAATAGCTTCTTTCAAAATTTATTAACTGATCAATTTATCAATTAACCAACAGGTTATTTTCAAGTCGTTATATAATACTGTGCATTTAGTATGTTTATATAATTAACAAGGCTTCCTAAATTAATTTTTAAAGCATGTCACTTTCATTTAATAAGTTACCAAACTTTGCATTTATAATTCTAGCAAAAAAAATCTACTGTACTCTGGGTGGTTAGTTTTTTCAATTTATTCCTAAGAGACTATATGCTCATTCTTAAACCACTAGAAAAAAGGTATTTTCCCTCGTATATGATATTTATTTGAACAAAATTCTGACTTAAAATTTTTTATTCAATTTGGTACAAAACTGTTATGCTATTAAATATAGTTGAATGTGGGAGGTAACAAAATATGCTGCAAAGTGTCAGGAAAATATATCAGGAAAACTGCTATATTTTTTATGTTAACTGGCTTAAGAATTAGAGGCTAAAACCACCTGACATACATATATATACACACACACACACATATATACATCATTATATGACTATATAACTATATATATATATATATAAAACTATAGTATAAATTTATAAACTTAAGGGTAGCTTTATCAAAGATATAGACTACATATTTTTGCAATGCTGAAGTTGGGAAACATTTTTTTTGAGGGCAGACCAATGTCTTTGAAAATGATACCTAAGAGTCAAGGAATTAGTTTGAGAATGAACCAAGTGAATCAATGATAAGAAGCAAAACTTAAGAAACACTAAAAAGAAAAATGTTGACAGTTTTTCCTACTTTGATTTCAAACCATTAGTTTTCGAGAACCATAGAAAAATTTTCTTATATATACTAGCAGATCAAATATAACTGTCTTGTTTTATTCCCAGTCAAAGCACCTGCTGACAGTCCTCGCATAAAAGCTCTTTTGGGAGCTGGTATGCATTGTATACATTGACAACATCACTAAACTGGCAGTGCCCAGAGCCCTGTTCTCACCTGCAGAGCCCTGTTCTCACCTGCAGGGATAAACGCTGGCTGCTGAGGGAGCTGCAGATTAGCCAGAGCCTGCTGACAGTGGAAAACACTGGGATTAAAGACTGGGGTGGCCCCATTGGTCTTTTCCAGTGCCGATCTCTTTGGTATCAGTTGAAATGCACCAGGCTGTAGGGCCTGTGAGGGAGGGATGGATTAATAAATAGCACTAAAAAAAATAAAGATTGTACTCAAACCAAGTAAGCAGCAGTTAGATAAGGTACCCACTGCAAGGATATCCATCGAGCAAGGTAACCAACTGCAGAGATGAAACTGTTCACTAAATGAGGACTTAGTCCAAAACAGAAAATAAACAAACAAGGGGGGGGGAAGCTTTTCAATTTCACTAAGTTAGGCAAACAAAAAAGGACCTCATCATTTGGGCAGGATGTGATAGGAAATTGTTAACAGCAAATAAGCATTTATTTATTTATTTTTACCATTACGGGGGGAATAGATTTATTCAATATATCAAATAATACATTTTCTCAAGGAGAACAAAAGTACAAACAAAAAAGAATGTGTGTGGTGAACTTGCAATGTCTTTTACGGCTCTTTTGTTGCACAGGAATAATGGTAAAAATAATTCAAGTTCTTCCATTGTGTTTGGACTTCCAGTGAATGATACATCTCTTCCATTTTGTCTTTGGACTCCAGTGTATCCTTTATGTTAATTTATCATGTTTAATAGGTGAGAGGTTTGTGTTTTTCCTTACAAAAGAACTGATAAAATCTGCATTGTACACTACCCAGAGATGGAGATAAAAATTTTTTTCTTTGTTCATTTTTATATTACAGTGTTCTGAAATGTATTATCAATGGAAATTCACACAGAAAGACTGTCTAGAGATCACATTGTTCTTTGTTGCATAGGAATCTGATACATACTGAAAGCTTATGGTTGTTGAATGCCTTTAATTAAAAATATACCTATATAAAATAGATTTCATCATATTGGTAATACATTTACATTTAGTACACAGAGGAAAAAGATAATATACTTTAGTACCTACAAAATCCTCAAACTCCCTGAAATTCACTAAATTATGAAATATTCAAGTGCTATTGGAAAACTAACAAAAATATGTGCACCAATCTTCATTGTCAAGATATGTATTTAAATAGACTGAAAATGTTGTATTTCTTTTTGATATGTGTAATATTCCACTATTAAAGCTGTATTCTTAATCATATGATTAGTCTTTTTATTTACAATCACCAAGACAAAAATCTGTATAATCACTGTTATGAGTTTTATTTACATTTTTATACACATTTTAGATATAAGAAAACTTGTTTTCTTTATGAAGATAGACATGAAGCACCAATGTATTTACTTGAATTTATAAAAAAAACAACTAACTTAAATTTTAAACAGAAATTCCAATATAATTTTTCTAATAGATAGTATCTCACCACACTATTACAATGGTTAGATTAACTTCTGATTAATGAATTATTTTACATCAGTTCTTTATAAAACCAGATATTATGCTCACAAGTTCAAAAATACCTTGCCTATTTTATGTATAAATACACTACTCTTACACATATAAATACATTTGAATTCCTAATGAATATTTCTAACTATAAAGAAATGAATAGGTTAAAAAATTCAAATTGCGTGTAATGGATAAATTATACATTTTTTCTCTTCTACTCTGATAACATTGAATGTTACTTACCTTTTTTTTCATTTAAGAGTATTCTGGAAAAAAATCTTATTTAAATCTAATTTATTTCCTTTCTGAAGGACATTAGGTTATGCAACTAGAAGATCTGGAGTATGTGTGTACTATAAATCTATAGAGACCTTAAGTTAAATAATTTCAAAAGGTTTTCTGTTGGCTGAAATGAAACTGCAGAAATTTAATATTAGAATATTACACCAAAATCTATAATTGACTTTCCCATCAATGAGAAACTAAGCAAATAAGCATCTAAAATTAACATCTCAGGGAATGCTCATATATTAATCTATTAAAACGAGATTAGCAGAGGCAACAGCTATGGCAGGAAAGAGATTTCTTCCAGTTAAAATTTGGATGTGGCTCTATGAGATAAATACTATATAGGTGATAAAACAGGTATCAGTAGTTGGAGTCTGATACTGTAGCTCTATAAAACAAAATACAATTTTTACAAGGACTTCAGGTCCAATCTTATTACTGTATATCTCCCGACTACCATGTAAGGAAAAAGCAAATGAATTATTTCTCCCCCATCACCCACCTCACCCAGATACCATAGATAGTTAACAAAATGTATGCAATTCTCATTTGTAGAGGCTTGCTGTGCATTTCAGTATGTGCTATTTGCTTTGTTAAGTCCTTGTAAGGTTTAATGCTAAAACTTATTAGCATTTAAAAATCCTTGTTTCACATCTACAATTCTTTCACAATCCCACTGTGCTTAGAACTCAGTCAAACTTGTCCCTGGATCAGATTCATTGGAGAAGTTTGGCATTACATTTTTTTCTCAGCAAATTGCACATTACTTAAAAAACATGTCCCAGCAACAACAATTAGGTATGCTCCAAATTCTTAAGGAGACAGGAACACTTGTGTTGAGTAACTAGCCTTTGGCATGCTAAAAAGGGATATACCATGACCTCCTTACTCCTGTGGATAAAGAAGGCCAAAAGGTTATTTCTATTTTCTTTGAGAAATTAAATAACCCTTCAAGTCTTTTTCTTTTAAATACAAGCTGCTTTCAGTGAAGCCAAACTAAGCTATGCACATGAACAGTGTAAAAATATCTCTTTTACAAAGCATTTCTACTCTGAATCCTTAAACATATAGAAGGCTTCTTTATGGAAAGCCTTCTTTGTTTAATCTTACTTCAACTTCCTATGGGCCAATTTGACTTTACCACTAAGACTCTGTTCTGATCAGCTATTCAGAAAGGAGTTCTATATTGACATTCATAAGTACCAATTGAAGGCCTACTACATACAATTTAAATTTCTATGTGGCAATTTGGGGCTGACTTATATGCATTCTACCAAACCCACTCCAATCATCAGAAATGGGCCCATACATATGAAGGCTCCATGCCTGAATATGGGACAGGTACACAATGGCACAAGTAAGCCATTCATTGTATGCCGCACGCATATGAGAATCTTTATATTTAGGGGGCCAACTATATTCCTTTCCTTTGTAATAGGTCCACACTGTTTCTGAGCTCTATGCCACCTACGGAAATAATCCAAAAATTGGAGGCTTAAATTCTGCATTGAACATTTTGGGTAGCTTCTTATTTTCATAGCTTAAAATACCCTCATTTGAAATAATTTAAGATAAAAACATGTGGTGAAGTCTTTTTTTAACATTCATTAACAGATTATGTTGTCCAGATCAAGGTAGAAAATAAGTTTGTTCTACTCAGATCTTTCATGAAGTAATGGGTTCAGTTCTGAGAGAACAGGGGGATTAAAAAAATGGAAAAAGTCAAAAATTGGTGCTGTGTCCTTATAGCCAGCCATAACCTACAAGAAAAGCTTGGAGAAATGTGGGGCACCTGGTTTAGAGAAAAGACATTAGACTCACACTCATATGGAATAGGGATGGCCTTGTTTTGTGTTATAAAATAAGTGTAAGTTCCAGTTACAGCGAGGTAGATTTCAATTCATTGAGGAAAATGTTAACAAGTAGGAGTGTTTGAAAATAAGTATCTTCTCTTATGAAAAGCTAAGGTCTCTGTCAGGGACTTCAGGGTTGTGCAGGTGATTTTCTTCCACAAAAATATGAAGTTTCCTCAAGGTTTTGTCCCTTATTAGACTGTTATACTCTATTACACGAGGAAAGTCTCAGGCTAAAAAATAAAGAAATAACAAGTAGCTTATCAATATAATTAATAGCTGTGACAAACTTAAGTAATCATAATTCCTATTTCTCAACCTAACACACTGTAGTGTGGTATGCAAATATTTTTCCTCGCTCCTACCTTTCAGTGTTAAGTAGAACTAACTTTTCCACAAAACTGACTCGCTAGGACAACTTTTCGCCAGGCCTCTTCTCCCAACCATGTAGAAATGTGTCCCCAGCCTCCCCTCGCTGCTGCCTTGAAATCAATCCTCCAGAAAGGAAAAAAAAACCTTAACCTTTGGGAAATTAGAGCCCACTTACCATCCCATCTTCCAAGTCCTCTGTTTTTGAAAGGCTTTAAAGGATGTTAGTAGAAAAGTGTCCACTATCAATTATGTCTCACAGGAAGAGAAGCAATTTGCTGCCTTTTTGGAATACTAAGGTTAGTCAGGTTCTTAAAACCACTCAAAAATAATTGATGGTTTAAATTATATAAATTTCTCTTTCTCTAAAAATGGGAGAAAAAGCACAGTAGATTAAAATCATCAGTAAAGCTTTTAAATCATTACCTTTAGAAAATTTTAGTGAATGAAGTAGAATAAATAGGTTCTCTTTTCCAGCTTATCACCTTGGCTATTAGTATTAAGGTCCACTCATGACTATCCAAGATTACAGTTACAAGATATTACACACGTTGAGGAAGATACTAATCATTTACCCCGAAATACAGTACACAAGTCCTGGCCTGTTCTTACCATCGCAGTGGCAGCTGAATGGTTCATCTGGTGATGAGATGCCTTGAGTTTGGCTTGCAAGTGTGGAGGAGGATGAAAATACTTGCATTTCTCCCGGGAGCATCGGCCTTTGATGTAATCCATGCAGATTGTCACAGTGTTATCACTTGCCTCAATCATCGAAACATCAGTAGGATGAGCATACCGGCAATCATTCTCACCACGGGTACAATTTCCACGCTGAAATTCTCGGCAAACCTTAAAGAAAAAAAATATCACATTGATGCCTGAAGGTGATTAGCTTTTATTTATTTTGCCAGTGAATGTAAGAGCAATAATACACATTATTTTGTCATCTATTTAGGAAAAATCTAAAAAGCTGAAGGATAATGGGAAACCATATTGACTATGAGATGTAAACATAGACAAAATTTCTATTCCTAGAAAAAAAATTCCATTCTCCCCAAAGGAAAGTTGTCTGTTTTCCTTACATTGAAATAAATGTGCTTAAAAGTGTTACTGGAAACCATTTTTAAATCTTCCACTTAATACACAGCCTAAAGTGTAAGTAGCTAAGTTTGCAAGAAGAAGTTATTTTGTTAAGTCCAAGATGAGATTTTATCACACAGCAATGTGCAGACTTGTGGACCACGACCTAATTACATTACATGTACAATCGGATTCCATTATGATATACTGCCAGGCATTTAAGGAGCTGCCAATGGAGCTGACTGTGGGAGAAATTGACTAGTTATGTATTTCAATTTATGAATAATGATAATTAAAAGATGTTTGAAGGACTTCCATAAATCAGAAAGCTGTTTTGAAATTTCTTTCAGATTCTTTTTTTTTTAATTAAAGTTTATTGGGGTGACAACTGTTAGTAAAGTTACATAGATTTCAGGTTTACAATTCTATATTACATCTATAAATCAAATTGTGTGTTCACCCAGAGTCAGTTCTCTTTCCATCACCATATATTTGATCCTCTTTACCCTCATCTACCACCCCTCTCCCTCCTTACCCTCTGGTAACCACCAAACTATTGTCTGTGTCTCTTTTCTTAGGCATCAAGGTATATTTAATATCTAGTACATCATTCTTAAAATGGACAAAAAAGTTTAGACACTATGAGACCCATTTACATTCTTCATTCACAGAGTGTCTACTTTTTCAGTTTGATTATTTTAGCAAGTAGAGGCTCATCAACAAATAGAGTAATTCCAGTCTATGAAGCTGGAGGCTGGGTAAAAGGAGCATTCCAACCAGACTTCCTGTGCCATAGCAAAGGAGATTCTGCATCCCAGTCTGTGGCCGGGTACACTAAGACATTGTTTGACGTACTGTACAACTGATCAGTGCACTTCACAACAGGGTATAATTGCAGTATAAAAATGTTTAACATTCTCTGAGGTTATACTCCATTAGCTAAAACCTAGGTGCACTTATTTAAAGCATTCAAAACATTGGGCTCTGTGAATGGTGTTTTATGCATAAGATTACTATCTACCCTATAGGTATTTATATATTTCTAAACAAATACCTCCAGCTTATCTGAACGCATCAGTTTTGGAGCAGCAGCTCCTGGCAATGCGAGAGATGGGTTTCCAGAAATCAGAACAGGTGCATTTGGTAAAAGTTCGGCAGGAACCAGGCCCATCCCAGGATGAGGTAAGTAAGGACTGAAAGCCATGGCAGGATTAGCTGCAAGTGATGGAGTCATAGGAAAGGAAGTCTGTATGTTTAAAAGAGAAAAAAAAGGCGTTAGAGGTAAACAGATTATTCCTGTTATTACACAAGGAGGCATTCTTTCAGAAAGCCTAAGCCATATCAAACTTTGCCATTGTTTCTTCTGATTTATTTTTAGTCTCATACTAACATCCATATAAGAGTTGCTTTTAAACCAACAAATCTCTTTGAGTAACAAATTTATTGGTAAACTGACAAAACAAGCCTCATAATTTTAACCGTCATGAATTAGCCAAATTAAATCTCATTGATGGAGTCTGTTCCAAATGTGTTTTCTCTAGCACTTCCATTTTTACCTAAAAACCATGTCACCAATGACACAATACATACAGGCAGTCTCCCTTGTCTCCTTCCATAGCATGGCCTTTGCAGGCAGATTTCAGGTTCTCCTGAAAGCCCCCTTTGTTTCACCCTCCTCCTTCCTCTTCCCCACCAGTACTTGGTTTTAAAGCTGCCTGTCCTACCATAGTTCCCACCTGCTCTAGAAAACCCTTGCTTCTCTTCTTGGTCCACCATCAATTATGGAATACAGCAATGAGTAAGAAGAAATGGGTAGATTGAAAAAGTGGGAGCTTTAACAACTTCATGCCATCTACCTAAAATGAGGTTGGTATGGTCATTAAAAAAAATAAAGGTCCTATTTCACAAACTAATTTGACTTGCCTAGCCTTGTCTTTACCTAGGGGGCCAAATGATATCCAAAGTTCAAAAAGAGGCCCTAAAAAATACTACAAGGATCCCTGTTAGGTAGGAAGAAATAAGATAATAGGATTATAAGGTACATAAACTGGAGTACAACTTGTAAGGAAAATCTTTAGAAATGCAAAGGGCTCTTACTGGCTTTTCTCTTTTTAAAAAGTTCTGACCTTGAAGAGCTTGATATAATATGCTTTGCCTTTTATCTGTAACCATACAATTTATTATTTTACTGTGTTGTTTTCCAGTTTGGTCCACTTGTGGAAGTCTTTGCTTCTCAATGTGGTTATAATTTCTTCAATAGTTCTTGTGTGTCCTCTGTAGTACCAAATAGTGAATGACTGATTGACTGATATAATCAATGACGTTTAAAAATAAATTTAAGGGGTGGCCGGATGGCTCAGTTGGTTAGAGCGCAAGCTCTCAACAACAAGGTTGCCAGTTCAATTTCCGCATGGGATGGTGGGCTGAGCCCCCTGCAACCAAAGATTGAAAATGGCGACTGGACTTGGAGCTGAGCTGCGCCCTCCACAACTAGATTGAAGGACAACGACTTGGAGCTGATGGGCCCTGGAGAAACTCACTGTTCCCCAATATTCCCCAATAAAATTAAAAATAAAATAAAATAAATATTAAAAGAATTGGTATTTAAAAAAGTACATAAATCAATTTAAGTATTTTAATGAATTAATAACAAATCATGGTTAAATGTAGTACATTACCAACAGAGACTCTAGTACATTGTTGTACAAGCGGTGGTGTTTCACTGTGTATTACTAATAGCATATCTTCTTGCTTTCTTTTTATTTCGTTTATCAAAAAAATAATGAATCTGTTATACTCACAAGCTGTGCCCACACCTTCTGCTAAATCACATTAATAGGAACAGCTCTAAATACTGGTAGAATAGGAGACTGTGGAGCATGAAGTGAGGAGCAATATAGTATATTGACTACATCACCCTACAGTCTGACTTGAATTTTTCACCAGCACAGCATTTTCCATGAAGTCCCTGTCATAAACCATGTTCAACTTGGAAGGAAGGGTTTTCCCATCAGCACTCTATCTTAGATGAGTTTATCAAATTAGCTAATTGGCAATTAGGAAGGATATAAAGAACTCTCTCCTCACCAAGCTGGCAAGATTCACTAGGGTGAGTAGAAAAGGTATGGTAGCCAAGAGCTTTAAGAGGAAAGGAGTAACACCAGGTGCCAGGAAAGTCAGGGGAGGTGCTTTAAGGTTTGAGAACAGTCAGCCAAAGGCTGACTCAACCTAACTAGGTACTGTGATGTAAAAGGTCATAGGGACATGTCATACTTTTCATTGCATGAGATATGAAGCTCCAGGAATTAACTGATATAATATTATTTTATATAATGAGATGGAAATCTCTTGGAGACAGCCATCCAGTCATGCTCCCACTAAAAAAGGCAGACTTTATCAATTTGATGATTTATGGTTATCTCAAAATCAGCAAGACTCTCTAATCGTAAAAACTCCAGATTTGAACCACACAATAATACTCTTTGTTGTACTTCTTTTCTCTCCTTCATAGTAAATTTCTCACTAAAGTCACCATCATATTCTCCGGGATACTTTTTGCTTTTGCCTTTTACAGAACTAGGAAGGACCATTATTACATTAAAAAATAAAAAAAAAACTATTGAATTAAAAGAAAGACATGCAGGGGAGTGGATTTTCCAGATTAAAAACATCATTAATGACTAATAAATACTGATCAATTAATAATAGTTAAGTTCAATGTACATGTAAGCAAGGCTTTCTATTTACAATAGCTCTGAACTTCCATAATTTTTCCTTCCTTTTTTTTGGGGGGGGCAGAGTTTTCTTAGTTAACTTCTTCTTTCTTTGGAATATATTTTAGCCTGCTTACATTGTAATATGCTCCAAGTGTATAAACAAGCTGTCAATTAATTAAAAGTCTATATAAAAAGTACAAGGGGCTTGCTGAAAATGTTTAGAGTTTTTTTAAGGTTTCACCACATATTACATTGTGCCATCTTTAGGTTTTAAAATGAGTATTATAACTTTTATAACCATTTCCTCCTTGAGTACAAACTTCCTTCTATAACACTGTTTATTGAGAAAAAGCAAGTTCTTCTACTCCCAACCCTAGGGCATAGGCAGGAACTCCTGAGCTTCTCACTTCTTTTCAAATGGTTTTCTTACTACCGTGTTTCCCTGAAAATAAAACCTAGCCAGACAATCAGCTCTAATGTGCCTTTTGGAGCAAAAATTAATATAAGACTGGGTCTTTATAACATAATGTAATATATAATATAATATAATAATACCGGGTCTTATGTTAATTTTTGCTCCAAAAGATGCATTAGAGCTGATTGTCTGGCTAGGTCTTATTTTCAGGGAAACACGGTACCACCTCTGCCCCAGGGTAACTATTCCATTTCATGGATTTGAGCATTCAAGGGCTTAGCTTTGGCTAACAGCCACCAATTAAGTCAAGCTGCCTGCAACCTCAGCTCATACATTCCGTTTTAATAAGCAACTTTAATCCCATTTACACCTATATTGCAGCCCTAGATGGCAGTTGAACTAACATGAACCAGTCCGTGGGGTGATCTTTATGTTAAAGAAGGATCCGAACAGATTGAATCTGAATTTCTATTTATAGCCTGAAATAGTCTGGACACTTAACTATGTTTCACATATTCACTCAAACCTAAATTATTTACTAAATATTTGAAAATATGAGAAACTTTTCCTCCTAGAACTAGAGGTGTGGATTTTCAACTTTCTCTGAGTTTTATGAAACCAACAAAAATGGTGGAGACAACTGACTTTAGGAATGAAAAATCACCTAGACAATTATTTACCCTCAATGTCCCTAGCAGGATTAGCAACTTCTAGGGTAGGAATTTCCACGGGTTCCCAGTGACTTGCACAGTACCTAGAAACTATGAGGGTTTTAGGAAATGCCTCCTAAAAATCAGTGAATTGTCTCTAGAACAATGGGCCCTAATCTTCTTTAGTCCTGGATTTCTCGGAGAGTCAGATCAAAGTTGTGGAGGTGTCCACAGAAAAGTTGATGTGTGTACAAAATGCTGCACGTGATCTCAGGAAGTTTAAGGACCTCAATGAAATTTACCTCTGGTGTAGGCCTATGGACTATTTACCGTTTAAGAGCTTGTGTTCTAGGGTAAGGATAGGCAACAATACCTCCTGGGCCATATCCGGCCCACCCTGTTTGTGTATGGCCAGAATGGTTAAGAATGGCTTGTATATTTTTAAATGGTTGAAAAATAGTAAAAGATAAATAATATTTCATAACGCATGAAAATTCTATGAAATCCACAGTTCAGTGTCCATAAATAAATTCCACTGTGCTCATTAGTAGATCTGTATTACAAAAAAGTTGTGGATACTTGCTTTCTTTCTTGTTATAGAAGTACCTACATCTTAATAATAACCTCAACTTTGTCTCTTGTCCCACAGAGGCTAAATCTTTACAATTTAGTCATTTACAGAAAAGTTTGCTGACCCTCGTTCTAGAGGATTCCAAAAAATAAAGCATTCCACCACTTTCTGGAGTAAAATGCTAATTCTATATAAATCTATTGATGTGAATTTAATACTTGTGGCAAGATTCCACAAGTTGGAAAAGTTTGGCTTTAGAAACCAATACTAAAGAATTAGCTAAAATGTTCTTTTAAATGGTCACTAAAATTAAGAATCTTAACTACTTGTTAATAGAAGAATAACTACTCAATAACTAGGAATGCAGAGATAGATGGAATCCTGTAAAGATAAAATTTTAGGAGTCACCACATGGCTAGTATTAAAGGATTCTGAAACACCTTTGAATAATAATGCAGTTCAATGAAAAACTATGCCTCAAATAAGTATGTCTAGTTTATACATACATTTTAGGAACATTGTCTTATTACTTAAAATGGGTTACTGCTCAAACAAGTATAAAGAAATAAACATTAGATGTTGTGCTAAATCAATAGATATAGGCATTGGTGTGTCCCCAAAAGCCTATATGTATTTGTAGTTATTTCAGTAATATCCAAGGTCAGTTACAAGCATTGTTGAATGAATGCAAAATACTTTAAGTCACCTGTGGCTAATCCTGGCCAGAAGTCAATATAATAATTGAGGCTTTCCCTTTCTGAGCTCCTGTCTAGAGGTGGACGACTAAACATTTTCTTTTATAGGATGGTGAACATTTGGTAACAATTTCTTGACTTGATTTTTAACACCAGAAAAATAGCACTCTTAAGTTTTATTAGCACTCACACCTTAATTTTATTGCTCATTTATAAGCATTGATACAGTATAAAAGGAAGCCCCTTTTACCATCCCCTTGTGTATTTCTATCCTTAGATTATCCCAAAGCACATTGAAATGTATAATTTTAATATCTATCAGACTTTAGTAAGTGTTCACATGGAGCACAAATGGTTTCATAGTTTTTGCTTGGTCATCCCCACACTTTTGGAGTGATTTTCTGTGGGGACTGAAGTGGCCAAAAGGCATGGTAGGAGGTCCACATAACCGCCAGACTAGTTAATTGATCCCTCAGTAATTGAGAGTTAACTTTATAAATAGACACAAGCAGATAGTGGTATTTATGTACTTATCACACTTGGTAATGAGTAAGTCACAGAAAGAGCTAAGAAAAAAAAAATAATTTCAAGGGTCAAAAGTGGATAGTTGTTCTCACCTAGACCTGGATTTTCTGACCTTATTAATCACAGAGGTCTCCAAGTAAGAGGAAGCATTGAAGGTAGGCAGGAAGGTGAAAGATCAGTTGATTATTGAGGACATAAAAAGTGTAAAGTATAGCATGAAAGAGAGGACAAACCATGGTTTCGATCTGCCTGTATTTGGTGGAAGAGAAGCTGCAAAGTAGGCACCTACACACACAGATCAGCATAACACCAAGATGATTACTAAAGGTAAGGATCTGGCAAGAGGGCAAACTTAACTTTAGCATTCCACTAGGAAAGGAAAAGTTTTTTAAAAAATCAAGTGGTTACCCAATTTAAACAAAAGGTATGAAACAAAATATAGATTGCTTGAACGAGGAATGGCAAGAGCTTAGAAAAGCAGAGAGCCTGATTACAAACATCTCAGTGCAGGATAAATGGATGCTAAGGGTTATAATGATGAGGGATTCAAAGAGCAACCACCACATCCATCAAAATAAAAACAAAAATCAAAACATAACCTCACATGGTTAATAGAAAGATGACTCTATGGAGAAAAAAGGAAAAGGCCAAAGCTGTAAAAATACAGAGGATCGGGGATAAATCATAAATTAAGGGGGTCACACAAATGTTAATTCACCATCTTACTATTGTCATGCTTTCCTAGAGGGTAGACTGTTTTTATCTTTTTATCCACCTCTAACCTTTTCAAATGTTTGGCGCAAAGTAGATGCTCAATAAATATTTACCGAATTAGAGTGAAAAGGGATTCCTAAACCATTGGTTACTTTTAGGATTAGAAATTAGAAAAATCCAATTCAAAAATCAAAGTACAAAAGTAACACTCAGGAATCAAAAATAGTGTATAAATCCATCAGTTTTGCTCTCTACTGAGGGAGACTTTAAGCTGAAGGCCACTCATAAATTGTCTTTTGATATAGATGTGAAATGCTAGATCAAACAGTATGAGAAACACATACACACACACATATGTACGTATACATTTTTAATTGGAATGGCTAAATCATGAGTACCAGAAGAGTTCTGGGGAAAAAAAACAATTTAGTAATACTATAGACCAAAATATGCAAGTTATTACAAAATGTGTAGTTCCAGGGGACTAGTGAATTGTTAATATGACTGGTATCCACAAAATGTTGTAAGAGAGGAGACTAGGTAAAAAAGGATTTAAAATATTTTGTAGATCCATAAAGAATATTATGGCAAATTAGTTATATTTGGGGTACCAGTTTAACTTTAAGATTATTATCAGGTGCAGGAGGCAATCACAGGATTTATACTAGGTCTCCTGATGGAGATCTGAGCACAGGGATGGTTTTTAATAAGAAAAACATCATTCCTTTTAGGTGAGATTGTCAAGCATTGGTTTTGCTTACTGTTGTTGTTTTATCTTC
This sequence comes from Rhinolophus ferrumequinum, assembly GCF_004115265.2. Classification (NCBI taxonomy): domain Eukaryota; kingdom Metazoa; phylum Chordata; class Mammalia; order Chiroptera; family Rhinolophidae; genus Rhinolophus; species Rhinolophus ferrumequinum. The sequence goes on along the minus strand of NC_046284.1, from coordinate 23,483,121 downwards.
TGTCAAATAAAAAGCTTTTCACAGAACACTCCAAATTTCCTGCTGGCTATGGCTTAGACTGTGACGAAGAACAGGGAGGCAAACCGGCCCACATGGTCTCATTAGCACCAGGCTCTTAACCAGCTGAGCTAACCAGTCCCAGAGGAAAAGGACACAAAATGGACTGAAAGGAGATTATGTTTAATTTATCCCATGGGAATATATGAGAGAAGATAAAGGGAGAATGTCGAGATTTATCATTATCAAAGAAATTGGGCTCTGTAAAAGACATAATGTACGAATGCCCTCTGGGTTGTTTTTCTTTTATTAAATTTATTGGGGTGACATTGGTTAGTAAAATTATATGCCCTCTGTTTGGCTGCACTTTTGGAAAAAAAAAGATTTCATAGTGTATATTAATAGAGTTGGCACAAGGCAGCAAACCTACTGCTGATGTGATTTATTTTGTTTTACTATAAAAGGAACTTTAAGCAGTTTAACATACAAAGCCTCGGGAATGAACCTGAATAACTACTCTACTTTTGACCAGTAATTACAATCAGGAGTGAATTCAGGATCTGTGGGGCCTGAAGTTTAGGCACTAGAGTAGGGGAGAGAAGCTTTAATAACAAAGAATACAGAAATATATTTTGCAAATTTTACAAACACACTGTAAACATATCGGTAGGGCTCCTCCTAGGACCTTGGAAAGAGACCATGCAAATGAGGGGCCCTGAGCCTTCACTAACCTCAAGGTAAGTCTAACCCTGGGATAATTTGTTAAACAAAGAAATAATGTGAGGTTTCAGTTGCTATATCTATAAGTAAAACCTTCTCTAAACTTTTTTTTTTTATTTATTGGGGTGACAATTGTTAGTAAAGTTACATACATTTCAGATGTAAAATTCTGTAATATATCGTCTATATATCACATTGTGTGTTCACCACCCAAAGTCAGTACTCTTTCCATCACCAGATATTTGATCCATTTTTACCCTCATCTCCCACCCCCCAACCCCCTTACCCTCTGGTAACCACTATTGTCTGTGACCTTCTCTAAACTTTTAGAAAACAGTGAAATCCAGAAGAAATTTTGGGCTCGTAGTATGGTTTTACCCCATGCACTCCTGTGATGTGATTTAGTCAACTTCAGTCAATAGGAAACTTCACATGAAGAAATTTTGGGCTCGTAGTATGGTTTTACCCCATGCACTCCTGTGATGTGATTTAGTCAACTTCAGTCAATAGGAAACTTCACATGATAATGACAGTCATAATTATATTAAGAGCATATTAGCTTTATAATTACACAATGCCTGTCATCTACTGACTTGAACATTTTGCAAAAATAACTTTACAAAACATTTAATGTCACCATATTGAGATGAAATAGCTAAATGTCATCATTTAACATTTTGTGAGTAGATAAACTGAGAAACCCACTGAAGAACCACCATTAAAACAGTATAACCTCCGCACTGACTGAGACTAGTAATCTGGAATATGGACAGTTTCCTTTTCTGTGAAATCTACCAAATTCCTTATCCACTGTTTTCAAGACAATTTTTAACAAAAGAGCCATGACAATAGGGAGATAGCATAAATACTTCACTCAATGAAATTAGTTTATGTGAACTAGAAAACCTGTAACTCTGATGTGAATCTGCAAAATGTATAAAGTATCTCGGTGAGGTAACTACTAAATCATTTAACTATTAAACTTTTTCAAAAATTAAAAAGTATTTCACAGAAATAGAACATATAATCCTAAAATTTATATGGGACCATAAAAGACCCCGAATAGCAAAGGCAATCTTGAGAAATAAGAACAAAGTGGGAGGTATAACAATACCTGACTTCAAATTATACTACAAGGCTACAGTAATCAAAACAGCATGGTACTGGCATAAAAACAGACACATAGATCAATGGAACAGAATAGAGAGTCCAGAAATAAATCCACGCCTATATGGCCATTTAATCTACGACAATGGAAGCAAGAATGTACGATGGAGTAATGACAGTCTATTCAATAAATGGTCCTGGGAAACCTGGACAGACACAGGCAAAAAAATTAAGTTGGACCACCTCCTTACACCATATACAAAAATAAATTCAAAATGGCTTAAAGACTTAAATGTAAGGTCTGAAACCATAAAATACCTAGAAGAAAATATAGGAAGAAACTTCTCAGACATTACCCGGAGTAAGATTTTTACTGATATACACCCTCGCGCGAGAGAACTAAGAGAAAAAATAAACATGTGGGATTATATCAAACTAAAAAGTTTTTTCACAGCAAAGGAAACCATCAATAAAACAAGAAGGGATCCTACTGAATGGGAAAAGATATTTGCCAATGATATATCTGATAAGGGATTAATATCACAAATCTATGGAAAACTTACTCAACCCAACTCCAAAAAAACAAACAATCCAATTAAAAAATGGGCAGAGGACTTGAAGAGACATTTTTCTGAAAAGGACATACAGATGGCAAACAGACATATGAAGAAATGCTCAACCTCACTAACCATCAGAGAAATGCAAATAAAAACCACAATGAGATACCACCTCACCCCAGTCAGAATGGCTATCATCAATAAATCAACAAACAACAAGTGCTGGCGCGGATGTGGAGAAAAGGGAACGCTTGTGCACTGTTGGTGGGATTGCAGACTGGTGCAGCCGCTATGGAAAACAGTATGGAGGTATCTCAAAAATCTGAAAATGGAACTACCTTATGATCCAGTAATTCCACTCCTAGGTATCTATCCGGAGAAATCCAGAACTTCAATTCAAAAATCTCTATGCACTCCTATGTTTATTGCAGCACTATACACAATAGCTAAGACATGGAAACAACCAAAATGCCCATCGGTAGATGACTGGATTAAGAAACTGTGGTACATTTATACAATGGAGTATTATGCAGCCATAAAGAAGAAAGAAATCTTACCATTTGCAACAACATGGATGGATCTAGAGAACATTATGTTAAGTGAAATAAGTCAGACAGAGAAAGATAAGTACCATATGATCTCACTTATTTGCGGATTCTAAAGAAAAGAATAAGTGAATGAACTAATCAGAAACAGTTTGGGAGACAATGAGGAAAAACTGAGGGTTGCTAGATGGGCGGGGGGGTGGGGGGTGGGGGGGAGGGTGAGGGGATTGGAGGGCAGTCAGTGACCACAGGATGGCCACGGGGTTTGAAAATTAATCTGGGGAACGTAATTTGGTGGTTACCAGAGCGTAAGGGTGTTGGGGGGTGGGGGATGAGGGTGAGGGGGATCAAATGTATGGTGATGGAAGGGGAGCTGACTCTGGGTGGTGAACACATAGTGTGATTTATGGATGATGTGATACAGAATTGCACAACTGAAATCTATGTAATTCTACTAACAATTGTCACCCCAATAAATTAAAAATAAATTAAAAAAAAAGAAATTAAAAAGTAAATAAATATTTTGCAATTTTACTTCAATTCATTTAAAACTGTTTTAGTCCAAAGTTTCATAGAGTAAAATATACCTTACAGCTCTTATTTAATTAAAGAAGAAAAAAATTAAAAACTTTAGAGTCTAAAAATTATTATATTATTCATTAATTAGTGTATCTTGCTTCTTCCTATCTATTGGAACTTCCTATTTTTCCCCTTTTGGTTCTGAAGTGTTACATCACCTTCACTTTTTACTTTATTAATGTCAGATAAACATGAGAAATGTATTTGGTAAATAGAATTATACAAATGATGTAAAAAGGTGGGGAGGGTTCAGACAGACATCAGATGATTCTGAGATAAAGGAAAAGCCTGGAGTGGAACTCATGCTGATAGCCTCTGTGATTTGGAACACCAAAACTTGGATACAGAAACACAAGCCATGAAAAGCGTATAGCAGACCGGAGGATTCGGCATACCCCAATGGCCAAGCCAAATGTGCTGAACCAGTAACTTCTATATGAATCACCAGGTGAATACACTCGACTGAGTCAAGTTTACCTCTGTGTAAAGAACTGCCTCCATGTGGATCACCACAGTCAGAGAAAGAAACTAAAGGAATTTACTAGATATGGAGAGGTCTAAATTATGCTAAAGATCTAAATCAAAACTATCTTAATAGCCTTATAACATCATGTCCACTTTATACCTACATCCATTACATCTAACAGTGAGAATCCTTCCTCCCTGTAATGAAAATTCCTAGTTGTGAAACTGAAATTTTAAAACATTTGCTTTGCTTCAGAGTAATAATAGTGTGTTGCCTTTTCCTAAAATTCTTCTATAGTGCTCATGTTTGCCTCCTAATTATGCCAAGGTGAGTTCTTAAACTTATAATTTTTTGCTGTGAACATCAGAAACCCTCTCTTTTAAACTGCACTGAAAAATATATATTAGGGAGTCACACCTTTTGTCTCACTTGCTAAACTTCCTCAATAAAGCTAACAAAAGCTTTCAGATGTGGAATTTTATACTAGCAAATATCAATTTGGACCTGTTAAATACAGTGAATAAGCTTGCCTGCTACAGCAAGCATTCCACCCAAATCGATTAGGTGTGGCTTTTGTTCAGTCACACTGAACAGAATCTGTTCTCTAGCTACCATCCCATTTAGGTTGACATCCCCTTAATCTGAGGGCTTATAATAAGCAAACTATACTCAATTTTCCAAAAGCAGATATGCTCTTTTGGTATCCTAGAAACAGATCAAACTATGCTCTGTGGAAAGACCTCAAGTTCAAGCCAGTGATATCAAACAGGTCTTATTATGCAACCATACAAACATCCAGGGCTGGAAATTTAAACGAAAGTTTGACTGTTTCAGGGAAAATAATCAGATTATGGGGGGAGGCATTAAAAGGGATAGATAATTGTTTGCGGAGAGTACGTGCCAGAGAAATTAAGTAAAATTATGTGTTACTTCTATAGTAATATCAAGATCCATAAAAAAGAACATTTCTTTTGAATCAGACTGGTGAATGTCACTTAAAATTGTCACTAGCCTAATTACAACACACCTACAAAACAGCTGTCTAGACCACAAAAGAGGATCGTATCAACCACTGTGGGATTAGTTTTTTGTACACATAATAACTGTAGAAATTAATCTTTTATCATTTTATCACTTCACAACAGCTATTGTTAAATAATCTACAAGTTAGAAAAGCAATTTCCAATTGTTCCCTGGGGTCTTCTAAGTAATGTCTTGTATTTTGTGATATGCTATAAAATAAATTGTACTCTTGTAAGTCAACTCAGTCATGTTCTGAAGCCTGAAATCTGAAATTACCCTCACTGAAGAAATAAGGGAAATGTATTCTATTATAGAAAGCACAGAGAATCAAAATACAAATCAAGAGGCCAGAAAACTCAATGTATCTCTCTTTTCTTTTAATATTTAAATTTTAGTTATATTTAATGATTGTGATTTTTAAAAGATTTTTATTAAAATATAGCTAACCTACAATATTATGTTAGTTTCATGTGTACATGATAGTTATTCAACATTTATATACCGAAACAAGTAATCACCATGGTAAGTCCAGCAACCTCTGACACCATACTATGCTATCACAATATTATTTGCTATATTCCCTATGCTGTACATTACATCCCCATGACTTATTTGTTTTAAAACTGGAAATTCGAACCCCTTATTCTTCTATACCTTCCCCTCTTTTTAAATTTTTCAGTTACAGTTGACATTCAATAGTATTTTATATTAATTTCTGGTGCACAGCATAGTGGTTAGGCATTTATATAATTTAAGAAGTGATCCCCCTGACTAGTCTAGTACCCACTTGGCACTATACATAGTTATTACCATATTATTGACTATATTCCCTATACTTTAGTTTTCATCCCCATGACTATTTTGTAACAACCAATTTGTATTTCTTAATCCCTTCACCTTTTTCACCCTGGCCCCCAACCCCATCCCACATCACCCCAATAAATCTAGTACCTATCTGACATCATACATATTTATTACAATATTATTGACTATATTCCTTATGCTATACTCTACATCCCCATAACTACTGTGTAACAACCAATTTGTACTTCTTAATCCCTTCTTCTTTTCCACCTACCTCCAACCCCCCTTCCATCTGGCAACCATCAAAATGTTCTCTGTTACCTATGAGTTTGTATCTGTTTCATTTGTTTATTTATTTTGGTTTTTATTTTGGTTTTTAGATTCCACCTACAAGTGAAATCATATGATATTTCTCTTTCTCTGTCTGACTACTACACTCAGCACAATACCCTCTAGGTCCAACCATGTTGTTACAGATGGCAGGATTTCATTCTTTTCTTTGGCTGAGTAACATTCCATTGTATATATATATATATATATATATATATATATATATATATATATATATATATACCACCACCTCTGTATCCATTCATCGATTCAGGGACACCCAGGTTGCCTTCTTCTTGTCTTGGCTATTGTAAATAATGCAGCAATGAACATATGGATGAGTATGTGCCCTCAAAGTAGCATTTTGGGTTTCTTTGGATAAATACCCAGAAGTCAGATTTCTAGGTCCTAATTTGTCTCATTATAGCCTTTGTTTTAAAGTCTATTTTGTCTGGTATAAGTATTGCAACCCCTACTTTTTTTTTCTTCCATTTCCATTTTCATGAAATATCTTTGTCTATCCCTTTACTTTCAGTCTATGTGTGTCTGTCTATCTGAAGTGAGTCTCTTGTAGGCAGCATATGTATGGGTCTGTTTTTCTACTTCATTCAGCCACCCTATGTCTTTTGATTAGATCACTTAATCATTTACATTTAAAGTAATTGTTGATAGATATGTAGTTATTGCCATTTTGTTACTCATATTTTTTATCCTTTTTTTCATCTTAAAGAAGTCCCTCTAACATTCCTTATAATATTTGTTTGGTGGTGATTCTTTGTCTTTAACTTTTAGCATTTTAATTCTGACGTGTCTTGGTGTGGGCCTCTTTGGGTTCATCTTGTTTGGGACTCTCTGTGCTTCCTGGGCTTGAATACCCATTTCCTTCGCCAGTTTAGGGAAGTTTACTGTCATTATTTTATCAAATGGGTGTTAAATTCTTTGCTCTCTCTCTTCTCCTACTGGTACCCCTGTGATGTGAATGTTGGTACGCTTGATATTGTCCCAGAGGCCCTGTAAACTGTCCTTATATTTTTGGATTCTTTTTTTTTTCTTTTTTTTTTTCCACTGTTCTATTTGGGTGTTTTCTGCTACCTTATCTTCTAAATCGCAGATTTGATCCTCTGCTTCATCTAATCAACTATTGATTCCCTCTACTGTATTCTTTATTTCAGTTCTTTATTTCTGACGGTTCTTTTTTATGTTTTCTACTTCAATTTTTATGTTTCCTATCTCTTTGTTGAAGTCTCCCTGAGATCACTGAGCATCCTTCTAACCAGTGTTTTAGACTCTGCATCTGGTAGATCGCTTATCTCTATTTGTTTTAGTTCATTTTCTGGAGCTGTGCTCTGTTCTTTTATTTGGGATATGTTTCTTTGTCTCCCCATTTTGGCTGTCTCCCTGTGTTTGTTTCTATGTATTAGGTAGGGCTGCTATGTCTCCTGGTCTTTGTAGAGTGACATTATGTAGTCGGTGTGCTGTGTGACTCAGTGGCACTGTCTTCCTGGTCACCTGAGCCACGCACTCCACGTATGTCCCTTGTGTGGGTTGTGTGTGCCCTCCTCTTGTAGTTGAGCTTTGGTTGCTATTTGCACAATCAGTGGGAGGAACTGACCCTCAGTCTCACTGGTTGTGAGGACTGGCTGTGACTACAGTGGAGGGATTGTGGTACAGGGGCTGACCCTATGGAGCAGGATTCACTTTAGCATGGCTCTGGTACCTGCCCAGTCTGTCCACTACCTTTGGGTGTGTCATCTTAGGAGGCACCCAGGTGATGCTCTGTCTCAGTTCAAAGCTGGCCACTGGGCATGTGAGCCGTGGGGTCTCCTGGGAGGGGACCTGCTGCAGTCCAAGTTTAGCATTAGCCTGTGCCCTACCTAGGGCCACCTGGCATGAGTCACAAAGTAGTCTGCAGATGGCCACTACCCATGCCATGATTGGAAGTACCTTGAGAGGCCAAGCTGCAAACCAAGGCCGGCTGTTGCTAGTGCCAGGCTTAGGGCTGCTCAGCCAGAGGTATGGGACACGTTGAAGCCAGATGCTGCTTGTATTGGTTTTGTGAACTTTTGAGAGATTATAGGAAAGTCTGCAGCACGAGTCAAGGCAGGCCCTTTGTACAGAAAAGCTGCTGAAAGTGGCTTCGGTGGTCCCACATGTTGGGTGGGGTCTCAGAATCACCAGAGTGCGGTGAACCAATGGTATTATTGAGGTGGATGGAGACTCAGATATAGCAGCCACCTGAATCTGCAGGCCGGGAATGGGGAAAGCTCAACAAAGAAACCATGGCTTTCTCCATGTAGAAGAAAGCTGCCCCTGCAGACCTTGTCCTGAAGCCGAGACAACTCAGTTCCTCCCCGTATGTCCCCGGCACTTTTCGAACTGCTGACCCTGTACTGAAGCTCAGAATAAGTGAGACCATCAGTAAATAAGTCTGTGTGCTGGCTCTTTAAGAGGAGTACCTGGGGCTCTAGCCACCCTCCATCTCACTCAGCCACCATTTCCCCTGGTTTTCACAACGAGAAGTTGTGAGGACTTCTCTACTTGGCACTGGAACCCTGGGCTGGGGAGCGTGGTGGGGGCTGGGATCCCTCACTCCTCCAGAGTGGGTGGGGGGAACCTCCACAGCTGAGATACAGTGTTTCCCCAAAAATAAGACCTAGCCGGACAATCAGCTGTAACGCATCTTCTGGAGCAAAAATTAATATAAGACCCAGTCCTATTTTACTATAATATAAAACCAAGTCTTATATAATGTAAGACTGGGTATATAATATAATATAATATAATATAATATAATATAATATAATATAATGTAATACCAGGTCTTATATTAATTTTTGCTCCAAAAGATGCATTAGAGCTGATTGTCTAGCTAGGTCTTACTTTCAGGGAAACACGGTATCCCTCTTAATTTTTAATGGTCACATGCAGGTGTGGGACCAGCCCGTTCTGCATGTCTGCCCCTCCTACCAGTCTCTAGGTGTCTTTTTCTGTATGTCCTTAGTTGTAGGGCTTTGTTTCAGCTAGATTTCAGGCGATTCTCAATGATGGTTGTTCTGTAGTTTAGTTGTAATTCTGATGTGGTCATGAGAGGATGTAAGCACAATGTTTGCCTATTTCACCATCTGGACTGGAAATGATCTCAATGTATCTCTTATTGGACTCTAAAAAAGCCACTCTCTATTCTCCAGCATAATCAATAATGCATGAAGGGTTGAGGTTTAGAATGGAGACACTCTACTAGAGGCTGAATAGAGGATGAATAGTCAGCCTTATGTCTTCAGCCCTACTTTATCCCAGGTCTTGCTCTCTGATTCCCTGAAACAGGGCATTTGCTTGGTGTCCTGATGCTCCCTTGACTTGTGGAAAAATATATGCTCCAGCTTTTTGGAAACGCTGGGCTCAGGTGTGATAAAATCTGGCTCCTATTCTTTGCTCAGTCTCAAACTGGAACATCCCACAAGAGGCCGAGTGTAGTAATGGTGGGTGAAAAGCTCACTTGATTTATTCCCATCTACTCATATTTTCTGGACTCACCAAGCACATTCATTTCTCTGTGGCTTTTTTCATATGGTTGTCAGTATTCAGAAGACCTTCTTATCCCTACCCCTTTACCTGTAGGAAGGAACTGAAATACTTCAGTGTATGGAAGCCCAGGAAAAAGTTTGAAGGAGTTCAACCATGTAAAGTAATCCTGAAGGCCAAAAAGGAGCTCTGAGGAGCTCATTGGTGACCTTCCAGGAACTAATTTATAATGTAATTAATCAGCACTGAATACCAAGGCAAATATTTTTGGCAAACTAATAGTATAGAACATGAAATCCATTTCTTTTACTTAAATTTGTCTAGACATTCTGGATAAAGAGAATCATAGTGCAAAATTTTAGTGACCCATCAAAGCCCTCACCACCTGTTTTGTGCATTGTCTATAAAGATGGACTAGTTAAGGGGTGCCCTATCTACACAGATCTCCTTGAATTCTGAGAATCAACTTTATAATGGGATAGGTTTTGCCAAGAGCAGATCGACCTACCCCCACATTTTCATTGTATTGAAATACTATATACATCTTTCAGCTTTCAGTGTGTTTATTACATAGTCACTGATGAAATGGGTAACAAATAAAGATAACATCATTCTTTCAAATTAGTATCTTGTTAATGGTTTAAAGGAAGTAGGCCAGCTGGAATTAGATTGAGACACCACTGAACTGAATTTGAGACCTGGTAGGATGAAGCAGAAAAGGGACAGTTTACAATCCCCCTGAATGGTCTAAGACCAAACTGCACTTTATATTTTCAGGTATCAGTACAAGATGAATTCTCAATGGGACAAAATTATTTTTTAAAGGATTTGTCTAAACATAGTGATCAACAAAAATACCAGACATTTGTCCAGAATGACACCATCATCTTATTAACTTCTGCAAAGGGAGATCTGTGGCTAGGTTAAATTAAAACCACCTGGCCAATATTCCTCGAGACTGTCAAGGTCATGGTAAACCTGGTAAAGACTGAGAAACGGTCACATACCACAGGAGAGAGAGCAGACAGGATTCAAATAAATGCACTATGGTACCCTGAATTGGGCACTGGAACAAAAAAAGTACACTAATGGAAAAAGTGAAGTCTGAATAAAGTCTGGAGTTTAGTTAATATGACATATGTAAATATCAGTTTCTTAGTTTTGAAAAATATTCCATGGAAATATATTAACAGTGGGGCAAACTGGGTGAGGAGTAATATGGGAACTCTCTGTACTACCTTTGTAACTTTTCTTTAAATCTAAAATTATTTCAAAATATAAAGTCTATTAAAAAGTAACAATAAAACCACTATCAAAGACTGTTTGAATTTGGGGCAGCCCGTTAGCTCAGTTGGTTAGAGTGCGGTGCTCTTTAACAACAAGGTTACCGGCTCAATCCCCGCATGGGCCACTGTGAGCTGCACCCTCCATAACTAGATTGAAACAACTACTTGACTTAGAGCTGATGGGTCCTGGAAAAACACACTTAAAATAAATAAAAGTTTTTTAAAAAAGACTGTTTGAATTAATATCCTAGAATTCAAAGATTTACATGTAATAATAATCAAACCTCACCCTCATCTTAAAATGCCCCTACTCACTAATATTCTCCTATCAATTGAATTCATGCTTAAATACAACCCATTTTAAATTGAACACACCTGATTGCTCCCTTCACATGCAGGACAGCTTTGTAGTATCTATTAACTTATTAGCTTGTGTCCTAAATCCTTCTGTAACTAACTTCCCAAGGTTTTCCAATGTAGATATGTATTCTTAAAAAAAGAAAAGACACTCATACACGTTTTTCAAAGACAATGCTGTGACTTACAAGTGATGACATTTGAGCATTTTGGAGCATATACTGCATCTGCTGGGCAAACATGGCTGCGGCAGTCTTTTGTTGAATCAGATTGTTCCGTCCATTAATTTCCAACTGCGTTTTTAAGTGTGGAGGAGGGTGAAGGTACTTGCAGTTCTCTCTAGCACACCGACCCTAAAAATGAAGAATTAGACAAATTTTCAATAATATTTCTAAAAATCTGGTATGGCTAAGAATAATAAAACTATTTTTAACAATGAGGAAATTTGAGGCAAAATGATAAATAACTACATACACATAAATATATTTTATAAATTTTACATCCATTATTGTGGACAATTTTGGCTCTAAAGTTATTCTTCCTGAATCCATACAATGTGAGAAACATCCTGAAATCCACTGAGATTCTGTTAACCAAAGAATAAATCTCTACACCTAGCAGCCATGTTGTTCTTTAGGTTCCAGAGGCAATGGCCCTAGATGACTTGGATAATTTAGACTAAAGTGTATTTTGGAGTCACAGCAATTTTTAAGCACTTCCAAACATGATAATATGTCAGTCTTATGGAATCAAACATGTGTTTGGTGTTGCCTAAATGTTGACATGGCTGCTAAATATGGTGTTTATTATGTTGCAGCAAAGTATGTCACTGGACAGATATTTATCACATTGTCAAATGTAACTTGTTGTGTTTAACTCACGAGCACTGTGCAAAGCAGTTAATGATTCTCTCATTTGGATTACTAGATCCACCATAATCCTTTTAAGACAAGCACAACTGCAAGCGATTCTTTTTTCCACAGATGGTAAGACTCTTTATAGTGCATGAGCTTATTGGAGGAAAAAAAACGGCAATTTTTTTTTGTTGACCCAAGAGCACAAGTTGCTAGGCCACCTGAATTTCCAGAAGAAAATGAATTCGTTTATCACATGTTTTCAACACATGCTATGAATTTTCCTTATTTATGATTTCTAAATGGTTTACAAAATCCCTTCTCCACATTTAGTTATCTTGTTATTAAAGCATTCCTACAATTTCATTGAGAATAAAGGTGTCTCCTTCAAAATTTTATAGAGCTACACATAATGCAAAATCAGATGCATGCCAACTGCTCTTTGAAATATTAGATCACTTGGATGAAGTGGCTCTAGTATTTTACCTCCCCTGGTAAGAAGCTGGGTAAAACTTAAAACGCAGCTTGAGAAATTAAGGTTCAGCTATTGCTTTCTGTCAGGTTTAACCTTTTGTTTCTCCTATTGATCAACTTATTTTTAATCAAATTAAATGATTTATAAAGTCAACTAATATCTTAGCTTCAATGTACCTTTACATTTCTTTGCAAATCCTGGAAAAGGAAGAATTTATTGGTAGTAAGAGTTGAGAATGGTATTAATCCAATCTTTCTGAATTCATAAAAGTAGCCTAAGAATAGCTACATAATTTTAGCACACATAAGGGCTGTAAGAAAATTCTTATATGTATGAAAAATCACAATAATGGAGATTCTTTTCCCCCATTAATAGGCCTTCTAAGAGAAAAACATAAGCTTCTTTTTATACTTACAACAACCTGCACCAAGGCAAAGATAATAACAAGGATTTTAGTCCTTAGATTCTCCACCCTCACCCAGCATAACTGAGGTTATCTGGCTCAGAATTAACAGCCCTGGGAAGCAGTGACACTGGTGGCTTCCACAGCCAAACATGCTAGTTTTAACTTTAGCATTTCTCTTCCTCCTCCCACACCCTAACATTAAAGATTTCCCCAAAGTTCAGTCCTAAAGCCTCTGCTCTCCTCTCTAATCTCTTTTCCCTGGAGAAATGAAATTCTTGCAAAATTTCATCTATCACAGCAATTGCTCAGTTCTTAAATCTCTATCTCTACCTCTGACCCCTCCTCTGAATTTCTGTCCTTTTTATCACTAACTGCAGTGGCATTTGGAAATCCTGCCCCCTAACCAGGTCTAAATAACTTACTCCTGCCCTTTCTTCTCCTTAGACTATTCTTCTTCTTCCTCCTTACTCACATTTAGGACCCTTGCTCCACTTCCCATACTTTGAGACAGTTACATAGCAGCAATGAAAAAAGAAATTAGGCACCTGCTCAGCAGGATTGCCTTAGGATTAAAAACCCACCTTGATAGCTTTCCTAAACAAGTGGCAAACACAACCGCAGACATTTATACAGAACACCATTTGTAACCCCTCTCCAAAAAAAGTTGTATAATGAAGACTTTTCTTACATTCAGAAATTCCAAACAATAGATCAGGTTTTTTTTTAAGAAGAAGAGGAATACATTAGGGTTTTACTATTTGTTACAATTTAGAGTTTTAACATCATTTACATTAAATGCAATCAGAGGTGGAGAGGAATGAAAGAAGAGAGAAAATGGGGTATTTGGCACATTTCCTGCTAATCTACCGATAAAGAATTACTACCTGCCTTTGTGCTTTTATATACTAATTGTCCTTTACATATAATAACTTTTCTTAAGTTTTTCCTGGGAAACTAAAGACATTTTCTTACAAAGCAAAACAGTATACAGAAATAGGAAAAAAGAATTACACTTTAAAAATTACATCAAGTTGGGCTTTAAAACTAAAGTATGGAATATGAGGCAGCATAAGATTAAAGAAAAAACTTGTCCATCTTATTTATGAGATTTTACTTGATTTATAAAGCATTCTCTTTTCAATGACAGAACCGATAATTTAATTCTATAACAATGCAGATACATAGCAATACTACGTTACCAGAGACTGCTGCTTATAAAGACAAAAATATCTGCATTTTTCTATCCAAATAACAGATGAGAAGACCAAATAATTTAATATCAATTTTATCTGCGGAACACAATGTTTCAAAAGAAAACCAAGCCCCTTAAGTCTTTTTCAAAACGACTTTAGAACTCAGGATAATATATTTATATGCACAACCTTTGGTAATAATAAATCTCTTCTGTATAGTATTCATTCTTCAAGAGGCCCAAACTTAATTATACACCAAAATACCTTAATTGGAATTTGGAGTGGGGGCAGACTCTTTTTGACACTAGCTAACATTTGCTTTTAGTCCTGGTAGGGGATTAAGACTTTGGTAAGCATGTATGGATGGGATGGGCTGGAGGCAGGGAAGGGACTACCCAGTACAATATGTAATCACCTATTGTTTTTGACCTTTGGAAAATCGATGACTATGAATTATAAAGATTCCTATGTTTTCCTTAGGCTAGCTAAGCACCCTGAATGGGCCACAAGATACCCTGTCACACTGGGTATCACACAGCGCAGAAGGGATCTTGGTCTGAAAAAAATAATCATCCCTCAGCTTTCCTAAGCCAAGTCAATGGTGTTGCAAGCCCTCCTTTTAGACCCACAGGTTTAGACTGGCCATGTGTTCAGTGCAAAGCATTAGACCATGTCATAAACGATTCTACAAATGTACTTAGGACAGTCGCCATCCACTGGCAGAGCTGGCTATATCCTAAAAACAGTAGCAAAGACTAGTCAAGCCATATAAATCTCTTTCTCCCTCCCCTACATATACACACAAAATTAAAAAACACATTGAAGACATTAGAGCACAGACTCACTTATGCTTGCCTCAGTTTCACTCGTTTTCCATTTCCTTTGGCCTTTTGCTTTGTAACTGAGTTAAGAAAATAACAAAGTGATTAAATAGGAAAGTGATTCTCTGCCGAAATAACTGCTACTATACCTATGAATCTCCCAGCTCCCCTTTCCCACCTACTCTTTTTGAAAATGCACTCAAAAAGCAGCAGGGGGAGAAAATGGTCAATTAAATTTCTAAAATACATCTACATCAAAAAGTTGATGACAAAGAAAAAACAGAGCATTTATAAAACCTCCAAAATTCAATCCACTTCCTTTTTCCTACCTTCAGGCTTTTCACAAATGAGTACAAAGCCTTTGACTGAGAGAGTAAAATAGCATTGTAGAGATTCAAATCTCACCTAAATCTTGGGAGCCATGAAAGTGAGAGTCTGTCAGATGCAAGATTTTCCATGCACTTGGTCATAGAAAAACCCTGTGAAATATACTTTTTTTTATGTTTATGAGAGAAAGTTCTACTATCCATCAGAATAAGAAAAGGACCCTAGGAAGTTGAAAATTACCCTTTGTCAATCATTGTATCTTAACAGAAACAGCTGTTTGCAAAATGACTTGCTTCTTCAAATACATTTGGAATTATGGGAAAAAACTCCTCTCAAATACAATGATAACTGGATTACCTTTTCAAAGGCATCTCATTGCTCTGCTAGACTTAAAAGAGTTAAAAGTTAAATGTTAAATAAAGGCAACAAAGAGACGATTTGTTCTATGAAAAAAATTGTTATTCCATTTTACTGATCATGTGTTAAATGAAAATGGAATAGGTTGATTATACTGCTCCACTAAAACATACTTACATGCATAGACATGGCCTCTCAGAAGAAATAATAGCAATTTTAGAATTACAAATCATATGTACTAGGTTGCCTGGTTCCTACAACCATCACAGACCTATTTAAGGCTAAGAACAATCTGAAAGAGCTAAAAGTGAGGTACAGAAACATAAACAGTATTAATTAGCCAGATGTCAGCATACTAATGGCAAATTTCCCACTTTCATCCTCTTTGAATTCTGTCTTTATAAAAATAGATATATCTGCATTATTTTCTCCTCCAATATTGTACCATCTATGAATATCAATATAAGTATATGCATGAAGAGCATCTTTAAAATTTTGCATACAAGTTTCAATTTGAGTTTGGGATGCAGACTTTTTTTTTTTTAAAAAAGGTCTGTAATAAACCATTTCCTGAATATGTTGAAGGCAAAATTAATGAAGCTAGACCCCACAGACCCCATGGAGAAGGCCAGCCAAGTACATCCCCCACCACTGTAGTCAGCACTGCATCTCATTTCTTTATGCTGTTGAACTCTGCTTTCTTGACATTCCATATACACATATACAGGGCAATGACTGGAGCAAACCAGACACCAAGTTCCAATAGATAAGAGGCTGGGAGGAGGGCGGAATAATTTTCTTGCCTATCTGTCTCAAGAAAGCTTTCAAATTGTGCCCTCCAAAAGACGAAGGGAGGAAGAGGCTCAACAATCACACCACTGTTCTGAAATAGCCCACTAAGATAACTTGATTACCAGAATCTAACATTTAGGGCTGAAACAGATTTTAAGGAACAACTTGTGCACTGAAACAGATTTTAAGGAACATCTCGTGCAACTTTATCTTAGAGAGAAAGTGAAGGCCAAAGAGGTGAGGTGAATTGTCCTAATTAACAAGCAGCTCAGTAAGGACAGAAGCCAAGTTTTCAGATTCTCACTACCCAATATGGATTTTCAGTTCAAATAACTCTTCCTCTGTAAAAATTTTCCTGAGCCCATCTCCCCACCCCCACTCCCATTTATCTCTCCCTCTTTTGTGCCTCCAGCTGCACCTTGTACTCCGTTTTATGGTAGCACTTATCACTGTGTACACTGTGATAAATTGTTTGCATGCCTATCTCCCCATTAGACTTTGAGCTTATCTAAAAGCAGGACTATATCTTCCTCATCTTTGAATCTCCAGGAATGTTTCTGTGCCTGGTTAATAGTGGCCACTCCATAAAAGTTGGCTAAATGAATGAATAACCTTTGTGAGAATAATCTTGTATGGCCTAACAACTAAGTCTGCCTTAGAAGCCTAAGTCCTCTCTTGCTATTTCCTTTCGTAAGTTCTTTTTTCTTCCTCCAAGAAGAGAATAATAAACAACACATGATTGAGGCTGTTCCTGGTTGTCTGTTCCAAATGAACCGTTATTCTATTCAGGTCCAGAAAATAGCTAGTTCATAACTTTTTTATTCGCTATGATAAAAAGTGTATGATACCATCATGGCTGAAAAATTCTGGTAGTTCAGTATAACTGAACCAGAAGTGTCAAGAATCCATGAGGCACACAGATACTAACTCTGGTCTAATTCCAGGGGTCTGTGGTCACAAGAACCCCCAGGATATAGGGCCCCACAGAGCTGAATAAAGGAACCTGCATTAGATTCATATTTAAAGAGCACCTGGGCCTGCCCAAGGAGAGCACTACATTTCCAGGGTTGGCTTACCATAAAATGCCTTCTCAAACTACTCCACTCCCACCCTGCATTTCTCTGAACAAGCTGCAAGTAAAATTCCCAGGGGCTACTTGGACAAAGGTGGAATACCTGGCTTGAGGATAATCACACAGGGTGGGGCCTTCTTGTGGATCTCTATTGCATATGCTGACTTCTTTCTTATAAGAAAAATGTTCCCCTATACTTTAAGACGCACATTCAACTGCATTTACATTAAACATTTATTTTCAAATAATCACGAGCTTGAAATTTTTTGAAGAGCGAATAACAAAAAAATCATAGTTGCCGTTCACAGTGAAACCAAGCCTGCCTCACCAATACCCCAAAATGCTTTCCACCCTCTTCCCAATTTCCCCCGATATAATCAAATACCTTTAATCGTTTTAGAAAAATATTAACTGAATATCTGTTTGGTAATAAGATCCTCAAGAATGCACTCTTTGTTACAAAACAGCCAACCAGAATCAAACTAAAACCCAGAGACAACTGACGCACACTGGTACCAAGTTACCAAAAGTCAGAAGGCATTTCTGATGCTAAGTATTCGTGGAAGCTGTCTTTAAAGTAGTTGATGGCTGCGGACATAAAATATCATTAAAATACAGGAAAAAAGTTAAGAAAAAAATCATGACATTCAATTTGTTACTCCAAGAAATAAAATACACATAAAATCATGCAACTTCAAAAAGCTACTTACTACTACCTATAGTTTGTTGTGAAACAACACAAAAGGGGTATCTCTTTCAGCCCACAGTCAGTCAAATCTCCTGCTCTTAGAGTTCCCTCACCTCCCTTTTCTGGACACCCCATCCAGTCACCTACCACAGAGATTTAGAACAAGGACAAAGTGGACACCAGTTGCTTGCACCTTTTCTTCCCAGCTAGGGCTTCTGCCTAGAATCCTATCTACGGTTGCCAGATTTATCAAATGAAAATATAGGACTCCCAATCAAATTTGAATTTCAGATAAACAACAAAAAACTTTTTAGTATAAGTATGCTCAGTACAATATACATTATCTGTCAACCCTCTCCCTATTTATTTTTTTTACCCTGGTGAGTTGAACTAAACAAAGTCAAATTCTCCGAAACCCATTTTCCTCCTTTACCTGAAAGTTGTAAGCAGCCCTCTCCATGGAATCAGCCCAGGTTCTATTTGGCCTTCAATTGCCCAAAGCAAAGCAAAAAGCACTGTCAGTCCCAGCTTACCTGACCAGCTACAAGGAATTTAAGGAAGTTGACTGTTGGGGAAAGCAGTTTTTTATTGCATGGCTCCTCCCACCAAAAGCTTCACACGGCTCCCTACTCTGTCAGCCACGCTGCTTTCCCACCCACAGTGGAGCAACTGCATATTCAAATGACTTTGGTGCCTGCCAGAGCTCCTCCTTCAGGTTAGGATGAAGAGGGGCATGATGAGTGACCACCACGCCTAACTCCTGACTCTAAATTTATGTAGTTTTTGAACACATGAATTATTACAGGAAGATGAGGGTTTCATGTTTTTAACTTTTTTTTATATGTGTGTAGGGGGGTCAGGAGGGCAGTTTTCTTTAGCTCTGTGGAATGCTTAAATTCAAGCAAAAGCTGTCCATTGAAGCCCAGGAAAATAACTGCTTAAGCATTATGTTTCTACATGCACACGTAAGATCTATGCAGCTACGTATTCAAAACAGAAAATGGCATGAATAGCCATTATTTGCATAGATTTCTTTTTCAGTCAACCTTTGATTATGCATGTTAAGAGAGGGAGAAGTAGAGGGGCATAGTTAATTCTAATGAACAAAATATATATTCAGGAAAAATGGCAATCCATAAAAACCCCACATTACAGAATATGTATATCACAAAAGTGGCAATTATGAATCTTTAGGAATCAGTTTCTAGACACAGTCCTGAATTTATTTTTTATTCATTAAGAAGGCAGACTCATTTATTGGAATTAACAAAGATGCAGAATTAGCAGTCAGAAAGAATGAAATTGTATTGCACTGGGGAAGTTTATATGTTTACAGACAACATGTCATAGAAATATTAAGTAGTAAAGCTGGAGAGGCTCTTAGAGATCAATTAGTCCATCATTTGCCAGAGTGTGTACTGCAGACCACCATTCCCAAGAAGCTTTAAACACTGAGTTTCCTGGTTCAATGTTTGTAAGAAATGGCAAACTATATTCCTTTTTTGGAGACTGACAACACACCAGAGCGTAGTAAAGGTTCTCTTATACATCCTGCAGTAAAGAAAACTGCTTACTTTTGTCAACTCAGCATTTCCCAACATAGTTTAATCACAGAAGCCATCCTTCTTTACTTTAAAAAAAAAACACACAAAAAAACACCTTTTAACATATCTCATTAGAGTATCCTCATGAAAATACTGATCTAATTCAACTTCCTCCTACCAAAGCTCAAACCTAGCCCTGTGGCATTTTGTAAGTCAAGTTAGTTTTCTTTCATACTTTTTCTCTCCTAAATAGAAAAATATAGTGAACTCCAAAAAACTGGATCTTCCATTAAAATGACATTTAACATTTTTGCTTATAGAGTAAGTCCTCACTTAACGTCATCAATAGGTTCTTGGAAACTGAGACTTTAAATGAAACGACTATGACGAAACCAATTTTACTGTAGGCTAATTGATATAAGCAAGAGTTAAGTTACCATAGGATATTTCTGGTCACAAAAACATCACCAAACTTAATAAAGACCCAAACACTTCTAATATGAAACACTGAAATAAATGTGAGCTATAAATACATATAAGAAAGATGAATCAAAACAAGTAAGTGAATTATTTTCCAACCTGCTGATCCCAGTTCAGGGTCGTGGGTGGCCAGAGTCTAGCCCTGAAGCTCAGGGAAAAAGGGAGGACCCACCCTGGACAGGATGCCCTTCCATCCCATGGCCTCTCACACCCATACTCACTCAGACTGGGACAATTCAGATACGCCACTTCATCTCACATGCACATCTTTGCGATGTGGGAGGAAACCAGAGGATTTGGAGAAAGCACACACAATGGCCCCTGGTGGGAATCCATTTTTCTCCATATCAGTTTTATAGTAACAAAACAATGTTATTCGAGAATCTGCTTACTTGATTTCCCAAAAGGTAACAACATGGTGATTTTTCCTATGATTGCTATAAAGATTCCACAATCATCTTCCCAACACCCCTTGCCAAAGCTGTAAGTTCTGTCCTATATTTCCAAATCGCTGCTGGGGCTTTTCTTCTTTTGTTTGAATGTTTCAGTCAGATAACTTCTGAAGTTACAACTTCAGGTCTTCTCTGTCTAATTGGATTTCCTACACTGTGACTTCTGTCCCTTGAACCCATGCCAGTTACCTTAGGTTTTCCATGACTTAAGGGTCTCAAGTGAGTTTTAACTGCACTAAAACTTGGGAAATAAGAATGTATTTGGCAATCCCTTCAATTCCTAAGGGTCTTAGCTCTGCACTCAACTTAAACCTTGGGGTTTCCACTTGGCAAAATTAAATTTCCTGTCCCTAAGTAAAAAGAAATTTACAAAGAAGAATTAAATTTAGACAAATATCTTGCAAACTTATAAGGAAAGTGTAAGGTGAGAAAGGCACTGATTATTTTTCAGAGTTAAACACTTTATCCTTGTACGGCTCAGTATGCTGCTAAGAATAAATTAAATAGTTACAACACTATAGCCAGCCACATACCCCTCCACCCAGAGGTTATATAAAGGGCAGATATAGTTATTGATTTACCTCTGCATTTTGAAATTAGAGGCACAAAGATGAAAATCTATCCCTCTTTTGCTAAACATAAGTCTTCTTTCAGATAAAGAAAATTAAAAGCATGATGTCAAAATGGTTGTTTACAGGGTCTTGCTAAATTCTTAAGTGTGAAATCATATTTCAAACCCCAAACAGAGCCAAATGCATCCATTTTTAAGTAAGTATTTTCCTCACAATTCTACCTGTCTATCAAATTAACATCAAATATGCAATTTCCAAGCAGAAAGTTTTACTTGGTGACATGGACTGTTGTTAAAATACTTTGAGGCACAGACTATGTGTACGTTTTGTTAATGATAATATATTTTTTTTTATCACCAAAGGTCTTAGTGAAACCTTTGTGCCAACTTGTTATTCAAACTGTAGGCATTTTAAACTATCAGAAAAATCACCTCCCCAAAACTCTGAACTCAAAATGCATTGCGTATTTAAATAAAGTGGCGTATTTTTGCCAACGGAGTCATCTTAAAATTAGGCCAACTTACTGTGTATTGTTCTGCAGCCATTTAAAAATAGCAATTTATTGATACAAATTCTTTCTCTTTTAAAAATAAAGATCTATTCTGCTTGGCCTGAATATCTACAGAGTATATTAAGTTTCATCCAAAATGTAATTCAGAGATGTGAACAGAATTGACAAAGTTCTAGATAAAACTGCTGAGATTACTTTTTTTAAAACTATGTTTTTAAACGATCCTTTCTCAGTCTAACTTAGTAAATATAGTAACCTTGTTAAGCTCACCTGCTTTCAGTGAGAAGTTAATATTTGATGATTTTGAAACTGTTCCTGGTATTTAAAGAACTAAACAAGGCCATCCACAAACAATGTAACTAGAAATGGGGTTAGTTTAAAGAAGATAAAATGATAAGTGGAGGTTTTATGTTTTAAAACAAATCAATCCCTCAACCATAAATGTCTCATATCCTTACAGAGAAGAATTTGAAATATGACCTCTGCCAAAGAATGGCTATCTCCAAATCTAAAACAAGGGAAAAATAAAGCAAAGCAAAGAACAGAAAAAGTTAATTAGTAATTTAAAAATCTGTTCATTGACCTCCTCAAGTCAGTTTCAACAGCTGGAACAAGAGTTATTGGGAAAATAGTACACTTGTAAGGATGTAGTGGTCTTTAAAAACATATACCCTCTATATTAATCACAAAAAAGTTTCTAGGGTCATGGTTATAGTCTAACCAATATCTTTTAACTAGTGGACTCCGTAGTTTAGTGAGGGAAAAATAAAATAAAACAAATCTACTCTAGCTTCGTTGTGCCTTCCATGAAAATTAGAAAATTGAGAAAACATGTCTTTCTGAAAAAAATGAGTCCAATTTATGTGTCTCTTATATAAGGTAAATAAAATTCCATTCTAGAAAAAAATACTTTATAAAGTGATACAGTGAAATAAACCAGGTAGTGTAAAACATCAGTGTGCTAATCTTTTACACTTATTTTTCTACTAAAGATAACCAGAGCATTTAATTGGTTTTATTTTGTTTCAAGTTTTACATTGACTTTGCGTACAAAACTCTAGTACATAAGGTCGAATGACCCATTAGAAGCAAAATAATTCAGACCATTTATGAGTTTGCTGGAGAATAATTGTATATACAGTTTTAGCTTATGTTACTTGGTATGTGACAATTGTCGAAGTTCATTTAGATACTGTAAAATTATATTTTGCATTAATACTTTGAAAGTGATCAAGATGACAAAACTCCTTTAAAGGATTTATAGAACACTGTGATATGGTTTGCATTTTTTTCACAGCACATCCACCTGAATAATGACAGCTGACTTTATTATGTATTTATCATGTGCTAGACACTGTTCAAAGTGCTTTATTTGCATTACCTCATTTAATCTTCACAATAAACAACCCTAGGAGGTCAGGGTTTTACTGAGGAAGTGAGACACAGAGAAGTGAAGAAACACCTGAAGATGACTGAACTAATGTAGCAGAGCTGGGCTTGGAACCAAGGTGCTCTGGGCCTAGGAGCTCACACTCCTAACCAGTACACTATTGTCTCCCAACACTTTGATGTGTGCTAAACTGAGGAATGAGCTAGTTCAAATATTTCTACAGTCTGGGCTACTTTTCCCTCTAATATTATAACAGAGATTACACATCAACTAGCTGTTTGGTATGTCCAGAAACTATTAGGTTGGTGCAAAAGTAATTGCAGTTTTTGCAATTATTTTTAACCTTTTAAACCGCAATTACTTTTGCACCAACCTAATATTTAAAATAAATTTATGGAGAGTGAGATGTTTTGTTAAGTATCTAGGGACTTGAGTGACTTGAAAATGAATAAGGCAAGGTAACTGAATGTCCAACTTTTTTTTTTTTTTTTTTTTTTTTTTTTTTTTTTTTTTTTTTTACAGCACGTCCACCTGAATAATCACAGCTAACTTTATTGTGTATTTACCATGTACTGGGCACTGTTCAAAGTGCTTTATATGCATTAAGTCTTTCATCCTTACCGAAGCAGAACAATTAGTGCGAACCTGTCCTCTCCTAGCTCAGCTTTTTACTAAAAGTTTGCACAATAGAATTTTGCCAGTTGGTTTGGGTGAAGCAGTGTCATGTTATCAAGAGTTGGGTTGAGAGCTTAAACACAAACAACCACGACCTGACAAAAGAACAGTCCAGCAAAACCTGATAGACACAGAACGAATGGAAGTGGGGTTCAGTGAAAGAGCTGTTTGTGTGCATTTTGTGACTATTATTACCATGCTAAAAGAAGAATCTTTTAAAAATGCAGTAGTGCCATTTAGAAGCAGGTTTACTTGGACCACAAGTGTCTAAGTTTCGTAGTTTCAACACTATCACAAAGCAGAGAAAATCTCTGAACAAGGACAAAAGAACAACCTTATCACAAAGTAGTACGAATTGTTCTTCTGCAGCATTTCATTCCACTAAGAGCACAGGCAATGAGAATCCATGTATGCTTCACATACCACCTAATAAAAGACTACACAACCAAATCTTAGTTTTAGTGGGGTTTTTATTTAAATGACCACAGAATATATATACCGTGGGTGCCAAAAATTGTATACAAGTGGACTCTTTGGTCAATGTTGCTAAAGCAGTAGTTTGCCATAATCAGAAGTGTCTGGACGCTGATGGTAACCACTTTGAGCACCTCTTGTCATTGCAGAAGGGAAACGTGACTTGTATTCATCTTTTGTTATCGGTATATATTGAGTATTACAATTTTAACACAGTTTTCCCTTCTTAAAATGTGTATACCTTTTTTTGGCACCCTCTGTACTTTGAGATGGTGCAAAGTAGGGTGATGATCTGTGGGCCAGGGAACTAGGGTTTGATTTTTTCAGTGCTTCAACTGTAGGTTATGAACAAGAGTTATGTTCATTTTTTTCTATACTGCCAATTTATTTTTGGTTAAGTAAGTAGTACTAAAGACTTCAAATACAAATCAGTATGTGGATACATTAGGTAAACATTTCAATAATATAAACACATCAATTCTATTCAATGTAACTTATCACTTAGGTTTTTCCATAGCTTTTAAAAAAAAGTGTTATAGATATTTGCTCATATTTATACTTTCAGTTATCTCATACATTTATTCCTAGACAAAGCAGGAATAAATGTAAATTTTGATATGAATGCAGTATTTTATTAGAAAAAGTGCTAGACTGGGATTTAAGTACCCTGGACTCTAATTACTTTTAGATCATGGCTATATTATTTTCCAATTCTTTCAATCAGTTTTTCTAAGAATAGTTTCTGCCCCTACATACCTCATAGGTACTTTGAATTAATAAAAATAAAAAGTGAAATTTAGTATGTTTTGAAAGTAAAATCAGTACAAAATGTAAAAAAAATATATTATATTTATTCCTCTTTATTAGTTCTTTATAATAGAACTAATGTTGTTACTGTGAATTAAGTATAAAAAATGCTATTACAAACTATGTTTTACCATATGCTTTACCTATCCACAAAAGTAATGCATTATTATATGAGTAATTCTTGATATTGTAACATAAATTATCATGTGCCTAGAAAAGGAATTTATATACAATGTTAAAGAGCCAAGGACACTTTGCTTCTTAGAACTGGATATTGTTAAACAGTTGCTGCTCCCACAGCTCGGTGGTATGGTAGGTGAAAGAGCAGAGGATAAAGAAGCCGATTCAGGCTTTAATCTTATCCTTGCAAATAACTGAAAAGATAAAAGAATTATTACTCCCTTTTCAACTGGCAATAAGCCAGTGCTTACTTAGGAGACCAGTTTATCTAATCAAGAGATACATTTCTACCATCACAAGCTTCTTATTTTAAAATTTCCCATAATAAAAATTCACTTTAGAGTCATAATGAATAAACATTTAAAGCAATTCCTATTTTATGAAAAAGTTTGGAGCATCACACTTTTTGGTTGGTACTTTAAAAATTTTTTACTTGGCCACAACTGCTGTTATATTTTAATATGTTACATTAAACTGATAAAAAGAAATCACATGTCATTTTTTCCTGTTAAGTTAGGAAGATTAAGCAAAACAAATAACAGACTATAAGAGAAGATGTTAATGGTGCTTAAAATACTAACAAGTAATTAATTATCGCAAAAGGATTTTGCATTTCTGTATATAAATTGGTGAAATATTAAAATTGAATCTTATCATAAAACTGCTATAAGTTTGAGCTACTTTTCATTTTTCTTATTTTATAATAGGCCAACCTCCTAGAAGCCAAAATTGACTCATATAAATGTGAAACATGTGAATAAGTGATATATATATATATATATATATACCCATACATACATATATATTTCTATTGAAAAGGACTAATAAATATATTACACATAATATACACAGGCATATATTTGTATATGCCCTTTTATGTCCCCACACTTGCTGCATATAAAATTTTGAAAGTCCACTTGCAACAGCTAGCAACACCTACAATAGAGCTTTTGGGGTATTCAAAAAGTCACTAATCTTTCCAAAGCATTATAATAGACAAGTAATTATCATTATTATTTGGTTTCATATATTTAGGCACTGATATTATTCTTGCCCAACTACCTGTGATGTAATGTTCCATGAGAAGTTTCTACATGCTCCACAAAAATACAGTTCTATGGTCAAAGAATTTTAAGAAATGTTGGATTAATCAGAATTAAACTGCTGTCTTTTGTGCTGTATGTCTCAGAACCTTATGTCTAATAAAGCCTTATAAGCTAATAAGCATTGTGGTGCTCTTTGGGAGAGAAATATAATAAGCTTCTCAAAGATATACAAGTCTTCCATAACAGACACCATTTTCTTTCCACCAGATCTGAACATATACAATTACCCAAAAATGTAGCCATTTGGAAAAAAGTGGAAAAAAGGAAGAAGCATTGAGGGAACTATACAGAATGCTGAGAATTGGGAAACTGAGAAATATCATTCGGAGTTGATACTCTCCTGTATTGTAACAGTTTTCTCTACACTTATGGTTCTCAAACTTTAGTGCTCATCAGAATCATCAGGAGGGTTTCTTAAAACAGACTCTCAGACCCGCTCCCAGAGTTTCTGATTCAGTAGGTCTGGAATAGGACCTGAGAATTCGCATTTCTAATAAGTTCCCAGGTGGAACTGGTGCTGCTATACTGCAAACAACTCTTTTCAGAACCTCTGCTCTATGGGAATACTGTCTTAATCCAACAATGGATTTAGGTGTTCACTAAGTATTTTTTCCATGTTACTGATAATTCAGTTTCTAAAGGAGCTTATGGAAGGGATTTTGGTATCTTAATTCCACACCTCTGACCTCAGTAATGATGTTAGCAGTCATATAAAAGAAAGCCAGTCCAAGTTATGCCAAAAAAAAAAAAAAAAAAAAGGACTGGGCTTTTCAAAATTCTACTCTACTACTCAGAAACATTCATTTTCTATTTACAAAGTAGTGGTATTTGTTATAAAGTTAAATACATAAGAGCTCTGTATGACATGTTGCTTACATTTGCTCTACAAACCTCCCTAGAGTGTTTTTCTAAATGTTTGCTATGTACCCAAATTTAAGCAGATAAAGGATTCTGTAGTAATTAGCTTTCCAATAAATTAATACCTTTACTCACTGCAGAAACCTCACTCAGTTGTAACCATTATCGCTTCTCCTCACTCCAAAAAATATCTAGAAAAAGAGAAGCTAAATCAAGGGAAATACTTTTCACATTAACTAAGCAAACAACCTGATGCTGATCATGGCATTTCAGCATGGACAAACAGAAACTGAAGTATAGATAGATTCCCAAACCTCAAAGCAAGCACTGAATACATAGTTTATCAGTTGTACCCTGCAGTGATACAGTAAAGTAACAGTATATCTCATATAACACTTTCTCCTTTTCATTGTAAAGAAAATAAACACTGTCTAAGGAGTTCCAAGTATTTGCTACTCTTTTGCTTATTATGTACCAAGAGTACTCTCAGTAGCACTTAGTTTACTTCTTAGTATCACTGGAAGCTTATTAAAGCTGAGGCCCCCAGTTTGCATTACTGGAATGCCTGCAATACATTAACACATCTAAATGAAAAACACTCAGATAGCTTAATAAGCTGTAAATAAGAAATTTAGAAACAGAATTAGCCCCTTCTTTTGCTCCCTTACTCTTTCACTAGTTATGCAACTACATTCTTCCAGAAAAACACATTTCCAATACGATCATTATCATAAGCCTGAAGAGTAAGAGTGATATAATGGTGAAGGGATGATAGGAACAAATATATAAAAAATACCAAAAATCTAGACTAAGCTGAATTGTTTAGCTACATAAATGTAGCTATGGGCTTTCTGGCAACTATAATAAGTAAGATATTTATTGAATTGCATTGTTCTTACTGCTTGATAAAAGAAAGCATACTGGTTAATATGCACCTCTCTGTAAAAAGCCTGCTGATACTGTGGAAGACACAAAGAATAGGACAGGGAACCTGCCCACAAGGAGTTTACATATCTTATCTCTCCTGCAATTGCAGAGGCATGAAGAATGTTGCTGGAAGGGGCTCTAGCACTTGACATACTGGGATAGAAATCAAAGAAAAACCATAGGGTAGAAATCAAAGATGACTAGGGGTTCACATTTAGTGGTGCTATTGAGAAGGAGGAAGAGCAAGCTTAATTGGGGAGAATAATAGTTCTCTGAGCCATAATTAATCTTAGTTCTTCAGTTTTGTTTCAAAGAAAGACGAGTTTATAGTGTAAAATGTGTGACACAATGATATAAATAATTCTCTCGCTGAGGAGCCTTACTCTATCACCCTCTTTTCATTGGGTGATATTTTATTCATTACACCTTCATTCTGGTTTTGTTTCAAATACATTATTGTTGGGGCTGAAGTATTTCAGAATGAAAAGCCTTTCTCAATAGGTGTTTCCAAGTTCCTTCCTTCTTCCTTCTATCTTTCCTTCCTTCCTTCCTTCTTTTTACTTTCACTTTTCTCTACAATCTCCGACTCAGAAGTAATGTCATGTTTTCTTATGTTTCTCTAGGGGGAGAATAGGAAATCTGGGGGAGAAACAAATGAAATATGATTAAATATGTTTTCTCACTAATACTTCAAAGATGGAATAAATGTCATGTGAGGTCTTGAGAATTCAGGAAAAGTGAGTCTTGATTTAGTTTTAGTATTCCAGGTACCTTTCCTGTGTCTGAAAGTAGGGTCAGTTGCCCAATCCTGAATCATATCTTGATTACTGAGAACTGCACCCAAGGCCTCAGGGTCATCTGTTCTGAAAAACAGAAATCACTACGCAGAAATGGAGATGAAGATGAAAAAGGTATAAGAGATTGAGTTGCCTGTACAAACTCCAAGATATAGCTAATAAGCCTAGAGATCCTTTTTTAAAAAAATCTTGAAATTACTTTCCCATTGCTTATTTTCTCATTTCTTTTAAAAGCAGATTGTTTGGACTAAGTTCTAGTTATTGAGGACTCTAGTTAAGTTTATTTAAAAATGTCAATGCATGGGTTCTCTCTATGAGAATTTTTCTTTGCATTTCTATGATCAAACTCTTTGGACTTTGAAAATATCACTGTACATCAGAGCAATAGTTATCAATTAAACTTGAAATCTATTTTTATTAGACTAAGCAGTCACCTCTTACACAAAACCCTTTTTTGCAGATTATGACTGTATACTTGACTCAGAATGACCTTATTCACTAATCATGCTTCCAAGAGTACCTGGATTTGCAAGCTAGCCATCTGCTGTAAAATTAAATTTCAAACATTTTAAGGCAAAAAATAATGCTTCAATATTACTAGATTATCACACTAATTACATTAAAATAATATTTAACAATGGCCACTCAGCAACCTTTTAAAAACCCACATATAGGGTAAAAGCACTCAAAATGCATCATTTGGAGAGCATCCAGTGGTGTCTGGCCAAAGAATATTTCTATGATGCTAAGGGAAAGAATTAAATTCACAAAAATCAGCAATCTGTAGGTCATCAAATCTATGTTATAATGTGGTTGAGTGAGGAAAGTCAGCACATGAGTGTATACAATTTTTATTCATGTTTAAGTAAAAACTGAACTGGGGGTGGAAGCACAGATGCAGATGGAGAGATGACTGGGCACCTTCCAGAGGAGTCCATATTTATTCTCCCTCTCTCAAAGTGATTCAAGCTCATGTTTCATTCAACAAATAAGTTTAAAACTCCCAATATGTGCTATATGTGCTAGGCACAAAAGATACAGTGTAAACAAGACAGCATCTAACGTGAAACCAAAGCAAGTGAGGCAGACCTTCACTTAAAATTCAATGAGATTGGATATTAAGGTTAGCACAATAGCAGTAGGATGGAATATAATGTCAACCCCAGCTTAAGATCTCAACTCCATTACTGGCTTTCCCTTCTCACTTCCACCATCTAATTTAAAGTCTTATTATTTCATACTTCCAATATGTAAACAGTTTTCTTGCCAGTCTCTTTTGTTCTACCAATTCAGCGTGCATGGGCTGAGGATTTCATTACCTTAAAAATGTCAGATTCCTCAGAGCTACAAAATAAAGTTTAAACTCCTCACTGACTTTTGAGGCTACTCTGCCAACATAACCTCTATGCTTCAGGCAGGCTGACTTAGCACTCAACTCCCCAAACACACATCCCAGTTTTCCCCCTCTGTCTTTATTCAGGTTATCTCATCTGCCTGGAATATCTTCCTATCCCTCTTTCAAAGAGTACCTCAAACAGCACTTCTCACATGACTGCATCTTTAACCAACACAGCTGGATGTAATCCTAGCCTCTGCCTCTCCCCTTGGACTTTAAGCCTTTAGTTTGTACCTGGTTTATGGCAAATAACACAAACAGCTTCATACTAACAGGTCAGGCAGGGACCACATCTTCCAGAAAGTTTTCTGCAAAGTACTGAGCCCTGTGCGTAACAAGTAATAGGTTTCAATAAATGTTTGTTGAGTGAATCATTTCTCTGGGGAATTAAATGTATACAGAACTTTAATGGATTTAACAGGACTTTCAGTATTAAATGACCCCTGACATTTATAAAATTCTTGTAGTAAACCACAACTGATAGTCCTACAAATTGAGCACTGCTGCTTGCCCTTGTATGAAGAGAAACAGAGGTAGTAGGATTCCCATGACTTGCTCAAGGCCATACAAGGAGCCCTTGTTAGAGCTATTATTACAAGACAGCATTTTCTATGTTTATGCCACTTGCTGATTGATACAATGTTTCATTTCAAATATTTCCATGGTTACATCTGTAGTTTACCCAAGAAAGAGGCATTTATCAAGACTACTTCTAAGGCTTCTTTGAAAAATAAGACTATGGTCCAAAATATATACAATGGAATATTATTCAGCCACAAGAAAGGGAAATCCTGCCCTTTGTGACAACATGGAACCTTGAGGACATTATGCTAAGTGAAATAAGCCAGACACAGAAAGACAAATACTGTATAATTTCATTTATATGAGGAATCTGAAAAAAACTGAACTCACAGAATCAGAGTAGAATGGAGGTTACCAGGGGCTGGGGTTCGGGGAAATGGGGAGATATTAGTCGAAGGGTACAAACTTCCAGTTACAAAACAAATAAGTTCTGGGTATCTAACATACAGCAGGGTGACTATAGTGAACAGTATTGTATTATATACTTCAAAGTTGCTAAAGGAGTGGATCTTAAATGTTCTCACCACAAAAAAAATAGAAAAGGAAATTATGTGAGGTGATAGAGGTGTTAACTAAACTTATTGTGGTAATCATTTCACGATATATACTTGTTATCAAATCATCACATTGTACAACTTAAATGTACACAATGTTATATGTCAATTAAATCTCAATAAAACTGGAAAAAAAACAAATCCTTCCTCTAGTGAGGCACTAGCAAAATAAAAATGGACACACATGGTTTTAAAATTTTTCAGTTGTTTGGAAGTTAAGAATGAATTTGTTTCTATATAGAATGCTTTCCTGGCTAATAGAAAAAGTGAAAAAAAAAAGAAAAAGTGAAATAATCAGGAAATTACAAAAACTGTAGAGATTATGTTTTTACAAAAGCAGTGAGAATTGAAGGCACAAAAATAAAAATATCAAAAACCCAAGCAGAATTGCATATCTGGATTAGACAGCAGCAATGACAAAAAACATAAATTTAGGAAACTGATTGAATGTCAATTGTAACTGAAAAAAAAAATTTAAAAAAGAAAGAAACCGAAAACTGATTACATAGTGGAGGAAATACAGGGAAAAAAAGGAAAGATTATTTAGTGATAAGGAGGAAATAACAGGCTACTAAGATTCCTTTAGAGCATATAACCTTACAGATCAACAATCAAGCAGCAGACTGAGATATAGGAAAATAGGGCAGCCTCAGGGATGTTACAAGCAGAAAGCTAATCATAAAGGTAAAAAGAGCAGTAAGTAAATGATGTTCTATGAATAAAGTCATGTTCTGAGAAGAGCTAATTGCTATTTCCAGATGGAGAAAAGTATCTTGTATCCACAGTTCACAAAAAAATAAAATAGAGAAAAAGGCATTATTTGTAATGACTTCATACAGCTATGCAACGTGAAGAGAATTATATAATGATCAAGTAGGATCTGGTATATAGTTCCCTAACATGTAAGAGTTTCTTTCAAACAAAAGAGCTGATAAATAGACAGTTTTCAAACTTCAGATTTTCAGATCTTTCATATTAAATAGGGTTCCTGTGATAAAAGGTCAATCTTAATAGTGGTTGAGGAATAAATACATCCTTAGTCATATCACCAGGTGTCCAATTCAACCTTGGCTTTCAAGGGGAGAGAGAAATGATCTTGAGCTCCCATAAAACAACATTTTTAATGAGTTGGGTTAGATTCCAAGTTATTTTACAGAACAATATTTGACCTATAATAGGCTGTACAGCTACTGCAATATTTTCAGTTGATTTGTGACAGGTACCACCCTGCCCCTCCAACTAGCCAGGGCATTGTACTAATGAGTATATAACGGAATCAAACATCAAAGAATATCATGCAGTGAAAATGTACAAGGTGTGATCAAACAATATGATGAATGTTTAAATTAAAAAAAATTACAGTAAAAGACACATTACCATTAATCCCCCTCAAAATACTCCCCCTTGCTTTGAACACACTTATCCCAACATTCTTGCCACTTTCTGAAGCAGTTCTGGAAGTCCTCTGTCATGAGTGTCTTTAGTTGTGCTGTTGTGGCTGCCTTGATGTCCTAAATCATTTTGACTTTGGGGAAGAGCCAGAAGTCTCATGGTGCCAGATCCAGTGAATAAGGTGGATGAGGACACACTGTAATGTTTTTATTTGATAGTAATTGCCGTACCAGAAATGATGTGTGGCACAGAGCATTCTCATTATGGAGGATGATTTACAGCACACTCTAAAACACACCTTCTCTCAATCGTAGCTCACACGCATTGACTGCACCGAACAAGATGAAACTTGTCACACACTGTTACTAAGGTTCAACGCGCCTCGTTCCCGTACTGAAGATCCTTGCCTTTCCATTGGCACTTGGCAGCAGCATTCACCATATTTGTTGATCACAATGGAAAGGCTCCATGTCTCACATTGCTTCTGGCATGGCAATTTCTGTCAAACAAAAACATTACAGTGTGTCCTCATCCACTGTATTCACCAAATCTGGCACTGTGCGACTTCTGGCTCTTCCCCAAAGTCAAAATAACGAAAGGCAAACATTTTCAATAGGCTCAGGACATCAAGGCAGCCACAACAGTGCAACTAGACCCCCACAAAAGAGTACTTCCAGAACTGCTTCAGAAAATTGCAAGAATGATGGGATAAGTGTGTTTGAAGCACGGGTATTTTCAGGGGGGTTAATGGCAATGTGTCTTTTACTGTAATAAACTTTTTAAATTTAAACATTCACCATATTGTTTGATCACACCTCATACATGTTCCATAGCCAGTTATAATCCCCAGTTGTGGCTAGCTAACTCATCAAAGCAAGGTGGGGGCGAAGGATGGACAAGGGAGCAGAGATAGCTCAGTGTCCTGACTCTCAGCAATTAAACAAAGCTTAGTATCACTAAGTTAGATAATTTTGTCTAAAAATGAAGAGCACCCTCATCTCTTCCTTCTTCTCAAAACTAATAGCCCAAATGATTGTCAAATAACCAAATATGAACCTTAATTTAAAGTATTAATCTAACTTTAGTATCATGAAACAATAAATGAGGGAGGGATTAGGAAAGGGAGAGTTAGCTTCCCCTCCCTTTGAAGTATGAAAAGTAAAGGAGAACTACAAAAGTTCATAGGCAGTGCGTCCCAATGTAATGTGGGACAGTCATAACATGATAAAAGCCAGATGCTTTTGGATTAATAAAACAATATAGCCCAATTTATGTTTACTTCATTTCCTTCTTCTCTGCAGAGGAAAAAAAATCACTGAAATGACTAGAAGAACACTGGCATCCTCAGGCTCTTTTGATAACTGCTTATGTGACCTAAGGCAAGTCACTCTTCTTCAGTGGATTCAGCTTCTTAATCTGTGAATGCTAACAATTTTAACTGAATGGTCTTCCTTCTATAGCAAAATTCTTGATTTGCTAGGCATGTGAAGTGCTATTATGGATATGAATGCTTTTTTAACTATTTAATTATCTGATTTATCCAGCTAGTTGGGGTCAGTTGCAGTATCAGCCATTGCATGAATTTCAGAGTTTTCTCCTTACCACAAGCAAAGTTTAAAAAAGAAGAAAGAAAAATGAAAAGAAACAATACACCACTGTATTTCTGAGCATTAAAAGACAGGAGATGCATATATAAGACTAAAAAAGCTAACTTTTAAAAACATTTTATTTTGAAATAATTTTAGATTTAATGAATGATTGCAAAAATAGTAGAGTCCCTGCATACCCTTCACTCTAATTCCTGTAATGTCAACAACTTACATACCATACATAACACTATTACCAAAACCAGGAAATTAACTCTAGTACAATATTAGTAACTAAGCTAGAAACCTTATTTGAATTTCACCGATTTTCCCCCTAATATCCTTTCTCTGTTCCAGGATCCCTCATGGCATATACTTGTCGTATCTCCTCAGTCTCCTCCAATATGTGACAGTTTTTCAGTCTTTCCTTATCTATCATGATCTTGACACATTGGTCATTGGGAGTTCCTTCAGATTGGCTCCTGTATCCTCTTGTGCTCCCAACTTTTCTGAGTACTTCCTTATTTCCTGGCACAAGGCATTACAGATTCACCTTTTATTTGCCCTTCCCTGATCCAGAATCAGCCACTACTCAGAGGAGCTCTGGTTCCTTCATTGAAGAATGGTATTAGAAACCAGGATGTGGGAGCTAGGTGCGCTTATGACTATTGGGATGTCCTTGTTTCTAGGTCCTCCTACAATAGAGATAGAAAATATAAGCAAGCATACTAACTCATGAACACACACACATTTATGTCTATTTTTGTACCTGTATATCTGTATACATATTTAATTAAAGGTGAGTTGATATTGATATCTTCATTTAAATCCATGTCACAGGATTCATTCTAGCCTTCCACCTTTCCTTATTTTTAATTATTTTCAATAATGGTGAGAAACCTGGCTATCTTTATCTATTATCTATTCACTTATTTGTTCAACCCTAATATCCACATAAAGTACTTACATATGACTATGAGAAACAATTACTAACTAGAGTCCAGTATTTATGAGCAATTCTGTTTATCTTTAATATAAATATAGCACCCTGAGATTTCTTTTGATTAATATCAGCATGGTATATCTTTTCCCATCCTTTTACTTCTAACATTTTTAGCTAAAAAAAGTGCGAGAAGAACAATACGCAACTATTTGTGTAAAAAAGGCAGAAAAGGTATGTACATATTTGCATGCATATGCATAAAATATTTATGAGTGAGAGAAAACTAAATACATTAGTTGAGAAGTCAACAGGTTAACTGGATAAAAGATAATAGGGAAACCTCACTGCATACACTTTTGTACTTACTTTTTATTGAGATATTATTTATATACCATAATATTTACCCTTTTGAGGTGTACATGTCACTGGTTTTTAGTATACTCACCAAGTTGTACAGTCATTACATTATCTAATTCTACAACATTTCCATCACCCCAAAAAGAAACCTTACACCCATTAGCAGTCACTTTCCACTGTCCCCTCACCTATTCTCCCCTCTCCCCCAAAGCCCCTACCAACCATTAATCTGCTTTCTGTCTCTACGGAATTGATGACTCCGGATATTTAATATACATAGAACCATGCAATATGTAGTCGTTCTGAGCTAGCATTTTTTTCACTTAGCTTGTTTTCAAGATTCATCCATGTTGTAGCATATACTTGAACTTTGTTCCTTTTTATAACTATGTAATATTGTGTTGCATAAAACCACATGTGGTTTACCTATTCATCAATTGATGACTAGCTGTTTCTTAAAATTTTAAAGTATTAAAACATACTATCCATTCAAAAACCAAGAGACACATCTCAGATACAAAGACAAATACAGATTCAAAGTAAAAGGGTAGAAATTGATACTCCACACAAATGGTATCCAGAGAAAAGCCTATGTATTCATACTTATATCAGACGAAACAGACTTCAGAATATAAAAAGTGACAAGAGACAAGAATGGACATTTCACAATGATAAAGGAGACAATACAACAAGAAGACATAACAAGGATCAATATATCTGCCCCCAATCAAGGAGCACCGAAATATACAAAGCAATTACTAACAGAACTAAAGGGAGAAATTGACCAAAACATAGTTATAGTAGCGGACCAAAATACATCATTGAAAGCTATGGATAGATCATCCAAAAAGAAAAGTAAGGAAATATCAGTCTTAAATGACATATTAGACCAAATGGACACAATTGACATTTATAGAGCACTTCATCCTGGAACACGAGACTACACATTCTCTTCTACTGTACATGGAACATTCTCAAAGATAGATCATACGTTGGTACATAAAACTAGCCTCAGCAAGTTTAAGAACATTGGAATCATACCAAGCATATTCTCTGATCACAAGGCTTTGAAATTGGATCTCACTGCAAAAAGAAAGCAGGGAAAACCACAACTATGTGAAGACTGAAAAACATGTTATTGAAGAATGACTAGGTCAAAGAAAATGAAAGTAGAGATCACAAGATACATAGAAACAAATGAGAGTGAAAATACATCCTATCAAAATTATTGGGATGCAGTAAAAGCAGTAATAAGAGGGAAATCATTACAGGCCTATCTCAACAAACAAGAATAATCCCAAATAAACAACTGAACATTACACCTTAAAGAACTAGAAAAAAAAAGATCAAATGAAACCAAAAGTCAGCAGAAGGAAGGAAATAATAAAAATCAGAGCAGAACTAAATGAAATAGAGAACAAAAAGACAACAGTAAACATTAATGCAACAAAGAGCTGATTCTTTGAAAAGATTAATAAAATTGACAAACCCTTGGCTAGACTCACTAAGATAAAAAGAGAAACGATACAAATAAACAAAATCAAAAATGAAAGAGAAGTTACCACAGGTACCACAGAAATACAAAGGATCATACAAGGATACTATGAAGGACTATATGCCACCAAATTCAATAACTGAGAAGAAATGGACAAGTTCTTAGAAACATATAGTCTTCCTAGACTAAATCATGAAGAAATGGAAAATCTAAACAGACTGATCAACAGAAAGGAAATTGAAACAATCATGTAAAACCTTCCCAAAAGCAAAAGTCCAGGACCTGATGTCTTCACTAGTGAATTCTACTAAACATTCAAAGAGGATCTAATATGTGTTCTCTTCAAACTCTGCAAAAAAAAAATTGAAGAAGAGGCAACATATTTTATGAGGCAAACATTACACTGAAACCAAAACCTGGTAAGGATAAAACAAAAAAGAAAATTACAGACCAAAATCTCTGATGAATATAGATGCAAAAATCCTAAACAAAATTCTGGCAAATGGAATGCAGCAATACATTAAAAAGATTATTCATCATGACCAAGTGAGGTTTACCCAGGGACACAAGGGTGGTTCAACATTCGCAAATCCATCAATGTGGTACATCACATAAACAAATTAAAGGACAAAAATCATATGATTATATTAATTGATGCAGAAAAAGCATTTGACAAGATACAACATCCGTTTATGATTAAAACACTTAATAAAATAGGTATAGAGGGAAAACACCTTAACGTAATAAAGACCATATATGACAAACCCTCAGGTAATCTCACAATTAATGATGAAAAACTGAAGCTCTTGCTCTACGTTCAGGAACACGACAGGGCTGTCCCCTATCACCTCTGCTTTTCAACATAGTGTTGGAAGCCCTCGCCAGAGCAATCAGGCAAGAGAAAGAAATACAAGGCATCCAAACGGGGAAGGAAGAAGTGAAATTGTCACTCTTTGCAGATGACATGGAAAACCCTAAAGACTCCACCAAAAAGCTATTAGAAACAATAAACGAATACAATAAAGTTGCCGGCTACAAAATCAACGTACAAAAGTCCATTGCATTCCTGTATACTAACAATGAAATCTCAGAAAAAGAAATAAAAAAAACAATTCCTTTTGCAATTGCAGCAAAAACAATAAAACGCCTAGGAACAAACTTAGCCAAGGATGTGAAAGACCTATATGCTGAAAACTACAAGATATTTTTAAAAGAAATTGAAGAAGACACAAAGAAATGGAAAGACATTCCATACTCATGGATTGGAAGAATCAACATATTTAAAATGGTCATATTACCCAAAGCAGTATACAGATTTAATGTGATCCCCATCAAAAACCCAATGGTATTTTTTAAAGAAATAGAACAAAAAATCATCAGACTTGTTTGGAACCACAAAAGACCCCGAATCGCCAAAGCAATCTTAAGAAAAAAGAACAATGCTGGAGGTATCACACTCACTGACTTTAGGTTGTAGTACAGGGCTACAATAATCAAAACAGCATGGTATTGCCAGAAAAAACAGACACATAGACCAATGGAATAGAACTTATTTCTGGAATAAGAAATAAGACCACATAAATATAGACAGATAATTTTGAAAAAGGAGGAAGAAACATACAATAAAGAAAAGACAGCCTCTTCAATAAATGGTGCTGGCAAAATTGGAAAGCACGTGCAAAAGAATGAAACTGGACTGCTATGTCACCATGTATCAAAATTAATTCAAAATGGATCAAAGACTTAAGCATAAGACCTGTAACAATAAACTGCATAAAAGAAAACATAGGTACTAAACGTATGGACCTTGAGTTCAAAGAGAATTTTAGGAATTTATCTCCAAAGGCAAGGGAAGTAAAAGCTAAAATAAAAGAACGGGACTATATCAAACTAAAAAGCTTCTGTACAGCAAAAGAAACCATCGACAAAATAAAGAGGCAACCAACTGAATGGGAGAACATTTTTGCAAACAGTGCCTCCGATAAGGGGCTAATATCCAAAATATGCAAGGAATTCAACAACAAAAAAACAAACAACCCAATTGAAAAATGGGCAGAGGACCGGAATAGACATTTCTCCAAAGAGGACATAGAAATGGCAAATAGACATATGAAAAAATGCTCAACATCACTAATCATCAGAGAAATGCAAATAAAAACCACAATGAGATAATCACCTCACCCCAGTTAGAATGGCTATCATCAACAAGACAAATAGTAACAAGTGTTGGAGAGGATGTGGAGAAAAAGGAACCCTCATACACTGTTGGTGGGAATGCAGACTGGTGCAGCCTCTGTGGAAGGCAGTGTGGAGGTTCCTCAAAAAATTACGAATAGAATTACCATATGACCCAGCAATCCCTCTCCTGGGTATCTACCAAAAAAATCTGAAAACATTTATACATAAAGACACGTGTGCTCCAATGTTCATTGCAGCTTTCTTTAAGGTGGCCAAGACACGGAAACAACCAAAATGTCTTTCGATAGATGAATGGATAAAGAAGTTGTGGTATATATACGCAATGGAATATATTCGGCGGTAAGAAAAGATGAAATAAGACCATTTGTGACAACATGGATGGACCTTGAGATTATAATGCCAAGCAAAATAAGTCAGAGTGAAAAAGCAGAGAACCATATGATTTCACTGATATGTGGTATATAAACCAAAAACAGCAAAAGAAGAAGATAAACAAATGAGAAACAAAAACACAGACAGAGACACAGACAATAGTTTAGTGGTTACCAGAGGGTAAGCGGGAAGGGGGTGGTAAATCAGGGTAAAGGGAATCAAATATATGGTGATGGAAGGAGAACTGACTCTGGGTGGTGAACATACAATGTGATTTATAGATGATATAATACAGAATTGTACACCTGAAATATATGTAACTTTACTAAAATTGTCACCCCAATAAACTTTAATTGAAAAAAAAATTATGCATTATGATCAAGTGTGGTTCATCCTAGGGGTACAAAGAGCGTTCAACATATGCAAATCGATCAATGTGATACACCATATAAACAAAATAAAAGAAAAAATCATGATTATATAAATAGATGCAGAAAAACATCTGACAAGATACAACATCCATTTATGATTAAAACACTTAATAAAATTGGTATAGAAGGAAAATACCTTAACATAATAAAGGCCATATATGACAAACCCTCAGCTAATAATCATAATTAATCGTGAAAAACTGAAGCTCTTCGCTCTATGTTCAGGAACAATACAGGGTTGCCCTCTATCACCACTACTATTCAACATAGTATTGGAAGTCCTAGCCAGAGAATCAGGCAAGAGAAAGAAATAAAAGGTATCCAAATGGGGAATGAAGACCTTAAATTGTCACTTTTTGCAGATGACATGATTCTTTATTTAGAAAACCCTAAAGACTGCACGAAAAGCGATTAGAATTGGTGGCCAGTTAGTTCAGCTGGTTAGAGCGCAGTTCTCTTAAAAACAAAGTTGGCAGTTCGATCCCTGGCAACAAGGGCCGCTCTGAGCTGCGCCCTCTACAACTAGATTGAAACAACTATGTGACTTGGAACTGATGGGTCCTGGAAAAACACTCTTACATAAATAATTTTTAAAAAAGCTATTAGAAACAATAAATGAATAGAGTAACATTGTTGCCTACAAAATCAATGTATAAAAATCTATTGCATTCCTATATACTAATAATAAAATCTCAAAAAGAAATTAAAAAAACAATTCTAAATCTGGAGGTATCACATTCCTTGACTTCAGCTTATACTACAGAGCAACAATAATCAAAACAGCATGGCAGTGGCAGAAAAAAAGACACACAGGCCAATGGGATGGAATTGAGAACCCAGAAATAAGCCCACATAAATATGGACAATTTTTGACAAAGAAGCAAAAAACGTACAATGGAGGAAAGACAGCCTCTTCAATAAATGGTGCTGGCGGAATTGGAAAGCCACATCAAAAGAATGAAACTAGACTGCTATCTGTCACCATGTACCAAAATTAACTCAAAATGGGTCAAAGACCTAAATATAAGACCTGAAACAATAAACTCCATAGAAGACAACATAGGTACTAAACTTATGGACCTTGGGTTGAAAGAGCATTTTATGAATTTGACTCCAAAGGCAAGGGAAGTAAAAGCTAAAATAAAAGAATGGGACTGTATCAAACTAAAAAGCTTCTGCACAGCAAAAGAAACCATAGACAAAATAAAGAGGCTACCAACTGAATGGGAGAAGATATTTGCAAACAACACCTCCGATAAGGGGCTAATATCCAAAAAATATAAAGAACTCATACAACTCAACAACAAAGAAACAAACATTCCATTTAAAAAATGGTCAGAGGACCTGAACAGACACTTTCCCAAGATGACATAAAGATGGCCAACGGATATATGAAAAAATGCTCAACTTCCCTACCTATTCGGGAAATGCAAATCAAAAGTACAATGAGGTATCACCTCACATTTGATAGAATGTCTATCATCAACAAGACAAATAATAACAACTGTTGGATAGGCAGTGGAGAAAAAGGAACCCTCATACAGTGTTGGTGGCAATGTAAATTAGTACAGCAGCTATGGAAGGCAGTGTGGCAGTTCCTCAAAAAAATAAGAATAGAATTACCATATGACCCAGCAATCCCTCTCCTGG
Source organism: Rhinolophus ferrumequinum (assembly GCF_004115265.2). Taxonomy (NCBI): domain Eukaryota; kingdom Metazoa; phylum Chordata; class Mammalia; order Chiroptera; family Rhinolophidae; genus Rhinolophus; species Rhinolophus ferrumequinum. The sequence goes on along the minus strand of NC_046284.1, from coordinate 23,441,113 downwards.
GTATTTGTCCCCAAAATCTGAAAACCTTTATCCATAAAGATATATGTACTCTGATGTGCATGCAGATTACATTATTTATGGTGGCCAAGACATGGAAACAACTAAAGTGTCCTTTGATAAATGCTTGGATAAAGAAGATGTGGTATATACAGTGTTTCCCCAAAAATAAGACCTAGCTGGACAATCAGCTCTAATGCGTGTTTTGGAGCAAAAATTAATATAAGACCCGGTCTTATTTTACTATAACATAAGACCGGGTCTTATAATATAATGTAATATAATATAATATAATGTAATATAATATAATATAATATAACCTAATATACACAATATAATAACGGGTCTTATACTAATTTTTGCTCCAAAACAGGCATTAGAGCTGATTGTCTGGCTAGGTCTTATTTTGGGGAAACACAGTATATACACATTGGAACACTGCTCTGCCATAAGAAAAGATGAAAAAGTACCATTTGCGACAACGTGGATGGATCCTGAGATTATTATGCTGAGCGAAATAAGTCAGACAGAAAAAGTCGAGAACCATGATTTCACTGATATGTGGTATATAAAACTGGAAGCAACAAAAGAACAAGACAAACAAATGAAGAAACAAAAACTCATAGACAGAGACAATAAGTTAGTGGTTACCAGAGGGTAAGGGGGAAAGGGGTGATAGATGAGGGTAAATGGAGTCACATATATGGTGATGGAAAGAGAACTGACTCTGGGTGGTGAACACACAATATGATATATATATAGATGATGTATTACAGAATTGTACACTTGAAATCTGTGTAAGTTCACTAACAATTGTCACCCCAATAAACTTTAATTAAAAAAATAAAAAAAGGAAAAAGGAAAAGAAACAATCCCTTCATATAAAGCAAAATACTATTAATAATAATAATTTTTTTAAAAAAAACATCAAGTAAATCATGTATGAAGAAGAATAAAGTATGGAAAAGTTTGTTGGTGATTTGCCAGAGGACTCAAGATTAGATTATACTAATGGCTAAGATTTATTAAGCAAAATATACAGAGAAAAACAGCAGGAAAAATATACCCATCAAAGTCCAGAGAAGCTTAGCACTGTCTTCCAATATCCTTCCTTATCTGAAGCCACACAGGACATGCTTCCCCCCATCTTTAGCATGATATACACAGCTGTCTCTGATCTCATCTCCTACTGCTCCCCCACCTTCATCCCTATACTTCAGGCACCCCAATGACCTTGATTTTCGTCAAACACACCAGGGTTACTCGTGCTTTGGGGCCTTTGCTGCTGCTGTTCTCTTTGCCTGGAATGTTCTCAGAAATCCTCAGTAACTCACTCCCTTACTTCGTTTACACCTCTAATCAAAGTTCACCTCATTAGAGAGGCCTTCCTGACAATTTTACCTAAAACAGCAGTGCCTGCCATTCTTTGTATCCTTTCCCTGCTTCATTTTTCTTCACACCTGACAATATTTCAGTAACCTGAACATTTACTTCCTTTTTGCCTGCCCCTCCTCCAACTAGACTGTCTGCTCCATGGGGGCAGAGACTGTTTCCATTTCATTGCTAGATCCTATGCCTACCACAATGCCTGGCGCACAATAGGTGCTCAGTAGGTACTTGTCCAGTGAATGAATGAATGAACAAATGAATGAGTGAATCAGATACAGATGTAGCCACTGAGTGGAGAGGGACAAGGAAGGTGTTTGGAGCACAATAAGATTCCTTAGTCTCAGCTCCAGGCTGTAGAGAAAACTAAACTCTTAAGTTTTCTCTCAGGACTTGAGTATGCAAATATTATATTTACTATTATAAAATTTATTTTACAGAGATGATTTTGGTTTCCCTTTAGAGGCTAGCCCTAACAAGGTTTTCTTTCTCTTTCTTTCTTCCTCCCGTCCCTCCCATCTTTTCTGATTAGAAGTAATGCATTTGTAAATGAAAGTGTAAACAATGCAGAAAGGACTAAAGCAGAAAGTGAAAGTCCTCTGGACTGGAGGTTGGGGTGTGTGAGCTCATTGTGGCAGGGACAGCTGAAACACAGCAGCTGCATCAGAGAAGTTGTATCAATAGGGCTCATAAAATATCTCCACGGATAAACTGGCCACCTCAGACTGTCTTGCTCTGCTGTTTATGTCCTTTCTCTATTTTTCTAAGAAAATATTTCTTGTGTTTGTATTTTTTTATTCGTAAAACTCATTGTATATTAAAATAATACTCTTTTTTCTGTCATATATGTCACAGTTTTTTCCAAATTACTGCTTGTCTTCTAACTTTGTGGTGTTTTCTGCTGTTCAGGTATGATTTTTATTGTGTGGTCAGTTCTAATAATCCTTTGCCTTTATTGATTCTGCCTTTGATAGCATGCTTAGCATGTCTTTCCCATCCAGGATTATAAAAGTGTTCACCTACACTTTCTTCTAGTATTGTCATGATTTAATTTAATTTTCCATGTTTAAATTTTCAGGGTACTTAGAATTTATTTGGTGAAAAAAAAACAGACATGTGATGATGAGTGCTTATGATGAGCCAGGCCCTGTTCTTAGCACCTTACTTGGATCACCTCATTTGAATGCTAAATAACTCCAGAGGTTAGTAGGATCTTTGTTTTCACAGGCTAGGGAACATAGGAACAGGGAGGTTCTGTACTTATTCAAGACCACATAGGTGGGAAAACCTAGGCCATCCAATGGTAAAGCCTACACAGGATTATTGTAAGGATAGGAGTCAGCATGTGAAAAGTTTCTGGAATATAGTAGGCAGTCAATAGAAGGTAGAGTTTTTTATTATTATTATTACTGCATAGTTGTCATAAACATAATTTTTGATGGCTGCATATTATTTAAAGTTTTGGTATGTTTTAAATTAAGTATATTTCTAAAATATTATTCCTTCACATGTATGAAAATCCTTTGGAATTCTATGGAACAAATGAACCTTTTTTTAAAAGAAACAGTTGTCATTAAAAGAAATTTTGCGAGGACGTACACCAACATGTGAAGAGTTTCAATTGCATTAAAAAAAATGTCTATCTCTGTATCACAGTTTTCTAGAAAGGGTGTGTTTTTATTTTGTGATCAGAAAAATAGCCACAACAACGGGCAGGCATATTTTTAAGTCTATGAATGGGAGATCAGGCAGTAGCTAGAGATTTTTTTTTTTTTTTTTTGGTAACCTGGGAAGAACATGAAGCTAATAGGAAGGATAAATGGAGGGAGTGGTTGGCTCTCCAGGATCATCAAGGGGGAGTGAGTGAAGGAGTGTGGTCTGCAAGGAGGCAGGAGGTAAGGTAAGGTTTATGCGGCATATGTCCAGTTATATGAGAGAGCAAGACTGGAAGGAAGCACATAGTAATGGTGGTACAAATAGTGGGGGTGACATTTTATTTACATTTTGTTACATCTTATTTTTATTCTTCTGGATGATTTAAAAATTTTCTTTTGTATTTTCTTTTCCCTTCATAAAGATGCATAACTTTTATAATGGGGAGGGGAAATATTATTTATAATGAAAAAAAAGGCAGAAAATCTTTTTTCCAGATGCAGGAGGATCATGAGTTAGAGGTAGCCAGGGGGACTGACTCCAGCGCAGGGGCCACCCCACAGGAGCATGGGCCAGGGACATGCACATCACAAAACTTCTTGGGCTTGCCATTCTCCAGTGTTCTTTCTTTCTGGTAGCCTGCTGCTACTACTTTCTATTTCATACCCTTGGTCTATTTTCCCCTCCCTCCCTTTCTTGGTTGACTATAATTATAAAAGTTCACTACCCATCATTTTTAAGATGGACAACTGTTCACATTTTGATAGGGTGCCTATTGTGATGCCCCTTACAATCAATGACATGTCGTAGGGGATAAAGCATAAATGAAGAAGATATTATCAATTTTCACAAAAGGAAAACTGATCACTTTACAGCAGAGAAACCTAGCAGACACCATCTTAACCAAGTGATTATACGTAGTTAACATAACGAGTGATAAGATACACAAACATCATGTACTCTCGGATACAGTGCACATCATTTCTGTGGTTTTCTTGCCAAAAATGCATGACCTCAATCAAATCATGAGAAAACATTTGATAAACCCAAATTGAGAGGCATTCTACAAAATAACTGACCAGTACTCATCCAAAATGTCAAGGTAATGAAACATAAACAAAGACTGGGGAACCATCACAGATTGAGGGAGTCTAAGGAGACATGACAAGTAAATACCGTGTGGGATCCTGCATTGGATTCTGGAACAGAGAAAGGACATTAGTGGGAAAATTGATGAAATTCAAATAAGGTCTCTAGTTTAGTTAACATTGTACTAGAGTTAATTTCCCAGTTTTCATAACTGTACTATGTATGGTACATAAATTGTTGACATTACAGGAAGCTGGGTGAAGGGTATGCAAAAATTCCCTGTACAATTTTTGTGTAAGTTTAAAATATTTCAAAATAAAAAGTTTAAAAAGTGAGGCTGAGCTATCAATATGTATTTAAATACTAATTGTAATTACATTTTTCTTTCAAAAGAGGTTTTTGAATTATCCAAAATAGCATTGACTTTTTACCAAAGATATTTCCTTTCTAAGTTCAGTATCATAGAAAATAGAGATCCTTAAGCAGAATGTTATTTTCCTTGAGTCTCAGAATGACAGGGGCTGCCTGTGTGTCTTTATAGTGCAGGCAGACCTCTCAGATAGAGTGCATAAATGGTTCTAAATCTTGCATAATTCAGTGACTCCTGGGATTATTTTGCTAGGATTCTTCTGCTCCTGGTAAGTTTTTCCTTAGCAAACAGGGATGAGGTAAATATTCAATAAAAATAATCAAATTTTAAACTAGTAAAAACTGCTATGACTAGTGATACTAGTACACAATATACTGATAATTCAGGATAATTTGACCTAAAATGATAGATTCTCATTCATATGTCTATAGAACAAGTTTCACTAGTGAAAATATGCTTGTGATCATATGTGATGTTTGATGACAGTCTGGAGCTGTTTTATGTGCATTCTTCAGCCATTTCAAATATTTTAGGAATGTATATGGGTTGACATGACTATTCTCTGACTATGCCTGCTGCTAAGGCCTTTCACTAGAACTTTTTGTTACAAAACTTCCCAAAGTGGTGAGTCACGTGGGCAGATGTGATGGGTATTGATCTGTCATAATGAAATAATGACAGCATTTATAGTTTTTCTGGAAAACAGGTGGTTGATATCACCCTGCTTCAAGTATGGAGGGGAATGTTCAAGACATCATGACATTGTTGAAGCAGAATACATGAAGATAACAATCTTGCTTATGATAATAATCACAGAGATTCCAAGTTGGTATTTTTAGTCATGACCTTTTGTTAACTCCCAAGGACATTCACTAAAAATATCAACCTAGATCAATGGCAAGCTATAATATCAAGAAATTGGTGCAGAATGGGTTAAGCAATATTTGGAGAGAAATTCTGAAATTGTGTCAAGCAGAGTAGGCAACTGAGTTAAAAACAGCTGCATAACAACATAACATGATACTTTTATGTAGCTGGAAATTAATCTGTGGGCTGCACTGTCTAGAGCTCTATCTGAAGAAGGTGCAACCTTCATCACTGAACACTCAACATTCAAGGAATAATGGGCATAGCACTTCAGTGCAATGCACAATTAGCTGCCAAGCTTGCCCTCCTTATTTTCATAACATCCCCTCATTATGAGGTCAGTATAGGACATTATATCTATTGTGCCTATTATGAAGGCAAAGAACCATCACCATCTGGCAGAGAACCTAGTGCTAATGGAGTCCTCACAAAAAGAAAACACAAACAAACAAACAAACAACCCCCCCAAAAAAAACCCCAAAAAAACCCCGCAGCCCCAAACTCATCAAATGATTGTTTCCGTTATTTAACCACTCACGAAAGAAGAAACACTATACAGATACATTTCAAAGGTGTTTCAATTATACAAACTCAAGGGGGGTAGCATATGTTGCACTAACCATTGAGGTATGTTATTTGTGTATTACATATATGATAGTACAACCCATATAGGTCAATTACCCTCAACTTATCATGAATAAGGAATGGTATAAAAGAAGAGCACTATACAGCTTTTATGCAGACATGGAAATATGATGAATGTGCTACCTAAATAGCAAATCAATTAATTGTTTAAAAGCATTGTATATTTGAAATATTAAGGTTTTCATTAAAATTTGAAAATGTAACAATTATGTAAATTGTCTATATCCTGTGTGGTTGGTCATTAAGATAGTAACATAATATAAAAATTATTTTAAAGACACTGAATGCAGTGAGTAGATAGTATATTTAAATAATTACATGGCTTACTAATATTCATTGGCCATTATCTATATAGTTTCTGAATTAAACATTTTCCAAGCTTTAAAGAGGTAGTGCTGTATGTATTTTGTTAACCATCACTTTCCATATTATTTTTCCTCAGAATGTTTCCTTTACGGCATTTTATTGCCTTTAAATGGGGGATCTGACCTGAAGTATATCAATGATTAGGAAGATCATAGTATATCTCCTTTTACCAGATGCCTGGAAAGATAGAATTTACAAACTCTGTATCAAAGAATAAACCATAAAAACTGATACTTCGCTTGAAGATATAACATTACAATCATGGCAACTAGACCGTGCCATATACATTTGCAACATGAGTTTGAGTTTTAAATAATAAACCCTTACTAAATAGAATTGTTTTGAAGACTCCTAAAAAAAATCTTAGTTAATGGTAAGAAGATAACTCTCATTTAATTCACTTTTATAGTGATACATGGATTTTCATTTATGTTATCTTATTGGAATCTCCACAATAATCATGGAGGTTAAGTAGAGGATAATTACCCATCTGTTAGAGATGAAGTAACTCAAGCTTTGTCAGATTAAGTAGCTGAGGTCAGCAGTGGGACTTGGACTGTACCCCAGAGCTCCTGAAACAACATATGTAAAGTGCCTAGTGCAGTGCCAGACTCTTCTATATGGACTGAATGAAAGACACCTTCCCCCACCCCAACTAACCCAGTGCTCTTTTCTACTTCATTGCACTGCCCAGTCCTGCAGCAGTAGATTTGAATAATACACGAAATAATTGTAGATAAAATGTGAAATGAAGAAAACAGAATAAGCCCCTCAATCCTAATATCTGCTGCAAATAAAAGCAATCCAGACATTTTCAATAGTAGGAATTACCATTATCTTTATGATAACAAGTATCCATTCTTGAATTGGAATGATCTGCAACAAAAACTAGTAACCACAAAATAAGTAAAACTACTTAAGTAGGATATCACTTGATAAAATGTTTTCCAAAGAAAAGATCACATGAAGGAAAACATCTCTATTAGCCAATGCATCCATAAATAAAAATGTTAATGAGGTAAAACTGGTTATGATGAGGATAAAACAACATCAAGAAATTGAAAAGGTTCTTAGTAAGCTTAATTCATTTTGACATATTTTGAAAGAAAAATCTTGAATGCATCCTAGCAAATCTTATTAATTAAACCAGGAATCTATTACTTTACTTCTATACTTTATTTTGTACATATTTATCCTTAATTTAAGGATAACTATGAATAAAACATGAAAATCAGTGCATTTTCTTGTTCTGCAATCATATATGTTCTATTCTACATAATATCTCATTTGCTCCATATTTTGTTTATCCTCTAATACATAATATTAGGGTTTGATGACCTTGATGATAGAACTTTCCTTATCAAATGTAGTCACAAATCTGAAATTGGTCAATAAGTAGTTTAGGAAGAGAAAACTAGTGAACCTACTTTTGTAACAATATATTTAAGTTAAACATTCAAAATATACTTTGACTAAGAAACTTCAAAATGCCATAATTTTCTTTCTGGGTAGTGAGATTTTCATCTTATACTTTCTTGGTCTGACTTTATTTATCTTCTGAAAGCTGACTGGTCCCTGTCAAGTGTATTTTGATAACATAGATAATAAGCCATAATTCAGTAAAAGGCTTCTCTGTGGTTATATGATGATTATGATCACTGAATTCAAAGCCTAAATCGTACACAAAGAAGTATGGCAAGGCTGCAATTTCTCATTCCTACAAAAATTCTTGAAATTTTTTTCTTTAAGTCTGTCTCTCTTGATCAGTGGACTTTGATGGGGTGGGATTTAGTCTGGCTTAGTTCTACAAACACAAAGTCTCCATCCTGTCTTAAAGAACAAACAAAAGTTAACCACTTTCATGCTCTTATTAACTTTACCGATTTCAAAGCAGTCATATTTCAGAAAAACAGAAATCAATAGATTTATATTCAACATGATGCACATTTAGATGAGACTCACCTTTAAAGAATCAAAACAAGCCACCACACGACCATTTTCCACATGGCAAACTCTTGGTGGATGGGCAAACTTGCAGTCGACATCAGCTCGAGAGCAAGTTCCTCTCTGAAATTCTCTACAGACTTCTAAAGTCAGCCACTTGGTATCACGAACCAGGGTAACATTGACAGCCGTCATATTGAAAGCAAAATTAAAATCAAGTGCACCCTCTCTAGGGCAGTATTACTGCTCTTGCTGAAAGATTAAAAATGAGCTCAAACTAAATATAAGGAGATCACAGTTTGCTTTGGTGAAATGTTGTTTTTGGTTTTGTTTTGGTTTAGTTTGTTTTTGTTAGCACTTAGGTTTTCATTTAAGTTAAATTTGGTTTAGTCAAACAAAAAGCCAATCATAAAATAAAAAGTGTATCAGAATAACTAAAATTCAAATTAGAGACCAAACCCTAAGAAGGCAACTGTAAAGGTTAAGATATTGAATGTTTTATTTTTTCTTCTGCCAAAGTTACTTCAAATAACTGGTAGACTTTTAAAAGAATTCTGTTCTCCAGTTGATGTTTTCAATTATTCTTGCAAAAAGCATATGCTGTTGTCGGCCCTTCAATTTGTGGAATAGTCTCAGTTCAAGGGGAGAAAAGTTTTTCTATTTCTTGGCTTTAAAGATTAAGATTGGTAAGGATGGTACAACTATAATTTTTTTTTTTTTTTGCTGTAAAATCGGGAAGAGGAAAATCGACTATGAAAAACTGAGACTCAAAGAAAAAAAAGAATGGATATTTGCTGAAAGTGAACTACAAGCACACCAGGTTTTTTTTTTTTTGGGGGGGGGGTTGGTAGGAAAAGGGGTTTGTAAAGAAATAGCTGTAGAGTGAAATCCAATCAGCAGAGTTTTCAGAAAATACACTTTTTCAGAAACCTGCAATAAAAAATAAAATAAAATTAGCTAATATAATACAATGTTTCTGATTTAAACCCTAGATTTGGAAAAGAAGTAACCATATCCTATTTAAAACAGGAAGCATCTACATACTGACAACACAACACAGTACAGTCAGCCATTGTCAATATAATGGGCATTTCCCAGTGTAGAACTGTGCATAGTAAAAGAAAATAACCTTTTCCTTATTAACAGTAAATAACAGTAGATTTACTGTTGCAGTACAACACCCAGCAACAACCCATGGGGAAAAAAGAGAATGCTTCATTTTGATCTGTTTTGGGGCAGAAATTCATTTTGGGGTCCACTGCACAGAAAACGCTAGAGCCTGACATGACAGCCCCTTATGCAGTCATGATCCACCTGTATGTCTCCAGCTTTCAGAGGTTACCAAAGACTTGTCTTTAAACTGGCTTTACTATGTTCTGATCGTAGGCTTGATTATCTGCTGTCAAAATCCAGAAAACAGTAATTGGTAAGAAAATTTAAGTTGCTCTAGGAGGGAACTCTGTGTGTGTATTTGAAATTTTGTTGCTGATGATCACATAAAATGGTCATGACATAACTAGCTGGAGACCCACTGCAAATGAGATAGCAAAGAGGATGATGGAAATGTAAAATGTGCTTCAGGTAAAGAAATCCTTTGAAAAGATGCTAGATTTTATTTTCTCTGTATGCACTATTAGTTATTAGTTTCTATGAAGGGATATTGGGATAACTCAGAAGGAGGTTTCAGCCTATATATATAAGTGAGACAGAAAGCACTGTTCACTCATACATTAAATACTCTGCAGCTTTAAGGTTTGCAGTTTAACCCAGTGTCAACCAGCAACAACTTCAAGCAACTCAGCTGATAAGACAGATGAAAGGTTAATTTATTGGCATTGAGCCCAGAACACATACCGAAATAACAGGGATTTTTCTGAAGCTAAAGTAAGCTTGGAGTACCAGACAAATCAACTAATTGTTAACTTCATCAAAAATAGAATTAAAGTTCTTGAAAACATCTCATTTACTTTTTAAAACAATATCTTCAATAACTTTATAGAATCTAAATCTATTAGTTCTTTCCACATTCAAGATGAAGCTCAATAGCACCTAAGTATTCAGATACCATTGGTAAATTAAGTATCTAGAAAATTCACACAAGCTTATCCATTCAAGAGGAAAATGTGCTTCTCTGAGTCATTCATGGAAATCTTTCTAAAATGTATTATATGTAGCTTTGCCTTCTTAGAAAATACTGAACAAAATTTGGTCAAGTTGAAGACTTGAGGTCATAAATGTCTTGGGAAGTATTATAGTTCTCCTCCTTCAGTGGTAGATTATTGTCATTTCTGTTACTTCTCTTTCTGCCACAATATCTGCCATAGTGGACTGTCTGTCTCCCTTCTGGAAAATATAATAGCCAATCATGAATGTTGAATAAGAGTTACTCACTAAGTGAGAGGCCTAAAGGAGCAAAGTGCAAGGCTTTCATGCAGAAGGTCTACACTGCTTTTACGGGTTTGGGGGCCCTTTCGCAATAAGTTACATGCAGGACCATGTTCTAGAGGGCGAAGGTTGTCAGGCAAATGACCTCCAGAAAAACATTTAAAATATATATATGTTTTTTTTAAAATAGCTGGATGCGGGAAATGCATATGAAAACCACAATGTGATATCACTTCACACCCATTTGGATGGCTACAATAAAAAAGAGAAAAATTGGAACTGTCATACATTGCTGGTGGGAATGTAAAATAGTGCAGCTGCTGTGGCAAACGGTCTGACAGTTCCTCAAAACGTTAAACATTTACCATATGACCTAGCACTTCTACACCTAGGTATTTACCCAAAGAATTGAAAGCAGGGTCTCAAAGAGATATTTTTACACTCATGTTCATAGCAGCACTGTTCACAATAGCCAAGAGATGGGAAAAACTCAAGTGCCCATCAATAGATGAATGGATAAACAAAATGTGATATATCCACAAAAAAGAATACTATTCCACCATCAAAAGTAATGAAGTCCTGATACATGTCACAACATGAATGAACTTCGAAAACATTATGTGAAATGGAAGAAGCCAGTCAGTCACAAGGGCCACATATTGTATGGTTCCATTTATATTAAATATCCAGAATAGGCAATCATAGTCAGAAAGCAAAGTAGTGGTTGTGAAAGCCTGGGAGAGGGCAGAAAGTAGAGTAACTTCTTTTTATTTTTTTTAATATATTAATATATATATATATATATATATTTAATATTTTTACTTTTTTTTTTTTTAAAGATTTTATTGGGGAAGGGGAAAAGGACTTTATTGGGGAACAGTGTGCACTTCCAGGACTTTTTTCCAAGTCAAGTTGTTGTCCTTTCAATCTTAGTTGTGGAGGGTGCCATTCAGCTTCAAGTTCTCCTTTCAGTCTTAGTTGTGGAGGGCCCAGCTCAGCTCCAGGTCCAGTTGCCATTGTTAGTTGCAGGGGACACTGCCCACCATCCCTTGCGGAAGTTGAGGAATCGAACTGGCAACCTTGTAGTTGACAGGATGCGCTCCAACAAACTAAGCCATTTGGGAGCTCAGCAGCAGTTCAGCTCAAGGTGCCATGTTCAATCATAGTTGCAGGGGGCAGAGCCCACCATCCCTTGCAGGACTCAAGGAATTGAACTGGCAACCTTGTGGTTGAGAGCCCACTGGCCCATGTGGGAATCAAACCAGCAGCTTTCGGAGTTAGGAGCATGGAGCATTAACGGCCTGGCCCCTAGGGTAACTTCTTAATGAGTAGGAGGTCTCCATTGGGGATGATTAAAATATTCCGGAATTAGATAGTGGTGATGGTTGCACAATTTTTGAATATACTAAAATCCATTCACTACCTTGTACACTTTAAATGGGTGAACTGGATAGTATGTGTATTATATATTAATAAGGTTATTATATTTTTAACTGTCTACAGAGACATGACAACCAAAAAGAAAGCCTTGTGAGTGATAGTACTGGTTACTCCAATCTTGCTTACATTCTCCTGAGACACAAATACTTCTAAGTAGTGCTATTAAGTTGAATTTCAAGAGTAAATTAGTTCCCATACTGTACATGACTTAGCATATAACGGAAAGTACTCTAAAAGAGTATATTCTGTGAGTTTGTAAGTTTATATTAAAAAACATTAAAATTATTAAAATTTAATCCTACAACTGAATTATATAGGCTGTTTGAACACATTTGAAAGAAAAATAACCCCAAAAGAAATATATCATTTGAGGAGACATCATCAAAATGGCGGTGTGAGGTGAGCCTCTGTAAAGCGCCCCTGCAATTTACAACTAATCGAACAACAATAACTCCACAAAGGACTCCCTGCACAGCAGACAGGCAAGACGAAGAGGCCCACTACTGAATTCACCTCAAGGTGAGCGAATCGCGTGAGCAGGACAGGAGGGAAGGGAGAAGTGCGGTGACGGAGCGCGCGGGCACAGAACACAGACCTAGCTGAGTGCTCCGAGCTCGCTGCATCCCAGAACTACTGCAGCTGCAGGAGAGGGAAGAACTCGGACTGCTAGGGCTCCGCTTATGGCCCACAGGGCGGACGGAGCAGCATATAACACGGCTGAACCCAACGCTCACGGCAGAGATCTCTGAGAAAAGACTGAGGGAAGAAGGCTGAAAACGGTGGTTTAAGACCTCACTGCCGAACAGAGAACAGAAGCCTTAGGAACTGAGACTAGCCGCCCCCTCCTTACCCTACCAGAGCTCGCCCAACCCCCACCTGCCCAATGCTAGAAGCGGAACAGTAGCAGTGTCAGATTAAAGAACAGAATATTTGCTGTTATGAGAACTGTGGACCGCAGACACAGATTCGTAGCCAAACTAGTTCCGGAAAAGGGGAGGGAGCTGTGGAAGCAGGACCGGCTGTGGTGGTGGTCACCACCATTGCTCTTGGCGACCTCTCACAATTCACCCCATCCCTGGCCCCACCTATCTGGGTGGATCCCTGCAGTAAAGAGAACTGCTGAAACACATGGGCTCTGAATCTGGTGCAGGAAGAGCTTTGGAACTTCAAAAGCTGTCCACATACCCACACGGACACTGCGCCCTGTGACCCAGGAGAACTATTAACAGAGGAGAAGCCCGTCTCCCAGGGAATCCCCCCCATCGTGTGAGAAGCTGGAATAGTGCAGAGAAAACATAGCACTACCGTGTGAGAGAGGAAAAAAAAAAAACGCTGCAGTCAGAGAGAAAATTAAACATTCTACCAACAAGTACTGGAAAACAAAAGAAAGACCTCTTCCTATCAACCTGATGCAAAAGCTACTCCTATAGATGTCAAGGAAGAGAAATAATAAATCAGTAATTGCCATGAATAACCAAGGCAACAGGACAGCTCAGAAAGAAAGTGAAAAGTGTCCAGAAAAGGAACTTAAAGATATGGAAATATGTGACTTAAATGACAGATAATTCAAGATTGCAGTTCTGAAAAAACTCAATGAGATGCAAGAAAACACAGAAAGGCAGTTTAATGAACTCAGAAACACAATCAAAGAACAACATGAGCATTTTACAAAAGAGATTGAAAATTTAAAAAAGAACCAAAGAGAATTTCTGGAGATTAAGAACTCAATAGAAGAAAAGAAGAAGAAAATAACCAGCTTACGTAGTAGAGTTGACAAGATGGAGGAAAGAATCAGTGACATCGAAGATAGAAACCTGGAAATTACACAGATGGAAGAAGAAAGAGACTTGAGACTTAAAAGAAATGAAAGAACTCTACAAGAACTTTCTGAATCCATCAGAAAGAGCAATATAAGAATAATGGGCATACCAGAAGGAGAAGAAAGAGGGAAGGGCACAGAGAATATATTCAAACAAATTATTCATGAGAACTTCCCAAACTTATGGACAGAACTGGAACCTCAAAACCAGGAAGCAAATAGAACACCTAATTACCTCAATCCCAACAGGCCTTCTCCAAGGCACATTGTATTGAAGCTGTCTAAAATCAACGACAAAGAAAGAATCCTCAAGGCAGCCAGGGAAAAGAAGATGGTAACCTACAAAGGAAAGACCATTAGATTATCATCAGATTTTTCAGCAGAAACTCTACAAGCCAGGACAGAGTGGAACCAAATATTCAAACTATTGAAAGAGAGAAATTATGAGCCAAGAATAATATATGCAGCAAACATATCCTTTAGATATGAAGGAGGAATAAAGACCTTTCCAGACATACAGAAGGTGAGGGAATTTTCTAATACAGGACCTGCACTACAAGAAATAATAAAGGAGGCAATTCGACCAACATCAACAGGGACAATTTGTGGCAACCAAAACATAAAAAGGGGGAGAGTAAATGCCTGAACCGGAATATGGGAATGGAGAAAGTAAGCGTGCTGTAGAGAATGCAATACTCTAAATATCAAACTTTCTTTTACATAAACTTACGGGTAACCACTCAAAAAAAATCCAGAACTGCAATATATACTGTAATAAAAGAAGAAACAGAGGGAAACATCATAGAATACCAACACACAGAAATATAGACAACAACAAAAAAGTAAAGAAACAATGGAGACACAGCCTTACAAGAAAACTAAAGATAGAATGACAGGAAATCCTCACATATCAATAATCACCTTAAATATAAATGCACTGAACTCACCAATAAAAAGGCACAGAGTAGCAGATTCGATCAAAAAACTAAACCCAACAATATGCTGTCTCCAAGACACGCATCTCAACTACAAGGACAAGCAAAGACTCAAAGTGAAAGGGTGGAAATTGACACTCCTAGCAAACGGTACCCAGAGAAAATCAGGTGTAGCCATAATGATATCAGATGAAAGAGACTTCAGGGTGAAAAAGATAACAAGAGACAAAGATGGACATTTCATAATGGTAAAGGGGACTATACAACAAGAAGACATAACAGTCATCAATATTTATGCCCCCAGTCAGGGAGCACTGAAATATACCAAGCAACTACTAATAGAACTAAAGGGAGAAATTGACCAAAACACAATTATATTAGGGGATTTAAATACATCATTGACAGCTATGAATAGATCATCCAAACAGAAACTAAATAACGAAATAGCAGCCCTAAATGACACATTAGATGAAACAGACATAATTGACATATATAGAGCACTTCATCCTAAAACATCAGACAATACATTGTTTTCTACTGTACACGGAACATTCTCAAAGATAGACCATATATTGGGACATAAAATCAGCCTCAGCAAATTTAAGAAGATTGAAATCATACCAAGCATATTCTCTGATCATAAGGCCTTGAAATTGGATATCAACTGCAAAAAGAAAGCAGGAAAAAATACAAATACATGGAGATTAAACAATATACTTTTAAAGAATGACTGGGTCAAAGAAGAAATTAGAGGAGAGATCAAAAGATACATAGAAACAAATGACAATGAAAATACATCCTACCAAAATTTTTGGGATGCAGCGAAAGCAGTTATAAGAGGGAAATTTATATCACTACAGGCCTATCTAGAGAAACAAGAAAAATCCCAAATAAATAACCTCATGTTACAACTTAAAGAAATAGAAAAAGAAGAACAAGTGAAACCCAAGGTCAGCAGAAGAAAGGAAATAACAAAAATCAGAGCAGAACTAAATGAAATAGAGAACAAAAAGACAATAGAAAAAATTACTGTGACAAAGAGCTGGTTCTTTGAAAAGATTAACAAAATTAACACAGCCTTGGCTAGACTCACTAAGATAAAAAGAGAGAAGACACTATAATCAACAAAATCAGAAATGAAAAAGGGGAAGTTATCACGGACACCACAGAAATACAAAGGATCATCTAAAAATACTATGAATGACTATATGCCACCAAATTCAATAACCTAGAAGAAATGGACAAGTTCTTAGAAACATATAGCCTTCCAAGGCTGAACCATGAAGAACTGGAAAATCTAAACAGACCGATCACCAATAACGAAATTGAATCAGTCATGAAAATCCTTCCCAAAAGCAAAAGTCCAGGACCAGATGGCTTCACTAGTGAATTCTACCAAACCTTCAAAGAGGATCTAATACCAATCCTGCTCAAACTCTTCCAAAAAAATTGAAGAAGAGACAGTACTCCCAAACTCATTTTATGAAGCCAACATTACCCTGATACCAAAACCTGGTAAGGACAACACAAAAAAAGAAAACTACAGACCAATATTTCTGATGAATACAGATGCAAAATTCCTAAACAAAATTCTAGCAAATTGAACACAACAATGCATTAAAAAGAGTATTCATCACGACCAAGCGGGGTTCATCGCCAGGGCACAAGGATGGTTCAACATCCGCAAATCCATCAATGTGATACATCACATAAACAAAATAAAGGACAAAAATCATATGATTATATCAATTGATGCAGAAAAAGCATTTGACAAGATACAACATCCATTAATGATTAAAACACTTAATAAAATAGGTATAAAAGGAAAATACCTTAACATAATAAAGGCCATATATGACAAACCCGCAGCTAATCTCATAATTAATGGTGAAAAACTGAAGCCATTTGTTCTACGTTCAGGAACATGACAGGGCTGTCCGCAATCACCTGTGCTTTTCAACATATTGTTGGAAGACCTTGTCAGAGCAATCAGGCAAGAGAAAGAAATAAAAGGCATCCAAACCGGGAATGAAGAATTCAAATTATCACTCTTTGCAGATGACATGATGCTATATATAGAAAATCCTAAAGACTCCACCAAAAAGCTATTAGACACAATCAACGAATACAGTAAAGTTGCTGGCTACGAAGTCAATGTACAAATGTCCATTGCATTCCTACGTACAAACAATGAAATCTCAGCAAAAGAAATACAAAAAACAATTCCTTTTGCAATTGCAGCAAAAAGAATAAAATACCTAGGAATAAACTTAACCAAGGATGTGAAGGACCTATATGCTGAAAACTATGACATTTTTGAAAGAAATTGAGGAAGACACAAAGAAATGAAAAGACATTCTGTGCTCATGGATTGGAAGAATCAACATAGTTAAAATGGCCATATTACCCAAAGCAATATACAGATTTAATGCAATCCCCATCAAAATCCCAATGGCATTTTTTAAAGAAATAGAACAAAAAATCATCAGATTTGTTTGGATCCACAAAAGACCCCGAATAGCCAAAGCAATCTTAAGAAACAGAACAGTGCTGGAGGTATCACACTCACTGACTTTAGCTTGTACTACAGGGCAACAATAATCAAAACAGCATGGTATTGGCAGAAAAAGACACATAGACCAATGGAATAGAATTGAGAACCCAGAAATAAAACCACATAAATATGGACAGATAATTTTTGACAAAGAAGCTAAAAACATACAATGGAGGAAAGACAGCCTCTTCAATAAATGGTGCTGGGAGAATTGGATAGCCATGTGCAAAAGAATGAAACTGGACTGCTATCTGTCACCAAGTACCAAAATTAATTCAAAATGGATCAACGACTTAAGCATAAGACCTGACACAATAAACTGCATAGAAGAAAACATAGGTACTAAACTTATGGACCTTGGGTTCAAAGAGCATTTTATGAATTTGACTCCAAAGGCAATGGAAGTAAAGGACCTTGGGTTCAAAGAGCATTTTATGAATTTGACTCCAAAGGCAATGGAAGTAAAAGCTAAAATAAACGATTGGGACTATATGAAACTTAAAAGCTTCTGCACAGCAAAGGAAACCATTGACAAAATAAAGAGGTAACCAACTGAATGGGAGAACAATTTTGCAAACAGTGCCTCCGATAAGGGGCTAATATCCAAAATATACAAGGAACTCATGAAAGTCAACAACAAAAAAACAAATAACCCAATTGAAAAATGGGCAGATGACCTGAAGAGACATTTCTCCAAAGAGGACATACAAATGGCAAATAGACATATGAAAAAATGCTCAACATCACTAATCATCAGAGAAATGCAAATAAAAACCACAATGAGATATCACCTTACCCCAGTCAGAATGGCTATCATCAACAAGACAAATAGTAACAAGTGTTAGAGAGGCTGTGGAGAAAAAGAAATCCTCATACACTGTTGGTGGGAATGCAGACTGGTGCATCCGTTATGGAAGGCAGTGTGGAGGTTCCTCAAAAAATTACAAATAGAATTACCATATGACCCAGCAATCCCTCTCCTGGGTATCTACCCAAAAAATCTGAAAACATTTATCCATAAAGACACATGTGCTCCAATGTTCATTGCAGCTGTGTTTACGGTGGCCAAGACATGGAAACAACCAAAATGTCCTTCGATAGATGAATGGATAAAGAAGTTGTGGTATATATACAAAGTGGAATAGTATTCGGCGGTAAGAAAAGATGATATAGGAACATTTGTGACAGCATGGATGGATCTTGAGAGTATAATGCTAAGCGAAATAAGTCAGACAGAAAAAGCAGAGAACCATATGATTTCACTGATATGTGGTATATAAACGAAAAACAATAAAAGAACAAGAGAAACAAATGAGAAACAAAAACTCATAGACACAGACAATAGTTTAGTGGTTACCAGAGGGTAAGAGAGGAGGGGGGTGGTAATGAGGGTAAAGGGGATCAAATATATGGTGATGGAAGGAGAACTGACTATGGGTGGTGAACACACAATGGGATTTATAGATGATGTAATACAGAATCGTACACCTGAAATCTATGTAATTTCACTAACTCTAGTCACCCCAATAAATTTTAAAAAAATTTTCACACTGCTGGCACACCTCATTTGCATGAATTTCTGCACCATACATAGTAATTGGTCTCAAATTTATCCCCCCTCCCATCCCATTGGAAAAAAAAAAAACTGTTCTGGAAGATAATTTTCATTGAAATCTAACCAAACTTCATTAAGTGGACTGTGACAAGTTTGTGAATTATATGAAAAGTAACATTTTAACATTTGGCCATCAACTTAAGAAAATGGTTTGCCTATACAAATTTTTGTAATTTTTAATATAGTCTACCCTAATATGGTCTTCAGAACTAAAGCATAATGAACAGGAAAGAAAATAATGCAACTGAGTTCTAAGGCAGAGTATATTGCCAGAAGTAATGAAGGTAGAGTATATACTAAATATAAAGTGAGGAATTTCATAAGGTGAACAAGATAACAGTACACTTTTCACTTATACAGGTGAAGAGGATTTTGCAATTACCAGTCGCACTAAATGCATCAAATAAGGCTCCTAAAGTTGATACTGTAAGGTGCCACCTTAAGTTTTCAAGGTTGCAACTGTGCATAATTTTAAAATGGTTTTCTTAAATTTATTTATTTTTTTTAAACATATCATGAGGAAGGTGTTAAAACTGGTGTAATAGCTTAATAGAATAAGTATTGTAGAATTTGGGAGGGATAAAGAGGGAGATATTTAGAACCCTTCACCGGAATCCTCCCAACTTGATTATAGTGGATTTATGATGTGTTTTGTGGCTGTGATTTGTCAATGACACCAGCCTGATGGATCTTTGTTTCTGCACCAAATCCCATTGACTTACCTGATCCCTTTGGCTGACAAAGAACCATTAGGCGAGGAGCACTGGAGTCATCCACGGTGATGTTGGTCAAGCGATTGACCAACCTATCAGGTTGTGGAGCTGCAACAGCCTTGGGGCCCTCACAGACTCGCCAAACATCATAAGCACTGCACTTGCCAGTGCACTAAGAATTAATGACAATTCCACCTTATCTCCAGTCTGTAGGTCAATGCCATCCTGAACTTCTTTTGCATGGAAAATGAGCTTCTTGCTCTCTCCTACTTCATAGTTAATGAAGCCAAACTGATCTTTCATACACTCCACTGTGGCCCTCCGCAGGAGTGTGATGTTGTAGGCCAGTTTGCGCATTTTGGCCCAGGACACACAATGGGAACTTAACACTCTCCTCTTTCTGCAGGCGATCCCCTTTTTTGGCCATTCCAACTATGGAAAATGGATACAAGTAGACCTTACCTTTTATATCCCCCTCCTCCACGATCTCAATTATTCCTTAATATTAAATCTCTGTTGGATGAACACTTTTCAAGGGGCGAATGACTTCACCACAGTAGATGGTAGGATCAGCTTCCTAAGTAATGCCATTCACCGAATGAGTTTTGTTGACTTTTTCTACACTGACTTTGTTGTCCATGCCATTGGACAAGTTGTACTCGACCATGTCCCCCAGTTCCAGGTTATTGGCATCACCAGAGAACTCACTGTAATGGAAAAAGATTTCCTTATCATGATTGGCTGTTTCAATGAATCCTTCAATGAAAATTATCCTTCAGAGTCGCCACATAACCCAAAAGGTTCTTGGAGTTAGAATTACGACCTAAAAGCTGCACACAAGTTTAATCTGCTGTCCAGGTCTGTTTGTCACTAATACTAAATTCAACCGTATCTCCTATTTGAGGAGAAGTAGATCTTTCCACATCCTTGAAAAGCAATAGTCAGTTTCACCCCATAGTTATCATATGCAATAACACCATCCTCAGTCTCCTTTTCTTTGCTTTACTTGGGCTAGTGATTTTAGGACTGGAAAAAGTGGATTCTTTTTCTACAGTGCTCAGAAAATGATGATCTGAATGGGAATGGCACAAAGCCGTGCCCTTGGGAAGCTTTTTAATCCTAATAGCATGATTTCTTTGGGCAGAGAGCGTATCAGGAACCACAGTAAACTCTGCTTCATCTGCAATATGGAGATGGCTCCCATCCAGAACTTTACTGTAGTGGAAGGACATATGAACATCATGGTCCACACACTGTATGAAACCAAACCATCTCTCATGGCAGCAATTACACCCATTTCTCTGGCTTCATTAGTGAGCTGAAATGTATTTGATAGAACTTCTGTGTTGGTTGCTCATTCTAATTTGTCACGTTGATCTGTTGAAATATGAAACCTGACATGGTCACCTTCCAACAGGGTCACCTTGGATTTTGTATCTTTGTCTCCAAAGGGAAGTTCTTTAGGAATCACAAAGTCAACTTTGTGATGCATCCTGGCAATGGGTCATTCTGGGCATTTTGGAGATAACTTTGGTTTACAGTTCCTTCAAAATGTTCAATGCTGACATCTTCAAAACTGATTGTTCCTTGAGGCAATAATCTGACAGCTGTTGCAACTTCTTTACCATTTCTGTCCTTGATTGTGAATTCCACATCATATCCAGGCTGTAAGGCTTCTAAGTCACCTTAACTTCACTATAGTGAAATAATATCTCTTTTACATCACTGCTTTCAGTAAAGCCAAGTGCCTCCTTCATGGCACAAACTATTCCTGACAGCAGGCTTGTTTCTTTTTCAACAGCATAATACTTTAAGCACGTACAGCACCAGTATATTTATTGTTATCAATTACAAAGTTTATTTTATCTCTGGTTTCCAGCTGAACGTTCCCTTCCACATCTTCAGGGGTTTAAGTCAGATAAAATACTTCTTGTCCATTCATTTGTTCTTTAGGGAGGATTTCTGGTTTTATCTTCACCAGTTTAACAGTAATGGTTTTCCCAGTCCACCAGTCAGATGATAGATACTTCGAATTCAACATCATATCCTACTTTTAAGTCCTGCAGATTGCCATTACACTGTGAACAGTGGAAGAAAAGTCTAGCTTGATGTTCTGGACACTGAATAAATCTGTAAGAGGTTAGGAGTTTTTCAATAATCCCACTTTCACACAGTGCTGCTGAAGTACCATTGGGGTACCCATTGTGTCCATTGTTGTGGAGAAGGTCTGGATCAAAGTTCATCTCACAGTGATAATCAAATATTGCACTTTCGGTAGTGTTTGCTGATTCTTTTTTTTTTTCAGCACACATTTCAAAGGATGAAAGTTGTTAGTATTGAAAAAAAAGAATATGAGAAAATTATCTATCAAGCTAAAAAAGAATACAACTGCTGCTGCATCAGGCAATCTCATACAACTGCTGCTGCACCAGTCAATCTCACAGCACAGCACTGAAGAAAACAAACATTTCTAGCAGCAGTGGGAAGTGCTCTTTCAAAGCTGTTGAGAAGGCACAAACTTCTTGTTTCAGATCAAGTGTTGTGTCTTCAACTTAAGTGCATTCTTCTCTGGTCTTCTTCGAGGTTTGTTCCGTGCCTGATCTGAACTTGAAACCACAATTTTCAAATGGTAAAGTCTGTTCTGTTACACTTCATACCCAACAGCTTAGTACCTCCCTCTCCAATGCTGCCATAAGTAGCATGGCCCGGTACATACTGCAATATACAGATTTAGTGCATCACCATCACAATCCAAATGGAATTTTTACAAAATAGAACAAAAAAATCAGTATTGTATGGAACCACAAAAGACTCAGAATAGCCAAAGCAATCCTAAGAAAAAAGAACAATACTGGAGGTATCACACTCCCTGACTTCAGCTTGTACTACAGGGCAACAATAATCAAAACAGCATGGTATTAGCAGGAAACCAGACACACAGACCAATGGAATAGAAGTGAGAATACAGAAATAAACCCACATGTATATAGGCAAATAATTTACAACAAAGGGGCCAAAAACATATAATGCAGAAAAGAAAGCTTCTTCAATAAATGGTGCTGAAAAAATTAGAAAGCTGCATGCAAAAGAATGAAACTAGATGGTTATTTGTCACCATACACAAACATTAATTCAAAATGGGTCAAAAACCTAAACATAAGACCTGAAACAATAAATTGCATAGAAGAAAGCGTAGGTACTAAACCTATGGGCCTTGGTTTTAGAGAGGATTTTATGAATTTGACCTCAAAGGAAAGGGAAATAAAAGAAAAAATAAATAAGTGGGACTACAGCAAACTGAAAAGCTTCTGCACAGAAAAAGGAACCATTTACAAAACAAAGAGGCAACCAATTGAATGGGAGAAAACATTTGCAAACAACACCTCCAATATGGGGTTAATATCCAGAATATATAAAGCACTCATACAACTCAACAACAAAAAACCATATAATCCAATTATAAAACGGGCAGAGAATCTGAACAGAAACTTCTCCCAAAAAGACATACAAATGGCCAATAGATATATGCAAATATGCTTAACTTCACTAGCTATTACGGAAATGCAAATCAAAACCACAATGAGATACCATTTAACACATGCTAGAATGGCTATTATTAACAAAACAAGTAATAACAAATGTTGGAGAAGTTGTGGAGAAAAAGGAGCCCTCATACACTGTTAGTGGGAATGAAGATTGGTGTAGCTGCTATGGAAGGCAGTGTGGAGGTTCCTCAAAAAAATTTAAGAATAGAATTACCATATGACCCAGCAATGCAATCCCTCTTCTGGGTATCTACCCCCAAAATCTGAAAACATTTATCCATAAAGATATATATGTACCCCTATGTTAATTGCAGCATTATTCATGGTGGCCTAGACATTGAAACAACCAAAGTGTTCTTCGATAGATGATTGGATAAAGAAGATGTGAAACATATATACAAAGGAATATTACTCGGCCATAATAAAAGATGAAATACTGCCATTTGCAACAACATGGATAGATCTTGAGATTATTATGCTAAGTGAATTAAGTCAAACAGAAGAACCATATGATTTCACTCATATGTGGGATATAAAACTGCAAGCAACAAACTAATAAAACAAACAAACAAAACCTCATAGACACAGACAACAGTATGGTAGTTACCAGATGGATAAGGGAGTGGGGGAAAGGTAGAAAAGGGTAAAAGGGGTCAAATATATGGTGAAGAAAGGAGATTTGGCTTTGGGTGGTGAACATACAATGCAATATACAGATAATGTATTATAGAATTGTACACTTGAAATCTATATAATTTTATTAAACAATGTCACCCCAATAAATTTAATAAAATTTAAAAAATTATGTTCATATCTGTTGTATCACCCTCATCAAACCATCCCTGAGTTGTGCTGCACCAATACTTATCCATTATCTACTATGTGCCAGGTACTATTCTAGATGTTGAACAAGACTGATAAGGTCCCCACTGTCATGCAACTTCCATTGCTCATTTAAATAGAGAAGAAACTTAAGGAACAGAGAGTGAAATAATTTTGAGAGTTTATAAATTTCTGGAAGCAGACGCTAGGTACTCTGAGTTCAATATTGGCCTCTAATTTACCATGAATGGTACACCAAGCACTGTGACTTAAGAACATTCTTTTTTTTTTTTTAATTTATTTATTTTTTAAATTTATTGGGGTGACAATTGTTAGTAAAATTACATAGATTTCAGGTGTGCAATTCTGTATCACATCATCTATAAATTACATTATGTGTTCACCATCCAGAGTCAGTTCTCCTTCCATCACCACATATTTGATCCCCCTTACCCTTATCTCCCACCCCCCAACCCCCTTACCCTCTGGTAACCACTAAATTACGTTCCCCAGATTAATTTTCAAACCCCGTGGCCATCTTGTGGTTACTGATTGTTTTCTAATCCCCTCACCTTCCCCTTTACCCCCACCCCCCCCCGCCCATCTAGCAACCCTCAGTTTTTCCTCTTTGTCTCCAAAACTGTTTCTGATTAGTTCATTCACTTATTCTTTTCTTTAGATTCCGCATATAAGTGAGATCATATGGTACTTATCTTTCTCTGTCTGACTTATTTCACTTAAACACACTCAATCACTAATGCATAGAAATGAGTCACCAAAAGGAATACCTCAGAATTACATTGGGTCTTAGTGCTCTCCAGATTCCTCTTGGAGAGTGTACTACTGTCCCCATTTTACAGATGGGGAAACAAAGGAGTATAATGATTTGGTGATTTAATTTGCTCAGTTTTATGTTACTAGTAGGTTACCAAATCATGGTTCAAACCCAGGCAGTCTGAGTCCAGAGCTCATTCTCTTAACCATATCAAAATACTGTGTTTCTCTCATGGCATGTATCACATTCTTCAATTATAGTCCTTAATTTTTCTCCATAATTAGACTGTAAATTCCTCGAGGGTAGAGATTATGTTTGTTTTTCTGGCCCTATTTTCTCATTGGAAGTTAGAGTGTTACAACATTCCCTAGGATTCCTATTTGAAAAGTCAAAGATTAAATGATAATTTAACATTATCCCTTATGTTGTACAATGCTAGCAAGGAGTTTTGTCAGATGAGCACCCTCTAGGTTCTCTGAGCTTTGACCACCTCTCTTAGTTTTGAATCTATTAGATCTATGAAGGTGAATATTTTCTCACAATTCTCGCTTTCAAATTAGAATGTTAATACCTGGGATTCTTGATCTATAGAGCATTTAGTTTCCATAAATAATGGTCTAGCCCTGCTCATTTGATAGTAGCAAGATCTTATCCTGGATTTCGAGTAAAAATTTGGGATACCCAAATGATTTCTGCCTATATCTTTGGGGAGTAGGTTAATCTTTGGAATGTTTTTGCCCAACAATTGGTGTGATGAAACTGAACTGGGAGTGGGGAGTGGAGAACATTGCACTTCGGGCTGTAGGAAGAAACATTCCCAACGTTTTCATCCTTGAAAATAAAAGTTAATTTTGACTTTTAATTAATGCTCATCTATAAGAATTCTACATAAGTAAGACATAACATAAGAAAAATGTAAAAGTTTTTCACTTTAAATTTATATATATGTTAGATTCATTTTTATGTGTTTCCTTTTTAAAAAGTAGATTACACATTTTTTAAGGATTCACACCTTTTCTCATGGAAGTTTTCTTGGTAAAGCAAAAGAAATAAACATTTTCCACTGATCTAATGGAAATAGTAACTTGTTACAGAGCTGTTTGCAAGATCACTGCCAACAGCTACTTTTGCCCCACTTTTCCTTCATTTTCCTTGTCTCCTTCTTTCTTTTGTTTTCCCTCCACAAGCCAGCACATAACAGAAACATTGCCAATGCCTGGTCCAAGAAGATCACAAAGATACTATTTGGCACCTAAAGCAATATCTTTAAATGCATTCATCAAGCTCCTGAATAAACAATGAAAACAATGTTTTCTTTCTTTCCATTTTAAGCTTTCCTTACATCTATATTACTTCGGAATTTCTTGTGGCCATTTATTTTGGCTCTACAAATATATGACACACCTGCCACACGCTACTTGAATTGGCAGGCTGACAAGGTTTAAAAGCTTTCAAGTTTTCGAATTTGCTTCAAATTCTATTTCCCTCACGTGTTTTCATTAGTGGTCCACCAATACACATTCTTTAAGGCATATTAGAGGTGCTTAACACTGCAGATGGAAACCATGATTTCATAGGCATCCTATGGAAAACTGAGTTTTCTGTAAAAAAAAAAAAGCTGTAAAAATAATGATATCTTTTGTCTATGTGCAGAGCTTTTTCATTAAGTTTTTTCTAAAGCTTCACTGCATTTTCTCACAAAGCTCCCAGACTAATAAATTTAATATACCTTTTACAAAAAGCAGATAAGTTATTCCATTTCATAAAGAACTTAAAAGACCCACCTTAGCTCATACATATGGTCATAGAAAGGAAAACAAACAGGTGCTACAGTGTCTCTTTCAAACAGTTTTAGTAATGTATCTGACTGGTTTTTGTAAAAGAAGTTCATCCTTTTTTTTAAAGGTTTGTCTCTTTTTAAATAGTATACGAAATTATGAGAACTTGCTAATAAATGTCATTTAAATATTTTAAACTAATCCAATATAATATAAAAACAACTTAAAACCAGGATTCTAAACAGTTGTTATTAAACAACACAGGTAAATTGCTTGTTTATGTGCATGGGACAGAAGTCCCAGTGCCATTAAAAGATCTTCATTCACCCAAAACTGGATTTAAACTTGAAGACAATGGGAACTTAACATATTTGGCAATTCATGTCCTATAATGTTCAAGTAATTGAAATGAGTGAAATACAAAATGAATCACAAGGCTGACTGAATATAATATATGCAGGGTGATTTTGCTGAATATTCATTCCACAAATATTTATTGAGCATCTGAAATGACCCAGGTACTGATCTAGGTGCTAGGGATATAAGGTGAACAAGATAAAATCCTTGTCCTGAGAATCACACAACCAATTGGTTGGCCATGGATGGGGATGAGGGGAGAGTGAAAATAAACAAAGAAACATATTAATCATTCATTTTATTCATTTAGCAAATATTTATTATCATTCCCTAAAATTCAAGCAAATGAAGCTTTTAAAACATTCATGTGGGAAAACATCAATCAATCAACAAACAATTATACACCAGCTATATGCTCAGAGTTGTGTCACATGCTTCTGGGGAATCAGAGGAGCTCTAAGACACTAGCTCTGCACTCAAGAAGCCTCTACCGAATTGGGGAGGCAAGAACAACATGATATGAAATAATAGGAAACAATGTAGAGAACTGAGAGCAAAATTCAGTAACATTAACAACAAATGCAATGAGATTTCTGAGAAGCAAATATCACTCAGGCCTGGAGTAGTCAAGAGTACTAAAAGAGGAGAAAGTGGAGTTGGGCCTTAAAGAATGAGAAGGACCTAGGTGAGGGTGGAGGGGCAGAGATCATTTCTGTAAAGAGGAACAGCACGAATGAGGGTGAGAAGAGAAGATTAGGCACCTGATATTTGTAGGATGGTGAGCAGACGTGGGCTGGCTGCAATGGCAGGTTCGTACTATGGAAGAGAAATAACGTGTGGGTAGTTTCTGAAGGACCTTGAAAGTGACTCAAGGAGTGTATATTTGTTATAGAAACCTGAGCCTCTCTCAAAGA
The DNA here is from genome assembly GCF_004115265.2 of Rhinolophus ferrumequinum. Classification (NCBI taxonomy): domain Eukaryota; kingdom Metazoa; phylum Chordata; class Mammalia; order Chiroptera; family Rhinolophidae; genus Rhinolophus; species Rhinolophus ferrumequinum. The sequence goes on along the minus strand of NC_046284.1, from coordinate 23,413,144 downwards.
TTTTAAGCAGAGTAGAAACTTAGTGGCCATAAATGCGGTATGGTAACAATAATCTGCCCTTGGAAAATCATTTTATTTAAGTGGCCTACAACACACAATCAAAGCAAAGTTTATGCATCCAACATACTCTGGAAGAACAAAAGATGAAAGGAAGTGGATTAAAGTCAGAGTGTTTCTTTCCAGTTCACAGGCTCTGTTAGGCCAGGACAGGCAGTGAATCATGTCGGGCCAGCATGAAAAGTGGGTAGAGAAACATGCTGAAAAGTGCAGCTTCCTGTTTGCATTTTGCTAACTACTCATTCATCAATGACCTCAGTCATTAAGGAGAGGTAACTATATTCCTATTTTCTGAATTGACTCAAATACTTTTCAATCTTAATCTTTATGATGGAAATTCCTTTTAAAAACAGAGTTTCAACAAAGATTTTTCAACAAGGATTCAACAAGGATTTTTCAACAAGAAATTTCAACAAGGATTTTTTTTTCCAGTTAGATTTTGTTACAGAACAAGCTCATGCCAGGAGTTAAATGTAGATAATAACATTTGAGCTACAATGGCATCCTGTAAAGGCCAATTTTCTCACTGATAAGATTTGGTTGAACAGTCATTCACTGTTCACCAACACACACACACACACACACACACACACACACACCTCAAAACAATAATCAAAAGTTATCACTAAACAGTCCTCCGATAAGGGGCTAATATCCAAAATATACAAGGAACTCATACAACTCTATAACAAAAAAACAAACAACCCAATTGAAAAATGGGCAGAGGACCTGAAGAGACATTTCTCCAAAGAGGATACACAAACGGCAAATAGACGTATGAAAAAATGCTCAACATCACTAATAATCAGAGAAATGCAAATAAAAACCACAATGAGATATCACCTCACCCCAGTCAGAACGGCTATCATCAACAAGACAAAGAGTAGCAAGTGTTGGAGAGGCTGTGGAGAAAAAGGAACCCTCTTATACTGTTGGTGGGAATGCAGATTGATGCAGCAGCTATGGAAGGCAGTGTGGAGGTTCCTAAAAAATTACTAATAGAATTACCATATGACCCAGCAATCCCTCTCCTGGGTATGTACCCAAAAAATCTGAAAACATTTATACCCAAAGACAGGTGTGTTCCAATGTTCATTGCACCTTATTTACAGTGGCCAAGACATGGAAACAACCAAAATATCCTCCAATAGATGTATAATGCCAAAAAATGTATACACATTTTAAGAAAGGAAAACTGTACTAAAATTGTAATAATATATACTGATAACAAAAGATGAATACAAGTCACGTTTTTTTTCTCTTTTTTTTAATTAATTTCAGGTGCACAAGACAAAGTAATACTTACACGTTTATCATTTATACCCCTCACACTGTGTGAACCCCCCTCCCCCCATCCAATATCCCTCCAAGTCACATTTGATTTCTGCAATTACAAGAGGTGCTCAAAGTGGTTACCATCAGCGTCCAGACACTTTTGATTATGGCAAACTACTGCTTGAGCAATGTTGACCAAAGTGTCCACTTGTATACATTTTTTTGGCACCCCCAATATGTATCACAATTGCTAGAATTAATTGGAAAGCTGACGGCTTTAGTAAAGAGTTCGGATTTAATTGTTGGGACCACAGACAGTACAGAATCTTAAGTTCTACATGTCCCAATCTTCACACAGGCCTCAGAGTTTTCTTCCTTAAGCATCTCTAAAATGAGTATTTCTTTTTTCTCTTGATATTGCAGAGGATTTATGCTGGATTGGAAACTATGGGCCTTTCTTTATAGAAAAATTTAGAGGAAATATAAAATATGCTGGCTTTTTAACATTTCTTAATTGAATTTTGGACAAGTAATCAATGCCCTTGCTAATGCTAAAGAAGGGTGTGTAACTATAATATAGTCATTATAAAGTCATCTTCCTAGCCCAGACAGAATAGTTCTCTTCTGTCTTACAAGATCAATCTCAACAAGTCTCAAAGGAAAGATTACAAAACCCTTAAAACAGCGGGGACCTAGAAAGAAAATTGGTTTAATTATACCATAAGAATGGAAAGCAACACCTTAACCTTGAAAAGTAATACTCATCTTCAAGGAGAACAACTCTGTGAAATCTATCAATTTCAACTCTAGTTTGACTCAATAAATAGGGAAATAACTTAGGTGCCTACTTTTGTAAGGTGTGTAATTTAAATCCAGATTTCAGATTTTTAAAAGGAGAGTGAGGAAAATCAAGTCCACATCAAATATACAAATAGTCCAAATAGCCTTAAATGAGCTCACAACAGAGTTATTAAAACCAGTGAGGAACAAAGTAACCTACTGATTACTTCGACCTTGAACAGAGGCCCAGAATGTTCCATCTACTTAGTTAAAATGTTTGAAATTGTTAGTGTATGTATGAGGAGCTTACGATCCAGTTTCATCATATCTGATATATCAGCAATCTGTGATCAGAGTGCGTAGGCAGACTCCCAAAAATTTAACCCAATTGTCCTGATTCATTTCTTTCATTGATAGCTCATATCCAGGTTGGCGCTTAATTCCTGGCTATGGTGGCATTTCACACTACTGAAAATCAGAAGGGCACTCACTCTCTGTAGCATTGAATCCCTGGGGAAAAGCAGTCCCTTGCCTCTGAAATTATAAAGATTTATTGACTCCTGTGGGTCTGTGTCTTACATTAATTTCAATGCAATTGCCTTGATACCCTCTTTCAGTTTCAGAAAACACCACTTTCTTTGCACACATGGTTTTGTCCCAACTGCCTCTCTACTGTAGGTTGCCAAACTTTGGAATCTGCTTTTCTACCACACTCTACATGATCCTCTGTAATTTCTAAAAACCTTTAAAATCAGACCCAGCTTACTGCTTTATAACCATCTGGCCTTCCTGACCACTGTCTATTGCTAGACAAAACACATAATCTAGCATATTTCTCCTTTTAACCAAATGTTAACAAAGGTTTTGACCTCTCTTTTTCTGTTTCTTTTTATGAGAGACCATTTCTTCTACTATCCTCTGGTCAGGATAAACATACATACAAAATATTCCATAAATGTAAGGCTTGAAATCATAAAACTCAGAAAAAAACATAGGTAGTAAATGATTTGACATCATTCTAAGTAATATCTTTTTGGATATGTTCCCTCGAGCAAGGGAAACAAAAGCAAAAATAAACAAACAGACTTCATCAAACTAAAAAGTTACTGCACAGCAAAGGAAACTGTCAACAAAACAAAAAGACAACCTACTGAATGGGAAAATATATTTGCAAATGGTATATCTGATAAGGGGTTGATATAAAAAAATACATAAGGAACTCATACAAAGCAATAACAAAAACATAAAATAAACAATCCAATTAAAAAATGGGCAGAGGACACGAAAAGACATTTCTCCAAAGAGGACACATAGATGGTCAACAGACATATGAAAAGATGATCAACATCACTAATCATCAGGGAAATGCAAATCAAAACCACAATGAGATACCACCTCATACCAATCACAATGGCTATTATCAATAAGTCAACAAATAACACGTTGGTGGGAATGTGCAGAAAAGGGATCCCTTATGAACTGTTGGTGAGATTGCAAATTGGTGCAGCCATTATGCAGATCGGTACGGAAATTCCTCAAAAAACTAAAAGTAGGTCTGCCATATGACCCAGCAATTCCACTTCTGGGTATTTATATGAAGAAACCCAAAACACCAATTTGGAAAGATATATGTACCCCTATGTTCACTGAAGCCCTGATTGCAATAGCTAAGATATGGAAGCAATTTAGGTGTCCATCGATAGATAACTGGTTAAAGAAGATGGGGTGTATATATACAATGCAATATTATGCAGCAATAAAAAAGAATGAAATCTTGCCACTTGTGACAACATGGATAGACCTAGAGGGTATTAATATACGAAGTGAAATAAGTGAGACAGAGAAAGACAAATACCATATGATTTCACTTATATATGGAATCTAAACAAAACAAATGAACAAACAAAATAAAAACAGACTCATAGAAACAGAGACCAAAGGGATGGTTACCAGAGGGGAGTGGGGGATAGGTGAAAAATGTGATGAGGAATATAGTTAATAATATTGTGATAAATTTGCATGGTGACAGGTGATCATGAGAATTATTGAAGTGATCATACTGTAAGGCATAAAAATGTCAAATCACTATATTGTACACCTGAAACTAATATAACTAATATAATATTGTAAACCAACTATACTTAAATTTAAAGAAAAAAATCTCTATGTCAATTTCTAATCTATTGGGATACTGGGAATTTTATTGAGTAAATATTCCAAGAGTGAGTTTAGGGTTTACAAAATAACCACTAAAACACAATGAGGATAAATTTGCTTTGTTGAGCACAATTTATGGTGTATTCCAAAGTGGTATCTTGGTTATTAAACAATTGGTAATCTTAGATGTTAATAATACCTATGGAGCTCTTATTCTGTGCCGGACACTGTGTTCGCTCAATCATTCCAATACCCTATGAAGTAAATAATATTAAGGAGCAATGTTAAAGTCTCATTTTAAAACAAAATCTGTTACAAATCTCAATTCTAGACTTGTCACCAAATATGGTATTGAGATACTGAGATTTTTAATATTTAAAGTTCTCAGATATCATAATAATAAAGTCATGAACACTAATTTAAAACCCTCCAGTTTCTCAATTTTCTTCCCAGCTTCCTGTAATTACAATATGAAAGCTCATTATTGTCTCTCCATGGAAGCCTGAGGAATCCTGAATTACTTACAGTTATTTTTGAATATATCATCTCATGCATGTCTGGCAAATAAGTTAGATAATGCTTGACACATTGGGTTTAAAAATTCCTATTCAAGAGAGCATGTGGTCCAGAAATCTGGCATCCATCTGGCAGAAGGGAAGCATAAAAGCCTTTGGGAATAAATCCTCCCCCAATAATAAAAATTCTTTACAAAAAAATGGTTATCCAAATCAAAGCGAAAACTTTGAACCAAGATTTAGAAATTGTGGGAAAAAAAATCTGTGAAGCTATAATACTACAAGAAGTTAACCAGTGCCTTCAAAAACTCCTCTCTCTGTTGCTAATTTGTAAGCTTGCTATATCAAAACCTGGAGTATGCAAATCATAAAGAGAAGGCAAAATATAAAAGGTTCCTCCACATGAGGGTTTTGGTACAATATCTAAGTAAGAGCCTGAAAAGAAAGGACAGATCTGAAAATAAAACTCAAGTAAAATTGTTAAATCAAATCAGTAAGGAAGTCTGTACCCTAAGGTAAGCACCAACATATATGGAAAGTAAGAAGATACCTATAGATTAAGAATCATTCAAAGAATCAACTCAGCTTACATGGACAAGCAATAAAGAAGAAAGAGGAGAAGGAATAATAGCTTTGATACTGAGTTAAAGAGAACACTTACATTTACAATGAGGTGAACGGACTATCCACCAAAGCTGGTGAAATTCTATACTGTAGTTACGAAGTTATGTTCATCAATTTAAAATTATGTAAGTACACCTTACGGGGATGAAGAGAAAATTAGAGTTAACATATCATATAATATATACATGTATATATTATATGATATAATGTTAACTCTAAATGTATATAGATATTATATATATCACCAAGTACTGAATGACTTAAATGATTACATTTGACTGCCATATAATTCAGTATATCAATGATGGAGACCAAAATGCATTGATTCTATTGTAATAAGAGTATAATCCCACAAAATATCATACAGGTTCTCAGCATAACAGAAACTTCTTAAAATCACAAAGACATAAAACTGAGCTTAAATTTCCAGGGTCTGAATATGGATAGTATTATCAGAAACATGTACTACTAAACACTTGTTCCATTAAAAACATTCTAACCTCAAGCAACAAAGCAGATTTTATAATAGTAATCACTGAAACAACACAGTCTGGGTTATCAGGTTTGTCAAAAGTCACATGATACTCTTTAATCAAGGCATAAGAATTTTGAGAATTCTAGAGCTACAAGTAATCATGAAAGATCAAGTTTATTTCATTACAATCAAGCAAGTAAATGAAGGACTAAACTATTCAGGGTAAATGCCTCATATTCAATTATTGAATGCATATCAATAGTAGTTCTCTATCATTTCTCTTTCATAAATATATTCCCTCAACAAACATGTATTAAGTACTTACTTGGGGTCACATAGCTAGATATTATGATGTAAAAACATGAATAAGCCACAGCCCCTCACATTTACATTTTATTTTCAAAATTTCAAATAAGTTTCCAAAAGATAATCTTTGTGGATAGATGACAACTATATCATCTATAGATGATAGATGACAATATTAGGAATTCAGATGTTATATATTCTTCATTTTTTGCATCCACTTTTTATTAATAACCTATAGGTAAAATCATGTAAAATGTTAAAAGCACATAAAAATAACATCAATGTTTATTATCAAATTACCTATGTTGAATATTATCTTGATATAATTTGATAAATCAACAATCTTAATCAGGTCTTTTTATTCAACATAAAGATTATATTTCTTCTTAGTCTTCATTTTTTTTAAAAAAGCTTATGTTTAGACCCACAAGGTTACTGATGTATAGGCCAAGTCATATCATGAACTCATCCATTCCTTGACCATGTTCTTCAGGCATCTTCCCCTTATTTCTTAAGCTGCAATTCTGTCTCTCCCAAAAAACATCCATGTCACTTTTCTACACTTCAGCTTTGCCTCTATCTCAGGGAAGACTTCCTAAGCTGTCATTGCTGCAACATTTTCCACCTGATACTTCTTGTTTCTCACTCCCAATCACTCCTGCACACACTACAATACGGCTTCCATCTCCACCATTCTATTAACACTGCCCTAGATTCAATGGAATTCAAGAACAACACTAATTTGACTTCTGGTCAAGATGGTGGAGTAGGTACACAATGTGCTTGCATCCTCTCATAACCACATCAAAATTACAACTAAACTACAGAACAACCATCATTGAGAATCGCCTGAAGACTAGTTGAACAGAAGTCATACAACTAAGGACATACAGAAGAGGCAACCAGAGACTGGTAGTAGGAGTGGAGATGTGGAAGAGGCTGGTCCCACACCCACGTGTGGCAGTTAAAAATTGGGTGGGCTATCTCGGCTGTGGAGGTCCCACCCGGAGGAGCAAAGAGTCCCAGACCCATACCAGGCTCCCCAGCCCAGGGTTCCAGTGCCTGGGAGAGAATTCCCCATGAAAACCAGTGGACATAATGATAGACAGAGGGTTGCTGGAGTCCCAGGCATTCTTCTTAAAGGGCCCACGCACAAACTTACTTGCTGATGGACTCACTCACTCTGAGTTCCAGCACTGGGGCAGCAGCTTGAAAGGTGGCAGGGATATATGTGGAGAAATTGAACTGTCTGGCTGCAAGAGTAGGGCTGGAGGGGCAGCTTTCTCTCTGGCAGAAGCCACTGTTCCTTTGTTGAACCTACCCCCAACCAGTGTGAAGACGAAAGCAAGCACCATATCTGAGTCTCCATCAACCTGGTTTATACCACTTGACCCACTCTGATGATTCCCTGAGACCAGGCCCCACCCAATTTGCAGGCCCACTTAAGGCATTTCCAATATTTTTTCCATATAAACAGCCTGTCTTGGCTCATGCTGCAGACTCTCCCCAAATCTCTCAAAGCTTCACAAGCCCCAAACAAGCAGCATCTGGCCTTCGCTTGCCCCATATCTTTTGTAAGCAGCCCCAAGCTCAGACTAGGGGCCGCTCGCCTCGGTTCACAGCTTAGCTTCTCCAAGACACCTACAAGCCCAATACAAGTGGCAACCATCTGCAAATCACTTTGTAGCTCATATCAAGTGGCCTCAGGCATGGCAAAGGTAGAAGCTCACCTTGGCCTGCAATAGAGCCCCTCCCAAGAGGTCCCAGAACTAACACACCTGGTGACCATGATCAGACCACACCAGAGCACCACTCAACCACCTCCACAAATGACACACCCAAAGGGATGACTAGGCAGGCACCAGAGCCCTGATGAATCAAATTCTACTCTGTAGGGTTAGCCTCTGCACAATATCTGCTCCACTGTAGTCAGAGCCAGTCCTCACAACCAATCAACCCAAGGGTCAATATATCCATCCCACTGATGTGTAAACAGCAACCAAGACTCAATTACAACAGGAAGGCACACATAAGTCACACAAGGGACACACCTGGAGTACTCAGCTCAGGGGACAAGAGAGACTGCGCCACTGGGCCCCACAGGACACCGACTATAAAAGTCCACTCTACTAAGACTGGAAGACATAGTAGCTCTACCTGAACGTAGAAAACACAGAGAGGGAGCCAAAATGGGGATACAAAGAAACATGTCCCAAATGAAAGAACAGAACAAAGCTCCAGAAAAAGAATAAAACAAAATGGACACAAGCAATCTAATAGATCCAGAGTTCTAAACACTGGTTATAAGGATGCTCAGTGATCTCAGGGAGAATTTCAACAAAGAGATAGGAAACATAATAATAGAAAGCATAAAAAAGAACCAGTCAGAAATAAAGAATACAATAATTGAAATGAAGACTACATTAAATGGAATCAACAGTAGATTAGATGAAGCAGAGGATGAAATCAAAGATTTAGAAGATAAGGTAGCAGAAAACACCAATCAGTACAGAAAAAAAAAAAGAATACAAAAAATGAGAATAGTTTAAGGGACCTCAGCAAGTATAACAATATTTGCATCATAGGGGTACCAGAAGTAGAAGAGAAAGAACAAGGAATTGAAAACCTATTTGAAGAAATAATAATGGAAAACTTCCCTAACCTGGTGAAGGAAACAGACATACAAGTCCAGGAAGCACAGAGAGTCCCAAACATTATGAACCCAAAGAGGCTCACACCAAGACACATCATAATGAAAATGCAAAAGGTTAAGACAAAGAGAGAATCTAAAAACCAGCAAGAAAAAAAGCAGTTAGTTACCTACAAGGGAGCTCCCATAAGACTGTCAGCTGATTTCCCAACAGAAACTTTGCAGGCTGGAAGGGACTGGCAGGAAGTCCTCAAAGTGATGAAAAGCAGCCCATTAACCAAGATTATTGTACCTAGTAAATGTGTCATTTAGAATTGAAGGACAGATAAGAGCTTCCCAGACAAGAAAAAGCTAAAGGAGTTCATCACTACCAAACCAGCATTACGAAGAATCTTAGAGGGACTTCTTTAAGAAGAAGAAAAAAAAGATTAAAAATATGAATAATAAAATGGTAATAACTACATATCTATCAACAATTACTTTAAACATAAGTGGATTAAATGCTCCAATCAAAAGATAGGGTGGCTGAATGGATAAGAAAACAAACCCTTACATATGCTGCCTACAAGAGACTCACTTCAGATCAAAAGACAGAAAATAAAAATTCCGTATTTCATGAAAACGGAATCTAAAAAAAACCCCAAACCAAACCAAAACAAAACAAAAAAGCTGGGTTAGCAATATTTATATCAGAGAAAATAAACTTTAAAACAAAGTCTGTAACAAGAGAAAAAAAGGACCCATTAATACCACTTTTGAGTATTTATCTGAAGAAACCCAAAACACTACTTGAAAGGGACATGTGCATCCATACGTTCATTGAAGCATTATTTACAATAGCCAAGATACAGAGGTAACCGTGGTGTCCATCAATGGATGAATGGATAAAGAGTAGGTGGTACATATATACAATGGAATCTTGCTTAGCCATGGAATATAATGGGTTGTTGCCATCTTCAGCAGTATGGATGGACCTCGAGGGTATTGTGCTGAGTGGAGTGTCAGACAGAGAAAGACAGATGAAATGTGATTTCACTTATATGTGGAATCTAAAGAACAAAATAAACAAAGAAAAGAGATACAGACTCACAGATACAGAGAACATTTTGATGGTCGCCAAAAGGGAGGGGGTTCGGGGAGGGTGAAAAAGGGGAAAGGATTAAGACTTATAATTAGTAGCTACAAAATAGTCATGGGGATATAAAGTACAGCATAAGGAATATAGACAACTATATTGTAATACTATGTGTGGTGCCAGGTGGGTACTAGATTTATCAGGTTATCACTTTCTAAGTTATATAAATGTCTAATCACTATATTGTACACCTGAAACTAATGTAATATTGTATGTCAACTGTAATTTTAAAATTATTAAAACAAAAGAAAGGAAGGAAGGGAAGAAGAAAGGAAGAGATGGAGGGAGGACAAGGAGGAAAAGGGAGGGAGAAAGGGAGTGAAGAATATGGTAACTTTGAGGATATGGATATGTTAATTTGTTTGATTGTGGTTACTATTTTACAATGTATACAATATATCAAAATATCAAGTTGTGCACTTTATATATAAACAACTCCTATTTGTCAACTATACCTCAATAAAGCTGAAAAGTAAAAACAAAACAAAACAAAACAAAAACAACAACAACAACAAAAACACTAATTTGAATTAAATACTGCTGTAACCGTAGGGACATTTACTGTTACTTCTGTCAGCACAGTACGTGGCACAACTTGATTCTCAATAAATACTGAATTGAATATTGTATAAATAATAGAGGTGGTAGTATGCACAACACAGTAGTTGATCATTAAAAAAGTCTGAATTGTCAGCTATGTGTAGGCAAAAGTTTTATATTTATAAAAATTGATGTTTTCCTTCATTCGCCTACAAATATGTATTAAAATATGTATTAAGTACTATGTATAAGATATTGGACATAGTTGCTGTTCTCATGGATTTCCATAGTCTAGAAAACTATAATTTTGTTGCCACACACTTGAGTTTGCTACACACACACACACACACACACACACACACGAGGTCTGCCATGTAAGTTCTAGAACTCATCCTAGAAAAAGTGCTACATACCTCATTGCTGAATATTACTATGCTCACCTTCAATGTACTCCCCTTGGGAAGCTATGCACTGATGCAAGCGCCTAGTCCACCTTTCAAAGCAATTCTGGAACTCTTTTTCTGGAATGACCATCAGAGCTGTCATAGTATTACCCTTGATGTCTTCAATGCCATCAAAATGTCTTCCTTACAATATTTCCTTTATCTTCTGGTAAAGAAAGAAGTCACTGGGGGCCAGATCAGGTGAGTAGGGAGGGTGTTCCAATACAGTCATTTGTTGACTGGCTAAAAATTCCCTCACAGACAGTGCCGTGTGAGCTGGTTCATTGTTGTGATGCAAGAGCCATGAATTCTTGGCAAAAAGTTCAGTTTGTCTAACTTTTTCATGCAGCCTTTTCAGCACTTCCAAATAGTAAACTTGGTTAACTGTTTGTCCAGTTGGTACAAATTCATAATGAATAATCCCTCTGATATCCAAAAACGTTAGCAACATTGTTGCAACAAGTTCGGGAACTTAATTGTCAGACCTCGTATACTTTTTTAAAAAGTTATATAGAATTATGGAATGCACCTCCTTAGAAAGTTAGAAATCCCACTTGTTCCTCTAAGGTCAGCTTCTCAACTCCACCAAACACAAGGAATCTCCAAGTTCTCAAAGCACTGTTCAAATAGAACTCTCCACACTGAGCCAATTATATCATAGTTGTGCAGCTATTTCTGTGAACCACTTTGGGGCAGGACCTAACCTGGTGCCTGGCACTTAGTAGGCTATCAGTCCATTTGTTTTCATTGCATATATGAGGAAACTAAGGCTCAGAAAAGTAAAGAAAGGTTAGTTGGTCTGTAATGTGCAGAATGAGCTTTAGAATCAAAAAGATCTGAATTTGAACCTTGGTCAAGATATTTAACCTCAGCATCTATTTCCTAGCAGGATTAAATCATATGACAAATGTGAAAACCCCTGGTGTGAAGTACGCACTTAATAAACCCAAGATTCCATTTAACGACAGAACTGGTATTAGACATGGTAGGTGTGTTGTTAGCAATTTAAAGACAATTAAAAATATAAATAAGCAAATTACAATATTTATTTGATGTTTTAGACTTGACCTTAGCTGAAGTGAATATTTAAATAAATTCAGTGTGGGAGAGTACAAAGGACCTAGATGGAAAAAAGTAGAGTTGCCCTAGGGATACAAAACAGAACTGATGTAATAGCATCCTTAGAGACTAGAGTAGAAATTGCCCAGATATTAGCAACATCTGTTAATTAGATAGGAAAAAGTTTTATATAATCAAACTAAAGATATAGTACCTCAAGGTGGGAAAAAAAAAGAATAAATGCAGTATCTTTCCAAATCTTTAAAAGAAAAACAATTTTAAAATAAGTAAATAAAGTCTCATGAAAAAAATGGAAATTTTAAGCAATTAGGTACTTACTTCAGAGAACAAAAAAAGAGAGAGAAAATTAAATGTCCCTTCTTTTTTAATAACACCCATAAAATATATCCCACCATAGAACAGTAGTTGGAGCCAGAAGGCCTTGTTCATAATCCCACCTCTTTCCTACTAGTTCAAAGACCTTGGGCAAGTTACCTAAATGATCTGTACTTCAGTTTCCGCATCCATAAAGTGGTGTCAATAATAGTATGTATCTCATAGTGTTGTTTTGGTACTTTAGAATATGTTGATATTTATAAAGCACTTAGAACCGTGCTTGGAACAAATTAAGCACTAATTAAGTGCTTCTGAAATAAATCTCCTGAACTCATCTTATTCATTATGGAAATAAGAACTCATCGTCCCCATTATTTTATAATGAATAATTTTTAAAAATGCTTTGCAAGACGTCATCAAAATGGCGGCATGAGGTGAGCCTCTGTAAATCTATCCTGGAATTTACATCAAAACGAACACCTATAACTCCACAAAGGACTCCCTGCACAGCAGACAGGCAAGACGAAGAGGCCCACTACTGAATTCACCTAAAGGTGGGCGAATCGCGCGAGTGGGGGACGAGGGAAGGGACAAGTGCGGAGACAGGTAGTAGACCTAGGTCAGTGCTCTGAGCTCGCTGCATCCCGGAGCTACCGCACTTGCGGGAGAGGGAAGAACTTGGACTGCTAGGGCTCCGCTCATGGCCCACAGGGCTGAGGGGACAGCATATAACACAGTTGAACCCAACGCTCACAGCAGAGACCTCGGAGAAAACACTGAGGGAAGAAGGCTGAAAACTGAGCAGAGAACGGAAGCCTTAGGCACTGAGACTAGCCGCCCCCTCCCTACCCTCCCAGAGCTTGCCCCGCCGCCACCTCCCTAGTGCTAGAAGTGGAACAGTAGCGGTGTCAGATAAAAAGAACAGAATATTTGTTGTTCTGAGAACTGTGGTTCTCAGACAGAGATTCGCAGCCCAACTAGTTCTGGCAAAGAGGAGGGAGCTGTGGAAGCAGGACTGGCCGTGGCGGTGGTGGCCGACATTGCTCTGGGCCACCTCTCACAACTCACCCCACCCCTGTCCTCACCAATCTGGGCGATCCCTGCAGGAGTAAACAGAGCTGCTGAAACACACAGGCTCTGAATCTGGTACAGGAAGAGCTTTGGAACTTCAAAAGCTCTCTGCATACCCACAGGGACACTGCTACCTGTGACCCGGGTGAACTGTGAACAGAGGAGAAGCCCATCTTACAGGGAATCCCCTCTGTGGGGACAGAGCCCCAAAAAGCAGTTTCCAGGCTCTCGGCCTCACATAGAAAGGTGCTGGCTCAGGTAGTAAATGGCCATCGACTGTGATCAAATGGCCAGCAGCTGTGGCTAGTTGGCCGTCAGCTGTAACCAGTGAGCCATTAGCCATGAATATAACTGCCGTGGCTAGGCTAGTAGCAAAAAGGAAAAAAGGGGGCTAGCAAGAAAATGGTGGCTGAGTCTGCAAGCGGCACAGTGAGGGTTGAGAATTGTGTTGCTCCTGGTTCCTGTGTCTCCAACCCAGCTGCCAGTGAGAGTATAGTGGTATGACTCCCCTACCGATGGCTCCGTGGGTGTTCCTTTTTGGCCTCACCATATCCTGCGTTCTTATGTGGGGAGCGGGACCAGAGACCCCGCCGGACGCCCCGCACGACACTTGGCGTAGTCGGCAGGATACCCCACCTGACACCCCGCAGGCCGCCCCGCACGACCCCCCGCATGAAACATGGCGCAGCGAGCAGGGTATGGTGTCGGCCAAAGCTCTCCGAAGGGTGGTGGAGCAGTTTGTGCATATGAACACTCAGTTGCAGGAAGACCAGGAGGAGCAGCTGCCTGAGAGCTTGACCCCCGTGGAGGGGTGGAAAGACGTGGACGGTTCCCCAACCAGCAGAGGCCGGAGAAAGGGAAGGTTGTGGCGGCCCTGTGGGCTGGGAAGTGCTTGCTGAGGCTGCCCGGATGCATGACTTGTAGTCCCAGGAGGAAAGGCTTGCTGAGTCCTCCGTGGGAGCTGAGGGTGAGTTCAAGGTCACCCTCACCCCCAGGACAGCCCTGGCGAATGACTATGGACTATGGGGAATTGCCTTCCATCCCTAATTTAATGGACAGCTTGACTATTTGTTTGGGAACATACCACCATGTAGTGGAACTGACGGATGTTTGCTATTGTGTCTTGACTGGCCGCCATCGAGAATATGTAAGCACCTTGACTGTGAGCCGCTGTTGTTCCAGCATGGTACCCTGAGAGGCCCAGAGAGAGTGGCAGTGCCCTGAGAGCCCTGGCTGAGTCCAGGAAGGCTGGCTGTGCCCAGAGAGAGTGGCAGTGCCCTGAGAGCCCTGGCTGAGTCCAGGAAGTCTGGCTGTGCCCAGAGAGAGGGGCAGTGCCCTGAGAGCCCTGGCTGAGTCCAGGAAGTCTGGCTGTGCCCAGAGAGAGTGGCAGTGCCCTGAGAGCCCTGGCTGAGTCCAGGAAGTCTGGCTGTGCCCAGAGAGAGTGCCAGTGCCCTGAGAGCCCTGGCTGAGTCCAGGAAGTCTGGCTGAGCCCAGAGAGAGTGGCAGTGCCCTGAGAGCCCTGGCTGTGTCCAGGAAGTCTTGCTGTGCCCAGAAATACTGGTGGTGCCCTGAGAAACCCTGGCTGTGCCCGGGGAGACTAGTGGTACCCTAAGAAGTCCAGGAAGTCTGGCTGTGCCCAGAAATACTGGTGGTGCCCTGAGAAACCCTGGCTGTGCCCGGGGAGACTAGTGGTACCCTAAGAAGTCCAGGAAGTCTGGCTGTGCCCAGAAATACTGGTGGTGCCCTGAGAAACCCTGGCTGTGACCAGAGAGCTTGGCTGTGTCCAGGAAATAGCATTCACCTCCAGGCTCCTCACACAGGGCCCCTCGCGGAAGACGCTTGTCGCGTAGATTGTGAGGCGAGAACCTGTAGGGGTGGAGTGTGGGGACAGAGCCCCAAAAAGCAGTTTCCAGGCTCTCGGCCTCACATAGAAAGGTGCTGGCTCAGGTAGTAAATGGCCATCGACTGTGATCAAATGGCCAGCAGCTGTGGCTAGTTGGCCGTCAGCTGTAACCAGTGAGCCATTAGCCATGAATATAACTGCCGTGGCTAGGCTAGTAGCAAAAAGGAAAAAAGGGGGCTAGCAAGAAAATGGTGGCTGAGTCTGCAAGCGGCACAGTGAGGGTTGAGAATTCTGTTGCTCCTGGTTCCTGTGTCTCCAATCCAGCTGCCAGTGAGAGTATAGTGGTATGACTCCCCTACCGATGGCTCCGTGGGTGTTCCTTTTTCGCCTCACCATATCCTGCGTTCTTATGTGGGGAGCGGGACCAGAGACCCCGCCGGACACCCCGCACGACACATGGCGAAGTCGGCAGGATCCCCTGCACTACACCCTCATTGTGTGAAAAGTTGGAATAGTGCAGAGAAAACATAGCACTACACTCTCAGGGAGAAAAAAGGCTACAGTCAGAGAGAAAATTAAACATTCTACCAACAAGTACTCGAAAACAAAAGAAAGACCTCTTCCTATTAACCGGTTGCAGAAGCCACTCACGTAGATGTCTAGGAAGAGAAATAATAAATCAGTAATTGCCATGAATAACCAAGGAAACAGGAGAGCTCAGAAAGAAAGTGAAAAGTCTCCAAAAAAGGAACTTAAACATATGGAAATGTGTGACTTAAATGACAGAGAATTCAAGATTGCAGTTCTCAAAAACCTCAACAAGAAACAAGAACACACAGAAAGGCACTTTAATGAACTCAGAAACACAATCAACGAACAACATGAATATTTTACAAAAGAGATTGAAATTTTAAAAAAGAACCAAAGAGAATTTCTGGAGATTAAGAACTCAATAGAAAAAATGAAGAATGAAATAAACAGCTTAGGTAGTAAAGTTGACCAGATGGAGGAAAGAATCAGTGACATTGAAGATAGAAACCTGAAATTGACCACGGATGGAAGAAGAGACTTGAGACTTAAAAGAAATGAAAGAACTCTACAAGAACTTTCTGAATCCATCAGAAAGAGCAATATAAGAATAATGGGCATACCAGAAGGAGAAGAAAGAGAAGGGAACAAAGAATATATTCAAAGAAATCGTCAATGAGAACTTCCCAAACTTGTGGACAGAACTGGATCCTTGAATCCAAGAAGCAAATAGAACACCTAATTACCTCAATCCCAACAGGCCTTCTCCAAGGCACATTGTATTGAAGCTGTCTAAAATCAACGACAAAGAAAGAATCCTCAAGGCAGCCAGGGAAAAGAAGACGGTAACCTACAAAGGAAAGCACATTAGATTACCATCAGATTTTTCAGCAGAAACTCTACTAGCCAGGAGGGAGTGGAACCAAATATTCAAACTATTGAAAGAGAGAAATTATGAGCCAAGAATAATACATCCAGCAAAGATATTCTTTAGATATGAAAGAGGAATACAAACCTTCCAAGACATACATAAGCTGAGGGAATTTTCTAATACACGACGTGCACTACAAGAAACACTAAAGGAGGCTATTCGAACACCATCAACAGGGACAATTTGTGGCAACCAAAATATAAAAAGCAGGAGAGTAAAGGCCTGAACCGGAATATGGGAATGGAGAAAGTAAGCGTGCTGAAGAAAATGGAATACTCTAAATATCAAACTTTCTTTTAGATAAACTTAAGGGTAACCACTCAAAAAAAAATCCAGAACTGAAATATATACTGTAATAAAAGAAGAAAGGGAGGGAAACATCATAGAATACCACCACACAGAAATAATAGACAACAAAAAAGTAAAGAAACAATGGAGACACAGCCTTACCAGAAAACTAAAGATAGAATGACAGGTAATCCTCACATATCAATAATCAACCTAAATGTCAATAGACTGAACTCACCAATAAAAAGGCACAGAGTAGCAGATTGGATCAAAAAACTAAACCCAACCATATGCTGTCTCCAAAAGACACATCTCAGCTACAACGACAAGCATAGACTCAAAGTGAAAGGGTGGAAATTGACACTCCAAGCAAATGGTATACAGAGAAAATCAGGTGTACCCATACTGATATCAAATGAAACAGACTTCAGGGTGAAAAAGGTAACAAGAGACAAAGATCGACATTTCATAATCGTAAAGGGGACTATACAACAAAAAGACATAACAGTTATCAATATTTATGCCCCCAATCAGGGAGCACCAAAATATACCAAGCAACTACCAGGAGAACTAAAGGGAGAAATTGACCAAAACACAATCATACTAGGGGACTTAAATAAATCATTGACAGCTATGGATAGATCATCCAAACAGAAAATAAATAACAAAATAGCAGCCCTAAATGACACATTAGATGAAATGGACATAATTGACATATATAGAGCACTTCATCCTAAAACATCATAGTATACATTTTTTTTCTAGTGTACATGGAACATTCTCAAGGATAGACCTTGAGATATTGGGACATAAAATCAGCCTCAGCAAATTTAAGAAGATTGAAATCATACCACGCATATTCCCTGATCACAAAGCTTTGAAATTGGATATCAACTGCAAAAAGAAAGCAGGAAAAAACACAAATACATGGAGATTAAACAACACACTTTTAAAGAACGACAGGGTCACAGAAGAAATTAGAGGAGAGAACAAAAGATACATAAAAACAACTGACAATGAAAATATATCCTACCAAAATTTTTGGGATGCAGGGAAAGCAGTTATAAGAGGGAAATTTATATCATTACAGACCTATCTAGAGAAACAAGAAAAATCCCAAATAGATAACCTCACGATACACCTTAAGAACTAGAAAAAGAAGAACAAATGAAAGCCAAAGTGAGCACAAGAAAGGAAATAACAAAAATCAGAGCAGAACTAAATGAAATAGAGAACAAAAAGACAATAGAAAAAATTAATGTGACAAAGAGTTGGTTCTTTGAAAAGATTAACAAAATTGACAAACCCTTGGCTAGACTCACTAAAATAAAAAGAGAGAAGACGCTAATCAACAAAATCAGAAACGAAAAAGGGGAAGTTATCATGGACGCCACAGAAATACAAAGGATCATCCAAGAATACTATGAAGGACTATATGCCACCAAATTCAATAACCTAGAAGAAATGGACAAGTTCTTAGAAACATATAGCCTTACAAGGCTGAACCATGAAGAATTGAAAAATCTAAACAGACCGATCACCAGTAATGAAACTGAATCCGTCATTCAAAACCTTCACAAAAGCAAAAGTCCAGGACCAGATGGCTTCACTAGTGAATTCTACGAAACCTTCAAAGAGGATCTAATACCAATCCTGCTCAAACTCTTCCAAAAAATCGAAGAAGAGACAGTGCTCCCTAACTCATTTTATGAGGCCAACATTACCCTGATACCAAAACCTGGTAAGGACAACACAAAAAAAGAAAACTACAGACCAATATCTCTGATGAATACATATGCAAACATCCTAAACTAAATTCTAGCAAATCGAATACAACAATGCATTAAAAATATCATTCATCACGACCAAGCGGGGTTCATCGCCAGGGCACAAGGATGGTTCAACATCCGCAAATCCATCAATGTCATACATCTCATAAAGAAAATAAAGGCCAGAAATCATATGATTATATCCATTGATGCAGAAAAAGCATTTGACAAGATACATCTTCCATTTATGATTAAAACACTTAATAAAATAGGTATAGAAGGAAAATACCTTTACATAATAAAGGCCATGTATGACAAACCCTCAGCTAATCTCATAATTTATGGTGAAAAACTGAAGCCCTTTGCTCTACGTTCAGGAAGACGACAGGGCTGTCCCCTATCACCTCTGCCTTTTCAACATAGTGTTGGAAGTCCTTGCCTGCGCAATCAGGCAAGAGAAAGAAATACAAGGCATCCAAATGGGAATGAAGAAGTTAAATTATCACTCTTTGCAGATGACATGATGCTAGATATAGAAAACCCTAAAGACTCCACCAAAAAGCTATTAGAAACAATCAACGAATACAGTAAAGTTGCTGGCTACAAAATCAACATACAAAAGTCCATTGCATTCCAATATACTAACAATGAAATCTCAGACAAAGAAATACAAAAAACAATTCCTTTTGCAATTGCAGCAAAAAGAATAAAATACCTAGGAATAAACTTAACCAAGGATGTGAAGGACCTATATGTGGAAAACTATAAGACATTTTTGAAAGAAATTGAAGAAGACACAAAGAAATGGAAAGACATTCTGTGCTCATGGATTGGAAGAGTCAACATAGTTAAAATGGCCATATTACCCAAAGCAATATACAGATTTAAAACAATCCCCATCAAAATCCCAATGGTATTTTTTAAAGAAATAGAACAAGAAATCATCAGATTTGTTTGGAACCACAAAAGACCCCGAATAGCCAAAGCAATCTTCAGAAAAAGAACAATACTGGAGGTATCACACTCTCTGACTTTAAATTGTACTACAGGCCTACAATAATCAAAAAAACATGGTATCAGCAGAAAAACAGACACATAGACCAATGGAATAGAATTGAGAACTCAGAAATAAAACCACATAAATATGGAGAGATAATTTTTGACAAAGAAGCTAAAAACATACAATGGAGGAAAGACAGCCTCATCAATAAATGGTGCTGGGAGAATTGGAAAGCCAAGTGCAAAAGAATGAAACTGGACTGCTATCTGTCACCATGTACCGAAATTAATTCAAAATGGATCAAAGACTTAAGCATAAGACCTGACACAATAAACTGCATAGAAGAAAACATAGGTACTAAACTTATGGACCTTAGGTTCAAAGAGCATTTTATGAATTTGACTCCAAAGGCAATGGAAGTAAAAGCTAAAATAAATGAATGGGACTATATGAAACTTAAAAGCTTCTGCACAGCAAAAGAAACCATCGACAAAATAAAGAGACAACCAACTGAGTGGGAGAAAGTTTTTGCCAGCAGTGCATCTGATAAGGAGCTAATGTCCAAAATATACAAGGAACTCATGAATCTCAACAACAAAAAAAACAAACAACCCAACTGAAAAATGGGCAGACGACCTGAAGAGACATTTCTCCAAAGAGGACATATACAAATGGCAAATAGACATATGAAAAAATGCTCAACATCATTAATCATCAGAGAAATGAAAATAACAACCACAATGAGATATCACCTCACCCCAGACAGAATGGCTATCATCAACAAGACAAATAGTAACAAGTGTTGGAGAGGCTGTGGACTAAAAGGAACCCTCATACACTGTTGGTGGGAATGCAGACTGGTGCAGCCGTTATGGAAGGCAGTGTGGAGGTTCCTCAAAAAATTACGAATAGAAATACCATATGACCCAGCAATCCCTCTCCTGGGTATCTACCCAAAAAATCTGAAAACATTTATCCATAAAGACACGTGTGCTCCAATGTTCATTGCAGCTTTATTAACGGTGGCCAAGACATGGAAACAACCAAAATGTCCTCCCATAGATGAATGGGTAAAGAAGTTGTGGTATACATACACAATGAAATACTTTTTGGCAGTAAGAAAAGATGAAATGGGACCATTTGTGACAACATGGATGGATCTTGAGATTGTAATGCTAAGCAAAATAAGTCAGACAGAAAAAGCAGAGAACCATATGATTTCCCTGATATGTGGTATATAAACCAAAAACAACAAAAGAACAAGACAAACAAATGAGAAAGAAGAACTCATAGACACAGACAATAGTTTAGTGGTTACCAGAAGGTAAGGGGGTGTGGGGGGTGGGAGATGAGGGTAAGGGGGATCAAATATATGGTGATGGAAGGAGAACTGACTCTGGGTGGTGAACACACAATGGGATTTATAGATGATGAAATGCAGAACTGTACACCTGAAATCTATGTAATTTTAGTAATAATTGTCATCCCGATAAACTTTAAAAAAAAATGTTTTGCTGTGTATTCACTCTGAAGCCATTAAGTTTCTTACATAAATACTTCTTTGAAAATGAGATGCTAGAGATGAACAAGAAAAACTAAAGACAAGAAGTTGACTTGTTTTCTGTTTGTTTAGAATAATCTATAGGTAAAAACTACAGAGAATCATTTAGAAGCACATTTTAGCTCAACACAGTGAAGGGCAGGCTCAGAGCTTGAGCTGTCCAAGAGTGCTTTGGACTGCTTCACTATGTGGTGCTCCCCTCTCCACTTGGTTTCTACCACATTACATGGGAAGTTGGGTTCGAAACATCAAACTCACCATACAAAACTAAAGACTAATATGTCATGAGTCAGTAACTTTTTATACAGTATCAGAAAGGAAGTGCATTGCTAACTTGTGTACTACATGCACAGCACTGCATTTGGTATTTGGATACTGCAAAATGCACATATAAGACAGATTCTTCCCTCAATGAGTTTAAAATCCAGTTGGGGAGATAATCTAACATCCCAAAATTGTTAGAGGTAGTAGCACGTGATTAAATTCTGAATGTCATTTGCTTTATAACCACAAATTCCTAGAAATATAAAATGACAAGCTATGCCTTCTTAGAATACTCTCTCGTATGTAAAGGTAATATTTCTTGTAAATCACAATGACCATATCTATGTGAATGAATGAAATAACTACCACAGGTTCTTGTTTTCCTTTAATATGAATATGAAAATATAATATTAATATTAAGTTTACCAGTGTCTCCCAAATGCAAAGTTCTATGTTGATAGCAGCAGGTCCAGGAAATGCAGAAAAGAAAAAGAACAAACTTATACATTTGCATTATGCATAAAAATCTGTGTGTTTTATTGGTAGTTGAGTTGTTCAGTCATGAACTCGAGCAGACCTGAAGCTAAGATGCATTCTTCACATTTTTGCTTTAATATGAGCCTGAGTCACAGACTCACAATGTGGGGAATGATGATCTGGAGACCAGTTCCCTCATTTTTCAGACAAGACAGCAGGGCTATAAAGATAAAGGACTTGGTCACATTTACAAAGAGAGTTAGTGACATAGCCAGCACAAGAGCTAAATTCTAATCACCAGAGTTGAACACTTTGTTCTTCACCTTGGAGAAGTTCTAATTTCTCTCTCTCTCTCTCTCTCTCTCTCTCTCTCTCTCTCTCTCTCTCTCTCTCTCTCTCTCTCTCTCTCCCTTCATATTTAAACTCTTAATTTTCATTCTGTGAGAATATAAGTGATTAAAAGAACTGAATCCACTGTCTCTACTTAAAACCATACTATTTATTTGAATGGGAAGTTGAAATAAATGCTTTCAAAAGCGCAGAAGAAAGAGCAATAGCCGCTTTTTATAGAGAATACTATAAAACTGCCAGGAACCTGCTAGAGAAGTTAGTAGATAATCTTTATTATTTCATGCAAATTAGCTTTTAAAACAATTCAAGCATCAAAGTCCAAAAGAAGCAGGAATTAAAATGAGTGACAGAAGGTGGCAGCTAGCTGGTAGAAGTGAGACCACCACAGGATTTTTCAAAGACCAAAGGAAGATACAGCCACATATCTTCGTGTGTATATTATACTGCTGGGAACCAGTGAGTGGGTGGACGGAGAGGTACACGCACTTGGGGTGTGTGTGTATGTGTGTGTGTGTGTGTGTGTGTGTGTGTGTGTGTGTGTGTGTGTGTTATTGGGGGGAGAAGGATAGAATCTTACCACTGCTGGCTAAAAAGTAGCTAAACCTAGTGAAATGTTGTACTGAATACACAACGCAGTTCTTTCCTATTATAAATAGTGCCAAGAAATAAAAATTCACTTGAAACCTAAATAATTCAGACTTTAGTCATTTAGGGCAATTGGAACCTGCAGCAAAAACAATTAAATAGGGCAGTAGAAAAGAAAGCTATAAGCAGAAAGCCTACAGGAAGCTGTATATAGACATATGGCCCAGAGATTCTTAAAACACAAAGTATTTTGAATAAAAGGAAGAGAAAAGTTCTCCTTAAAGGAAAAACCAAAGGAAGCATGTATGGTTGTTAATAACAAAGGTTGGTGGGAGAAAGGTACTCACAATTATGCACTTTCATTTCTTTAAATATTAGTAAATATTGTGTATCAATCTGTCTATAATTGGTAACTGAATATTTATATTGACCATTTTAATAAAGAATTAATTTTCATAGGAAAAAAACCTGATTCATTTGTATACTATAAACCTATTCTCACTGTTATCCACACATGGAAAGCCCAGGTGGTTACAACTTATAACCAGGCACCACTTAATGGCAGCTAACAGAATTGCAAGCATAGTAACTTGTCTGCATAAGGCTAGCTTTGCAAGCATAATTTAAGAAGAAATATGTATCCCATAAAATATCACCAAATATCTAAAGCCAAGCCTTTACAATGACTGCTTTAATCACTTGGGTGACATTTAAAATACATACAGATATTACAGCTGAATCAATTGCATAGCGGTTCCTATCAATCAATAAGATTTAGAAAACGAGTGGATTTCTCATTCATAAACAGTCAAATAAACATGATCTGTATAGACAGTAAATTTAACAAAGGTTCAGCCATCACTGCCTGAAAAAGCTTGGCTGAATCTTTTTTAAGATATAAGAGGAGAAAAATGTGGCACGAGATTATGAACATAAACAATGCATGCATGAGAAAAAATAGTTTTTCTTCATCAGTTTTATAAAAAGATAAAGTATGCTATTGTCTGAAATCAGTATATCATATAAAATAGATTCAATTAATAAAAACGCTGTGTGTTTTTTTTTAAATTGTGGTTACTAGAAACCACTTTGGGTAGAAATCTTTTCAATACACATTGTGTGTGTGTGTGTCTTAATAAATAATATACAGTAAACCTAATTATATGTTTCTCTAATTACTAGAGATATTATAATGCCTCAAGGCCAACATGCCTGGACATCAATTCTTAAGGTTACCAGAAGCTGTTGGTGTTTGGCTTTAATATGAATTGACCCTAGACTATAACAAGGTAGTTTTTTTTTTCCTTACACTTGATCTCTGATAAATTCATATTTTATTTTTACCAATGATCAAATGCAGATAAAATTCTTATCGACTGGGTTTCAGTTGAGTTCCACTTAATTTTTCACTTCATTTAAGAAAATGTATTAACAACCCCAATAAAAGGAAAAATATGATCCTACAACGTAAACTCAAAATTAAATATATCTTAGAATGCAAGCTAAAATCAAGAAAATTTACCCCTTACAATTGCCAAGGTTGATAACATAAAGTGGAGGGACTCTCAATTCCCACATGCAGTGGGAACTAGAATTCAAACTTAAAACCTGAGAAAAACAATAATTCCATATCCCATTTCTTTACCAGATTATTCATGGCAATAGAAAAATCAGGAAAACCATGAGTGATAAGTGGAGTGGTACTGTATCAGCTAAAGGTGAAATCACCAAAAAAAAAAAAAAAAAGTCCTATTATATTTGCTACCCAAATACACTAGTTATGCTAAGCAGAAGTAAGAAGAACATATTCAAACACCATTTGAGGCAAAAGAAATGCCACTTTCTAAAAACAGATGGAAGGTGAAATGATAAAACAGGATTGAAAAGGGAAGAGAGCTATGCAGAAAAGGGGGAACTAAAACAGACTTTTTAGTTCTGAGCACATAGTAAGTTTCTAAAAATAGGTGATCACTTTGTAAGATATATAAACGTCTAATCACTATGTTGTAAACCTGAAACTAATATTGTATGTGAACCATAATTGAAAAATAAAACTATTAAAAATGACAAAAAATAGAGATTTGCAAAGAAAAAAATTGCATAAATATTGGATTTTAATATAGAGCCTATCAAAAAGTCTTGCTTGAGTAAATTTCTTTGAGTATAAATATTTTTACATAGAAAACTGTTTAGGGCACATCTTGTAAGCTACTATGTACCATGTTTCCCTGAAGATAAGACCTACCCAGACCATAAGCTCTAATGCATCTTTTGGAGCAAAAATTAATATAAGACCCGGTCTTATTTTCATATAATATAAGACCAGGTATAATATAATATAATATAACGTAATGTAATGTAATGTAGTATAATATAATACCGGGTCTTATATTAATTTTTCCTCCAAAAGATGCGTTAAGAGCTGATAGTCCAGCTAGGTCTTATTTTCGGGGAAACTCAGTATTTGTTTTGTTATCATAGAGATTACTCTTAAATAAATTAGAATATATGTTGCTCATTATACTATGAATACAAAGCTGAATTTAACTTTATTTTATTTTTTAAAGATTTTATTGAGAACCACTAAACTATTTAGGGCTGCTATTTCGTTATTTATTTTCAGATGATGTAATACAGAATTGTACACCTGGAATCTACGTAACTTTACTAACAGTTGTCACCCCAATAAACTTTAATTTAAAAAAAAGATTTTATTGGGGAAGGGGAAAAGGACTTTATTGGGGAACAGTGTGTACTTCTGGGACTTTTCCAAGTCAAGTTGTTGTCCTTTCAATCTCAGTTGTAGAAGGCGCAGCTCAGCTCCAGGTCCAGTTGCCGCTGTTAGTTGCAGGAGGCGCAGCCCACCATCCCTTGCAGGAGTCGAGGAGTCGAACCAGCAACCTGTGGTTGAGAGCCCGTGCTCCAACCAACTGAGCCATCTGGCCACCCGGGAGCTGAGCAGCAGCTCATTGACTTCATTCTAGTTGCAGAGGGCACAGCTTGCTGGCCCGTGTGGGAATCGAACTGGCAGCCCCGTTGCCCAGAGCTCGTGCTCTAACCAACTGAGCCACTCGTCCGCCCTGAATTTAACTTTAAAAGCTATGTTTCTGTGTATAGGTCCTTCACAGCCTTTGTTGAGTTTATTTCTAGGTATTTTATTCTTTTTGTTGCAATTGCTAAAGGAATGGTTTCTTTCATTTCTTTTTCTGAAATTTCATTGTCAGTATATGGGAACACACTGGATATTTGTACACTGATTTTGTATCCTGCAACTTGACTATATTTGTTTATTGTTTCTAATAGTTTTTTGGTGGAGTATTTAGGGTTTTCTTTCTTTTTTGTTTTAATTAAAGTTTATTTGGGGTGACAATTGTTAGTAAAGTTATATAGTTTTCAGGTGTATAATTTTGTAATACATCATCTATATATCACATTGTGTTCACCACCCAGAGTCAGTTCTCCTTCCATCACCATCTGTTTGATCCCTTTTACCCTCAGCTACCACCCCCCCACCGTAAAATAGTGCAATTTGCGACAACATGGATCGATCTTGAGATTATTATGCTAAGTGAAATAAGTCAGAGAGAAAAAGTCGAGAACCATACGATTTCACTGATATGTGGGATATAAAACTGAAAACAATAAAGGAACAACACTAACAAATAAAGAAACAGAAACTCATAGACACAGACAATAGTTTAGGGTTTTCTATATAAAGAATCATGTCATCTGCAAAAAGTGACAATTTGACTTCTTTATTCCCAACGTGGATGGCTTTTATTTCTTTCTCTCCTATACACTGAAAACTACAAGATATTATTAAAAGAATTTGAAGACACAAAGGAATGGAATAATCCATGTTCATGGATTGGAAGAATCAACATAGTTAAAATGGCCATATTACCTAAAGCAGGGGTGTCAAAACTGCGGCCCGCAGGCCAACTGCGGTCCGCAATCCATTGTTAATTGGCCCGCAGCAAATTCCAAAAATATATTTAGTTTACTTAAATAAACCAGGTGAGGCAATACGTACTTCACCTCGAGTGAGTGGCCCGGCTGTTTGTGTATTTTACCTCATATGGCCCTTGGTAAAAAACGTTGAAAAAAGTTTTGACACCCCTGACCTAAAGCAACACACAGATTTAATGTAATCCCCATCAAAATCCCAATGGCATTTTCAAAAAGAAATAGAAGAAAAAAACATCAGATTTTTATGGAACTACAAAAGACCCCGAATAGCCAAAGCAATCCTAAGAAAAAAGAAAAAGGCTGGAGAGATCATATTCCCTGACCTCAGCTTGTACTACAAAGTGACAATAATCAAAATAGTTTGGTATTGGTAGAAAAGCAGACACACAGACCAATGGAATAGAATCGAAAACCCAGAAATAAAACCATATATATCCATATATCCGTCTATATCTATATCTATATTTATATGCAAATAATTTTCGACAAAGGAGCCAAAAACATACAATGGAGAAAAGAAAGCCTCTTCAATAAACGGTGCTGGGAAAATTGGAAAGCCATGTGCAAAAGAATGAAACTAGACTGCTATCTGTCACCATATACCGAAAGTAACTCAAAATGGATCAAAGATCTAAACATAAGACCTGAAACAATAAACTGCATAGAAGAAAACATAGGTACTAAACTTATGGACCTTGGGTTCAAAGAGGATTTTATGAATTTGCCCTCAAAGGCAAGGGAAGGAAAAGCTAAAATAAATGATTGGGATTATATCAAACTAAAAAACTTCTGCACAGCAAAAGAAACCATCAACAAAACAAAGAGGCAACCAACCAAATGGGAGAAGATATTTGCAAACAACACCTCAGATAAGGAACTAACATCCAAAATATATAAAACACTCATACAACTCAACAACAAATAATCCAATTATAAAATGGGCACAGGACCTGAACAGACACTTCTCCCAAGAAGGCATACAGATATATGAAAGGCCAACAGATATATGAAAAGATGCTTAACTAAACTGGCTGTTAGGGAAATGTAAGTTAAAATCACAAAGAGATATCACCTTATACTTGTTAGAATGGCAATTATCAACAAGACAAGTAATAACAAGTGCTGGAGATGCTGTGGGGAAAATGGAACCCTCATATACTGCTGGTGGGAATGTAAATTGGTACAGCCACTATAAAAAATACTATAGAGGTTCCTCAAAAAATTAAGAATAGAATTATCATACGACCTAGCAATCCCTCTTCTGGGTATCTACCAAAAAAATCTGAAAACATTTATCCACAAAGATATGTATGTACCCCTATGTTCACTGCAGCATTATTCATGGTGGCCAAGACCTGGAAACAACCAAAATGTCCTTCGATAGATGACTGGATATGGAAGATTTGAAACATATGTATACAATGGAATATTACTCAGCCATAGTAAAAGATGAAATACTGCCATTTGCAACAACATGGATGGATCTTGAGACTATCATGCTAAGCGAAATAAGTCAGACAAAAAAAGTCGAGAACCATGTGATTTCACTCATAGGAGGCCGGACAATTAAGTTCCCGAACTTGTTGCAACAATGTTGCTAACCTTTTTTGATATCAGAAGGATTATTCATTATGAATTTGTACCAACTGAACAGTTAACCAAGTTTACTCTTTGGAAGTGCTGAAAAGGCTGCATGAAAAAGTTAGACAACCTAAATTTTTCACCAACAATTCATGGCTCTTGCATCAGGACAATGCACCAGCTCGCACGGCACTGTCTGTGAAGGAGTTTTTCGCCAGTCAACAAATGACTGTATTGGAACACCCTCCCTATTCATCTGATCTGGCCCCCAATGACTTCTTTCTTTACCCAAAGATAAAGGAAATATTGAAAGGAAGACATTTTGGAGACATTCAGGACATCAAGGGTAATATGACGACAGCTCTGATGGCCATTCCGGAAAAAGAGTTCCAACATTGCTTTGAAGGGTGGACTAGGTGCACAGCTTCCCAAGGGAAGTACTTCAGAGGTGACTGTAGTGATATTCAGCAATGAGGTAAGTAGCACTTTTTCTAGGATGAGTTCACAAGCTTAATTGTGATACCTTGTATGTGGGATATAAAAGTGAAAACAAGAAACACACAAGACAGACAAAAACTCATAGACACAGATAACAGTTTAGTGGTTAACAGAGGGTAAGGGGGGAGGGGAGAGGTAGGAGAAGGAAAGGATGTCAAATACATGCTGATGGAAGGAGAACTGACTGTGAGTGGTGAACACACAATGCAATCTACAGATAATGTATTATAGAATTATACCCTTGAAACCCATATAATTTTATTAACCAATGTCACCCCCAATGAATTTAATCAATAAATAAATAAAAGCTACGCTTCTGAAGAAAATGCATGTAGGTTTTCACTAAGCACATAGAAGCAACATTTCCATTTGTATAGTTTCTTTTCAGGAGAATACTGCTTCTAACAAAGAGTAGTGTGAGCATTCACATCCACATGGTACTTGAAAATCCTATGATAAGCAAAGTATTATTGTTATTTGAAAAAATTTCCACTGGCAAATGGAAACTCAAAAATCATTTTAAGGTGTTCTTCATCTTTGTTGTTCTTTTAGTCTACATTTCTATTTCTAAAGAATGCATAAATATTTTGGAGCATGTATAATATTGAGAAAATAATTTTCCCTCCAGATACAAATGCATATTTATGGAAAAAAAGGTACACATGCAAAAATTCAATGATGACACCAGTTCATTTTAGTCTTGTCTTCGCCATGCTCCCTTATACTATTATTAGTGACAAAATAATTCTTCAATCATACTTCATTAAAAAAGAGAACACAGGAGATTAATATTTTGTATTCTTTCCTCCCACAAGCAAATTCTGTGAGCTTGGAAAAGTGCTTTTAACTGAAAGCAGCTACCTCTTTTTAATGCTGGTTCTGGTCCCAAAGCTATTTTGTCAACACCATAATTTCTATGATACAATTTATATTTATATGTCTGGCCCATCAGATACTACAAAAGTCCCTAAGTTCACATTAAGGTATTATTAGAATAACATCCAGTTTATTGGAACATTGTCTGGCAAGAAAAGGATCAATAGAAGTGAAATTTCAAAAAATAAAACTCTTAAACATTAATATTTGTCTCTTTTAACCAATCTGGATAGAAATCTTTCTGAAATCCTTTTTAAAATTTTGTTGCCCCCTTAGACGTAGGATAGTAAATAGAAGTTATGCTTTTTCTGATAATTCTAGGTCATGATTATGCATACCTTGAAGTATATGTCAGGCACTTTGTTAAATGGTCCCAGATGCCTGTGTGTTTGGAGTCTTCATGTCTACTTTTATAGTGTGTCTGTCTTCTTCCTCACTGGCAGCCATTTATTGGCTATGCCTTCAGAGTATACCTGCCTCTATTACCTCCCCCACAAGCACACCAATTAAATTTTCTGTGGCTTACAAAACCAGATTCAATCAAATAAAATGTAGCAAACAATTGCTCTTGTTGAATCAAGCATGCTAGATATACTCATAAAATGCAAATAGCATGGACTCAGGAGTGCTCTCAGTGAGGGCCTTGGGGGCTTCCCTATAAATACAATTCAAAAGCTTTCGGACCTGGCTCTCACAAGATATAAAGTGTCTGTTAAAAGGTGAGGTCTGGAAGTAGTGCCCCATCTCTTTATGGGATATGACTCTTCTCTTAGAATGTTAGCTAACATTTAGGACACAACCAGGGGAAATAACCCATGAAAAGACTGTGAGGGTCACAGAGCTCCAATGGCATGGGTGGTGGGGGCAGGAGTAGGGTCTCACAATCGGCTATGAGCCAGGGAGGATATTCAAAATATTAAACAACACTTACAGCACAGGCATATTGACAATCAGGACTGATGCTATTTTGCCAGGAATTGCCATTTTTGTTGCTGAATCGTGGTGGTGTCCAGGAAGTGACCAATGGAAAGGGTTTCTGGTCAGTGACTATTTACCAAGCAATAAGGGAGTGTTCCAACAAGTATTTCAATAATATATGACCTTACTGAGGTATACTATTGGACTATCACACTGTTAGTTGTGCTAGGTGCTTGCTAACGCATACCACATGTTCAGATCCCTCAATATTATATTCACGACATAAAGGGATGTACAAGAGCTTGGTTGGACTTAAGTCATTGAGCAAGAGGGAGGCTTAGATATCCCAGGGAACTAACTATGAGATAGCATAGTTTGGATTCCTAGGGAGAGACAAAGCTCTCCTTAAATCTAAAATGACTAAAAGGCATGCCAATGATTGGGAAATACAAGGGAACTGGTTATCACTGCTTCTGTTTATTTATCTTAGTAAAAGCTCTGGAAGGTTAGTCACAGAACAATGATGATTTCTAGAGATAATTACCCTAAGTAAAGACTATTTGTTGGTCAATTTCTAAACCCAACTTAACTGCTTATTGTATTTAAGGGAACTTCTGAATAAAAATATTTAAGGAAACTTCTGAATATAAATCGATAATGATCATACATGTGAAAGCTATAAATTAACCCATTTACTTATCACTACTGAGGAAGCTTTTTTGGTGGGCACAGCATTAAAGCTTCCATTTAATGACAAAGATAAAATTGTAATTTAAATATGATGAGGATATTGTAACAAGTTGGTCCATACAAATTGGGTCTACCCCAACACTGAACTGAGCTGCACTTAGTATAACATCTAGTCCCGCCAAGCTTCTGTTTTCTGTATCAAACTGGCTATCTCACTACTTCGTGACATTTCAGAACTTTCTCTGTTTAATCCTGAAAATGACTATATCATAACTTTACTAGAAATAATAAATGTGAGGCTATATAGAAAGATGAAAGGTTAACAATAACCTGCACTAATGCAAAAACATTAATCTCAAAGTTAATTCACCATTATTCTAAACAAATTTGTTTTCGTCCTTTTCTTTTTTTTTTTTTTTTTTCCAAGTAGAATCTCTAAACACTGCCAAAAGACATTTATCAGCAATAGAAGAATGAAAGCCACCATTAAATTTTGGCCCTTACACAGCATACTGGCCAATGATGTTACTGGCTGACTAAAAAATTGCCCGTTTAAATCACAAGGCTGGCAAAAAGAATGGCGTCAGTGCAGTCAAGAAATATAAATCTAAGTCTGTTGTATGCTTTATTTCTTGTGGATTTTAAGCTATGCTTCAAACATTCTAAAAGCACTGATCTCTTAGCATGGGATAATGTGTGAGCTATGGAGATTTGATCAAGCTAACTGATACGAGATTGTCATGTAATTTATTGTAAACCTCTGAAGCCATGTTAAAAAAAAAGGTGGAGAAGGGAGTGGAAAGGAATGTCAAAGTTGGCCTCTTGTTTCCAAGTACAGATAAGAGAGAACGTTGGTGGCTTTTGGTGTGAAAAGACCAAAAGGTCAAAGGAGTAAAGTCAAAGGGTTATATTTTCCATGTAAGAGAAACCTTCACATCAATCTCCAGTGATTTGAATGTCATTTAAAAGTGAGTGTGCATGATTTATGAAAAACAGAATAAGATATGAAATTTCAATTGAATAAAAAATATAATAATAGCAAATATGCACACCATGCTTACTATGTGCCTGGTGCTAATCTTAGCATTTTCACATACATTAATTCATTTACTGCTCATAACAATCCTTTGAGGTAGCAACCATTATTATCCCCATTTTACAGATGAGAAAACTAAGACACAGAAAGATTAAGTAACTTGGTTCAGGGTCAAACAGTGGCTGAGTGGAAGAGTCAGGATCAAATTCAGGCATGTTCCAGAACTCTGGATGTCAACCGCTACTCTGTACTGCCTCCCATGGGCACAAAAGTGCACAAATATAGCCTAAAATTTATAGGCTTATTACTAGGGATTTTAGCATATAATGAATCCAAGTACTTTTTTTAAGATTGTAAAGATTATTCAAAGTTCTCTTAAGATATAATATGATTTCTGGAGGTGCCAAGGAATACTGATAGCTCTCCTTAAGTTTTATTTGCAAACGAAATATATAATTGCATGGTATTCATAGATTTGATGTTACAATACATGGGCATTTGGCAGATTAGAAAAATGGAGTTTAACTTTACTGTCTTGGTGAAAAGCGAGTGTCTTCTTCATGAATGTGTTGAAATGTAGAAAAGAATAACCCAGATAGGATATGCATATCAGACAAGTGGTTGAATTAGATCTAGACACGGAACTGTACTCAGGGTTTCAGCATCCCCATCAAACATGTTGGATCATCTGCATCTCAACACTTGTCACACTATAGTGGAACTCTTGCTTAGCTGTCTGCTTGACTCTGAGGTTCTCAAGGGCACATCGTACTCATCTTCAGTGTCTGGCTCAATGCCTCATATACAGTAAGTTCTCAACAAATACTTGCTAAACCAATGGAAGTAGTGATCACCTGCTATATGGAGGACATTGTGCTAGCTGGTGGGAAAATAAAGATTTGGTCCACATGCAGGGTATCATGGCAAAATTCCCAGTACATGGTGGGACCGACAAGGGAGGCATCCCAAAGAACAGAAATGGTCAGTGTGAGTCTTCATATGAGAAATCAACTTTCCCCCATAAAGGTTACAGAATAAGTGGGAATCCAAAACTGTCCCAATCCGTTGCCTCTCTTTAAAAATAGATCTCAATTTAGCTGTTACTTTACTACTTCTGTAATTCTTAAAATGGGAATATTATTTTCATCTTATATAAGTCAGTACAATTTTTAATAACAGCTTTATTGAGATATAATTCACACATAATACCCACCCTTTAAAATATACACTTCAGTGGTTTTAGTATATTCACAGATATGAGCAATCATCATCACAATCAATTCTACAATATTTTCTCTTCCCCCATCAAAGGAATCCTGTACCCTTTAGCTATGTCCCCACTCCTCTATCCATAACAAACCACCAACCCACATTCTGTCTCTATGGATTTGTCTACTGGACATCTCATATAAATGGAGTGAATCATACAGTATGTAGCCTTTTGTGTCGGGCTTCTTTCACTAAGAAAAAAGTTTTCAAGGTTCATGCATGCTGTAGAATGTATCTGTACTCCATTCCTTTTTATTCCTGATTAATACTCCATTCTATAGATATACCACATTATGTTTACCTATTCATCAGCTGATGTACATTTGGGCTGTTTTCTCTTTTTGGCTATTATGTGTAAGTCAGTAAAATTTTAAAAAACATGATTAGGCTAAAGAAAGACATGAAAGGCAATAAAGACAATGATGCTCTGTGATGCCCAAGTTATAGAAAAAGTCTAGGTTCCTTACCTTAATATTAAAACGTTATCTGAATACTTGCTCAGGGGTATATCTTCAGCACCTAGACACATGCCTGACTTGTGGAATGTGCTCAATAAAGGTATGTTGAATGAACAACCAATGCAAAAAAAAAAAAAAGAGCAGAAAGTAGGGTGGAAAGGAGAGTAAAACAGAAAAGTCCTGAGAAGTCAAATATCACGGAAAAATCAACTTGGGATTTAAAATGGGCTGTGGTATCTCCACGCATTCAACATACTTTTACATTAAAATCTAAACAAGATTCCTATAAAAATTCAGGAACCGCCATTATTAAATAATAATATATCCCACCATAACATAACTTGTAAGTGTGGTAGCTGTTACTGACAATATTATGCAGAACAGATTTATCCTGCACAAGTGTATTGTTAATTTAATGATGTTTTCTTCCCTCCACTTCTATTAGGTTGGTGCCAAAGTAATTGCGATTTAAAATGTTAAAAACAATTGCAAAAACCGCAATTACTTTTGCATCAACCTAATAACAGTTTATAGTTCTATAACTCAGAAGCATATTGTAAAGCCTGTCATTCCAGATGGTTACTTCATTCAAGCAGTACTGTCTTTCACCAGTGCTCAGTGCTGTCGCTAATACATAGTGAAGGAGACAAGCAGCAAACTCAAGATCCCAATGAAACCTTTTCTAATTTCCATAATAGGACCATAGGGGTTATAAGCATAGACTACGGGGTTAGAGAGGTAAGTTCAAGTTTTGAGGCTGATGTTTACTAGCAGAATGTCTTTGGGCATGCTACTTAATCTCTCTGAGCCTTAGGTTTCCCATCTGTAAAAAGGAGATAAATAATAACACCAACTTCACAGGTTTGCAGTGAGGATTGGATGAGATCATATGTATAAAGTGCCTACTACAGTGCCTGACACAGAGTAAGTAGCTGCTTCTATTAGAAAAGACTACAAAATTATATCACCTCTTCCTATCACTTCTTAATATGATCTTAATATTCCTTTTATTTTCTTTTTTCTCTGTAGTAGATTGTTCTAGAGTTAAGCATGTTCTGAAACTAAAAACTAGTTATCAATTAACATTATGTTTAAATAAAAAGGTATGATTGATTTATTTTAGGTTAGATATTACATGGGAAGATACAATTTTAAAAAAGATCAACAGCCACTGCATATCTATAATAGAACTGCAATCTACTACAGTATTCAGGTTTAAATATAAGTTAAAATCATTCCTGTGTGTGTTTGTGTGTATATGTGTGTGTGTGTTGGGGGGAGGGAGCATTTAGCACTTTGGATGCCCTATTATAAACTCCTAATAAATATGTAGTCTGTAAATATGCTTTTCAAACAAAAAGAAGACACAATATCTAATATATTTTATTGCTGCAGCAATTTTCCAAGGTTATAGGTATAGGGATTTCCTGGTCAGAGACTGCTTTGGAAGGTTGCCAGGGTTGATATATTGTAGAAAGTCAATTGCAAAAGTCACACACAACTGGTAGGACTGACTTTTCTCCATGCATTTTTGCAGATTTTTTTTCATATGAATTTATGTAGCTTGTTGACTGGAGTCAGATAAATTGGTCTCCTTCCCCTATTTGCCAACTGCTCCGCACCTATAAGGCTTCAATTTTCAATCTGAATATTGGAAAAATCAAATTTCTGTCAAAAAAGGGGACTATAGACCTTTGGATGTCAACATGGATATTTATTAACATTAATGTTGTACCAGGAACTGAGGCTAAAGAGCCAAATGTAAGCTTACATTTTGAAACAAGAGGGAGCTTAGATGATAAATATACACAAGAGAAATCAAGTAGAATTTGAATCTGAAAAAGTGAATGACAACCTCTCAAAGAAGGCAAGTATCAAAAAACTTGACTTCCCTGCTTTGAAAAAGACAAGGTACTTGGCATCCTCAAGTAAATGTTCCTCTCAACTTAATGCCGCTGAGCAGAAGTGGAGGCAAAGGCTTTTACTGAAAAGCCATTTTAAGACGGGTTTGTTTGGAAATACTCTCTCATCACTCACTTTTGTCTTCCTTTCTGGAATTTTTCCATTTTAAGCTCAACAAACAACTCATCATTTCTTCGGTATTTATGAATATTAATCATGCACACACACAAAGATAAAGTAAAGACTTTTGGAAAAATACATTTTTCTATATGTATTTTAATTATTAATAATTTTAATAATTAATCATTTTAATTTCAATGTGTAAACCTCGTTGTTAAACATATAATTCACTAAGCAAAAGGACTCTGATAACGTGTTATTATTGATACTAATCAAACCCCACAATGATCCATTTGCAAATTCAATTTTTTTTTTTACGGAATACAATAATAAATTGTAATAAGAATAAACAAGAGAGCAGACCCTAGAAGAGGAGCTTAGATGCCTATAATGTGTAATTAATTGGTAACCACGGAACAAGGCCTGTGAAGAGATATGAGACTAAATTAATTAGTTAAGAGATGCACAGAGTTCACAACTTGATTACCGAGCTGTTTAATTCCCCCCAAACAATAGCCTTAATTAAAGCCAATCACATGAACTTGCTTTTCTTAACAATCCTTCAATTATAAAGCAAAGAATTGAAAACTGTTGATCACAGATTTAATAAGCCTATTTATGCTGTTATTTTAAGTTTAGTTCTGCTGAACATTTTTACTTGAACAAAGTAAAAAGATATCCTCAATAACTTAAATATGAAACCATTTGGTTTGCTCCTCTATTTAGGATACTATAGAAATCTATTTTCTCCAGTGTAAAATGGTAAGGAGAAGTTTAAACTACAAATCATAAACAAGAAATCAACAGCAAAATTTTCATAGTCATTTTAGAAATACATTTAACAAACATTTTCCCCAGAGTGGGGAGAATCTTTTAATCTAAGTTACTGATGATTTTGTGCAGTGTATTTTCTTGGCAGGATGATGTCATTAAATTATTTTGATTCCTGTTGATGGAGCATTCTTAAATTCTCACCAACAAGTAATGCTTGTTTACACAGTAACTTGACATGCAACATAAAACTAAAAGCTGAGTAACTGGCAGCATGAGGTGGGCTCTGTAAAGCTCCCCTGGAATTTACAACTATTCGAAAAACAATGACTCCACAAAGGACTCCCTACACAGCAGACAGGCAAGACGAAGAGGCCCACTACTGAATTCACACAGAAAGGTGGGCGAATCCCGTGAGCAGGGGAGGAGGGAAGGGAGAAGTGCCCAGACGGAGCCGCGCGGGCGGGAGAGTGACCGCAGACCTAGCTCAGTGCTCCAAGCTCGCTGCATCCTGGAACCACCACAGCTGCGGAAAAGGGAAGAAATCGGACTGCTGGGGCTCCGCTTAGGGCCCACAGGGCTGAGGGGGCAGCATATAACACGGCTGAACACAACACTCACGACAGAGATCTCGGAGCAAAGACTGAGGGAAGAAGGCTGAAAATGGTGGTTTAAGCCATCACTGCCTAGCAGAGAACTGAAGCCTTAGGCACTGAGACAAGCCGCCCCCTCCCTACCCTCCCAGAGCTCGCCCCACCCCCACCTGCCCAATGCTAGAAGCGGAACAGTAGCAGTGTCAGATTAAAAGAACGGAATATTTGCTGTTCTGAGAACTATGGACCGCAGACACAGATTCGCAAGCAAACTGGTACCATCAGAGGGGAGGGAGCTGTGGAAGCAGGACCGCCTGTGGTGGTGGTCGCCACCATTGCTCTGGGACAACTCTCACAACTCACCCCTCCCCTGACCCCACCTATCTGGGTGGATCCCTGCAGGAGTAAACAGAACTGCTGAAACATACAGGCTCTGAATCTGGTGCAGGAAGAGCTTTGGAACTTCAAAAGCTCTGCGCATACCCACACGGACACTGCGCCCTGTGACCCAAGCGAACTATTAACAGAGGAGAAGCCCGTCTCCCAGGGAATTCCCCCATTGTGTGAGAAGCTGGAATAGTGCAGAGAAAACATAGCACTACCGTGTGAGAGAAATAAAAGGCTGCAGTAGGAGAGAAAATAAAACATTCTACCAACAAGTACTGGAAAACAAAAGAAAGACCTCTTCCTATCAACCTGTTGCAGAGGCCACTCCTGTAGATGTCTAGGAAGAGAAATAATAAATCAGTAATTGCCATGAATAACCAAGGCAACAAGACAGCTCAGAAAGAAAGTGAAAAGTCTCCAGAAAAGGAACTTAAAGATATGGAAATATGTGACTTAAATGACAGACAATTCAAGATTGAAGTTCTGAAAAACCTCAGCGAGATGCAAGAAAACACAGAAAGGCAGTTTAATGA
The DNA here is from genome assembly GCF_004115265.2 of Rhinolophus ferrumequinum. Classification (NCBI taxonomy): domain Eukaryota; kingdom Metazoa; phylum Chordata; class Mammalia; order Chiroptera; family Rhinolophidae; genus Rhinolophus; species Rhinolophus ferrumequinum. Next base: position 23,374,523 of record NC_046284.1, on the reverse strand, counting down.
ACTCAGAAACGCAATCAAAGAACATGAGCATTTTATGAAAGAGATTGAAATTTTAAAAAAGAACCAAATAGAATTTCTGGAGATTAAGAACTCAATAGTAGAAATTAAGAATGAAACAACCAGTTTAGGTAGTAGAGTTGACCAGATGGAGGAAAGAATCAGTGACATCGAAGACAGAAACCTGGAAATGACACAGATGGAAGAAGAAAGAGACTTGAGACTTAAAAGAAATGAAAGAATTCTACAAGAACTTTCTGACTCCATCAGAAAGAGCAATGTAAGAATAATGGGCATACCAGAAGAAAAAGAAAGAGAGAAGGGAACAGAGAATATATTCAAACAAATTGTTGATGAGAACTTCCCAAACTTGTGGACAGAACTGGATCCTCGAATCCAAGAAGCAAATAGAACACCTAATTACCTCAATCCCAACAGGCCTTCTCCAAGGCACATTGTATTGCATTTGTCTAAAATCAATGACAAAGAAAGAATCCTCAAGGCAGCCAGGAAAAGAAGACGGTAACCTACAAAGGAAAGCTAATTAGATTATCATCAGATTTTTCAGCACAAACTCTACAAGCCAGGACGGAGTGGAACCAAACATTCAAACTATTGAAAGAGAGAAATTATGAGCCAAGAATAATTTATCCAGCAAACATATACTTTAGATATGAAGGAGGAATAAAGACCTTTCCAGACATACAGAAGCTGAGGGAATTTTCTAATACACGACCTGCACTACAAGAAATACTAAAGGAGGCTACTCGACTACCATCAACATAGACAATTTGTGGCAACAAAAACATAAAAAAGGGGAGAGTAAAGGCCTGAACCGGAGTATGGGAATGGAGAAAGTAAGCGTGCTAAAGAAAATGGAATACTCTAAATATCAAACTTTCTTTTACTTAAACTTAAGGGTAAAGACTCAAGAAAATTCCAGAACTGAAATATATACTGTAATAAAAGAAGAAACAGAGGGAAATATCATAGAATACCACCATACAGAAATAACAGACAACAACAAAAAGGTAAAGAAAAAATGGCGACACAGTCTTACCAGAAAACTAAAGATAGAATGACAGGAAATCCTCACATATCAATAATCACCTTAAATGTAAATGGACTGAACTCACCAGTGAAAAGGCACACAGTAGCAGATTGGATCAAAAAACTAAACCCAACCATATGCTGTCCTCAAGACACGCATCTCAGCTACAAGGACAAGCATGGACTCAAAGTGAAAGGGTGGCAATTGACACTCCAAGCAAATGGTACCCAGAGAAAATCAGGAGTATCCATAATGATATCAGATGAAACAGACTTCAGGGTGAAAAAGATAACAAGAGACAAAGATGGACATTTCATAAAGGTAAAGGGGACTACACAACAAGAAGACATAACAGTCATCAATATTTATGCCCCCAATCAGCGAGAACCTAAAAATACCAAGCAACTACTAACAGAACTAAAGGGAGAAATTGACCAAAACACAATTATACTAGGAGACCTAAATACATCACTGGCAGTTATGGGTAGATCATCCAAACAGAAAATAAATAAGGAAATAGAAGCCCTAAATGACACATTAGATGAAATGGACATAATTGACATATATAGAGCACTTCATCCTAAAACATCAGACTATACATTATTTTCTAGTGTAAATGGAACATTCTCAAGGATAGACCATATGTTGGGACATAAAATCAGCCTCAGCAAATTTAAGAAGATTGAAATCATACCAAGCATATTCTCTGATCACAAGGCTTTGAAATTGGATATCAACTGCAAAAGGAAAGCAGGAAAAAACACAAATACATGGAGATTAAACAACATACTTTTAAAGAACGACTGGGTCAAAGAAGAAATTAGAGGAGAGATCAAAAGATACATAGAAACAAATGACAATGAAAATACATCCTACCAAAATTTTTGGGATGCAACAAAAGCAGTTTTAAGAGGGAAATTTATATCATTACAGGCCTATCTCAAGAAACAGGAACAATCCCAAATAAATAACCTCATGTTACACCTTAAAGAACTAGAAAAAGAAGAACAAGGGAAACCCAAGGTCAGCAGAAATAACAAAAATCAGAGCAGAACTAAATGAAATAGAGAACAAAAAGACAACAGAAAACATTAATGTGACAAAGAGCTGGTTCTTTGAAAAGATTAACAAAATTGACAAACTCTTGGCTAGACTCACTAACATAAAAAGAGAGAAGACGCTAACAAACAAAATCAGAAATGAAAAAGGGGAAGTTATCACGGACACTACAGAAATACAAAGGATCATCCAAGAACACTATGAAGGACTATATGCCACCAAATTCAATAACCTAGAAGAAATGGACAAGTTCTTAGAAACATATAGCCTTCCAAGGCTGAACCATGAAGAACTGGAAAATCTAAACAGACCGATCACCAGTAACGAAATTGAATCAGTCATCCAAAACCTTCCCAAAAGCAAAAGTCCGAGACCAGATGGCTTCACTAGTGAATTCTACCAAACCTTCAAAGAGGATCTAATACCAATCCTGCTCAAACTCTTCCAAAAAATCGAAGAAGAGACAGTACTCCCTAACTCGTTTTATGAGGCCAACATTACCCTGATACCAAAACCTGGTAAGAACAACACAAAAAAAGAAAACTACAGACCAATATCTCTGATGAATACAAATGCAAAAATCCTAAACAAAATTCTAGCAAATTGAATACAACAATGCATTAAAAATATCATTCATCACGACCAAGTGGGGTTCATCCCCGGGGCACAAGGATGGTTGAACATCCGCAAATCCATCAATGTGATACATCACATAAACAAAATAAAGGACAAAAATCATATGATTATATCAATTGATGCAGAAAAAGCATTTGACAAGATACAACATCCATTTATGATTAAAACACTTACTAAAATAGGTATAGAAGGAAAATGCCTTAACATAATAAAGGCCATATATGACAAGCCCTCAGCTAATCTCATAATTAATGGTGAAAAACTGAAGCCCTTTGCTCTACGTTCAGGAACACGACAGTGCTGTCCCCTATCACCTCTGCTTTTCAACATAGTGTTGGAAGTCCTTGCCAGAGCAATCAGGCAAGAGAAAGAAATAAAAGGCATCCACATTGGGAATGAAGAAGTTAAATTATCACTCTTTGCAGATGACATGATGCTATATGTAGAAAACCCTAAAGACTCCACCAAAAAGCTATTAAAATCAATCAACGAATACAGTAAAGTTGTTGGCTACAAAATCAACGTACAAAAGTCCATTGCATTCCTATATACTAACAATGAAATCTCAGACAAAGAAATACAAAAAACAATTCCTTTTACAATTGCAGCAAAAAGAATAAAACACCTAGGAATAAACTTAACCAAGAATGTGAAGTACCTATATGCTGAAAACTGTAGGACATTTTTGAAACAAATTTTTGAAAGAAGAAGACACAAAGAAATGGAAAGGCATTCTGTGCTCATGGATTGGAAGAATCAACATAGTTAAAATGGCCATATTACCCAAAGCAATATACAGATTTAATGCAATGCCCATCAAAATCCCAATGGCATTTTTTAAAGAAATAGAACAAAAAAATCATCAGATATGTTTGGAACCACAAAAGACATCGTATAGCCAAAGCAATTTTAGGAAAAAAGAATACTGGAGGTATCACACTCCCTGACTTTAGCTTGTACTACAGGGCTACAATAATCAAAACACCATGGTATTGGCAGAAAAAGACACATAGACCAATGGAATAGAATTGAGAACGCAGAAATAAAACCACATAAATATGGACAGGTAATTTTTGACAAAGAAACTAAAAACATACAATGGAAAATAGACAGCCTCTTCAATAAATGGTGCTGGGAGAATTGGAAAGCCACGTGCAAAAGAATGAAACTGGGGAGTGGGGGGTGGGGGGGAGGGTGAGGGGATTGGAGGGCAGTCGGTGACCACAGGATGGCCACGGGGTTTGAAAATTAATCTGGGGATCGTAATTTGGTGGTTACCAGAGCGTAAGGGGGTTGGGGGGTGGGGGATGAGGGTGAGGGGGATCAAACGTACGGTGATGGAAGAGGAGCTGACTCTGGGTGGTGAACACACAGTGTGATTTATGGATGATGTGATTCAGAATTGCACAACTGAAATCTATGTAATTCTACTAACAATTGTCACCCCAATAAATTAAAAAAAAAAAAAAAAAAAAAAAGAATGAAACTGGACTGCTATCTGTCAACATGTACCAAAATTAATTCAAAATGGATCAAAGAATTAAGCATAAGACCTGACACAATAAACTTCATAGAAGAAAACATAGGTACTAAACTTATGGATGTTGGGTTCAAAGAGCATTTTATGAATTTGACTCCAAAGGCAATGGAAGTAAAAGCTAAAATAAATGAATGGGACTATATGAAACTTAAAAGCTTCTACACAGCAAAAGAAACCATTGACATAATAAAGAGGCAACCAACTGAATGGGAGAAAATTTTTGCAAACAGTGCCTCCGATAAAGGGCTAATATCCAAAATATACAAGGAACTCATGAAACTCAACAACAAAAAAACAAACAACCCAATTGAAAATTGGGCAGAGGACCTGAAGAGACATTTCTCCAAAGAGGACGTACAAATGGCAAATAGACATATGAAAAAATGCTCAACATCACTAATCATCAGAGAAATGCAAATAAAAACCAAAATGAGATATCACCTCACCCCAGTCAGAACGGCTATCATCAACAAGACAAATAGTAACAAGTGTTGGAGAGGCTGTGGAGAAAAAGGAACCCTCATACACTGTTGGTGGGAATGCAGACTGGTGCAGCCGTTATGGAAGGCAGTGTGGAGGTTCCTCAAAAAATTACGAATAGAAATACCATATGTTCCAGCAATCCCTCTCCTGGGTATCTACCCAAAAAATCTGAAAACATCTACACATAAAGACACGTGTGCTCCAATGTTCATTGAAACTTTGTTTATGGTGGCCAAGACATGGAAACAACCAAAATGTCCTTCGATAGATGAATGGATAAAGAAGTTGTGGTATATATACACAATGGAATATTATTCGGTGGTAAGAAAAGATGATATAGGAACATTTGTGACAACATGGATGGATCTTGAGAGTATAATGCTAAGCGAAATAAGTCAGACAGAAAAAGCAGAGAACCATATGATTTCACTGATATGTGGTATAGAAACCAAAAACAACAAAAGAACAAGACAAACAAATGAGAAGCTAGAACTCATAGACACAGACAATAGTTTAGTGGTTACCAGAGGGTAAGTGGGTTGGGGGGTGGGAGATGAGGGTAAGGGGGATCAAATATATGGTAATGGAAGGAGAACTGACTCTGGGTGGTGAACACACAATGGGATTTATAGATGATGTGATACAGAATTGTACACCTGAAATCTGTGTAATTTTACTAACAATTGTCACCCCAATAAATTAAAAAAAAAACAAACTAAAAGCTGAAATTTATATATATATATATATATATATATATATATATATATATATATATATGGAGAGAGAGAGAGAGAGAGAGAGAGAGAGAGAGAAAGAGAGAGAGAGAGAGATATGTTGCTTTAATGCAATTTAATTCTCAGAATGTGATATTCCCTTTAACCATAAATTCACAGGCATTCCACCTAAGAAATCTTATTCCACCCCCTGGAACATGTGGCAAAATAAATACAGTTTGGGAAATGTTGGTTTAGATAATTATTGCCTTTACAATAACTTCAAAGATTAAGTTTTTCAACATGTCAGAAAAATTGCATCATCTTGCTTTTTAAAGTAAAAAGGATTTTCAGAACCTCAAAGCAGCAAACCTTTCTATTTGAGTATAATTAACATCAACCTAGACGTTATAAACAAGGTTTAGGTTAGAGACATTTCGTGCCAATAATCGTCAGCTTCTGAGAAAGGAAGAACAAAATATGTTCTAGAAGAGAGAATGAGGGGTTGATTAAAATGAGGGGAATTTAATCTGGACCTGAGGTTTATTTTTTAAATTACCTGTTAAAATGTAAAATTCCCCCAAAATGGAAGTTGCCAGATGCAACACAGGGAAGGTGTTGACCATGTTAAAATTTCTAACTTCATGAAGGACTGACACTGAAATTTAGTCTAAAGGGAAATCATAGAATAAAAGTCCATCCTTGGGAGTTATATTTGAATCCTCATTATTTTTTATAGCGTTCCCCATCTTCTCTTTCATTTTGATTGAGCTTGACCTATAGAAAGGTGTCAGTCACATTTTCACTAACTCAGTAGCATTGTCTCCTCTCTAAAGCCATTTCAAAACAATCTTATCCATTACTTTGGCTGAATTCCACTTTTTTTTTTTTTTTTGTCCAAATCTATCCCGGTTCTTTTATTACAAGCTTAATCCTGTACCTTAAGGGCAAAAAGAATAAACATCAGAGTTCTTCATGGATTACCTAATCAGACTGCATAATAATAATGTGCATATTAATAGAGATTCTGTGTAAGTAAGGAAGGCACTCAGTACATATTTGGTGATTTACAGACAATTCTTATAGTCTACATTTGATGAGTAAAAGTAGGATCAAAGATCAAATTCTGCTTCACTTCTGCCTCCTTGTCAGCCAGTAAGCATATCTAAGTCACTCCTCCCCTATAAACAACAAAACTCTTCCTTCCCTGGATCCTATTTCCTTGTGAGGTTCCAACATTTCTCATCTTATTCATCAAATATCTCACAAGAGTAATCATTATCACTTTCATTTCCCAACTTTTCATTTACTCCTCAACCCTTTAAACTGGCTCTGGTCTCTAAAATATCACAAACGAACTCTTAAATACCAAAACCAGTGGTCTCAACTTGTATAATTCTTGTGGTATTTGTTGTTTGCCCCACTCTTCTAGAAACACTCTTTCTCCTTTGCTTCTGTGACACAAAGAGATTCCTCCTCTGGTGCTCTCCTTGGGTTGCATTGGCCACTTCTAGGGTTAAGAGACCAACTCCCAAGGTCTTGCTCTGTTAAATATTTTCTCTGCATTCTGAACAAGTTTAATCCAACTTTGGTCTAGATATTTCTACATGGCTGCTTCAGCAGCACTTTCGCTCAACACCATTTCACACTCCTGACTCCTTACTCTTCATCCACTCGTCAACCTCTGGTATTTCATATTCTACTACAGCACTATCCACAAGATAGCCAAACCAGTCTTTGTTCTATCAAGATGAGTAAGAGATTAATGTTGGCTTCACATATAAGGAAATAAATGTCTTCATTGATGGAAGAGGCAGGCTATGGATCATGAGGTCATGATATAGTCCCCAAATGATGAAGAGAACGTGACTATACAATGAAGAAATGATTGTGGTGTGAGGTTGCATTAAAATGTTAGCAAAGAACTGGAGGTGCAATTTTAGCCTGATACCTATTAGATGCCAAAGAGAGTACTTGCCTGGCTAGAACCAATTGTATTTCATAGTTAAAGGAAATTTTGTCATAACAAAATGAAAGCAGCTAGCAGAGCATATGGCATACAGTAATTGTTCAATAAATGTCAGTTGACTCTAAATAAATACCTATTATAGGAAACTTTTATTGGATGTAAAAATGGGGGTTCAAATTTTAGTCCTATATATAAACTCCTGCCTACAGATATTGATTTAAAAGTATAATACATTCCTGGAGGTGGATGTGGTACCGTGTTTCCCCGAAAATAAGACCTAACCAGAAAATAAGCCTTAGTATGATTTTTCAGGCTGACATCCCCTGAACATAAGCCCTAATGCGTCTTTTGGAGCAAAAATTAATATAAGACCCGGTTTTATTTTCAGGGAAACATGGTAGTAAATTCTGCCACCTAAGAACTCCAAGAGCCAATGTCACCCAGTCTAGACCTCTGAGCACAGGGAAGTGTCAAGGGAAGTCACGGGCCTCTGACATCTCATGTGGTTAAATTCTATTCCACTATTTATACCAAGCAAATCAGAAAGGGACTCGTAATAACAAAAATGCAATGGTTGTTGATTTTATTTTCTAACTTCCTATTTCCTAAGTCTGTCCTGTTCTAGGAAGCTAAAAGTATGAAATCTCAGAAGTCTGGATTTGTGCGTCATTACATTCCCTTTATAGGTATACGAGGAAACCCAAGTTATTTTCACTTAAAAACAAACAAACAATCAAACAAACTTCTAATTTCAAGAAGGTTTTGTTTTGTTTGAATTATTATCCAACATAAGGAACAAAATGAGCCAGAGCTTCTCTCCTGGAACTGAGATTATCAGGCTTTTCTTTTCCTTACATCCAATCATTGCAAGCTTCCTGAAAGTGCTAATGGTTGTAATTCTTAGGACCAAGGGGCTTTCCTCATTTATCAGTTAGGAAAAAAATCTGCCAACAGCAACACCAACATCTTAACTTCCTTTTGGCCAATACAGTTCCACGAAAATGAGAAATATGGTATAAGGGATTATCTAAGCAAAAGACTAGCAAATTTAGCATCTCTTCTTTTCCACCTTCCTTCTTCATTCTAGAAAACAGTTTGTCCTCACAATCTCATTGACTTCTGAGGAAAATTTTCATTCACAATAAACAAAATAAACTCACCTGTCAAAGGTCTTGAGATCTATGTATACCTCAAAGTTTTAAATGGCAGATGTGTTACACAAAGGATCATAATATTTCACAGACTGAGGAAAGCTAGAATGCTATGTAAAATGAATGATAGCTTGGACTTACCTTCTTACTGGACCACATCTTCTTACATAACTTTTTCTTATCCCTACTATTTTGCCAAGTATTCCATAACAAAAAACCTAGAAGGCTAAAGTGAAAAAAGTAGCTGACACCCCAAACCAATGATTGTGTTTGCCTAAAACACACAATGAGCCACGTGCTTATTAAAGCTGAAAATCCTGATTAACACACATTTAAACTTCCCACACTTTATTCCACCTACTCCATGCTACTCTGTAAATGTTTACAGTGAAATAGATGCTATATGCAAAGTTATCCTCTGGCCTACATATCAAGCATACATATCAGTGCTTTCTAAACGGCTTTAACAAACAGAAATTTAACAATAAGAAATTGTTAAAACATGTCACTCCCAGGATTTGGAAATATGAGCAGGTTCACCCATTAACATTTTTTAGTTTTTATCATCACGAATAATGTATATAACTTTTTTTGGTGATAGTGTAACACTTTATTATGGTGCTTAATTTGTTTTACATCTCATTTCATAAATTGATTGCTAATTACACAACCATTAAATGTGTAAGTCTTTCTCTATTCTTAACAAGTTTTAAATATGGTATACCTGAAGAGGGAAATAACTCATTTACAATGACAGAGCTTAGTTACCAACTCATTAAAGCTGCAATTATATTTTATTTTTCAGAGCAGTAACTTAAGTTTCACATTTAAATGTCTATAATGAAAAGCCTAATTGCATTTCAAATTCTCAGAGTTGAGAAAGCAGCAGTGCTTTGAGGCTCTGGAGCATGTCCACAGGAAGAGACCTTTGGGAATGAAGCCAACATGTCCAGCGATAAAAGAGATTTAATGGAACAATGGGGAGGGACCTGGGAGTGGGGGTTGAGGACAAGTTCCTTAATGATCCTACTAGAGATATAACAGTACCCCAGAAGGTAATATTTTCCTCCCCTCTAACAATTATTTAAATCAAATGAATATTACCCAGACTTCTAAGGATATTTCCAATCTTCTAATGGATTATACTCAGTACTTCATATGAGTGAATCTTTCTTTCCTACTACTGGGCTTAATTCTCATCAGTACAAAAAAGTAATTAGAAAGGCCATGTGGCTATTGTCTTCTTTATTTGTATAATCATTCCCATTGCTATCTCACATATATTTAACAGATCCAACTTACGCCTCTCATCCACAATCATAAAATTCATTTTAATGTGTGTCTTTGTGCATTGCAGAAAAAATAGCCATCCACAGGTTTTCTTCCAATGTATGAATATAGTAAATATGTACATTTATATTTATTTAAAAATCAGCTTTCTTCTTGCAAACATATTCTCTTGATGTGACCATTTTCGATTTGTGAAAACCAAAACTAATTTTTGAACTCTTTTAATTTATATTTAACTCATCCTAAAATAAGGTGGGCTTTTTTGTACATTAAATTTTTTTTTGACAATTCTTTTGCTGCTAGAAGCACCTCACACCCAGCCACCCCAAGATTTTTGGTTGCTGTTATTGTTGTTGTTTTTCCTAAGATGCCATTTTTGGCTTCTGTTCCTAGCTAGCATTATTTTCTGTCTCCTGTTCTAGTAATACCACTTGGTAAATACATAACGCTTACCTAATGTGCATCCCCTCAGGACTACAAAATACTGCAGACATTAAATCTTATAGCATACTTAGCATAGCAATATGTCTCACTTCTTAGTTTGAGAAATGGACACACAACTCTCAAGGTACTTAATCAACATCACTCAGCATCCCTTGACCACCTTCCCCTCAAAAAAAGAGGAAAAAACATCTCTGACCTAGTTTGAAATAACATTCACTAAAACATTGACTTTCAAAACTTTCAACAGCAACAAATAGTAAGAAACACATTTTACATCCTAAGTACATATGTGCGTGGATCTGAAATAACAGTCTGACCAAAAATACCTAACGTTACTACATGATGCATTCTGATATTTTCTTACTACCTATTTTATTCAAAGTTGTTTAAAAGACATGCCAGACACAATCTACTAAATGGATTTCATTATGCACTAATGAGTTGTTGCCCACCACTTGAAAACTACAAATGATAGAACAAATAGGCTTTTCTAACACCACAAAGTAATGTTGTTGGCTCCACATATAGTAGGGTAAATCTTAATTAATTTTGATGCTACTGGTACAGACTGTAGTACCTGAACCTGAATCAGCTTGATATATATTTATAAATAACCTATAAAGAAAGGTTTGATAAACAAAATAATGATGTCAAAAAGATGGAAGAAAAAAATACTTCTAAGGTTTTTGAATCATTATTTAAATGCAGCTGGGTTGCTAATTACCCATGAGTGTTAATATTCAGGCCATTAGAACATTGACTTAGAAAACCCTTGTTTTTGCTTACTCCAAAAATTTTATAATCAGAATATTGTGTTTAATTTGAACTAGGAAAATTTTAGTGTATCTTAACATTCAAATTCAAGAATATTCCAAAAAATAAAATCATGTTTTAAAATATATATATATTTTTAGTTCATCCAGTCACTTTTTTGTTTTTAAATCTGCTCATGGCATCACCTAATAATAACAGCAAGTGGGTATACAGTTCATTTGTAGAATGTTTTAAACTTCAGAAAACTTTTATTTTGTGAACTGGTAATGGCAGGCAATCCTTGGATTACTGAATATTTAAAGCATATAATGACATTTTCCAGACCCAAAAATGAAACTCAACATTTGGTTTCTTCTGCATGTGACAGATTACTCTCAATCCCATGAAGAAATCCAGGTGTTTGGCCTATAATGATAGCTTGTATTTTAGAGGTCCAGCCCACCCCTGCTATCCCCCACCAAATTTGGAAAATATGAACGAAATTAAAATTTCAAGGTAAAGGACCAAGCCAAGTTCTGGAGTGGGGGTGTCTCACAACCTCCTTTATGTGGAAGTATTTACTAAAAATCTTAGAACAGATGTTTACCTTTTATAAACACTTAACATTTTGGCAAACTGAAGGCTTAAGAAGCTAAGGGAGTGAAGGACAGGCCAGGAAGTCTGGAAGTCAGGAATTCCTAGATGTGAACCTAATCTTGATCTTGTTCTGTTTTTGCTCTAAATCAATGCCAAACTCTTCACACCTCAGCAGCTTTATAGCAGGCAAGAATTATATGGGGGGACAAAACTGTTTCCTGGGAATGTCTTAGGTTAAATGGTTAATTTTACAGCCCTCAAAGGTACTTCCACGAAAGGCAAAGCACCCTCCATGTATATTATTTACCTTTATTATATTAAAGAATCAAACTGGAGTATCTGTGTCCTGCTAAACTGACCTTGAAAAGAGATATTAGTTTGGTGCAAAAGTAATTGCGGTTTAAAAGGTTAAAAATGATTGCAAAAACCACAATTATTTTTGCACCAACCTAATAATTCTTCCCATTCAATTCTTGTCCATTTCAGCAATGGTCAGTTATACAACTAATTAGGGAATTCATTCCTACGACTTTAAAGGGTTTTTCTGACAAATTCTTTTTTATTTTATTAATTCTTTAAATTATTATTTTTCAGTTACAGTTGACATACAATATTATTTTATATTAGTTTCAGGTGTACAGCATATGGTTAGGCACTTATATAATTTATGCAGTGATCCCCCGGGTTAGTCTAGTACCCACCTGGCACTATACATATTTAAGGTAGATGTAACACCTGTGTGTTGAATATTTTCAGGCAGTTAATACTTGGCAAGTTCAGGGCCTTCATCTTTATTTGCCCCCTCTCCACAAATGACTCAATAACCTAAAGGAAATGCCCTCCTCATCCAAGTCCTGTTTTGGCAACTTATGGAAAAGTTAATTGCTCCCCATCATGAAAAGGAACTCCATTTTCTATACCAGGAGGCACGACATCACTATCTAGCTCTGCCCATGCTGCTCTGGGCTCTTCAAAAGGCAGGAAATGGTTTCACTTTCTTCTCACCACTTCATGATAAAAGCAACCCGGTCTCTTCGTGGCACTTAATGAATGGTCCTCTCTCCTTGGATTTGGACTGTTAGCCTTCCCAACCAGTCATTAACTGGCAGGAAATGCCCTCCTCAGCAATCGCTATTGTGTAAATAGAGCTATAAACTTTTGAAGGCTGGTGCAATCCCAGACCCTAAAACTTCACGTGTGTGGGGGGGTTAGGGGGTGGAATCTTGATTGTAAAAGCACTGCCTTCCAAATTAAACTCAAACCACATGATACAGTCCATAAAATATACGAAACATGCAGTCCAGTGACAGATTTATTGTAGCCATATAGAATAAAGCAAAAAAACAAAACAGAACAAAACAAAAACCCTCTATATGGAAAACAATCCTACTTTTGACCCAAACAGCCTCCAAAAAGGAAGTTAAAAGCAAATCAGCCAGCTGTGGCCTCCCTAAGTTATGAAGGAGACCAGTGCAACCAGCATTTCCTGTCGTCACTTGTCACCATTTCTGAATGCCTCTGTATGAATTGTTTTCATAGACAGCTAAAAATATTACGGAAATATTACAGGGGTAGATGGAAGGCAATAAGGAAGGCTATTACATTATCTAGGCTTGAAAGTGAAAAATGTGACTTTTACCAAAAACAATTTTACTTTGCACAGGTAACACGACCAGTCACTTGAACTTCTGCATTTAATAAATACAGAAATAATATACTACATTAATAAAAGTAAAAGGGTTTAGAATCAGACATTAGTTACCCTAGCTGTTTTCTATTAATTTAGGATCAATACTCAGAACCATAATTTTCATGCATCTAATTTGTAAGAGATAAAAGTGCAGACTACAGTATCCCCTAGAAGAGGAACTAGCTTCTTAGAGTTGGTCTCTCTCTCTCTCTCTCTCTCTCTCTCTCTCTCTCTCTCTCTCTCTCTCTCTTTTCCCCTCTCTCTCTCCCTCCCTCCCTCCCTCTTTCTCCTTCTCTGTCTCCAACCCACAACACAACTTGTGCAACTTCAAAGTATGTGCATGTATGACAGTTCTCTAAGGGAATCACATTTTAGATCCTTTTATCATCACGATCATCATCATCATCATCATCATCATCACAGTCTCTACAATGCATGGAGGTATTCTCAATGTCAAGCCCTATGCTACATTTTTCCAGCCTGTCATCTTCTCAATCACAAAAGAGCTTTGGACGGGGAGTTTCAGTCAGAAAGTAAAATCATTTTGCCCTCATATTATTGCTACATTGAAGCTCTCAGTATATCTGAGTGAGTCCCCCAGCAAAATCAAGTTTATCTCTCTAAGAAACAGGATTAATAAATGGTTAATACAAATTAATTAAAAGGGCAGCTAGTTGACCAGTCAAAAGTTCCACCAAAACCCAAGGTCTTTCTGAAAAACAGGCTCTCCCTTGGGGAGCCTGTCAATCTGAGTCCAGCCCAGACCCTGGATTCAGAAAAGCAGCAGAGCGCTTATTGACACAGTCTCTGGGGGCAGCTGAGGCCACCGCTACGAATTCAAGAAACAGATCAGATTACGCAGCCCCCCCACCATGTTTTTCTGTATTTTGAAGCCCTTAGACATAAAATGTGACCCTATAATGTGTGCTATTTTACACTTAATACTTCTGGGTGAGCTAATAAGGTTTTCCTTCATGCTGTCCAATTAGTTAGGAAAAAATGTTGACATAAACTAGTTGGGAATTTAGATTTCTCCAAAAAAATCCTTCTGAAAAGAAATACAGTCCTCTTCTTTGGGATCCTCATCAATCATAGACACTAAGAATTTTGAGAGACATCAATGCATCCTTTAACAAAATAGCACCCATAATTGGACCATTTATTGAACACCTAACTTTTCAGAGGACAAAAATGCAAACTCCACTTGGGCACTAAATTGAAATGTGATCTCCATCACTGTGCTGTGGGTCTTGTTGAATGTGTGTCTATATATTTTAAATAGAACTCAGAAAAACCACTATATAGTTTATAATAAAGCAGCCACCTTAATATTATGTGACAATCTCATTTTCTAAGTTTGTAAAGCAAACAACTGAGGAATTATACTATGGGATATATGACCAAGCTAATATTATACACGGTGCTTTTGTTTTGCTTTGTTTTGTTTTCCTGTGTAAAGGTTGAAGACTACAAAAGGTGAAAGGCAAGCTCTCTGGTTCTTTCATTCTCTCGTTTTTTTGCTAACAGGACACCCCCCTCCCCAAAGAAAAACACCCCCTTGTTTGTTTTCTTCATGCTGCTACATAAGGGGAGACTGCAAAAGCTGTACCTAAAGAGTGATGGTCCTCTGGGCACAAAAGGTGATTGTGGAGGATCTGAAATGGCAGCTCTTGTCTCTTCTACCGTGTGGACTTTGCTTTCTAGATACAGTAAAAAGAGGAGCCATTCATACCTGTATCTTGGTAAACAAAAACCTATGCAAATTCAACCTCTAAATGGGCAATCAGTGTTTGACTGAAAATGAGACAGCTCCCAATGTCCTCTTTGGTTTTTGTCTGTGACTTCATCCCTTTCTCAACTAACGATACATGGCAAGAGGCATCTGAGTCACAGTATTTCTTATTTTGTTCCTTTTTTATTTGGTGAAACGGTTTGAAGAACTGTTTCTACGTGACTTCGTGTTGAAGACTGATTCCCTTGGATTTAGAGGAGATATACCAAATGCAACTACAGGTGACAGAAAAATAGCATCTGGCTTTCAGGCCAACCCTCCAGGTCTCAGCCCAAAGTTTGACATTGCTTGCTTTCCTCTGAACTTGTTAGAGAGTTAGTTGCTACTTTGGCCTCCTGCAGGACATTCAACCTAGTGTTTAGTCTGTTGTTGTCGATGATGACTTTTTTGTCAATAAAAATAGAGATACTGCTACTTGAAGTCACAGGAAGGATGTTCATAAAATACAAGTCCTAGTTAGAAAGACTAATCTATTCTTCAATCTATTTAACAAACTTTTACTGAGTGCCTACTATGTGCCAAGCATTGGGGCTATCAGGTAAGGAGACCCAGTAACCTTCCTAATAGAAAGCTGCTCATACTCGTACATTCAGGGAAACCTGAATAAGCCTGAAGAAACCTTTCTCAAATTTCCACACCAGTTGTGGGCAATGCCAAGAAGCTCGGGATTCAAAGAATCGGATAGGGACAATTTTAAGCCAACTTGAGTGATCCAAAATGGAAAACAAGATCCAGCAAACTGTCAGTCTCCAGGATGCTCCCATGTTTTGAGATCAAACAGCCTGCTGGAAGCCTCTAGGGCCAACCCCCTGAATTTCTGTTCAGACTGTTTTTCTCAATTGGAAGCCATCTCTTTCTGTGCTGCTGTAGTTCACCCACTGTTTGGGCATTAAAACAAACAAACAAACACTCCTGCTTAAAATTGGAAACAAATCATTCCCTCTTCTCATGAGACAACTTAATTCTGATGGAAGTAGGACTTGAGAGTAGACATAATATTTCAACAAGTACGCCAAATTGATTCCTAAAACTCTAATCAAGCTCCTTTTTTCCTCTGCACACTTTGTTCTTACGGCTGTTATAAAGAGTTAAGAGTTCTGGGATTACTATGCTTGAGTTTCTTGAAAAGCATCATATACATATAGAGGGAGAATATATATCTATGTCACGTATATGTGTATGTAAACTTACATAAGATACATGTGTCTATATATACACATAATATATGCATCTATGTGAATATATATAATATACATATATACACAGACACATTTTGTATATTCACATACATACATACAAGACACACACACACATTTAAATCAAGCTTCCTTTTATTCCTGCTTTTTCTTGAGTTCTGAGCAATGTATCCTTTTCCTGACAATTAACTACCTGAAGTTGAAAATTCAGAGCCCCAGCTCTTTTACTGAGCCTCAGAGAAATATCGCTTAATACAAACACGTATTATAGTTCATTGTGAACCTTTTTTTCTTTCATTCTTAAAACTGGAGGAATGCTGTAAAAAAAAAAAAAAAACTGTCTTTTCCCATCAATCTCCATGGAGAAATCAATGAATAGCTGTATGAATTGTTCTAAAATGACGACTAATTTGCACACACGTGCACATGCATGTGCTTGTGTATATGTGCCCTGACACTTTGAGAGTATCTTTATTTCTCAAGTAAAAATAATGTCTATCTTCCCAGCTTATATTATTTTCTCCATCAGTCTTTTAAAAATAGTCACTCAATTTAGTACGAAGTAGAGCTAAATAATGGATTTATATTGTGTCTGTATTAGAATCGTTTGAAAAAAAAAATATTTTCTGATCCCTTTTAGGTCACATGGATATTATTAACACTGATAACATAACTGATACCTTATTTATCCTAATTCTCAAAGTTGCCTTTCCAACATTGTCATTTGGCTGTCTTGAGGCAACATATAACCATTCAGGAAGAGTAGGATGCCATGGAACCATCTGGTTTCCTTAAAATCGAAAAGCCCACATTAACACTGATCTAATTGCTTTCTTTTTGGTCATAATTTGTGTTTGTTTGTTGTTTTGTTGGTTGACAATTAAACTACTTGCTCCCAAACACAGTTTATTTTCATAAAGGAAAAATGTCCACCTCATTTTATCTGAGGCACAGGTTTCTTTCTATTTTTGAAGTGAGAGCCATATCACACCCAGGGAGAGGCACACAAATCCCACAAAAAAACAAAACTTCTGATTTCTATTTTCTTGACATCACATACATTTATAATGGAGGAAAATCCATCTGTTCAACCTACTAGACATTGTTATATGAAAACTCAACAGCATGGAAGAACCTTGATGATGTAAAGGTGAGCGTAGCCTTCATGCTCTTTTAGACACTTGATAGTTTTAACATGGCAGCGACCATTATCTAACTTTAATTATAGGGTCAAATTACTTGTCAAACATGTACTGTAACTTATTCTTGTCTGTGCTGCCCCAGTCCCTATTTGTAATCCTGTCAGACAGCATTATTTTATTTCAAAACAGAAAAATTGTGCCACCTTCCTGAATTTATTGTGCTATAAGCAGGATAAGTACAAAATTTTAGGAATGAAAATCTTCTCACCTCTTCCTTCCTTCCCCTCTATCTCACATATAAAGACAAGTGGGCGGAGAACAAAACTGAACTTCAAACTACATTGTCAGCATCTGCACAGCAGCCAAGACTTACTGTTCCAGCACGTGCAGCACTCTACAGCCTTAAAAGACAAAACCTTTCTTCCCCACAAGCTTCTGTGATTACTTTTTTCATACTGTAGAGCTGGGCAGATAATAATATACCTACTGGTCAAAAGGATGAATTACACAAGTGTCTAGAAGTACAATGAGAAGCAAGAGAACAAATTTGAGGCAAATAGAATTCAGGCAATTAGGGGGCTGTATATTTTAATCTACTTTAAATTTTTAGGTTTTTGCAAGTATACAAAAATGCTTTGTATTTAAATTAAAATCTGTGCACAAAATCTGCTCCTCTGAGTTTACAAACTATTCATTTTTCTTTTCAACTCAACATTTATTAAGCACCTACTTCGTGCAAAGCATTGCTTAGGTAAAGGTTGCGTGCAATGCAATACCAAAGATACTTTGGATATCAGCTCATAATCATAGGTTTTATCCCCCTTAAAAAAGCAGCTGTTGTGAAATGCCTGGCATGGAGAGTTGGGGAAAAAAACGGACTTCATAATAGTCCTGGAAATCATTATGAGTGGTTAAAGCAACAAAGGAAATTAGAGAAATGAAGTCGCTTTTAGAAGTAGAGCAAAATATGCAATCACCACCTCTAGCCCAGCACTATATCAATTCTATCTCAAAATATTTTTTATAAACTCCTTCACATATGTTTTCATACAAGGTCTCCAATCATCATTATATGAAGCTGCAGAATGTTAACTGGCAAAATTTCCTTCTAAGGTCTCTGACACTAGGTTAGCTTGTGTATTCTGGCCCCAAGATTTAGTATTTTTACTTTTTTCCCCCAAAGGATGCATTTGGTCCGAAGTCATTCAGCAACAAGGCATTGCATCAGGAAGCAAAGCTTACTGAACTGGGATCTAAATATGTAATCACTAAAAATGAGAGAAGTTGCTTTTGGTCACACCACACCCCTTGTAAAACTGCAAGTATCTATTGCTCTATCTGTAGGAACTCTCCTTTCAGACGTGAAGCAACGTATTGCCCCACGCACTTCTCTCAATGATCATCTGAAAAACTGGTGCAAAATTTATTATATAGTAAATTGCATTGCAAACAGTTCACTTCTTCCTTTCTAGGCACACTATAGCACCTGGACAGGAAAAGTGCACAGTTCTTTAATAGGCACAAAACAATCTCTTTCCCCCCTTCCCAGAAGCTTGCTAAATTTAACAGCAGGACAGTCTGCCAGCCAAGAAGCTTCTATTGCTTGGGGAGAAGTAAAAAGGGGACAGGGGTATTATATCAGCTGGGCTAGGGGCAAAAGCCTTTTTAGGCTATGTTTAAGAAAGTTTCTATATATTGAAGTCATCTCCCCAAAGAATTGCATATTGGAAAAAAATTTAAACAACTTAAAAAAGTATTTAAACATTTGCATAGACAAAAGAGAAAATGTGAATATAATCAGAAAGTCTGAGGTCTCTGGTAAGCCTTATTGTCCGTATGCCTTTCATCAGAGGGGGGAAAAAAGCTCAGATGAATTGTATTAAGCATTGATGTGTAGTCATTTGTACAGCTATTTCAACAGTCCGCTTTCCAACCATTCACCCAAAGACTTACTGATTAAACCAGGGAGTCAACATAGTGAAAAACCAGCACTGATTCCAAAATTAAATCTTGTAATAGTTTTGTTTTAATTTAGGCTTTCCCAGGAATGCAATACATGTGTAGAGATAGGCTGTGGGGATCTGTGCCCAATTTACAAACACTAGCAATTTATTAATAGAAACATCTAAGAAAAAAGAACTCCACTAAAACACACTACCGTCACTACAGCAACCCAATAAATTCACCCTCACTGTTGTACCTATATATACCAATCCATGGACAGCAGTCAGAAAAAAGCATAGATCTACCACAGTAATGATAAAACTACATAAATGAATCACCTAAATGTTAACTTTTGTTACTCGTCATGATTTAATTTTGTTTTCTTGCCATAAAAGCCTATTGTGTGAATGCTAAAAAATTAAGTTAACTTTTTAATAGTCTCCTAAAATCTACCCTCATACCTTTCAGATGCTGGTAGTAAAAGCAAACTGCCCAAATGTGTTGATTTAGAGCGGGAAAAGACAAGGGCTGCAAGGAAGCAGTGGCACTGCTCAGGATATGACATGACTCTGGGGGAAATTAGTTGTTAAAAGCATTTGAAACACCATGCAGGAAGTTTCTCTCAATTACTATATATATATATATATATATATATATATATATATATATATATATATATATATATATATATATATATATATATATATATATATAGTATATACTATATATATATGATGTAAAATATACATGTGTAAAATATATGTATGTGAATAAGTAGAAGAAAAAGGAAAGAAAAGAACAGGAGGAAGAAAGATTGAAGCCCCCAAATTGCAACAAAGTAGCAGGGCTACTTTTCTTTCTATTTGCCATTTTGAAAAATAAAGTTTAAAAGGCGTTTTATTTCGTCGGCGTCCTAGGAAGACAGCCACTCTCACGAACCCCAACTCATCTCCAGCCTTACCTTATACTGCTAGCGCAAACCCAGAGGCTAAGGGGTCCTGCTCTCAGCGGCAGCGGCAGGGGCAGGGGCAGGGGCAGCGACAGCGGCACATGCCATCTGTTAGCAGAAGCAAAAGCAGCGCTGCGCGAGGTGGCCCCGGTACCGGGAGAGCCTTTAGCAGGGGTGCATACTGAATGCCGCCATTTTAAAGCGAGGCTCTGAAATCATTAGATATAAGCAAATTAAAGCCCGCCCCAACTACATAACTTCATGGCTGGGACGTGTAACCTGGCTCCAAGTCGACCGCTGCGGGGTATAAAATGTCAAGCCCAGAGACACGCACACGAGGATTGCCGGATGGAGGCGGCAATCCCTCTGCTCCCCTCTGCCCTCTAACCCCCCGTGCTGTTGCAAGCCTCCTTTCAGGCCCAGAGGAAAGAACATTTTCTTTTTTCGACAACACGGGGATCCTTTCCCGGGACAGGCTGGCGGGCTGGGAGGGTCAGGGGGCCCCGGGTACGGCCTCCCCCCTTCTCGCACGCTCTTGGTTCGGTCTGCTTGGAGCATACCTCCCGGCGGCCGGCGGGTGTGGGGGCTCGCGGCCCGGCAAGCGGCTGCCATGGCAACCCGGGCCCAAACCCCGCCCGTCCCCAGCCAAAGGCGTGCCCTCCACCAGCTGTCCTCTGGCAGAGTCCGCTGACCCAGGCAGCCTGGGCCGGCCTCCAGGTCCGCCCTCGCGGTCCTCTGAGCCCAGCAGACAGGGCGCGCTGCACGGACGGCGCTAGTGAGGGGACTTTAGGCGCCAAAACAGCAACTCCCGCGAAACTGCCTGGCAGCCGAGCCGCGCGCGGGCACGGGAGCGCTGGGCCGCCCTCGGCTGCCCGGCCCCGCCCCGGCAGGCCAGGTAGCGCCGCGCGGCGTACCCAGCAACGCAGCTGCCGCCACCCTCACCTGGCTCGAAGCTGCGGGTGAGCGGGAATTCGGACGCTTGCCAACCCTGCGTCCATGCCCACCCTGTGATTCTCTGTCCTCTGGCTCCTCCTGCTCGCAGCTCCCAAAGAGCGCCAAAAACTCGCGCTTCTGATCACACTCCGAATGTGGGCACTTTCTTCCTGTAGGGCGCTGTTTCGTCGCCAAATATATTCTTTGTGTGGTTCGTTCATTCGTGCACGGTTCTCAGAGAGCGCAGCGCGGGCTTTATTCTCAGGGGGTGTGGCGCCTCTCCCCCAACGCTCCCTGGCCCAGCCCCCGTTACAAATACTCTTAGTCATTTCATTATTAAGAGAAGGGGGGTGCAAATCATAAGCTCAGCTTTTACAAAAGGGAAAACAAACAGCTCGCACTCATCCTAGGGGTGGAGTGAGGGGGGTGGTGGAAATGCAGCAAAGTTTCTAGAGCTTCAGGACCCGAAGTGCCAATGAAAAATGCAGAGTGGTTCAAAGCTGTAGGCTTACAGTCATTTCATCTATAGATAAGGTGAAATAGGTAATTTAAAAAATGACCTTAGTCAATAAATGTATCGGCTCACTGAAGGGGAGAGAGAGAGAGAGAGAGAGAGAGAGAGAGAGAGAGAGAGAGAGAGAGAGAGAGAGAGAGAGAGAGAGAAATACCTACTCACCAGCTGCTTTCTTGGGTCCTCTCTTTTCTATAAATTCCCCATCCTTTATTTTAGTTCTCTTCAGCAGCCTCAGAGAGGCAAATGTTGATCTGTGCGAATAGTTCCCCTTCTTCAATGGAGTTTGAAGGGTAGGAGGAGCCCTAAGGTAGGGTTCCAGAATGAGAAATAAACAAATACAACTTTATATTTTAATTAAAAAATGTACATCTGGACAGCTAAATTACAAGTTTCAATTTAATGCAAGCGTAATAGGAATAGCAGCTGTCCTTTAATTGGAGCCCTACGATAATAAATGCGTGCTTTTAATTTTAGAAGGAGAGTTGTAGTTGACAACACATACATATGCAGGATTCTCAGTGACAAGCTCAATAGCAATGCATGGTCTGCTTTCCTGCAATGAACTGCTTCACCCCCAGACAGATTTCTACATGCTAGTCAGAAAGCACAAAAAAACATCACAGGAGATATTTAAGCAGCAGTTAGGTGAGGAGTGGAATGAATTCTCAGGTTAATAATATTTTTTTTCAATTCTGCCGGATTGATCCAAATAGAATTCTCTAGGTAATTTTAGGCAAGCAATCAATCTGTTTGTTAAATGAGAGATAATAGAAGCAGGATTATAGTGGTTGGAAGGAGAACACTGGCACAAACTGGCCTTTCAATAATTGAGAAAAACCCCCATGGCGTTTGGCAAGTTTTGTGAAAGTTATCAGGACAATGTGCAGGGACAGTGACTGATGCCATTGTAATAATGGGTAGAATCTCCTAGCATAAATCAAACAGAAGAGAGGAATTTCTCAGTATTTGAAAAAAAGGAATAAAGAAAGACTAATTACAAACCACCTCTCTCTACCTCCCTCCAAACTTGCCAAATTACCTGCATTACTGTAAAAGTCAAATTTGGCTGACATATACGTAGGAAGTGGCTTTGGCAGCCCAGGAACTACCATAGCTAAAAGTAGAAGGTGTTGGCTACCACAGTAGGCTGGAAAGAAGGGCAAGGCTGAATTATATAACTTTATACCCAACGATCTAACAAACGAGGAACTGTTATCACAGTGAGTCAACAAAGGAGTCTTTATACTAAACATAACTTAGGTCAACACCAGTTCTCTTACCTTTCTGTCCACGGTTGCAAACCACATCTCATGTGGGACACTCCAGGTTTCCCTAATCCCATACAAACCGGCTTGATTTTATTGTTATTGCATATTGAAATATTTGTTTGATAATAAATTTAAGGTCATAGATAGATGAATTGGCTGGTTCTGGGGATAGCATAGCTTCAACATTGTCTCTTGCTTGAAATTTCTCACCAGTGAAAAGTTGCAAATGAGACTTTATTACTTTCTCTTTTTCACACTGGAGAGGAAAGAAACCTTATAAACAAATTTTAGCCTGGTAACTGTCCTCCTTTTATCCAGGGTGGTATGACCTGCACAAATGAAGCTAGGCAAATTTTCATGCCACCAGGTCACTAGAGAGTGTTTTCAAAGGCAGTAGGAAATAACTGTCTCCTCCCCTCAACGTTTTAAAAGGACTCATTTGCTCTCCGGGGTGGACTCACCTTGGAATTACTTTCTACTTTAGTAGAGTGGTTAGAGCTAGCCAACATTTTGTTTTCTTTTCTTCCCCTTAAACATGATTTAGGGGAATGACCCAGGAAAAGTCAAGTTGTGTACTGACTGATCCACTAGATGAGTTATTAAAATGATGCACGTATGTTGTAGTCTCTGAATACTTAACACATTCTCCGATTGCATTTTGGGCTAATCTCAGAACCACTTTTCCTGATGCATCTTCAAAGGTCAGTGTCTCACAACACTTGGATTTAAATTTTCAGTCTTGTCCCTCTCCCCTAGCCAGTCAAATAGAGGCATACAAGCAAACATTTAAACACAGGAAACATGCTCCCCGTGCTCTCACTGTGTCTTAATGTTTGAAATGGGCACTTATACATACAAATGTAAGGCTGAGACTGTAAGTTAGGATGTAGCAGCCTCTTAAGTGGCATGGAATAAATATAATTAACTTTGATGCAGGAAAGAATTCTAAAAGTTATGTAATGGCTTAATATAACAAAAGGATTATTGTAATTCACAATTAAACAAATGTTGCTGTATTTTGAAGATGCTGGATAGGTGAAAAGTTAAACTCTCTTATATCAGTGCACCATGCTTTTGAGGGGTTTTTGAACTTTCAATATATTCTATCAAAATTATCCTTCTACTCCTCTGCTAAGGCACATAACTCATTAATTTTTCGTTTTTAAAAGCTAGTCAACATATACTATTGGACATACAGGCATGATCATGCTATGTACAAAAGGGGAAGGATCTTCATCCTCTTTTGAACCTGTAGAATTATCCCCAACAGCCTACTACTATTAGCAAATGGTACTATTTGCTGCTGCTGTGTTCTAGCGATGGCTCCACAGGCTGAAACCCCACAACAGCATTTGTGGTCATTCCACACAGAAGTATATTGCCATTTAAGGGTGGTTAAAGAGTTACAGGCACTGATTATTCATCCATTTCTGAAAAGTTTTTATCATTCAGAGTTGGGGGTTTGGGTTCACACAAAGGTTCTGGTTAAATAAACAGGAAAAAAGCAGAATCTGCTTGTTAAAAAGGTTTAGACAATCAACTAAGTGTTGGCTTCCAAGGTAACCCCTTTGTAAAATGATGCAGACTGTATTTCTTACAGAAGAAGAGATAAGGCAGTAATCGAATAACTACTTATATGCCAAAATAATTGCAAGCATAGATAATAAATTGAGCAACAATTCTCAGGTTGTAAAAAAAAGTCTGACATTCAGATTTTTCTTTCACTTGGAAAAAGTTGTCAGAATTATCTGAATATGTTCTAATAAACACAAAATAAAACAGGAAAAATATTAAAAAATCACATCCTCCAAAACACACCTAGACCTGATGGGTTTATAAGGTGATTTTTCCCCCTAATCCTTTGAAGAATATTATACAAAATTTCCTTGAGTATTGAAAAGTATGGTATATTTCTTAAAAGTATCTTCAGAGTGAAATGTGACAAGAATGATACAGATAAAAATGACACAAAAACATAAGAATAATACAAAAGGTAAGAATGATATAAAAAAGAAAAATGTGGCTATTATCACTTAGGAATATGATAATTATAATAGCAACCATTTAATGTGGAAATACTACATGCCAAGCACTGTACTAAGAAACATTTTTCACAAGTTAGCTCATTTAATCCTCACAACAACCTCTATAAGGTATATATTGTTTCCATGTTAAGAAAAGGAAAGTGAGGCTTGTCCAAATTAAAGTAACAAAGCTATTAAATGGTGGAACAAGGATTCAAATTTAGTTGTCTCTGATGACAGGGCTCATGCTTTTCACTACACAGTACCAAATAGAACTATTACGTGGTCCAGTTGGATTTGAACTCAGACACTTGCTCCTTCTAGTATGCCATACTGCCTCTCATTGATGTGGGCATTTCAGCCAAGTTCTACCAATAAAATACAGAAACTTATTAAAATAATTTTAAGCCTTGATCAAGTATTGTTTATTCCAGAAATGTAAAGATGATTTCAGGCAAAGATAACAATATTGTTGAAAAATGTATAATTATCCCAGTAAATGCCAAAAAAGCATTTGATAAAATCCAACTCCTTTTTATGGTTAACATCTTTTAAGTATAGGGATAACGAACTATCTCTCTAACGTGATAAAAAAATGTATATTCAAAAAACAAAAAAACCTAATTTCCTACCTATTAGAAAAACAAAGTCATTTCCCATAAAACCTGGGCCAAAAAAGGGGAGCTTTTATTCATTTATAAGTTCAGTGTTTCTGAGAAATTCTTGTTTTGGTAACAAGGTATGAAAATAAATTAAATTAGAAGTAAATATTGGAAAGGAAGAAATTTCAGACAGAAAAATTTTACACAACATTAGTATATACATAGAAAAGCCACAGAATCAACTTCAAGTAATTAGACAAAAACAACAGAGGTCAGCAAATTCACAAAATGCAAGGTAAGTAGTATTATAAAAGCCAATAAAATATGTACCACTAAGCCAACAAAAAGGAGAAAAAGTAACACATTTACAATAAAGCAAAAACATTAAAGTATTTGAAAATAAGTAAATATATACACAAGAATATAAGAAAAAGATACAGATGGCCAATAGACATATGAAAAGAGGCTCAACATCACTAATCATCAGAGAAATGCAAATTAAAACCACAATGACATACCATCTCACAGCAGTCAGAATGGTCATCATCGATAAATCAACAGACAACAAGAGTTGGTGAGGATGTGGAGAAAAGGGAACCCTTGTGCACTTTTGGTGGGATTGCAAATTGGTGCAGCCACTATGGAAAACAGTACGGAGGTTCCTCAAAAATTTAAAAATAGACCTACCTTATGACCCAGCAATCCCACTTCTGGATATTTATCCAAAGAAATCCAAAACACCAACCCGAAAATATATATGCACCCCTATGTTCATGGCAGCGTTATTTACAATATCCAAGATATGGAAGCAATGGAAATGCTCACCAATAGATGTCTGGATAAAGAAGAAGTGGCACATATACACAATGGAATATTACTTGGCCATAAAAAGAATGAATTCTTACCTTCTGCAACAACATGGATGGACCTAGAGGGTATCATGGAAGTGAAATATGTCAGACTGAGAAAAAAAAATACCATATGAACTCACTTATATGTGGAATCTAAAGAAGAAAATAAACTTTCAGACAAAACAGAAACAGATACAGAGAACAAACTGATGGTTACTAGTTGGGAGGGGAGGTGGGGGGCTGGGTGAAAAAGGGGAAGGGATTAAGAAGTACAAATTGATAGTTATAGGAGAGTCATGGGGATGTAAAGTACAGTATGGGGAATATAGTCAATAGTATTGTAAAAACTATGTATAGTGTCAGATGGGTAGTAGACTTATTGGGGGGAATCACTTCATAATTATATAAGTGTTTAACCACTATGGTGTACACCTGAAACTAATATAAAATAATATTGAATGTCAACTACAATTGAAAAAATAGTCACAGGGATGTGTGGTGCAGTATGGGAAATATAGTCAATAATGTTCTAATAACTATTTACAGTGTTGCGTGGGTAGTAGACTTGTTGGGATTACCACTTTGTGAATTATGCAAATGTCTGATCACTATGTTGTTCTGTATGCCTGAAGCTAATAAGAAAAGGAATGTGAGAAAAAGAAATAATATGAAACCTTAATGGCAGAAATGAAGAAAAATCTGAATAAGTGTAAAATCATACTACATTTCTGAATGGGAAGACCAATAGTATAGAGCTTCTTCACAGGATGATTTATAGATGTAAACAATTAAAATGAAGGTATCTCTTATCTCAAAAATGTTATCACAGTAATTTGTAGTAACAATTAATTGTAAATGACTATATAGGGAAACAAAAGTCTAAAAGAATATCAAACATTAGAATGTATTATAAATTACACTAGATGAAATGGCAGAATTCTGATGAAAATCAGAAATATTGATCAGTAAACTGAATAGTGAAACCAGAAAAGGCTCTAATAAAAGTAAGAATTGAATGTTTGATGATCAGAGCAGAAAAAAACAATGGAAAAAGTACTCTCTATTAAGTAAATTCAGCTGGGGTAACTGGTCATGACTATGGAAAGGAAGTAACATAAGCCCTTAACTCTTACCATATACCGTATAATGATTCTTTCCACATGAACTAAAAAACTAAATATTTAAGGAAAACTTTAAAAAATGTATTAAGGAGAGACTAGAGTATTTAACTCAATTATAGGAAATTTTTAAGTTTGAAAGTAATACAAAACATTGCAAAGGAAATACTTGTCAGAGAACATAATAAAAATGTAAAACCAAATTTTAAAAAAATTTTAAAAAATGTAAAACCATTATCAAAAGATTAAATGGTGGAAATACTAGGAAGCGCATGGATAAATGAATAGCATCCAAACTGTATACAGAGGTTCTACAAATTTACAAGACCATTACCAGATCACCAAGGGACAAATAGTCAAAGGATATCGTCAAGCCAGAAGAAATATAGTTCCAACTAGGAGGCACCATTTGATACTTAATTGACAAAAATAACAATTTACAAAGTAATACGTCACAAGTTTTGGAAAAACAGGCTCATTCAAATTGCTGATGGCCTTGCAAACTGGGCCAAAAATCATAAAAAATGTTCATAGTGTTGGAACCAGGGATCCTAATCATGGGTAAAGAAAGAAGTCATTGGGGGCCACAACAGGTGAGTAGGGAGTGTATTCCAATAAAGTGATTTGTTTACTGCCTAAAAACTCCCTCAAAGACAGTGTCACATGAGCTGATGCATTGTCGTGATGTAAGAGCCATGAATTGCTGGCAAAAAGTTCAGGTCATTTTTGTCTAACTTTTTCATGCTGCCCTTTCAACACTTCCAAAGAGTAGACTTGGTTAACTGTTTGTCCAGTTAGTACAAATTCATAATGAATAATCCCGATGATATCAGAAAACATTAGCAACATAATTTTGACTCTTGACTTGGACTGACGGAACATTTTTCGTTGTGGAGAATTGGCTGACTTCCATTGTGTACTTTGACTCTTTGTTTCAGAGTCGTATTGGTACACCCATGTT
The DNA here is from genome assembly GCF_004115265.2 of Rhinolophus ferrumequinum. NCBI lineage: Eukaryota > Metazoa > Chordata > Mammalia > Chiroptera > Rhinolophidae > Rhinolophus > Rhinolophus ferrumequinum. Next base: position 23,345,856 of record NC_046284.1, on the reverse strand, counting down.
TCACCACCTGTGGTAACATGACCTAAAACATCTTTCCTCTCCAAAAGGTCTTGGCAAACTTTGTCTTTCCTTTGCTTTTGTTCATCGGTGAGCTCCTTCGGGACCATTTTTGCACACACCTTTCTCATGCCAAGATTTTCAGTTAAGATTTTCCTAACTATTTCTTTATTGATGTTTACTTGGTCTGCTATGCTTTTCACAGTCAGCCATTTGGGCTCACAATTCGATGAATGTTTGCAATATTTTCATCAGTTCTGCTCATTACAGGCTGCTCTGACCTCTCTTCATCAGTGATGCGTTCTCTCCCCTCAGAAAAACAATCCATTTGTACACTGTCATTTTCTTCATGGCATTATCCCCATAAACTTGGACTAACATGTCCCTGATTTCACTTCCACTCTTGCCAAGTTTAACAAGAAATTTAATGTTTCTTCATTGCTCTAATTCAATCTCAGACATTCTCAAGAGGGCACACAAAAACATGCAATAATAATAATGAACGCCACTCAGCAAGAACGCCACTCAGCAAGACACACTGGTATACCAAGGTTAGGAAACCTTACCGAACTGTTTGTACAGTGCACGATGGCAAGTTTGAGAACCTACTTGTCAGACCTCATATGTATAGTGCCAGGGGTGTACTGGACTAACTGGGGGATCACTGCATAAATTATATAAATGTCTAATTTATATAATTAGATACTACGCTGTACATTTGAAACTAATATAAAATAATATTCAATGTCAACTGTAACTGAAAAAATAAACATTTTTTTAAATGCTAATACTGGGGAAAATTTTTTAAATTTTTATTATTTTGAAAATCTGTTTAATAAAACACTATTAAATTGGAGAAATATTTTGATGTGAGAATTAGAGCTCTATTTTAAACAAACTACTTTTATTTTACTCGTGTTCTGCCATTTCTTTCTCTCTTCTGCATTTCTCGACATCTGATCTTTTAGCTACTATGAATATTTCTCTGGCCCTTTGACTCTTTATTTCTCTCTATTCCTACTACCTCTCTTTTTCACTTTACTCCACCTTTATACTTTTTATGCTGTTTAGTTCTTTTTGTGACTGTTCTTGGAACGGTTAAAATGTGGGACAGAAATGTATTTTATTTGTTTTATCTGTTGAAGAAAATATTGCTTTTGTTCATTTTATAAGTGAATAAGCTGAATTAATTCTTTTTTAATTCTTTATTAAAAGAATGCCTTTTTTAAAAGGCACCTGAGCTGAATTATCTTAGCTGAATTATCTTTTAATTATTTATGCATGGCCAAGGCCAAATGAATGCTTCTACAAGGCCCCAAACTATATCAAGTGGAAAACATTTCATATCATAATTCCATTGAATTCATCATCACAGAAAGAACAATGAATATAAATATAAAAGATTTACATTCCCATGTATAGGAAACCCTTGCTATTCCAATTTTCAAGTTTTTAAATATCTGATTTTCAGTCATGCTAAAACACGCTCTAAACTTCATGCAACATGTTGATACAATCATTACAATCTCGTTGTATTTTGCATTCATGATATTGTGAATGTAATATCAGTATGAATAGGGTTTTCTTAATCATGGAACCTGAGATGATATGAATGGTAATGAACAAATGCAGAGAATGGGAAAGAAGCTAAAAAATATCTATCAGTATTATAGTGACGTTGGGCAAGTTATTTCATTTCTCTCAATTTCCTCATAAATATAATGCAGATGATTCTAGAACCTTCCTTGTAGCATACAAGCATACCTAGTCTTATTGTGCCTTTTTACAAATTGAAAGTTTACGGTAACGCTGAGTTGAGCAAGTCTCTGGGAACTATTTTTCTAACAGGCTCAAATGATGGTTAGCATTTTTAGTAATAAAGTATATATAATTAAGCATATTTTTTAGACAGAGCGCTATTACATACTTAATAGACTACAGTATAGTGTAAACATAGTTTTTATATTCACTGGGTAACCAAAAATTTCATGTGACTCGCTTTATCATGATATTTGCTTTATTTTGGTGGTCTGGAACCAAACCCACAATATCTCCGAGGTATGCCTGTATATTGTGGGAATAAATATGACAAGGTTTTGAGAGAAGGTAGAGGGCATTTCAAATTTGGAGGCTAAGTATGCACATTGGCTTAGAGACAGGAACTCAGAGGGCATGTCAGGGACAGAGAAGAGACTGGCTAGGTGATAGTCATGCTGCAGAGTTAATTTGGAAAATTTTCCTTTTACTTATAGAAAATAGGATTGGTCATAGTTCAACTGCTCCTTATCAAATCTACAGAGAAGCCACCACGTTTAAGCATTCCTTCTTATTTCAGAGTGAAGTGGAGGATGGAGGGCTTGAGAGGCAGTTCCTCGTCAATCTTGTGCAACACAGAAAGCAAGAAGGTAATATCAGCCCCAGAATGACTTAGGCTCTTGTCAGCAAAGTCAAGTGCCAGATCAGTGGCCTGTTTCTGCCCTGCCAATCAAGGGCATAGCTGCAATATCCTGCATATAGAATGAGAATCTGTGCCTAGTGGTGAGTGTCTGTGAGCTGACAGCTGGGTATGGTCTATCTGCTGATGCTACGTGGAAAGGGAGGACTTGATCCTCAAATGCTGATTGGCATAAATCAGTGATTAAGGGCATAGGTCCTACAGCTACACTACCTGCGTTCACTTACTTACCAGGAGTGTGACCTTGAGCAAGTTCCCCTCTCTGTCCCTCAGTTCTTTGTTTGCAAAATGGGAAGGATGTCATCAAAATGGCGGCGTGAGGTGAGCCTCTTTAAAGCTCTCCTGGAATTTACAACTAATGAAACAACTATAACTCCACAAAGGACTCCCTGCACAGCAGACAGGCAGGACGAAGAGACGAACTACTGCATTCACCTAAAGGTGGGCAAATCGTGCGAGCGGGGAAGGAGGGAAGGGAAAAGTGCGGAGACGGAGATGCACAGGTGCGGGATGCAGACCTAGCTCAGTGCTCCGAGATCGCTGCATCCCAGAGCTACCACAGCTGCGGGAGAGGGAAGAACTCGGACTGCTGGGGCTCCGCTTATGGCCCACAGGGCTGAGGGGACAGCATATAACACAGCTCAACCCAAGGCTCACTGCAGAGACCTCGGAGAAAAGACTGAGGGAAGAAGGATGAAAACGGTGGTTTAAGCCCACACTGCTGAGCAGAGAACGGAAGCCTTAGGCACTGAGACTAGCTGCCCCCTCCCTACCCCCCCAGAACTCGCCCCGCCCCCACCTGCTTGGTGCTAGAAGCGGAACAGTAGACGTGTCAGATCAAAAGAACAGAATATTTGCTATTCTGAGAACTGTGGAACACAGACACAGATTCCCAGCCCAACTAGTTCTGGCAAAGGGGAAGGAGCTGTGGAAGCAGGACTGGCTGTGGTGGTGGTCACCGCCATTGCTCTGGGCCACCACTCACAACTCACCCCTCCCCTGGCCCCACCTATCTGGACAGATCCATGCAGGAGTAAACAGAACTGCTGAAACATACAGGCTCTGAATTTGGTGCAGGGAGAGCTTTGGAACTTCAAAAGCTCTCCGCATACCCACACGGACACTACACCCTGTGACCCAGGCGAACTATTAACAGAGGAGAAGCCGTCTCCCAGGGAGTCCCCCCATTGTGTGAGAAGCTGGAATAATGCAGAGAAAACATAGCACTACCGTGTGAGAGAGAAAAAAAAGCTGCAGTCGGAGAGAAAATAAAACATTCTACCAAAAAGTACTGGAAAACAAAAGAAAGACCTCTTTCTATCAACCTGTTGCAGAAGCCACTCCTGTAGATGTCTAGGAAGAGAATTACTTGCCATGCATAACCAAGGCAACAGGACAGCTCAGAAAGAAAGTGAAAACTCTCCAGAAAACGAACTTAAAGATATGGAAATATGTGACTTAAATGACAGAGAATTCAAGATTGCAGTTCTGAAAAAACACAATGAGATGCAAGAAAACACAGAAAAGCAGTTTAATGAACTCAAAATCACAATCAAAGAACATGAGCATTTTACGAAACAGATTGAAATTTCAAGAAAGAACCAAATAGAATTTCTGGAGATTAAGAACTGAATAGAAGAAATTAAGAATGAAATAACCAGCTTAGGTAGTAGAGTTGACCAGATGGAGGAAAGAATCAGTGACATCGAAGATAGACACCTGGAAATGACACAGATGGATGAAGAAAGAGACTTGAGACTTAAAATAAATAAAAGAACTCTACAAGAACTTTCTGACTCCATAAGAAAGAGCGATATAAGAATAATGGGATAGGAATGGCACCAGCGGGGCACACTTTCTGAGTTCTCCTCCGGATCTTATTACAAACTGGACCTATAACCCATCAAAGAACTCTATGCTCATCACACAGAACAGCTAAGAGACTCGTGGAAGGATTACTTGAACGTGCGCTAATTGGGCGACCTGGGGAAGGAAGGAAGGGAGCAGAATGAAAACGAGGGGGCCCGCGGCGGCATCCCGGCCACGGCGGCAGCGGCGGCACAATCCCGGCTTGCGGCAGCGGCAGCAGCAAAAACCACGGTGGCACCTGCAGTTCCAAACACGCAGGGGATCCCAGGGCAGAAAAGAGAACACAAAAACCAGGAGGCGGGCTATTTCCCTGCGTCCCACAGCGGATCTCTCCCGCCGGGAGGGCAGCTAGTGGGCCCTAGGGCAGATAAAGAACACCGACTCCATACGTGGGTCCCTCTCTCCGCTCTTCCAATCCTACCCCCACCCTTCCAGAGATTTAAACTGGCCCCTGAACTGAGGAGTAGTGTCAGATTACAGAGGAGCCGTAGTAGTGCTCAGGATCTAGGAAGACTGACAGGCAGCTCTGACCCAGGGAAGACGATGGGAAGAGTGTGATTTTGGCTGGGCTAGGAGAGAAGAGACCCCTCCATCACCAGCCCCCACCATTTCTGGCCTACCTAGGGCAGGACAAGTGCAACTGTGGAGGCACTCCCAGGGACCAGCAGTAAGCGGCAGATGCAGCTCTGGGCTTTCAGCAGCTCAAAAAATCTCCCACCCGCACCACCCCCCCCATACACACACACACTGAAGAAGTGCCCTAAGACTCAGGAGTACTGGACACGGGGCTGGTGGGGCAACTCTCAATGTGCATATGTGCAGGCAAGGGCAGAAACTGCACTAACTTTGTAAAAACTATCATCCAGACCCCTGAGGCCCACGCATTTAAATCTACAGTCCCAAAGTCACTCTAGGCACCAGGTGACCGGCTCTGCCTGCACAATACGCAGGGGGCTCCTTGGTACAGCAGAGGACAACCTGGACATTCCTTGGTAGGCTTAAGCCAAGACTGGCATTACTTTTTGTTTTGCTTTGTTTTGTTTTGTTGTGTTTTGTCTTTACATCTTTGATATCTTTGCCTGTGTTGAGTGGGGGTTATTGGGTGTTTTTACACGTGAATGTATTTGATTTTTTTCTTTGTTGTTGTTGTGCTTGGTGATTTGCTTTGTTCTGAAATCGCCCTACCAGGGACCAGGTTAAGAGGCACAAGATTCAACATATCCAGAAGCCAACTCCAGACCAAACCAGAGTACCACCGGGTTTGACCGACAAGTCACACACCCAGAGGAAATTCTCTGCAGTCACAAGAGCCCATAGAGGCCAAACCACATTTAAGTGGTCAACCCTCACGCAGCAGAACGCCCTGCGGTGGGCAGAGCCAAGTCTCACAATGAGTCAGCCTAGGAGTTAACCCCACCTACTCACAAGCAAAAAGCAATTAAAGATCTTCTTGAACAGGACAATATACACAACACAAGAGTCACCTTTGGAGCACACGCAGAAAAGAAGAATGAAGTAGTGCAAGTCAAATATAAAGGACACATACTACATAAGATAACCTAGCAAGAACTAAGAACTCTAGGGGATCTACCTAATACATCAAAGCAAACACAGAGAGTCAGCCAGAATAGGGAAACAAAGATACACGTCCCAAATAAAAGAACAGAAGAAACCTCCACAACTGGAACCAAATGAAGCAGAGGTAACGAACCTTTCAGAGACAGAGTTCAGAACACTGGTGATAAGAATGTTTAAGGATCTTAGAGAAGACAGAAAGAAGGACGTAGAAATCATAACAAACAACCAGTTAGAACTAAAGAACACAATTACCAAAATTAAGAACTCACTTGAAGGAATTACCAGCAGATAAGATGAAGCAGAGGATCGAATCAGCAACTTAGAAGACAAGGTAGCAGAGATCACCCAAACGGAACAACAGAAAGAAAAAAGAATAAAAAACAATGAGGATAGCTTAAGAGACCTCTGGGATAACACAAGCGCAACAACATGTGCATCATAGGACTACCAGAAGGTGAAGAGAAGAAGCAAGGGATTGAGAACATATTTGAAGTAATAATGTCTGAAAACTTCCCCAACCTGATGAAGGAAACCAACATACAAGCCCAGGAAGTGCAGAGAGTTCCAACCAGGATAAACCCACACAGGTCCACACCAAGACACATTATAGTTAAAATGGAAAAGCTTAAAGACAAAGAGAGAATCCTAAAAGCAGCAAGAGAAAGACAAAGGGTTACATACAAGGGAACTCCCATAAGACTATCAAATGACTTTTCTACAGAAACATTGAAGGCCAGGAGGGAGTGGCAGGAGATACTCAAAGTGATGGACAACAAAGGCCTACAACCTAAATTGCTTTATACAGAAAGGCTATCATTTAAAGTTGATGAAGAGATAAAGAGCTTTCCAGAAAAAAATAAGCTAAAGGAATTTATTACCACCAAGACAGCATTGCAAAAAATACTAAAAGGACTTCTGTAAATAGAAGAAAGATGAAAACAATCTAACTACAAATTTAAAAATGGCAATAACTATGTTCCTATCAATAATGACTTTAAATGTAAATGGATTAAATGCTCCTATCAAGAGGGTACCTGAGTGGATAAGAAAGCAAGACCCTTGTATATGCTGTACACAGGAGACTCACCTCAGAACAAAAGACACACACAGTCTGAAAGTGAAGGGTTGGAGTAAAATGTTTCATGCAAATGGCAATGAGAAAAAAGCTGGAGTCGCAATACTTATATCTGACAGAATAGACTTTAAAATGAAGAACATATTAAAAGATAAAGATGGGCACTATATAATAATAAATGGATCGATCCGACAAGAGGACATAACCCTAGTAAACATCTATGCACCCAACATAGGAGCACCTAAATATATAAAACAGGTACTGACTGACATAAAGACAGAGATCAACAGTAACACTATCATAGTAGGGGACATCAACACACCTCTGACAACAAGGGACATGTCTTCCAGACAGAAAATCAATATGGCCTTAAATGATACATTGGACCACTTGGATTTAATCGATATTTTCAGAGCATTTCACCCCAATGCTGCAAAATAAACGTTTTTCTCAAGCGCACATGGAACATTTTCCAAGATAGACCACATGTTAGACCACAAAACAAGTCTTGATAAATTTTAGAAAATTGAAATCATACTAATTGTCTTCTCTGATCAGAGTGCTATGAAATTAGAAATGAACTACAGGAAAAAAACTGGAAGACACACCACTTCAAGGAGGCTGAATAACTTATTAGTAAATAATGAATGGGTCAAGCAGGAGATCAAGGAAGAAATCAAAAGATATCCCGAGACAAACGAAAATGAAAACACGACGACCCAAAATCTATGTGATGCCGCAAAAGCAGTCCTAAGAGGGAAATTCATAGCGTTGCAGGCCTACCTACAGAAACAAGAAACATCACTAATCCACAGTTTATCTTCACATTTAAGGGATCTGGAAAAAGAACAGCAAAATAAGCCCAAAGGAAGCACAAGGAAGGAGATAATGAAGATCAGAGCGGAAATAAATGAAATGGAAACCAGAAAAATAATACAAAAGATCAATGAATCCAAGAGTTGGCTCTTAGACAAGATAAACAAAATTGACAAACCCTTAGCCAGACTCATTAAAAAAAAGAGGGAGAGGACCCAAATTAATAAAATCAGAAATGAAAGAGGAGAAGTGACAACAGACACCGCCGAAATACAAAAAATTTAAGAAATTACTATGAGCAACTATATGCCAACAAATTTGACAATCTGGAAGAAATGGACAATTTTCTAGAGGCGTACAACCTTCCAAGGCTAACTCAAAGAAAAACAGAAAACCTGAATAGACTGATTAGCACCAGGGAAGTTGAATCAGTAATCAACAATCTCCCAACAAACAAAAGCCCTGGACCAGATGGCTTTACAGGTGAATTTTACAAAACGTTCAAAAAAGAATTATCACCTATTCTCCTCAAGCTCTTCCAAAAAATCCAGAAACAGGGGAGACTCACAAATACTTTTTACGAAGCCACTATCACCCTGATCCCAAAATCAGACAAATACACCACAAAAAAAGAAAACTACACGCCAATATCTCTAATGAACATAGATGCAAAAATCCTCAACAAAATATTAGCGAATAGAATTCAGCAATACATTAAAAAGATCATACATCATGATCAAGTGGGATTTATCCCTGGTATGCAAGGGTGGTTCCACATCCGCAAATCAATTAATGTGATACACCACATTAACAAAATGAAAAATAAAAATCACATGATCATATCAATAGATGCAGAAAAAGCATTTGATAAAATCCAACAGCCATTGATGATAAAAACCCTTAAGAAAGTGGGAATAGAGGGATCATATCTCAACATAATAAAGGCCATATATGACAAACCCACAGCTAACATCATACTCAATGGGGAAAAGCTAAAACCATTCCCCCTAAGATCAGGAACAAGGCAAGGTTGCCCACTATCTCCGCTTCTATTCAACATTGTGCTGGAAGTTCTAGCCACAGCAATCAGACAAGAAAAAGAAATAGAAGGCATCCAAATTAGTAAGGAGGAAGTAAAATTATCATTGTATGCAGATGATATGATACTATATATAGAGAACCCTAAAGACTCCACCAAGAAGCTATTAGAGCTGATAGATGAATTTAGTAAAGTGGCAGGATACAAAATTAATATTCAGAAATCAGTTGCATTTGTATATACCAATAATAAAACATCAGAAGGAGAAATTGAAAGCAATCCCATTTACAATTGTTCGAAAGACTATTAAATACCTGGGAATAAATTTAACCAAAGAAGTAAAAGATCTGTACTCAGAAAATTATAAGACACTGAAGAAAGAAATGAAAGAAAATATAAATAGATGGCAACACATATCATATTCATGGATAGGAAGAATTAATATAGTTTAAATGTCCATACTGCCTAAGGCAATATACATATTCAACGCAATTCCTATCAAACTACCAACAACGTTTTTCACAGAAATAGAACATATAATCCTAAAATTTATATGGGAGTATAAAAGACCCCGAATAGCCTCAGCAATTTTGAGAAATAAGAACAAAGTGGGAGGTATAACAATACCTGACTTCAAATTATACTACAAGGCTACAGTAATCAAAACAGCATGGTACTGGCATAAAAACAGACACATAGATCAATGGAACAGAATAGAGAGTTCAGAAATAAATCCTTGCCTATATGGCCATTTAATCTATGACAATGGAAGCAAGAATGTACGGTGGGGTAAAGACAGTCTATTCAATAAATGGTGCTGGGAAACCTGGACAGACACATGCAAAAAAATGAAGCTGGACCACCTCCTTACACCGTATACAAAAATAAATTCAAAATGGCTTAAAGACTTAAATGTAAGATCTGAAACCATAAAATACCTAGAAGAAAATATAAGAAGAAAGTTCACAGACATTACCCGGAGTAAGATTTTTACTGATATATCCCCTCGTGCGAGGGAAGTAAGAGAAAAAATAAACATGTACGATTACATCAAACTAAAAAGTTTTTCACAGCAAAGGAAACCATCAATAAAACAAAAAGGGATCCTACTGAATGGAAAAAGATATTTGCCAATGATATATCTGATAAGGGCTTAATATCACAAATTTATAAAAAACTCACTCAACTCAACTCCAAAAAAAACATACGACCCAATTAAATAATGGGCAGAGGACATGAAGAGACATTTTTCTAAAAAGGACATACAGATGGCAAATAGACATATGAAGAAATGCTCAACCTCACTATCCACCAGAGAAATGCAAATAAAAACCACAGTGAGATACCACCTCACCCCAGTCAAAATGGCTATCATCAACAAACAACAAGTGCTGGCGCGGATGTGGAGAAAAGGGAATGCTTGTGCACTGTTGGTGGGATTGCAGATTGGTGCAGCCACTGTGGAAAACAATATGGAAGTATCTCAAAAATCTGGAAATGGAACTACCTTATGATCCAGCAATTCCACTCCTAGGTATCTCTTCGGAGAAATTCAAAACTCCAATTCAAAATTCTTTATGCACTCCTATGTTTACTGCAGCACTGTATACAACAGCCAAGGCATGGAAACAACCGAAATGCCCATTGACAGATGACTGGATTAAGAAACTATGGTACATTTATACAATGGAGTATTACACAGCCATAAAGAAGAAAGAAATCTTACCATTTGCAACAACATGGATGGACCTAGAGAACATTATGTTAAGTGAAATAAGTCAGACAGAGAAAGATAAGTACCATATGATCTCACTTACATGCGGAATCTAAAGAAAAGAATAAGTGAATGAACTAATCAGAAACAGTTTTGGAGACAAAGAGGAAAAACAGGATTGCTAGAGGGGCGGCGGGGGTGGGGGTAAGGGGGAAGGTGAGGGGATTAGAAAACAATCAGTAACCACAAGATGGCCACGGGGTTTTGAAAATTAATCTGGGGAACGTGATAATAATGTTGTAAAGATTTTCTAGGGTATCCGATAGACACGTGTCCCATTTGGGAGACCATCTCAGGGAAGATGTAGATGCCTGATCACTACACTGTACACCTGAAGCTGAATAATAATGAATGCCAACTATAATATTATATATATATATATATATATATATATATATATATATATATATGAATATATAGGTATGAATACATTATAGGTAGAGCACAGCCTTGGGAGTGGAGATAGTGGAAATGGGATGGCTTGGTGCGATGTCAGAGAGATAGTGGATGGGGGGAGGAGGGTCCACATTGTGAGGGATATAAATGATAAACGTCTAAGTAAAAAAAAAAAAAAAAAAAACCAAAAAAAAAAAACAACTCATAGACAGAGACAATAGTTCAGTGGTTACCAGAGGGGAAGGGGGTTGGGGGGTGGGAGATGAGGGTAAGGGGGAATCAAATATATGGTGATGGAAGGAGAACTGACTCTGGGTGGTGAACGCACAATGTTATTTATAGATGATGTGATACAGAATTGTACACCTGAAATCAATGTAATTTTACTAACAATTGTCACCCCAATAAATTAAAAAAAAAAGGTGAAAAGAATCCCTCAAATAAAAAAAAATGAATATTGGGCATACCAGAAGAAGAAGAAAGAGAGAAGGGAACAGAGAATATATTCAAACAAATTGTTGATGAGAACTTCTCAAACTTCTGGACAGAACTGGATCCTCAAATCCAAGAAGCAAATAGAACACCTAATTACCTCAATCCCAACAGGCCTTCTCCAAGGCATATTGTATTCAAGCTATCTAAAGTCAAAGACAAAGAAAGAATCCTAAAAACATCTAAGGAAAAGAAGATTGTAACCTACAAAGGAAAGCCCATTAGATTATCATCAGATTTTTCAGCAGAAACTCTACAAGCCAGGAGGGAGTGGAACCAAATATTCGAACTATTGAAAGAGAGAAATTATGAGCCAAGAATAATATACCCAGCAAAGACATCCTTTAGATATGAAGGAGGAATAAAGACCTTTCCAGACATACAGAAGCTGAGGGAATCTTCTAATACACGACCTGTACTACAAGAAATACTAAAGGAGGCAATTCGACCACCATCAACAAGGGCAATTTGTGGCAACCAAAACATAAAAAGGAGGACAGTAAAGCATGAACCGGAATACGGGAATGGAGAAAGTAAGTGTGCTGAAGAAAATGGAATCCTCTAAATATCAAACTTTCTTTTACATAAACTTAAGGGTAACCGCTCAAAAAACATCCAGAACTGCAATATAAACTGTAATAAAAGAAGAAACAGAGGGAAACATCATAGAATACCACCACACAGAAATAATAGACAACAACAAAAAGGCAAAGAAACAATGGAGACACAGCCTTACCAGAAGACTAAAGGTAGAATGACAGGAAATCCTCACATATCAATAATCTTCTTGAATGTAAATGCACTGAACTCACCAATAACAAGGCACAGAGTAGCAGATTGGATTAAAAAAACTAAATCCAACCATATGCTGTCTCCAAGAGACACATCTCAGCTACAAGGACAAGCATGGACTCGAAGTGAAAGGGTGGATATTGACACTCCAAGCAAATGGTACCCAGAGAAAATCAGGTGCAGCTATACTGATATCACATGAAACAGACTTCAGGGTGAAAAAGATAACAAGAGACAAAGATGGACATTTCATAATGGTAAAGGGGACTATACACAAGAACACATAACAGACATCAATATTTATGCCCCCAATCAGGGAACACCGAAATATACCAAGCAACTACTAACAGAACTAAAGGGAGAAATTGACCAAAACACAATTGTACTAGGGGACTTAAATACATCATTGAAAGCTATGGATAGATCATCCAAACAGAAACTAAATAACGAAATAGGAGCCTTCAACGACACGTTAGATGAAATGGACATAATTGACATATAGAGAGCACTTCATCCTAAAACATCAGACTATGCATTTTTTTCTAGTGTACATGGAATATTCTCAAGGGTAGACCATATATTGGGACATAAAATCAGCCTCAGCAAATTCAAAAAGATAGAAATCATACCACGCATATTTTCTGATCCCAATGCTTTGAAATTGGATATCAACTGCAAAAAGAAAGCAGGAAAAAACACTAATACATGGAGATTAAACAACATACTTTTAAAGAACGACTGGGTCAAAGAAGAAATTAGAGGAGAGATCAAAAGATACATAGAAACAGATGAAAATGAAAATACATCCTACCAAAATTTTTGGGAAGCAGCGAAAGCAGTTTTAAGAGGGAAATTTATATCATTACAGTCCTATCTCAAGAAACAAGAAAAATCCCAAATAAATAACCTCATGTTACACCTTGAAGAACTAGAAAAAGAAGAAAAAATGAAAGGTCAGAAGAAGAAAGGAAATAACAAAACTCAGAGCAGAACTAAATGAAATAGAGAACAATAAGACAATAGAAAAAATTAAAGTGACAAAGAGCTGGTACTTTGAAAAGATTAACAAAATTGACAAACCCTTGGCTGGACTCACTAAGATAAAAATAGAGAAGACACTAATTAACAAAATCAGAAATGAAAAAGGGGAAGTTACCACGGACACCACAGAAATACAAAGGATCATCCAAGAATACTAAGAAGGAGTATATGCCACCAAATTCAATAACCTAGAAGAAATGGACAAGTTCTTAGAAACATATAGCCTTCCTGGGTTGAACCATGAAGAACTGGAAAATCTAAACAGACCGATCACCAGTAACGACATTGAATCAGTCATCCAAAACCTTCCCAAAAGCAAAAGTCCTGGACCACATGGATTCACTAGTGAATTCTACCAAACCTTCAAAGAGGATCTAATACCAATGCTGCTCAAACTCTTCCAAAAAATCGAAGAAGAGACAGTACTCCCTAACTCATTTTATGAGGCCAACATTACCCTGATACCAACGCCTGGTAAGGACAACATAGAAAAAGAAAACTACAGACCAATATCTCTGATGAATACAGATGCAAAAATCCTAAACAAAATTCTAGCAAATAGAATACAACAATGCATTAAAAAGATTATTCATCCGGACCAAGTGGGGTTTATCCCTGGGGCACAAGGATGGTTCATCATCCACAATTCCATCAATGTGATACATCACATAAACAAAATAAAGGACAAAAATCATATGATTATATCAATTGATGCAGAAAAAGCATTTGACAAGATACAACATCCATTTATGATTAAAACACTTAATAAAACAGGTATAGAAGGAAAGTACCTTAACATAATAAAGGCCATGTATGACAAACCCTCAGCTAATCTCATAATTAATGGTGAAAAACTGAAGCCCTTTGCTTACAATCAGGAACATGAGAGGGCTATCGCCTTTCACCTCTGCTTTTCAACACAGTGTTGGAAGTCCTTGCCAGAGCAACAAAGCAAGACAAAGAAATAAAAGGCATACAAATTGGGAATGAAGAAGTTAAATTGTCACTCTTGGCACATGACATGATGCTATATATAGAAAACCCTAAACACTCCACCAAAAAGCTAGCAGAAACAGTCATCGAATACAGTAAAGTTGCTGGCTACAAAATCAAGGTAAAAAAGTCCGTTGCATTCCTATATACCAACAATAACATCTTAGAAAAAGAAATACAAAACACAATTCCTTCTGCAATTGCAGGAAAAATAATAAAATACCTAGGAATAAACTTAACCAAGGATGTGAAAGACCTATATGCTGAAAAGTATAAGACATTTTTAAAAGAAATTGAAGAAGACACAAAGAAATGGAAAGACACTCCATGCTCATGGATTGGAAGAATCAACATAGTTAAAATGGACATATTACCCAAAGCAATATACAGATTTAATGCCATCCCCACCAAAATCCCAATGGCATTTTTTAAAGAAATAGAACAAAAAATCATCAGATATGTTTGGAACCACAAAAGACTCCGAATAGCCAAAGCAATCTTAAGAAAAAGAACAATACTGGAGGTATCACACTCCCTGACTTTAGCTTGTACTACAGGGCTACAATAATCAAAACACCATGGTATTGGCAGAAAAACAGACACATACACTAATGGAATAGAATTGAGAACGCAGACATAAAATCACATAAATATGCACAGGTAAGTTTTGACAAAGAAGCAAAAAACATACAATGGAGAATAGACAGGCTCTTCAATAAATGGTGTTGGCAGAATTGGATAGCCACGTGCAAAAGAATGAAACTGGACTGCTATCTCTCACCATGTACCAAAATTAATTCAAAATGGATCAAAGACTTAAGCATAAGACCTGACACAATAAACTTCATAGAAGAAAACTTAGGTACTAAACTTATGGGCCTTGGGTTCAAAGACCATTTTATGAATTTGACTCCAAAGGCCAGGGAAGTGAAAGCTAAAATAAACGATTGGGACTATATGTAACTTAAAAGCTTCTACACAGCAAAAGAAACCATCGACAAAATAAAGAGGCAACCAACTGAATAGGAGAAGATTTTTCCAAACAGTGCCTCCAATAAGGGGCCAATATCTAAAATATACAAGGAACTCATGAAACTCAACAACAAAAAAACAAACAACCCAATTGAAAAATGGGCAGACAACCTGAAGAGAGATTTCTCCAAAGAGGACGTACAAATGGCAAATAGACATGTGAAAAAAATGCTCAACATCACTAATCATCAGAGAAATGCAAATAAGAACCACAATGAAATATCACCTCACCACATCATCAAAAAAGTAAATGATGATAGAATGGCTATCATCAACAAAACAAATATTAACAAGTGTTGGAGAGGCTGTGGAGAAAAAGGAACCCTCATACACTGTTGGTGGGAATGCAGACTGGTGCAGCCGTTATGGAAGGCAGTGTGGAGGTTCCTCAAAAAATTACAAATAGAATTACCATATGACCCAGCAATCCCTCTCCTGGGTATCTACCCAAAAAATCTGAAAACATTTATACATAAAGACGTGTGCTCCAATGTTCATTGCAGCTTTGTTTACGGTGGCCAAGACATGGAAACAACCAAAATATCCTTGGATAGATGAATGGATAAAGAAGTTGTTCTATATATACACAATGGAATACTGTTCGGCCGTAAGAAAAGATGATATAGGAACATTTGTGACAACATGGGTGGATCTTGAGGGTATCATGCTAAGTGAAATAAGTCAGACAGGAAAAGCAGAGAACCATATGATTTCACTGATATGTGGTATATAAACCAAAAACAACAAAAGAACAAGACAAGCAAATGAGAAACAAAAACTCATAGACACAGTTTAGTGGTTACCAGAGGGTAAGGGGGGAGGGGGAGTGGTAGATGAGGGTAAAGAGGATCAAATATATGGTAATGGAAGGAGAACTGACTCTGGGAGGTGATCTCACAATGGGATTTATAGATGATGTAATATGGAATTGTACACCTGAAATCTATGTAACTTTACTAACAATTGTCACCCCATTAAATTTGAAAAAAAGAAAGAAAAGTGAGGAGAATGATAGTACCTACTTCATGGGGTTTGTGGTGAGAATTACATAAAATAGCATTATGCAAAGCACTTAGAATGCTGCCTATGAGATCATGAGTGCTGGCTATTTTTATCCATATACAAATAGCCATTTATCAGCTTTTCCTGCAATCAGGAGAATTTTCTTCCTGGGTCCAGGGAGGAGGCATACCAAATACAAAGGAAGATGATGACCTATTTTCTCTTTGATCCATATTTGAGCGGAGCACAATAAAGCCATAAGGTAATGCCTTTGACACAGGGAGACTTTGGAAATGACCATAGAATCCAGACTGAGGCTAATCCTGAAAGACTGGGTCGTATAGGGGCACTCTTACTCTTTAGGCTGCAAGAAGACCCAAAATGTCCTGCAGACATACATAATGTCTTCAAAAATCCCCCTGGAAATGAGCAAATTACCCAGCAAGAGTAACACATTAACCTGTTAGCTGGATGAACACTTTAGCACAGATTACTTTTATCAGATTACTTAGCTTCTGGAAGCTGAATGATGAAGCCAGCAGTGAAGGATGGTTAAATGGTACTGGGAGGAAAGGAAGAGGGAAAGGGCTTCTGGAGGCCGCCTGAGGTCTACTGAGGACTAAAGTCAAACAAAGCTGAGGTCTACATGGGCCCCTGGATGGAGCATAGAACACTCTTACCCCTAGAGTCTTCCCTACTCCCTTTATCCTGTCTTATTTTCCATTTCTCTATTTTTTTCATGTACCATACATCACATAAGGCAGTGCCAGGCACACAATCAACAGATATTTATGAAGTACCTGCTGAGTAAATAAGTGCCAGAAGTCTCCAAATGCTTCAGGGGTATGCTATCTTGAACACACTAGGTATGGCTCAAAGACTGCTGACTAGGAAGAGTTATATATTGGATGTTGACCTACTTCATAGGGTGAGACAGGCACTTGAAGCTGCAACATAACATGTTCTAAGAAATTACTCAGAAAACAAATAGAATACACTGATGGGCACTCAAGAATTAGGCAGAGGTAGAAGATCCAAGCATAGAGGTGGTACACATTCAAGAAAATGCCAAGGCAGTATTCATTCCAGGAACCAGGAGAAAGCTGTTTCCAAGAGAGAGGAAATTAAGAAAAGCAGCTTTTTACTGAGTGTCTTTTTGTTTCAGGAAGTTTCATTGACCTTCTCCTCACAATAGGGTCAAAATTAATTATTGTCTCTATTTTTTTTTATAAATGGGAAAACTGATCATCAAAAATACTGGGAAAATTGTAGTGTACTGTAGTGGCTAAGGGCATAGACTTGGACTTAATCTACCTGGGTTTGAATCCTGGCTCTGCCACTTATTAGCTGAGTGGTCTTGAGCAAGTTATTTAACCTCTCTGTTCCTCAGTTTCCTCTTCAGTAAAAATTAGGATAATAATAGTTCCTGTCACGTCCAGCACGACACGGGCAGTGAGAGAATGAGAAGGGGCGATGAAAGGTTAAGAAAGAAACTGAAGTCAAGAGATTTATACAATAGAGATCAAGGGTCTCACAGCCTCAAAGGACTGAGAGCCCAGAATCAGGCCACCATATGGCTCTTATTGATGTACACACAAGGAAGTAGCACTGTTTTTTCCATTGTCTGTGAGTCTCATACATCATACCAGAAAACTGATTCAAACCAATCACCCTTGCCTGCAAGTGGCCGGTACCGAAAGTCACATGATGTATTAGTAATTGTTGTATGTACCTCCCCAAGGGACAAAACCTTTATGCTGAAACTTACTGATAAGAATAGATGGAGAACTGATGTTATCACATCACTGAATCACTTCCCAAGCAGGTTGTGGGAAGAAATATAGCCAGAGAGGCAGAAGCTCTCCTTTGATGGGGGAAGATGGGGGTCTATGCCCACCTCTAATCAACCCCGTGGGTTCTCCTGATGGCCCCCTATGAGACTGTGCCTGTCTTAAGTTGTTCCTCCCTTGAGGAATGTTACCCGTCATTGACTAACCAGCCATCCTTTGGGGCCAAACAGGGAGACATAAGTTGTAAGCACAAAGGTGAAGCACAGTCCCTGAAAGGATCAGTCTCACAGACTCTTCTTTCTTTAGGGGTAGGCACAAGGGGACAAGAGGGGTAGGCTGCTGTGTAACAACAAGTTCCTACTTTATATAATTTTTATAAAGCTTAAAGGCATTAACATTTACAAAATACTTAGAACATTGTCTTCCACATACAGAATGCTATATGAGTATTTGTGGAATAAATAAAATAAATTTGCCCAAGGTTATGTGACTATATGAGAAAGAGGCAGGACTTGAGCCCAGGTCCAAATCCTTCAGTCTTAGGAAAATTCCTAATTCCTCCACAGATCCCAAATCTTACTTTTCTTCAAGGACTCCTTGAAGTCCTCAATCCCCCAGGAAACTTTCCCTGACCAATCCCTACTTCGATTCACAGCTTAATACCCAGTCACAAGAGTAGATTTGAATTTTTTCCCTGCATATTATCTTGTTCCCCATAATAGCTTATGCATTTATTCTTAAAGACTTCACTTCTTGTCATCTTCCAAAATGTCCAGCATTTTTTTGTGTTTGAATTGAAATCGTGCCCACGGATCTTAAATGGAGTGGTGGCCTTACAAAATTTTGAGTGGGACAAGCATACTGCAAATAATAATGGTTTAGAATCCCTTGGTCTATGTAGCCCACATTTTCCATATCAGTCCATTCATTTCCACAGTTTTGGTTTCACACTAACCAATGGCTGAAAGAAATGATATGGTTTTTAACACAGTCTATATAAACTTTTAGCATGCCTTTTCTCTAAATTTTTTTAAATGATTCTCTCAGTTGTCATCATTTTAAAGCATTTGCTGAAGAATGTTAAGAGGAGATAGAAAGAGAGAGACAGAGAAGCAATATAGTACCACCAAAATTCCCATAAAAACATAATTTTCTATGCTATCCTTTCCAGGCATATGGCACTGAGTCATAACAAATAATAGCAATGGAAAATGGCCAAATGCACACTGGTGTGCTTAAGTACAAAAGGAGATATAGAGTTATTTTTAAGATACACTCTACTTCTAAAGTGCTTTCTGAGCCTTAAATATACCATACAGTCATATCTCTGAAAGGGAAGAGAAATGTACCTAAGTTCTACAAACACTTGCTGAGACAGTAATGAATGTGCTCAATTTCCCTGATCAGAGCCCTTCATTCCATTTTGATGCAACCCATAAATGAAATGACTTGGCTTATTATAAGTCAGTCCCCCATGAACATTTGTTTATATTTAAAAACCACTACTCATAATTGCTGTCTCTGCTCAGGGGAGGCCCAGCGGGGATTACAAGAAGTGTTGCAAGTTTCTACTGAGGTGTGATCACCAGTTACGGCATGAATCTGGCACTGCAGGTCCACACTCTGTCTGTCTCGGCAATTGGATCCATCAGTTTTCCTCCTTCACACAACTAAAATTAGCCAGAGACAGCAGAAGTCTTGGGGAAGAGAATCCAGAGCTGCAAATAATATTCAGACCTGGTATGTCATGATACAGGGATCCCAAGTCCACTTTGCTCCTGAGACATAGTCTGTAATTACATGGTAGTTACCATGTTCTTTCAAAAATCCAATGATACTACAATCTCATTGTCAGAGAGAAGAGCAGGGTTGGATATAACTCAGGATCGAGGACACATCATTAACATTATTTCCAAGAAAAATGGAAATTGGCAATTTTCCTATATCGGTTTTTTTTTTTTAATTTATTACGGTGACAATTGTTAGTAAAATTACACAGATTTCAGGTGTACAATTCTGTATCACACCATCTATAAATCCCATTGTGTGTTCACCACCCAAAGTCAGTTCTCCTTCCATCACCATATATTTGCTCCCCCTTACCCTCATCTCCCACTCCCCACCCCCTTACCCTCAGGTAACCACTAAACTATTGTCTGTGTCTATGAGTTTTTGTTTCTCATTTGTCTGTCCTGTTCTTTTGTTGTTTTTGGTTTATATACCACATATCAGTGAAATCATATGGTTCTCTGCTTTTTCTGTCTGACTTATTTCGCTTAGCATTATACTCTCAAGATCCATCCATGTTGTCACAAATGTTCCCATATCATCTTTTCTTACCGCCGAATAGTATTCCATTATGTATATATACCACAACTTCTTTATCCATTCATCTATCGAAGGACATTTCGGTTGTTTCCATGTCTTGGCCACCGTTAATAAAGCTGCAATGAACATTGGAGCACACGTGTCTTTATGGATAAATGTTTTCAGATTTTTTGGGTAGATACCCAGGAGAGGGATTGCTGAGTCATACAGTAATTCTATTCGTAATTTTTTGAGGAACCTCCACACTGCCTTCCATAGCGTCTGCACCAGTCTGCATTCCCACCAACAGTGTATGAGGGTTCCTTTTTCTCCACAACCTCTCCAACACTTGTCACTATTTGTCTTGTTGATGATAGCCATTCTGACTGGTGTGAGATAATATCTCATTGTGGTTTTTATTTGCATTTCTCTGATGATTAGTGATGTTGAGCATTTTTTCATAGGTCTATTTGCCATTTGTATGTCTCTGCATAGAGAGAAATGTCTCTTCAGGTCGTCAGCCCAGTTTTCAATTGGGTTGTTTGCTTTCTTGTTGTTGAGTTGCATGAGTTCCTTGTATATTTTGGAGATTAGCCCCTTATTGGAGGCACTGTTTGCAGAAACCTTCTCCCATTCAGTTGGTTGCCTCTTTATTTTGCAGATGGTTTCTTTTGCTGTGCAGAAGCTTTTAAGTTTCATATAGTCCCATTTTTTTATTTTAGCTTTTATTTCAATTGCCTTTGGAGTCAAATTCATAAAGTGCTCTTTGAACCCAAGGTCCATAAGTTTAGTACCTATGTTTTCTTCTATGAAGTTTATTGTGTCAGGTCTTATGCTTAAATCTTTGATCCATTTTGAATTAATTTTGGTACATGGTGACAGATAGCAGTCCAGTTTCATTCTTTTGCACGTGGCTATCCAATTCTCCCAGCACCATATATTGAAGAGGCTGTCTTTTCTCCATTGTATGTTTTTAGTTTCTTTGTCAAAAGTTATCTGTCCATATTTATGTTGTTTTATTTTGCGTTCTCAATTCTATTCCATTGGTGTATGTGTCTGTTTTTCTGCCAATACCATGCTGTTTTGATTACTGTAGCCCTGTAGTACAAGCTAAAGCCAGGGAGTGTGATACCCCAGTATTGTTCATTTTTCTTAAGATTGCTTTGGCTATTCGGGTCTTTGTGGTTCCAAATATATCTGATGATTTTCTGATCTATTTATTTTAAAAATGCCATTGGGATTTTGATGGGGATTGCATTAAATCTGTATATTGCTTTGGGTAATATGGCCATTTTAACTATGTTGATTCTTCCAATTCATGAGCATGGAATGTCTTTCCAATTCTTTCTGTCTTCTTCAATTTCTTTTAAATAAGTCTTATACTTTTCAGCATATAGGTCTTTCACATCCTTGGTTAAGTTTATTCCTAGGTATTTTATTCTTTTTGCTGCAATTGCAAAAGGAAATGTCTTCAGTATTTCTTTTTTCTGAGATTTCATTGTTGGTATATAGGAATGCAATGGACTTTTGTACATTGATTTTGTAGCCAGCAACTTTACTGTATTCGTTGATTGTTTCTAATAGCATTTGGGTGGAATCTTTAGGGTTTTCTATATGTAGCATCATGTCATCTGCAAAGAGTGATAATTTAACTTCTTCATTCCCAATTTGGATGCTTTTTTTCTTTCTCTTCCCTGATTGCTCTGGCAAGGACTTCCAACACTATGTTGAAAAGCAGAGTTAATAGGAGAGAGCCCTGTCATGTTCCTGAACGTAGAGCAAAGGGCTTCAGTTTTTCACCATTAATTATGAGATTAGCTGAGGGCTTGTCATATATGGCCATTATTATGTTAAGATATTTTCCTTCTATACCTATTTTATTAAGTGTTTTAATCATAAATGGATGTTGTATCTCGTCAAATGCTTTTTCTGCATCAATTGATATAATCATATGATTTTTGTCCTTTATTTTGTTTATGTGATGTATCACATTGATGGATTTGTGGATGTTGAACCAACCTTGTGCCCCGGGGAAGAACTCCACTTGGTCGTGATGAATAATCTTTTTAATACATTGTTGTATTCTATTTGCTAGAATTTTGTTTAGGATTTTTGCATCTGTATTCATCAGAGATATTGGTCTGTAGTTTGGATGATATTTTGTATTTCTCTGGTGTCTGTGATAACTTCCCCTTTTTCATATCTGATTTTGTTAATTAGTGTCTTCTCTCTTTTTATCTTAGTGAGTCTAGCCAAGGGTTTGTCAATTTTGTTAATCTTTTCAAAGTACCAGCTCTTTGTCACTTTAATTTTTTCTATTGTCTTTTTGTTCTCTATTTCATTTAGTTCTGCTCTGAGTTTTGTTATTTCCTATCTTCTGCTGACGGTGGGTTTCATTTGTTTTTCTTTTTCTAGTTCTTTAAGGTGTACCATGAAGTTATTTATTTCGGATTTTTCCTGTTTCTTGAGATAGGCCTGTAATGATATAAATTTCCCTCTTAAAACTGCTTTCACTGCATCCCAAAAATTTAGGTAGGATGTATTTTAATTGTCCTTTGTTTCTATGTATCTTTTGATCTCTCCTCTAATTTCTTCTTTGACCCAGTCGTTCTTTAAAAGTATGTTGTTTAATCTCCATGTATTTGTTTTTTTTTTTCCTGCTTTCTTTTTGCAGTTGTTATCCAATTTCAAAGCCTTGTGATCAGAGAATATGTTTGGCATGATTTCTATCTTTTTGAATTTGCTGAGGCTGATTTTATGTCCCAATATATGGTCTATCCTTAAGAATGTTCCACATACACCAGAAAAAAAAGTAGTCTGATGTTTTAGGATGAAGTGCTCTATAAATATCAATTATGTCCATTGTATCTAATGTGTCATTTAGGACTGCTATTTCGTTATTTATTTTCTGTTTGTATGATGTATCCATAGCTGTCAATAATGTATTTAAGTCCCCTAGTACATCTTGGAGAAGGCCTGTTGGGATTGAGGTAATTAGGTGTTCTATTTGCTTCTTGGATTCAAGGATCCAGTTCTGTCCACAAGTTTGGGAAGTTCTCATCAACAGTTGTTTGAATATATTCTCTGTTCCCTTCTCTCTTTCTTCTCCTTCTGGTATGCCCATTATTCTTATATTGCTCTTCCTGATGGAGTCAGAAAGTTCTTGTAGAGTTCTTTCATTTCTTTTGAGTCTCAAGTCTCTTTCTTCTTCCGTCCATGTCATTTCCAGGTTTCTATCTTCGATGTCACTGATTCTTTCCTCCATCTGGTCAACTCTACTACCTAAGCTGGTTATTTCATTCTTAATTTCTTCTATTGAGTTCTTAATCTCCAGAAATTCTATTTGGTTCTTTTTTAAAATTTCAATCTCTTTCATAAAATGCTCATGTTCTTTGATTGCGTTTCTGAGTTCATTAAACTGCCTTTCTGTGTTTTCTTGCATCTCGCTGAGGTTTTTCAGAACTTCAATCTTGAATTGTCTGTCATTTAAGTCACATATTTCCATATCTTTAAGTTCCTTTTCTGGAGACTTTTCACTTTCTTTCTGAGCTGTCTTGTTGCCTTGGTTATTCATGGCAATTACTGATTTATTATTTCTCTTCCTAGACATCTACAGGAGTGGCTTCTGCAACAGGTTGATAGAAAGAGGTCTTTCTTTTGTTTTCCAGTACTTCTTGGTTGTATGTTTTATTTTCTCTCTGACTGCAGCCTATTTTCCTCTCTCACACGGTAGTGCTGTTTTCTCTGCACTATTCCAGCTTCTCCCACAATGGGGGGATTCCCTGGGAGATGGGCTTCTCCTCTGTTAATAGTTTGCCTGGGTCACAGGGCGCAGTGTCCGTGTGGGTATGCGGAGAGCTTTTGAAGTTCCAAAGCTCTTCCTACATCAGATTCAGAGCCCGTATGTTTCAGCAGTTCTGTTTACTCCTGCAGGGATCCACTCAGATGGGTGGGGCCAGGGGCGGGGTGAGTTGTGAGAGGTGGCCCAGAGCATTGGCGGCAACCACCACAGCCGGTCCTGCTTCCTTAGCTCCTTCCCCTTTGCGGGAACTAGTTGGGCTGGGAATCTGTGTCTGTGGTTCACAGTTCTCAGAAAAACAAATATTCTGTTCTTTTGATCTGACACTGCTACTGTTCCACTTCTAGCACCGGGTAGGTGGAGGCGGGGAGAGCTCTGGGAGGGTAGGGAGGGGGCAGCTAGTCTCAGTGCCTAAGGCTTCCATTCTCTGCTCGGCAGTGAGGGCTGAAAGCACCATTTTGAGCCTTCTTCTCTCAGTCTTTTCTCCGAGGTCTCTGCCGTGAGCATTGGGTTCAGCTGTGTTATATGCTCTCCCTTTTGCCCTGTGGGCCATAATCATAGCCCTAACAATCCGAGTTCTTCCCTCTCCCTCAGCTGCGGTAGCTCCAAGATGCAGCGAGCTTGGAGCACTGAGCTATGTCTGTGACCCATGCCCACGTGGCTCTGTCTCTGCACTTCTCCCTTCCCTTCTCCCCCGCTGGCGTGATTCGCCCACCTTTAGGTGAGTTCATTAGTGGGCCTCTTTGTCTTGCCTGTCTGCTGTGTAGGGAGTCTTTTGTGGAGTTATAGTAGTTCGATTAGTTGTAAATTACAGCGAAGATTTACAGAGGCTCACCTCATGCTGCCATTTTGATGACGTCTCCTTAATCAGTTTTGTTTACCATTTATTATTGTGAAAACAATATAGGTTTGTTTTTATGAAAAAAACAATTTTTAAGTTATGATTACATAAAAATCAGTACATATTTAATGTATAGAACTTGATGAGTTAAGTATAAACCTGGGAAACCATCACCACCATCAAGGCCATGAACATACACCACCTCCCAAAGTTTCCTCTTTATTATTATTTATTATTGTTGTTGTTGTTGTTTGGTGTTCAGAACACTTAATATAAGATCTACCCTCTTTGCAAATTTTAAGTATACAATTTTATTAGCTATAGGTAATATGCTGTATAGTAGAACCAGACCTTTTTTATTTGGTATAACAAAAACGTTGTACCCTTTATCCATCACCTCTCTATTTCCCTCTCTCTCCAGGCCCTGGAAACCACCATTTTACTCTTTTCTTCAGTGAGTTTGACTATTTTAGGTTCCTCATATATGGAATGTGGTATCACATAGTATTTGTCTTTCTGTGTCTCACTTATTTCACTTAGTAATGCACTTCAGTTCCATTCATTTTGTTGCAAATGGTAGGATGTCCTTCTTTTTAGAGGCTAAATAATATTCGATTTTATGTATATCCCTTTTTTTTAATCCATTCATCTGTTGATGGACATTTAGGTTGTTTCCATATCTTGGCTATTGTGAATAGTACTACAATGAACATGGAGATATGTATATCTCTTCAAGATGCTGTGGGGACTGTCATGCAGGGTGGCCTGCGGGGTCTCTGCTCATGCTCCCCACATAAGAACACAGGATATGGCTAGGCCAAAAAGGAACACCCACGGAGCCATAGGTAGGGAAGTCATACTAATATATTCTCGCTGGCAGCTGGGTTGGAGACATAGGAAGCAACCCACACTGTTCGCAACCCTCACTGCTCCTCTTGCAGGCTCAGCCACCATCTTCTTGCTAGCCCCCATTTTTTTGCTAGCCTAGCCACAGCAGTTATATTAGTGCCCAATGGCTCACTGGTTATAGCTGACGGCCAACTAGCCACAGTTGATGGCCATTTGATTACAGTCGATGGCCATTTACTACCTGAGCCAGCACCTTTCTATGTGAGGCCGAGAGCCTGGAAACTGCTCTCTGGGGCTCTGTCCCCACACTCCACCCCTACAGGGTCTTGCCTCACAATCTATGCGACAAGCGTCTTCCGCGAGGGGCCCTGTGCGAGGAGCCTGGAGGTGAATGCTATTTCCTGGACACTGCCAAGCTCTCTTGTCACAGCCAGGGTTTCTCAGGGCACCACCATTACTTCTGGGCACAGCCAGACTTCCTGGGCTTCTTAGGGTACCACTAGTCTCCCCGGACACAGCGAGGGCCTCTCAGGGCACTGCCACTCTCTCTGGACACAGCCAGACTTCCTGGACTCAGCCAGGGCTCTCAGGGCACTGCCACTCTCTCTGGGCTCAGCCAGACTTCCTGGACACAGCCAGGGCTCTCAGGGCACTGCCACTCTCTCTGGGCCTCTCAGCGTACTGTGCTGGAACAACAGCGGCTAACAGTCAAGGTGCTTACATATTCTTGATGGCGGCCAGTCAAGACACAAAAGCAAACATCTGCCAATTCCACTACATGGTGGTATGTTCCCAAACAAAGTCAAGCAGTCCATTAAATTAGGGATAGAAGGCAATTTTCCCTAGTCCATAGTCATTCGCCAGGGCTGTGAGCCTCACAATCTGTGCCCCCTCTGCAGGGCGAGGGCTCCAAGTCCTCCCCAACCTGGGGGTGAGGGCCTCCGCAAGTTCTTCCTAGCCCATAGGGCCGCAATGACCTTTGCTTTCGCTGGCCTCTGCTGGTTGGGGAACCATCCACATCTTCCCACCCCTCCACGGGGGTCCAGCTCTCCAGCAGCTTCTCCTCCTGGTCTTCCTGAGACTGAGTTTTGATACGCACAAACTGCTCCACCGCCCTTCGGAGAGCTTTGGCCAGCACCACACCCTGCTCGCTGCGCCATATGTTATGCAGGAGACCCTGCTCGCTGCGCCATGTGTCGTGCAGGAGACCCTGCTTGCTGCACCATTTGTCATGTGGGGCGGCCTGCAGGGTCTCTGCTCACGCTCCCCACATAAGAACGCAGGATATGGCTAGGCCAAAAAGGAACACCCACGGAGCCATAGGTAGGGAAGTCAAACTACTATATTCTCGCTGGCAGCTGGGTTGGAGACACAGGAAACAGGAACCACACTGTTCACAACCGTCACTGCTCCTCTTGCAGGCTCAGCCACCATCTTCTTGCTAGCCCCCATTTTTTGCTAGCCTAGCCACAGCACTTATATTAGTGCCCAATGGCTCACTGGTTACAGCTGACGGCCAACTCGCCACAACTGATGGCCATTTGATCACAGTCGATGGCCATTTACTACCTGAGCCAGCACCTTTCTATGTGAGGCCGAGAGCCTGGAAACTGCTTTTTGGGGCTCTGTCCCCAGAGAGCAGTTTCTAGGCTCTCGGCCTCATGTGGAAAGGTGCTGGCTCGGGTAGTAGATAGCCGTCAGCTGTGGCTGGTTGGCCGTCAGCTGTAACCATTGAGCCATTGGCCACTAATATAACTGCTACGGCTATGGAGGGAAGCCGAGGAGAGTGGAGGAGAGTGAAGGAAAGTCGAGGAGAGTCGGTCGGTTGGCAGCAAAGCAGACAGCAGGTTGCACATCGTGTGAATCCAGCCTCCAGTGAGACTATAGTGGTATGACTCCCCTACCTATGGCTCCGTGGGTGTTCCTTTTTGGCCTCACTATATCCTGTGTTCTTGTGTGGGGAGCGGGAGCTGAGACCCCGCCGGCTGCCCCGCACGACAGATGCAAATTTCATTTCCTTTGAATGCATACCCAGAAATGGGATTGCTGGATTATATTGTAGTTTTATTTTTAATTTTTTTAGGAACCTCCATACTGCTTTCCATTGTGGCTGTACCAACTCACACTACCACCGACAGTACATAAGGGTTCCTTTTCCCCAAATCCTCACCAATACTTGTTACCTTTTATTGTTGTTCCTGTTTTAATAATAGCACATCCTAACAGGTGGATGTTTTGATTTTCAGTACCCTAATGATAAGTGATGTTGAGCACCTCTTCATATATCTGTTGACCATTTGTATGTCTTCTTAAGAGAAATGTCTATTCAGGTCTTTTCACCATTTTTTAATTGTATTATTATTTGCTATTGAGTTGTATAAATTCTTTCCATATTTTGGATGTTAACCCCCTACCAGATATATGGTTTGTAAGTATTTTCTTTATTCCATAGACTGGCTTTCATTTGTTGTTTCCTTTACCATGCCGAAGCTTTTAGTTTGAAGCAATTCTACCTGTTTTTCTTTGTGTGTGTTTTTTGCTGTTGATGTGATATTAAAAAATCACTGCCAAGACCAATGTTAAGTGCCTTCTCTTTATGTTTTCTTCTAGGAGTTTTATGGTTTCACATCTTAAGTTTAAGTCTTTCATCCATTTTGAGTTGATTTTAATGTACGGTATGCAATAAGGGTCCAATTTCATTCTTTTGCATTTGGATATCTAATTTTCCCAACAATATTCATTGAAGAGACTACCCTTTCCCCATCGTGTATTCTTGATTCCCTTGTTGAAAATTAGTTGACTGTATACGTGGGGGGTTATTTCTTGGCTCTCTGTCCTATTCCATTGGTCTCCATGTCTGTTTTTAATACCAGTGCCATACTGTTTTGATTACTACAGCTTTGAAATATAATTTAAAATCAAGAAGTGTGATGCCTCCAGCTTTGCTCTTCTTGTTCAAGAGTGCTTTGACTACTCAAGAAGTTTTGTGGTTCCATACAAATTTTAGGATTCTTTTCTATTTCTCTGAAAAATGACACTGGAATTTTGATAGGATTGTACTGAATCTATAATCTATAGATTCCTTTAAGAAAGTATGAACACTTTATTATTTTTTTAATTGTATTAAATTCATTGGGGTGACATTGGTTAATACAATTATATAGGTTTCAAATGTACAATTCAATAATACATCATCTGCATATTGCATTGTGTGTTCACCACGCAAATTCAAATCTTTTTCTGTCACAATATATTTGACCCCCTTTAACCTTTCCTACCTCCCCCCACTGCCCTTTCCCTCTAGTAACCACCATAATGTTGTCTGTGTCTGTGAGTTTTTGTTTGTTTGTCTGGTTCATTTGTTGCTTTCAGTTTTATATCCCACATATGAGTGAAATCATATGGTTCTCGACATTTACTGTCTGACTTATTTTGCTTAGCATGATATTCTTAAGACCCACCCACATTGTTGCAAATGGCAGTGTTTTATCTTTTCTTATGACTGAGTAGTATTCCATTTTATATATGTACCACATCTACTTTACCCAACCATCTATTGAAGGACACCTTGGTTGTTTCCATATCTTGGTTACTGTGAATAATGCTGCAGTGAACATGGGGGTATATATATATATATATATATATATATATATATATATATATACAAATCAATGTTTTCAAATTTCTCAGGTAGATACCTAGAAGAGGCATTCCTCGGTCATATGATAAAAAGTAAAAAACTTATGCACAGCAAAAGAAACCATCAACAAAACAAAGAGGCAACCAATTGAATGGAGAAGATATTGGCAAACAACACCTCCAATAAGGGGCTAATATCAAAAATATATAAAGAACTCATACAACTCAACAACAAAAATGTCAAACATCCAGAAGGAAGGTCCAAGATGGTAGAATAGGGAAACGCTGTGTCTGCCACCTCCCATGAACACATTGAAATGACAACTAAATTACAGAACAATCAACATCTATAATCATCTGAAGACTAGTTGAACAGAACCTCTATAACCAAGGATGTAAAGAAGATGCCCCATCAAGACTGGTCAGAGGGGTGGAGATATGAAGGGAGCTGACCTCAAAACCACAAGTAGTGGTTGGGGCCCGGGAGGGATATCTTGGTGTTGGAGGTGCCCTCTGAAGAGTGAGGGGTCTCAGGCCCATGCTAGTGTCCCCAGCCCAGGGGTTCTGTGCCATGAAGAGGAGACCTAACATCTGGCTGTGAAAATCAGTGGGGATTCCATCTGTCAATCCCAGTGAGACAGAAAGTGGCTAGAAACCCAGACGTCCTCTTAAAGGACCTGTGCACAGACTCACTCACTTGCAAGCACTCACCATGGTCCCCAGCAGAAGAGTGGCAAGTCGAGAGGTGCCAGAGACATACGGGGAAAGACTGGGTTGAGTGATTTCAGGGCAAGGGCTAGAGGGACAGCCACGATTATCCCTGTGTGGAGCCTGCCTCATATGTCACCCACAGAAGGGCACCATCTTTCCTGTGTTGAGCCCTCCCCCACAGGGTCATGACTCTCCATGTACCCGCATTGCCCAGCTGGTGGTGTATTTCTCCGGTACACTTGGCTCCTGTGCAGCCAGCCCTGCTCTACAAGCTGCGGAAGACTTTTATAGCAGTGGACCGCCCTCAATGGCCTGGGAAACTTTCCATGACAGGTGATCAGCCTTAGATCGCACTGCAGCCTTTCTTGGATGGCTTTTGGAGAACTGCAGGCCCCATGCAAGGGGCGGCTGGCTGCAGTGTTTTCAAGGCATTTTGTGTGGTGGTCACAGGCTCAGCACTGGGGCAAGAAATGAATCTGCATTAATTTTGTAAGAAACTACTAGCCACATCCCATGACTCCCTCAGACCCTGTCCTGCTGAACTCAGGAGGTATCACTAGGGGCACTGTCAACACTGGGTCAACAAGCTTGGCACACAAGCCTAAGGAGGCTCTTTTCGCTGCTGAGACTTACGGGCAGCCAGTAGATGGCAAAAGGCTTAGGGGTTCCCTGGCCTTTTGCTAAGCTGTCCCAGGCCCCATACTAGTGATAGCCAAACTCTGTTCAGAGCGAACCCACCCCCACGTGACCCGAGGTCCAGCAAAGGCAGAATCTAACTCTATATAGCTATGTAGCTCCTACCAGGTAGCGAAGGGCCTGTGAGAGGCAAGGCTGAAATTGGCCTACACAGGAACCTCTCCCAAGAGGTACCAGAAACAACACACCAAGAGGCCAATCTCAGACCACACAATAGCACTACCTGATTAGCCCCACAAGTGGCACACCCAAAGGGTGGTCTCAACAGGCACAAAAGCCTGCTGAGGTGAATCCCCCTTTGAGAGGTCAGCCCCCACACAGCAGCTCATACACTGGGCATAACCAATCCTCACAGCCAGTCAGCCTGAGAGTCAGTCCCCCTACTAACACACCAAAAGCAATCAAGTTTCAACTACAACAGGAGAATACACACAAGGCACACTCCCAGAACACATGAATAGGTGATGAGGGAGACAGCACCACTGGACCACGTAGGATACATGAGGCCACCCAGCAATGACTGAGAGACATAGGAGATCTACCTAGTACATAAAAGCAAACACATATTGGTTGTTTCCATGTCTTGGCCACTGTAAATAAAACTGCAATGAACATCAGAGCACGTATATCTTAATGGATAGATGATTGAATAAAGAAGATGTGGCATATATACACAATGGAATACTATTCTGCCATAAGAAAAGATGAAATAGTGCTATTTGTGACAACATGGATGGATTTTGAGATTATTATACTAAGTGAAATAAGTCAGAAAAAGTAAAAAAAACATATGATTTCGCTCATATATTAGATATATAAAACTGAAAGCAACAAAGGAACAAGACAAACAAATAAAGAAACAAAACCTCATAAACACAGACAAAAGTTTAGTGGTTATCAGAGGGTAAGGGGGGAGTGAGGGTGGTAGATGAAAGTAAATGGGATCAAATATATGGTGATGGAATGGGAACTGACTTTGGGTGGTGATGGAATGGGAACTGACTTTGGGTGGTAAACACACAATGTGATATATAGATGATGCATTACAGAATTGTACACTTGAAACCTATGTAATTTTACTAACCACTGTCACCCCAATAAACTTTAATTAGGAATAAAGAAAAAATACAGAGAGGCAGCCAGAATGAGAAAACAAAAAAACATGTCCCAAATGAAAGAACAGGAGAAAACTCGAGAAAAAGAACTAAATTAAATAGAGGCAACCAACCTAAGGGAGGCAGAGTTTAAAATTCTGGTTGTAAGAATGTTTAAGGAACTTAGTGAAAACTTCAACAGAGACAGAAAGCATAATGAAGGACACATAAACCATTAAAAAGTCAGAAATAAAGAATACAATAACTAAAATGAAGAATACATTAGAAGGAATCAACAGCAGATTAGATGAAGAATATTAAATCAGCAATGTAGAAGACAAGATAGCAGAAAACATGCAATCGGAACAACAAAAATAAAAAAGAATAAAAAAACTAAGATAGTTCAAGGGACCTCTGGGACTACATCAAGAGTAACAAAATTCTCATCAGAGGAGTACCAGAACAAGAAGAGTGGGAGCAAGGGATAGAGAACATATGTGAAGATAATGATTGAAAACTTTCTGAACCTTGTGAAGGAAATAGACATACAAGTACAGAAAATGCAGAGTCCAAAACAAAATGAACCCAAACAGGCCCACACCAAGACACATTATCATTAAAATGGCAAATGTTAAAATCAAAGAGAGAATCCTAAAAGTTTCAAGAAAAAGACAACTAGTTACTTACAAGGGAGCTCCCATAGACTATTAGTTGATTTCTCAACAGAAACTTTGCAGGCAAGTGATAAAAAGAAAAAGCATATAACCAAGAATAATCTACCCTGCAAGGCTATCATTTAAAATCGAAGAAGAAATAAAGAGTTTCCCAGACAAGAAAAAGCTAAAGAAATTCATTATCACCAAGCCAGTATTACAAGAACTGTTAAAGGAATTTCTTTAAGATGAAGAACAGAGGCAAACAAACAAACAAACAAAAGAAGATAAAAAATATAAAAGTAAAATGGCAATAACTATGTACCTATCAATAATCACTTTAAATGTAAATGGATTAAATGCTCCAATCAAAAGACGTAAGGTAGCTGAATGGATAAGAAAACAAGATACATATATATGAGATCAGACAATTAAGTTTGAGAACTTGCTGCAATGATGTTACTAACCTTTTTTGATATCAGAGGGGTTATTCATTATGAATTTGTACCAACTAGAGCAACAATTAACCAAATTTACTATTTGGAAGTGCTGAAAAGGCTGCTTGTAAAAGTTAGACGACCTGAACTCTTCACCAACAATTCATGGCTTTCGCATAATGACAATGCACCAGCTCACATGGCACTGCCTGGGAGGGAGTTTTTAGGCAGTAATCAAATAACTGTATTGGCACACCTTCCCTACTCACCTGATCTGGCACCCAATGACGTTTTTCTTTACCCGAAGATAAAGGAAATATTGAAAGGAAGACATTTTGATGACATTCAGGACATCAAGGGTAATATGACAACAGCTCTGATGACCATTCCAGAAAAAGAGTTCCAAAATTGCTTTGAAGGGTAGACAAGGTGCTGGCGTCGGTGCATAGCTTCCCAAAGGGAGTAACTTGAAGGTGACTGTAGTGATACTCAGTAATGAGGTATGTAGCACTTTTTCTAGGATGAGTTTGTGAATTTAATTGTCTGACCTCGTATGTTGTCTACAAGAGACACGGCTCAGATTGAAAGACACACATAGACTGAAAGTAAAGTTATGGAAAAAGATATTTCACTCAAATGAACAGGGGAAAAAAAAGTTGGGGTAGCAATCCTTATATCAGACAAAGTAGACTTTCAAATGAAAACTATAATACCATGTTTCCACAAAAATAAGACCAGGTCTTATATTAAAAATCATGCTAGGGCTTATTTTCTGGTTAGGTCTTATTTTCGGGGAAACACAGTAAGAAACAAAGAAGGACATGACATAATGATAAAGGGATTAGTCCAACAAAGGGATATAACCCTAGTAAACATTTATGCAAAATAGGAGCAACTAAATATATAAAACAAATATTGATTGACATAAAGGGAGAGATCGAGAGATCAATAGTAACGCAATCATAGTAGGGAACTTTAACACCCCATTAACACCAATGGACAGATCTTCCAGACACAAAATCAACAAGAAAATAGTGTCCTTACATGATACACTAGACCAGTTGGCTTTAATTGATATTTTTAGAGCATTTCACTCCAAAGCAGCAGAATATACATTCTATTCAAGTGCACATGGAACATTTTCTAAGATAGACCACATGTTAGCCCCCAAAACAAGTCTCAATAAATTTAGGAGGACTGGAATCATATCAAGCATATTCTCTGACTGCAGTGGTATTATAAAACTAGAAATCAATTAC
Organism: Rhinolophus ferrumequinum; assembly: GCF_004115265.2. NCBI lineage: Eukaryota > Metazoa > Chordata > Mammalia > Chiroptera > Rhinolophidae > Rhinolophus > Rhinolophus ferrumequinum. The sequence goes on along the minus strand of NC_046284.1, from coordinate 23,311,430 downwards.
AAAAAAAAAAAAAAAAAAAAAAAAAAAAAAAAACCTTGAAAAACACAATCACTTGGAGGCTAAATAACATGCCACTAAACAATGAATGTGTTAGCAATGAGATCAAGGAAGATCAATAAATAATAAAAATACTTGCAACAAACAAAAATGAAACCACAACCGAAAATCTATGGGACACAGTAAAAGCAGTCCTAAGAGGGAAAATCATAGCAATGAAGGTCTACCTCAAGAAACAAGAAAAATATCAAATAAACACTCTAACTTTATACTGAAGGGAACCGGTAAAAGAACAGTAAACAAAGCCACAGTGAAGGGAAGGAAGGAAATAATAAAGATCAGAGCAGAAATAGAGGCTAAAGAACAATACAAAAGATCAATGAAACCAAGAGCTGGTTTTTTTAAAAGATAAACAAAGTTGATAAACCTTTCAGTGGATTCATCAAGAAAAAAAGAGAGAGGACTCAAATAAAATGAATAAAATGAAAGAGGAGAAGCAACAACTGACACCACAGCAATACAACGGATTATTAGAAAACACTACAAAGTTATATGCCAACAAATTGAACAATCGCGAAGAAATTGACAAAATCCTAGAAACATAATCTTCCAAGAGTGAATAAAGAAGAAATAGAATACCTGAACTGACCAATTACTAACAAAATTGAATCAGTAATCAAAAAAACTCCTAATCCTCAAAAGTCCTGGAGTGGATGGCTCCACAGGTGAATTTTACCAAATATTCAAAGAAGGATTAACACCTAGTGTTCTTCTCAAACGATTCCAAAAAATTCAATAGGAGGGGAGGCTCCCGAGGTCATTCTACGAGGCTACCATTACCCTGATTCCAAAACCAGACAGACTTTACAAAAAAAAGAAATTATAGGCTGATATACCTGATGAACACAGATACAAAAATCCTCAACAAAACAGAATTCAGAAATACATTTAAAAGATCATACATTTGGGGTAGCCGGTTAGCTCAGTTGGTTAGAGCATGGTGCTAATAATACCAAGTTTGCCGGTTTGATCCCTACATGGGCCCTCTGAGCTGCACCCTCCCTAAAAAATAAAATAAAATAAAAATAAAAGACCATACACCATGATGGGATTTAATCCTTCGATGCAAGGTTGGTTCAATATCCACAAATCAATTTATGTGATACACCACATAAAATGAAATATAAAAATCATATGGTCAAATCAATAGGTGAAGAAAAAGAATTTGACAATATCCAGCATCCATTTTATTTATTTATTTATTTATTTATTCATTTATTTATTTATTTATTTTTCAACTACAGTTGACACAATATTATATTGATTTCAGGTGTACAGCAAAAGGACTCGATATTTATACCTTACAAGAAGTCACTCTATAAGTCTTGTATCCATCTAACACTATACATAGTTATTACAATATTATTGACTATATTCCCTATCCAGCATCCATTTATGATAAAAATTCTCAACAAAGTGGGAATAGAGAAAACATTATCTCAACATAATAAGGTCGCATATGACAAACCCACAGCTAATATTATACTCAGTGTGGAAAAGTTAAAAGTATTTCCCTTGTGATCAGGAACAAGATAAGGATGTCAACTTTCACCACTTTTATTCAACATAGTACTGGATGTCCTCGCCACAGCAATCATACAATGAAAAGAAATAAAAGGCATCCAAATTGGAAAGGAAGAAGTAAAACTGTCATTATTTGCAGATGACATGTTACTATATAGAGAGAACCCCAAAGATTCCACCAAAAAAGCTTTTAGAACTCATAAATGAATTTAGAAAAGTAGCAGGATACAAAATTAATATTCAGAAATTGTTTTCACTTTTATACACCCATAATGAATAATCAGAAAGATAAATTAAGAAAACAATCTCATTTACAATTGCATCAAAAATAAAATACAATACCTAAGAATAATTATAACCAAGGAAGAAAAGACCTGTATTCAGAAAAATATAAGACGTTGAAGAGAGAAATTAAAGAAGTTACAAATAACTGGCAGCATATACCACACCCATAGACAAGAAGAATTATTATAGTTAAAATGTCCATATTACCCAAAATAATTTCTAGATTCAGTACAATCTTTATCCAAATACCAATGGCATTTTTCACAGAACTACAACAAATAATCCTAAAATTTATATGGAACCATAAAAGTCCCCCAAAAGCCACCTGCAATCCTGAGAAAGATGAACAAAACTGGAGGTATCACGCTACATGATATCAAACTATACTACAAGGTCATAGTAATCAAAACAGCATGGTATTGGCATAAAAACTGACACTTAGATTAATGTAACAATAGAAAGAGCCCAGAAATAAATCCATGCCTATATGGTCATTTAATCTATAACAAAGGAAGCAAGAATACACATTAAAGACACTCTATTCAATAATGGTGCTGGGAAAACTGGAGAGACAAGCAAAAAAAGAAAGAAAAAAAAAAGAAAAAGAAACTAGACCACCTTCTTACTCCCTAGACAAGAATAAACTCAAAATGGATTAAGAGTTAAACATAAGACCCCAAACCATAAAACTTCTAGAGGAAAACATAGGCAGTAAACTCTAAGATATTACCCTTAATATTTTTACTGATATATCTCCTTGGGCAAGGGAAACAACAACAACAAAAATAAATAAGTGGGACTATATCAAACTAGAAAGTTTTTGCACAGCAAAGGACACCATTAACAGAATGAAAAGGCATCTTACTGAATGTGATAAGACATTTGCCAATGGTACATCCATTAAAGAGTTAATATCAAAAATTTATTTAAAAGACTTATACAAATCTACACCAAAACAAACAAATAAACATTTCTCCAATGAGGACATATACATGGCCAATATACATATGAAAAAATACTCAATGTCATTAATCATCAGAGAAATGCAAATAAAAACAACAATGAGACATCACCTCACACCTGTCAGAATGGCCATCATTAATAAATCAACAGACAACAAGTGTTGGTGAGGATGCAGAGAAAAGGGAACCCTTGTGCACTCTTGGTGGGATTCCAATTTGCTACAGCCACTATGGAAAACAGTATGGAAGTTCTCAAAAAATTAAGAATAGAACTACTCTCAGAGACATAGAGGAAAAACTGAGGATTGCTAGATGGGAGGCGGGGTGGGGATAAGGGGGAAGGTGAGGGGATTAGAAAGCACAATTGGTAACCACAAGATTGCCACGGGAATATGAAAGTCAAGTTGGGGAATGTAATCAATAATGTTGTAAAGATTTTGTAGGGTATCCGATGGGCACTTGTCTTATTAGGGAGAACACCTCAGGGATGATGCGGATGCCTGATCATTGAACTGTACACCTGAAGCTGCAGCTGAACAATAACGAATGTCAACTATAATTTATATGTATATATAGATATATATATATATTTACAAGAATTACAAGAAACAATATATATATATATATATTTATATATATTGGAATTACATAGGAAATAGGAATTACAAGAAACTATATATACATAATATATAATCAATATATATATATATTTACAAGAAACGGAATACAGCATTAGGAATAGAGGCAGTGGAAATGTAATGGCTGTATGTGATGTCAGAGGGGTAGTAGATGGGGGGAGGGAGGTTATCACTGTCTGAGGGATATAAATGATAAATGTCTAACTATTACATTTTTTTGTATGCCTGAAACTAATAAAAAAATGTTTTTTTAAAAAAGACTAGAACTACCTTATGATCCAGCAATTCCACTCCTGGGTATTTATCCAAAGAAATAAAAAATACTAATTTGAAAAGATATATGCACCCCAAGGTTCACTGCAGCATTGTTTACAATAGCCAAATTTTGGAAAAAAACAAAATGCCCATCAATAGATGACTGGATAAAAAAGTTGTACATATATGCAATGGAATATTACTCTGCCATAAAAGGAATGAAGTACTACCATTTGCAACAACATGGATAAACCTAGAGGTTATCATGCTAAGTGAAATAAGTCAGACTGAGAAAGATAAGTACCATATGATATGGAATTTGGAATGGATATGGAATGATAAATACCATAATATCACTTATATGTGGAATCTAAAGAGCAAAACGAAGGAACAAACAAAACAAAATAGAAACAGACTCATAGAGATACAGAACAAATTCATGGTTACCAGATGAGAAGGGGTTGGGAGGCTGGGTGAGAAAGGGAAAGGGACTAAGAAGTACAAATTGGTAGTTACAATAGAGTCACAGGGATATAAATGACAGTATGGGGAGTATAGTCAATAATATCGTAAAAACTATGTGTGGGGACAGAGTCCCAGAGAGCGGTTTCCAGGCTCTCGACCTCACATGGAAAGGTGCTGGCTTGGGTAGCAGATGGCCATCTGCTGTGGCTGGGTGGCCATCAGCTGTAACCAGTTAGCCATTAGCCAGTAATATAGCTGCCATGGCTATGCTAGGGGGTTGTTTGTTGGTTGGTGGAGAAGTGGACGACAGATTGCAGATCATGTGGCTCCTGCTGCCTGTGTCTCCAATCCAGCCTCCAGCGAGAATATAGTGGTATGACTCCCCTATCCATGGCTCCGTTGGTGCTCCTTTTTGGCCTCACCATATCCTGCATTCTTGCATGGGGAGCAGGAGCTGAGACCCTGCATGACATTATCTATAGAGTCAGATCAGTACTAGACTCATCAGGGGGATCAATTTATAAATTATGTAAATGGCTAACAACTATGCTGTGCTGTACACCTGACACTAACATAAAATAATATTGAATGTCAACTATAATAAAAAAAAAATCACGGGCATCTAAAGCACAGCATAGGGAATGTAGTCAATAATATTGTAACAACTATGTACTGTGTCAGATGAGTAATTATGGAGACAGAGTCCCAGAGAGCATTTTCCAGGCTCCCGACCTCATGTGGAAAGGTGCTGGCTCAGGTAGTAAATGGCCATCAACTGTGATTGGATGGCCATCAGCTGTGACTAGTTGGCCATCAGCTGTAACCAGTTAGTCATTAGCCACTAATATAACTGCCGTGGCTAAGCTTGCAAGTGCTGATTGCAGTTAGCAAGGGGCTGGTTGGTTGGTTGGCAGAGAAGCAGATGGCGGATTGTGGCTAGCAAGTGTGGTTAGCAAGTGGATTGTGAATTGTGGCTCGTGTTGATCCTTTATACTGTGTCTCTCCCAGCCACCAGCGAGATGGGGGTGCAGGAAGACCCCTCATTGGGGTACTGGCGGTTGTTTGCTTTTGTGTCTCCAACCCAGCCGCCAGCAAGAATATAGTGGTATGACTCCCCTATCTATGTGTCATGCAGGGTGTCATGCGGGGTCTCAGCTCCCACTCCCCACATAAGAACGCAGGACATGGTGAGGACAAAAAGGAACACCCACGGAGCCATAGATAGGGGAGTCATACCACTATAGTCTCACTGGTGGCACTATAGTCTCACTGGAGGCTGGATCCACATGACCTGCAAACTGCTGCCTGCTTCTCTGCCTGCCAACCAACCAAATTGCTAGCTGCAATCCGCCCTGCTAACTGCAATCCACTGCTCTTGCTAGCTCAGCCACCATCTTCTTGCTAGTCCCCATTTTGCTGCTAGCATAGCCACAGCAGTTATATTAGTAGCCAATGGCTCAATGGTTACAGCTGACGGCCAACTAGCCACAGCTGATGGCCATCCAATCACAGTTGATGGCCATTTACTACCTGCACAAGCACCTTTCCACGTGAGGCGGAGAGCCTGGAAACTACACTCCTGGCTCTGTCTCCACACTATGGCTCCATTGGTGTTCCTTTTTGGCCTCACCATATCCTGGGTCCTTATGAGGGGAACAGGACAGTAATAGACTTATTGGGTTTATAATTTTGTGAGGTATATAAATGTCTACTCCCTATGTTGTTTTGTAAACATGAAACTAGTAAAAAGCAAAACAAAACAACAAAACGAACAAACAAAACAATCAAATTTTAAAAATGGCAGAAGACATGAACATACCTCTCCCAAGAAGACATACAAACGGCCAACAGATACATGAAAAGATGCTCAGCCTCACTAGCTATTAGGGAAATGCAAATCAAAACCACAATGAGATACCACCTCACACCTGTTAGAATGGCTATCATCAACAAGACAAGTAATAACAGGTGTTGGTTTGGTTCCTCCACTTCAATTTTTTGGGAAAAGTTTGAGAAGGGTTTATATTAATTCTTTAAATGTTTGGTAGAATCCATCAGTAAAGCCATCTGGTTCTGGGCTTCTTTTTTGGGGGGTGGGGGGTGGAGTTGATTACTGACTAAATATCCTTAGTTTTTATGTTATTGGTCTATGTAAAACAGATTTTCTATTTCTTCATGGTTTGGTCTTGGTAAGTTGTACATTCTTAGAAAGTTTTCAATTTCTTCTAGGTTGTCCAGTTTGTTGGCATATAATTGTTTATAGTAATCTGTTATGATATCTTGTTTTTCTGTGATAGAAGTTGTAGTGTTCCTACTTCATTTAAAATTTCATTCATTTGAGTTATCTCTTTTGTTCTTAGTTTAGCTAAATGTTTTACTATTTTGGTTAACTTTTGAAAACAACTCTTGAGTTTCATTGATCTTTTCTATTGTTTTTCTAATCTTTATTTCATTTATTTTTGCTCCATAATTATTATTTTCTTCCTTTTGCTAACTTTGGGATCAGTTTGATTTTCCTTTTCTAGTTCCTTGAGGCGTAAGTTAATTTGTTTATTTGAGATCTTTTTTCCCCTTTATATAGACATTTATCACTATAAACTTCCCTTTTAGAACTGTTTTTGCTGTATCTCATAAATTTTGGTATGTTGTGTTTCCATTTTCATTTGTCTCATGATTTTTAAAGATTTCCTTTTTGATTTATTCTTTGACCCTTTGGTTTTTTGGGAGTATGTTGCTTAATTTCCATGTATTTATTAATGTGGTCATTTTTATTGGAATAAATGAGTCTACTCCATTTGAATAATTATGGAAGATAAACACATAACTGCTTCTTCCCTTTATTAACAAATTTGAATTGAAAACAAACTTATTTAAAAAAAAACTTATTTAATATCTGTAAATTGGGGAATATGATGTTATATGAGTATACCTCAAAGGATAGTTGTGAGAATTAAATGAGTATACAACTTTTAGAAGTTTTAGAACACTGTAGACATATATGAAGCCCTATATAAGTGCTTGCCATATAAATAAAAGTTCAAAAAAATCTGAGAACAAACTAGTAAACATCATATTGACCTCCTTTTATTTTGTATGGCTAACATTCCCATTTAAGTAACATGTAAAAAGGAATTTTTGTGGAACAATATTCCTCTCATTGGCTAGCTGCATAATATAGATACATGACACATTAATTTCCATATTTTTTATGTCTTTTTTTTATTAATTTATTTTTAATTTATTGGGGTGACAATTGTTAGTAAAATTACATAGATTTCAGGTGTGCAATTCTGTATCACATCATCCATAAATCACACTGTGTGTTCACCACCCAGAGTCAGCTCCCCTTCCATCACCATACATTTGATCCCCCTCACCCTCATCCCCCACCCCTCAACCCCCTTACGCTCTGGTAACCACCAAATTACGTTCCCCAGATTAATTTTCAAACCCCGTGGCCATCCTGTGGTCACCGACTGCCCTCCAATCCCCTCACCCTCCCCACCCCTCCCGCCCATCTAGCAACCCTCAGTTTTATGCACACAGTTTTACTTCCTAATTGTAATGTGACCAAAAAGAAGTTAAATCCTGGCTTGAGAGGGTGGTCATATTAATGTGGGAGAATAAATGATTATTTTCCCTTTATGCAATAAAACTTCTCCCTGCTGATGTTATGACATCAGAGTGGACTCATCTTCACTCCTGGATGAGGGTGACATGTGCACTAATTGATCAAAGCTCTCAGTTACGGATGTTTAGAAATACAACTCTTTGCCAACCCTAAGACTTCACTCTTATAGTCAGACCATCAACCCTGGTGATGGCTCACTTAGGAAAGGCTCATAAAGACCCAAAGTCCAAGCTGTCTTGAGTGGCTCTGGCTGAGCAGAATAAGGTTGAGGAAATATTAAAAAGGGAGGGAGCACTAATTCTTTCTCTCTAATCATTCTCTCTGTCATCCCATGTTCTACAGGAGAATGTAATTTTGTTTTTGTGGAGTTCTTTGATTAAATGTTTTACATATCCTTAAGTATTTACTGGGGCAAAGCCAACGTGTTATTATTGTGCTGAGGTGTGACCCCCAAAGGCCTTTATGACAATGGGAAGGTGGTGTCAAATTCTGACTCCCACACAGAGCTCACTTCCCCTCTCCAGGCCTTATTTTCTTCATCAGTAATGGTGTCATCTACTCTTTGGATTATTATTATTTTTTAAATTGACTTTGCCAAAAGTGATCATTTTCCCTTTTGTGTCCCCACTGCATATTGGACACAACTCAATCCTTTCTCTTTCCATTCTGGCTGTTAATGCACTGTTGTATCTCTGCCTCGCCTACTAGGCTGTGAATGCTTTCAGAATAGGGACTATGTCTTACTTGTATTTGTATTACTATCATTTGAATGTAATGAGCATTAAAAACTGTTTAAGGAATAAATGAATGAAGAAAAGAACAAATAAAAAAACAAATGAATAGCGAGAATGGTTGGATTACACATCTTCAGAGAACTCCCCACCACAGGTCAAATTCATATGTCCCCACCCCAATTAAAACCAAACTTCATATAGGTTCAAGATTAGATAATAGAACGAGTCAGGAGAACATAGGAAATTATAGGCAAGTGCATTAAATCTTTCATATTTCATATGCTGCCTCTCCCATCTTTGTTTCCTTCATCCTATGGGCTAAGATATGCTTTCCTCTTTTCTAAGGCAAAGAGAGAAAATTTTGCATTGTACTTTTCCACCAGCCTGTGTCAATGTTTATTCTAAAAAACAAAACCAAAACAAAATTTTAAAAAAGTGTTCTAGCTCCATAGGGACAGCCCATGTTTGGTGCAGTATTTCTTTGGTAAATGCAACCCTTTTAATACTAATCTGGTTCCTTCCCCTCAGATACACAAAAAAACAAATAATGTGCCACAAATAGCAGATCAAAACACAGAATCCCCTTACTTCCAAAACTACTGATGGCTGCAATTTACATATGTGAAATATTGCTAAGCAACTTCAACCTCTTTCCTGCTGTGTGGGAAGATTTACGCATCCAGCTATGGAGTGCAAGTTTCTTGGACAGTATAGGCTTCCCCAGATTCCAGCTGCAACGTCTGTCAGTTGCTTGAAGGTTCTGGTTGCCCTGGTGACAATTAAATGGGAGTGTGACTACAAAACTGTTTAGACCTTTACATTTTACATAACTCAGAGGAAAAAGCAACTTGAAAAATTCACTATACTTAAGTAGCACATTTTTCAGTTTTTTTCTTTGTATACTTCTGGTATTTAAAATGGTAAAACACTGAGGTACAAATATAAGATCTCATAATGCAAGTGATTTTATGAGAGGGGCATGGGTGGAGAAAGAGTGAAATATGGAAATATAGAAGGACTGTTGGTTTTTCTTAATATGGTTTCTATGAAAGAATTCCTTTAATGAATCTAGAAAGGTGAAACAAGGAGGACAGTATGAGAAAAGGCTGTGGAATTTAAATTAATGGTTCATAATAATGTGTAATGAATACTTAAGGCTTAGATCAAAGCCCAAAAGGAAAAGAGCAGTCTGGCCTTAGCTGTAAAAGTCAAAACATACATTAAGGATAGCCCTCTCTGGCCAGTACCATCCTTCTGCAAGGTTCTTTGTCTTTTAAGGAAACATATGACACAACAGGCAACTCTAATCACAAGTGTATATTCTTAAAGAGTATTTGTGTGCTCCTTTATTGTATAACGATCAGAGAATTGAACCCCCTGACTATGTCGTTGCATAATGTAATGGAAAAACACATTTTTCCATGGGTTTAGAGCTTCCTAGATCCCTAACTAAGGTCAATTTCCAGATGCTGACTCTTTCCAGACAAACCATTACAAGGAGAGACATCAAGGTTTCTTCACAGGACTATGAAAATCTGGTGACCTTCTGGAAAGGCACTGAAAGTCCCCCTCCTCTTTGTCCCACTTGTGCTGTGCCATGTACTGTGCACAAGTGGGCTGCATGCCCTGCCCCCAAGAGTTGGCTGTATTTCAGTAGCAAAGAAGAAAGACACCACAGAACTGTGACTACTCCTTAATAGTCCTGAGTGTGATTTCTCCTGAATCCCATTATGTATTTCTCAGCATGCTTCTGTCACTGGATCCTTGATTAAAGTCCCTTTTAACACTGTGGCCACACAGAATTAAAAGGTTGTTGAATGTTGCCAATTACATTTGTTTCACAGTCCTGTTCCTATGAGCACAGTACAATCTGCATAGAACCAGGTTTCTTTATATTTGGGAGATTTAGAGTAAGTCACCTAACTTTTCAGATTCCTTAATCCAATCAACAGTCACACTTCTCTTCATTAAGATTGTTCCTACATTGGCAAGACAGTCAATTCATTCATTTTGATCCTCTGGTAATGCCTACTAAGGGTTAAGTATTATTTAAGTAGGCAGGGCCTAGGGTTTTCAAAATAAATGATTCCTCCTGAGTGGTTGAAGGCTTTGTTTTACAGAAGGTGTGGTGAGTGAAAGTAAAATTATATAAATCCTCAGGGACCAGGCTGTTCCTCTACACCAGGGGTGTCCAAATTTTTTTCAACGTTTTTCACCAAGGGCCATATGCGGTAAAATTCACAAACAGCCGGGCCACTCATTCGAGGTGAAGTACGTATTGCCTCACCTGGTTTATTTAAGTAGACTAAATATATTTTTGGAATTTGCTGTGGGCCAATTAACAATGGATTATGGGCCGCAGTTGGCCCGCGGGCCACAGTTTGGACACCCCTGCTCTACACTGTAATGACCACTACCTGCCTAAAAAGCAGTGAGACTACTTTGTTTCCATAAAACCCTCAGCATTTAAAATATACAAGGGAATTTTGTCTTTCAAAACTAGACTCTTCATTACCAATACTTCACATCTTGGAACTCCTCTTAGGGAAATGCCTTTAGAGCTAGTATCTGAGTCATACCAGAAAAGCACACTCATTCCTTCAGATCCAAACTCAGTCTTGAATAAAAACAACATTACCCAGTTTGAACCCCCACCCCCCATTGCTCATCAGACTTGGCTTTTTGCAGACTGTATGCCCATAACAAAAATGAAATCCCTCAAAAGACCAAACATTTACAACACTGAACATCATAAAAATTGGCTCTGAAGGCAGTTCCCAAAGAGAAGGGCCAAAAGGTTGGGAGCCCCTCAATCCTCCTTGAGTAAGTTTATGGCCCCAAAAGAGACAGCAATTATTTTTATGTTCAAAATATGGAATGTTGATCAAAATAGCAGCGTGAGTGAGCCTCTGGAAATCTCCCGTGGAATTTACAACAAATTGAAAAACTATAACTCCACAAAGGACTCCCTGCACAGCAGACAGGCAAGACGAAGGGTCTCACTACTGAATCCACCTAAAGGTGGGCAAATTGCACGAGCAGGGAAGGAGGGAAAGGAGAAGTGCAGGGATGGAGCTGCACGGGCATAGGACGCGGACCTAGCTCAGTGATCTGAGCTCACCGAATCGCGGAACTACTGCAGCTGCGGAAAAGGGAAGAACTCGCACTGCTAAGGCTCCGTTTATGGCCCACAGGGCTGAAGGGACAGCATATCACATAGCTGAACCCAACGCTCATAGCAGAAACCTCGGAGCAAGGACTGAGGGAAGAAGGCTGAAAATGGTGGTGTAAGCCCTTACTGCACAGAGAACGGAGGCCTTAGGCACTGACACTAGCCGCCTCCTCCCTACCCTCTCGGAGCTCGCCCAACCCCCACCTTCCCAGTGCTAGAAGCAAAAGAGTAGTAGTGTCAGATCAAAAGAACAGAATATTTGTAGTTCTGATACCTGTGGTCCACAGGCACAGATTCACAGCCCAATTAGTTCCTGAAAAGGGGAGGGAGCTGTGCAAGCAAAACCTACTGTGGTGGTGGTCCACGCCATTGCTCTGGCCCATGTCTAACCACTCACCCTGCCCCTGGCCCCACCTATCTGGGCAGACCCCTGCAGGAGTAAACAAAATGGCTGAAACACACTGGCTCTGAATCTGGTGCACGAAGAGCTTTGGAACTTCAAAAGCACTCCCCATCCCCACAGGGTCGTGGTGCCCTATGAATCAAGTGAACTGTTAACAGAGGAGAAGCCTGCCTTCCAGGGAATCCCCCCATTGTGTGAGAAGCTGCAATAGTGCAGAGAAAACATAGCACTAACGTGTGAGAGAGAGAAAAAAGGCTGCAGATGGAGAGAAAATAAAACATTCTACCAACAAGTACTGGAAAACAAAAGAAAGACCTCTTCCTATCAACCTGTTGCAGAGGCCACTCCTGTAGATGTCTAGGAAGAGAAATAATAAATCATTAATTGCCATGAATAACCAAGGCAACAAGACACCTCAGAAAGTAAAATGTCTTCAGTAAATGTACTTAAAGATATGGAAATATTTGACTTAAATGACAGAGAATTCAAGATTGCAGTTCTGAAAAAACTCAACAACATGCAAGAAAACACAGAAAAGCAGTTTAATGAACTCAGAAACACAGTCAAAGAAAAACATGAGCATTTTATGAAAGAGACTGAAATTTTAAAAAAGAACCAAATAGAATTTCTGGAGATTAAGAACTCAATAGAAGAAATTAAGAATGAAATCACCAGCTTAGGTAGTAGAGTTGACCAGATAGAGGAAAAAATCAGTGACAACGAAGACAGAAACCTGGAAACGACACGGATGGAAGAAGAAAGAGACTTGAGACTTAAAAGAAATGAAAGAACTCTACAAGAACCCTCTGACTCCATCAGAAAGAGCAATATAAGAATAATGGGTATACCAGAAGGAGAAGAAAGAGAGAAAGGAACAGAGAATATATTCAAACAAATTGTCGATGAGAACTTCCGAAACTTGTGGACAGAACTGGATCCTCGAATCCAAGAAGCAAATAGAACACGTAATTACCTCAACCCCAACAGGCCTTCTCCAAGGCACATTGTTTTGTATTGAAGCTGTCAAAAACCAATGACAAAGAAAGAATCCTCAAGGCAGCTAGGAAAGAGGCGGTAATCTACAAAGGAAAGCACATTAGAATATCATCAGATTTCTCAGCAGAAACTATACAAGTCAGGAGGGACTGGAACCAAATACTCAAACTATTGAAAGAGAGAAATTATGAGCCAAGAATAATAGACCAAGCAAAGATATCCTTTAGATATGAAGGAGGAATAAAGACCTTTCCACACATAGAGAAGCTGAGGGAATTTTCTAATACACGACCTGCACTATAAGAAATACTAAAGGAGGCTATTCGACCCCCATCAAGAGGGACAATTTGTGGCAACCAAAACATAAAAAGGGGGAGAGTAAAGGCCTGAACTGGAATATGGGAATGGAGAAAGAAAGCGTGCTGAAGAAAATGGAATACTCTAAATATCAAACTTTCTTTTACATAAACTTAAGGGTAACCACTCAAAAAAAAAAAATCCAGAACTGACATATATACTGTAATAAAAGAAGAAACAAAGGAAACATCATAGAATCGCACGACACAAAAATTATAGACAACAACAAAAAGGCAAAGAAACAATGGAGACACAGTCTTACCAGAAAACTAAAGATAGAATGACAGGAAATCCTCACATATCAATAATCACCTTAAATGTAAACGGACTGAATTCACCAATAAAAAAGGCACACAGTAGCAGATAGGATCAAACAACTAAACCCAACCATATGCTGTCTCCAAGAGACACATCTCAGCTACAAGCACAAGCATAGACTCAAAGTGAAAAGGTGGAAATTGACACTCCAAACAAACGGTACCCAGAGAAAATCAGGTGTAGCCATAATGATATAAAATAAAACAGACTTCAGGGTGAAAAAGATAACAAGAGACAAAGATGGACATTTCATAATGGTAAAGGGGACTATACAACAAGAAGACATAACAGTCATGAATATTTATGCCCCCAATCAGGGAGCACCGAAATATACCAAGCAACTACTAACAGAACTAAAGGGATAAAATTGACCAAAACACAATTATACTAGGGGACTTAAATGCAACATTGACAGCTTGGATAGATCATCAAAACAGATAATAAATAATGAAATAGGATCCTTAAATGACACATTAGACGAAATGGACATAATTGACATATAGAGCATTTCATCCTAAAACATCAGACTACATATTTTTTTCTAGTGTACATGGAATATTCTCAAGTATAGACCATATATTAGCCATAAAGTATAGACCATAAAATCAGCCTCAGCAAATTTAAGAAGATTGAAATCATACCAAGCATATTCTCTGATCACAAGGCTTTGAAATTGGATATCAACTGCAAAACGAAAGCAGGAAAAAACACTAATACATGGAGATTAAACAACATACTTTTAAAGAACGACTGGGTCAAAGAAGAAATCAGAGGAGATATCAAAAGATACATAGAAACAAATGACAATGAAAATACATTCTACCAAAATTATTGGGACGCAATGAAAGCAGTTTTAAGAGGGAAATTTATATCATTACAGGCCTATCTCAAGAAACAAGAAAAATAAATAACCTCATGTTACACCTTAAAGAACTAGAAAAAGAAGAACAAATGAAACCCAAGGTCAGAAGAAGAAAGGAAATAACAAAACTCAGAGCAGAACTAAATGAAATAGAAAACAAAAAGACAATAGAAAAAATTAATGTGACAAAGAGCTGGTTCTTTGAAAAGATTGACAAAATTCACAAAACCTTGCCTAGATTCACTAAGATAAAAAGAAAGAAGACACTAATTAACAAAATCAGAAATGAAAGAGGGGAAGTTATCCCGGATACCACAGAAATACAAAGGATCATCCAAGAATACTGTGAAGGACTATATGCCATCAAATTCAATAACCTAGAAGAAATGGACAAGTTCTTAGAAACATACAGCCTTCCTAGGCTGAAACATGAAGAAATGGAAAATCTAAATGGACCGATCACCAGTAACGAAATTGATTCAGTCATCCAAAACCTTCCCAAATGCAAAAGTCAGTAACCAGATGGCTTCACTAGTGAATTCTACCAAACCTTCAAAGAGGATCTAATACCAATCCTGCTCAAACTCTTCCAAAAAATTGAACAAGAGGCAGTACTCCCTAACTCATATTATGAAGCCAACATTACTCTGATACCAAAACCTGGTAAGGACAACACACAAAAAAAGAGAACTACAGACCAATATCTCTGATGAATACAGATGCAAAACTTCTAAACAAAATTCCAGCACATCGAATACAACAATGCATTAAAAAGATAATTCATCAAGACCAAGTGGAGTTCATCCCAGGGGCATAGGGATCGTTCAACATATGCAAATCCATAAGTGTGATACATTACATAAACAAAATAAAGGATAAAAATCATATGATTATGTCAATTGATGCAGAAAAAGCATTTGACATGATGCAACATCAATTTATGATTAAAGCACTTAGTAAAACATGTACAGAAGGAAAATACCTTAGCATAATAAAGGACATATATGTGACACCTCAGCTATTCTCATAATTAACGCTGAAACACTGAAGCCCTTTGCTCTACCTTCAGGAACATGACAGGGCTATCCCCATCACCTCTACTATCCAAATAGTTTTGGAAGTTCTCAACAGAGCAATCAGGCAAGAGAAAGAAATAAAAGGCATCCAAATTGGGAATGAAGAAGTTAAATTGTCACTCTTTCCAGATGACATGATGCTGTATATAGAAAAAAATAAAGATTCCATCAAAAATCTATGAGAAACAATCAACGAATACAGTAAAGTTGCTGGCTACAAAATCAACGTACAAAAGTCCATTGCATTCCTATATACTAACAATGAAATCTCAGAAAAAGAAATACAAGAAACAATTCCTTTTGCAATTGCAGCAAAAAGAATAAAATACCTAGGAATAAACTTAACCAAGGATGTGTAGGACCTATATGCTGAAAACTATAAGAAATTTTTGAAAGTAATTGAAGAAGCCACAAAGAAATGGAAAGATATTCTGTGCTCATGGATTGGAAGAATCAACACAGTTAAAATGGCCATATTACCCAAAGCAATATACAGGTATAATGCAATCCCCATCAAAATCCCAATGGTATTTTTTAAAGAAATAGAACAAAAAATCATCAGATTTGTTTGGAACCACAAAAGACCTCGAATAGCCAAAGCAAAGTTAAGAAAAAAGAACAATACTGGAGGTATCACACTCCCTGACTTTAGCTTGCACTACAGGGCTACAGTAATCAAAACGCATGGTATTCGCAGGAAAACAGACACATAGACCAATGGAATAGAATTGAGAACCCAGAAATAAAACCACGTTAATATAGACAGATAATTTTTGACAAGGAAGCTAAAAACATACAATGGAGGAAAGACAGCCTCTTCAATAAATGGTGCTGGGAGAATTGGAAAGCCACGTGCAAAAGAATGAAACTGGACTGCTATTTGTCAACATGTACCAAAATTAATTCAAAATGGATCAAAGACTTAAGCATAACACCTGACACAATAAACTGCATAGAAGAAAACATAGGTACTAAGCTTATGGACCTTGGGTTCAAAGAGCATTTTATGAATTTGACTCCAAAGGCAATGGAAGTAAAAGCTAAAATAAACGAATGGGACTATATGAAACTTAAAAACTTTTACACAGCAAAAGAAACCATCGACAAAATAAAGAGGCAACCAACTGAATGGGAGAAGATTTTTGCAAACAGTGCCTCCCATAAGGGGCTAATATCCAAAATATACAAAGAACTCATGAAACTCAACAACAAAAAAACAAACAACACAATTGAAAACTGGGCAGAGGACCTGAAGAGACATTTCTCCAAAGAGGACATACAAATGGCAAATAGACATATGAAAAAATGCTCAACATCACTAATCATCAGAGAAATGCAAATAAAAACCACAATGAGATATCACCTCACCCCAGTCAGAATGGCTATCATCAACAAGACAAATAGTAACAAGTGTTGGAGAGGCTGTGGAGAAAAAGGAACGCTCATACACTGTTGGTGGGAATGCAGACTGGTGCAGACGCTATGGAAGGCAGTGTGGAGGTTCCTCAAAAAATTATGAATAGAATTACCATATGACCCAGCAATTCCTCTCCTGGATATCTACCCAAAAAATCTGAAAACACCTACACATAAAGACACGTTTGCTCCAATGTTCATTGCAACTTTGTTTGCGGTGGCCAAGATGTGGAAACAACCAAAATGTCCTTCGATAGATGAATGGATAAAGTTGTGGTATATATACACAATGGAATATTATTCGGCGGTAAGAAAAGATAATATAGGAACATTTGTGACAACATGGATAGATCTTGAGAGTATAATGCTAAGCGAAACAAGTCAGAAAGAAAAAGAAGAGAAGCATATGATTTCACTGATATGTGCTTTATAAACACAAAACAACAAAAGAACAAGACAAACAAATGAGAAACAAGAACTCATAGACACAGACAATAGTTTAGTGGTTACCAGAGGGTAAGCGGGGGTGGGGGGGGTGGTAGATGAAGGTGAAGGGGATCATATATATGATGATGAAAGGAGAACTGACTTTTGGTGGTGAACACACCATGGGATTTATAGATAATATAATACAGCATTGAACACCTGAAATCTAAGTAATTTTACTAACAATTGTCACCCCAATAAACTTAAAAAAAAAGATACAGATAAAATAAATGCTCTTTGAACCCAAGGTCCACAAGTTTAGTACCTATGTTTTCTTCTATGCAGTTTATTGTGTCAGGTCTTATGCTTAAGTCTTTGATCCATTTTGAATTAATTTTGGTACATGGTGACAGATAGCAGTCTAGTTTCACATGTGGCTTTCCAATTCTCCCAGCACCATTTATTGAAGAGGCTGTCTTTCCTCCATTGTATTTTTTAGCTTCCTTGTCAAAAATTATCTGTCCATATTTATGTGGTTTTATTTCTGGGTTCTCAATTCTATTCCATTGGTCTATGTGTCTGGTGTTCTGCGAATGCCATGCAGTTTTGATTACTGTAGCCCTGTAGTACAAGCTAAAGTCAGGGAGTGTGATACCTCCCTGATCTTGTCAAATGCTTTTTCTGCATCAATGCATATAATCATATGATTTTTGTCCTTTATTTTGTTTATGTGATGTATCACATTGATGGATTTGGGTATGTTGAACCATGCTTGTGCTCCTGGGATGAACCCCACTTGGTCGTGATGAATGATCTTTTTAATGCATTATTGTATTCCATTTCCCAGAATTTTGTTTAGGATTTTTGCATCTGTATTCATCAGAGATATTGGTCTGTAGTTTTCTTTTTTTGTGTTGTCCTTACCAGGTTTTGGTATCAGGGTAATGTTGGCCTCAAAAAATGAGATAGGGAGTACTGTCTCTACTTCAATGTTTTGGAAGAGTTTGAGCAGGATTGGTATTAGATCCTCTTTGAAGGTTTGGTATAATTCAATAGTGAAGGTCACTAGTGAAGTGACCTGGTCCTGGACTTTTGCTTTTGGGAAGGTTTTGGATGACTGATTCAATGTCGTTACTGGTGATCGGTCTGTTTAGATTTTCCATTTCTTCATGGTTCAGCCTAGGAAGGCTATATGTTTCTAAGAACTTGTCCATTTTTTCTAGGTTACTGAATTGGGTGGCATGTAGTCCTTCATAGTATTCTTGGATGATTCTTTGTGTTTCTGTGGTGTCCGTGATAACTTCCCCTTTTCACTTCTGATTTTGTCAATTAGTGTCTCCTCTCTTTTTATGTTAGTGAGTCTACCCAAAAGTTTGTCAATTTTGTTAATCTTTTCAAAGAACCAGCTCTTTGTCACATTAATTTTTTCTATTGTCTTATTGTTCTCTATTTCATTTAGTTCTGCTCTGATTTGTGTTATTTCCTTTCTTGTGCTGAACTTGGATTTCACTTGTCCTTCTTTTTCTAGTTCTTTTAGGTGTAACATAAGGTTATTTATTTGGGATTTTTCTTGTTTCTTGAGATAGGCCTGTAATGATATAAATTTCCCTCTTAAAACTGCTTTCACTGAATCCCAAAAATTTAGGTAGGATGTATTTTCATTGTCATTTGTTTCTATGTATCTTTTGATCTCTCCTCTAATTTCTTCTTTGACCCAGTCGTTCTTTAAAAGTATGTTGTTTAATCTCCATGTATTTGTGTTTTTTCCTGTTTTCTTTTTGCAGATATCCAATTTCAAAGCCTTGTGATCAGAGAATATGCTTGGTATGATTTCAATCTTCTTAAATTTGCTGAGGCTGATTTTATGTCCCAATATATGGTCTATCCTTGAGAATGTTCCATGTACACTAGAAAAAAATGTATAGTCTGATGTTTTAGGATGAAGTGCTCTATACATGTCAATTATGTCCATTTCATCTAATGTGTCATTTAGGGCTGTTATTTCCTTATTTATTTTCTGTTTGGATGATCTATCCATAGCTGTCAGTGATGTATTTAGGTCCCCTAGTATAATTGTGTTTTGGTCAATTTCTCCCTTTAGTTCTGTTATTAGTTGCTTGGTATATTTCGGTGCTCCCTGATTGGGGGCATAAATATTCATGACTGTTATGTCTTCTTGTTGTATAGTCCCCTTTACCATTATGAAATGTCCATCTTTGTCTCTTGTTATCTTTTTCACCCTGAAGTCTGTTTCATCTGATATCATTATGGCTACACCTGATTTTCTCTGGGTACCATTTGCTTGGAGTGTCAATTTCCACCCTTTCACTTTGAGTCTATGCTTGTCCTTGTAGCTTAGATGTGTGTCTTGGAGACAGCATATGGTTGGTTTAGTTTTTTGATCCAATCTGCTACTCTGTGTCTTTTTATTGTTGAGTTCAGTCCATTTACATTTAGGGTGATTATTGATATGTGAGGATTTCCTGTCATCCTATCTTTAGTTTTCTGGTAAGGCTGTGTCTCCATTGTTTCTTTGCCTTTTTGTTGTTGTCTATTATTTCTGTATGGTGGTATTCTATGATGTTTCCCTCTGTTCCTTCTTTTATTACAGTATGTATTTCAGTTGTGGATTTTTTCCTGAGTGGTTACCCTTAAGTTTAAGTAAAAGAAAGTTTGATATTTAGAGGATTCCATTTTCTTTAGCACGCTTACTTTCTCCATTCCCATATTCCGGTTCAGGCCTTTACTCTCCCCCTTTTTATGTTTTGGTTGCCACAAATTGTCCATGTTGATCGTGGTCGAATAGCCTCCTTTAGTATTTCTTGTAGTGCAGGTCGTGTATTAGAAAATTCCCTCAGCTTCTGTTTGGCTGGAAAAGTCTTTATTCCTCCTACATATCTGAAGGATATCTTTGCTGTATACATTATTCTTGGCTCATAATTTCACTCTTTCAATAGTTTGAATATTTGGTTCCACTCCCTCCTGGCTTGTAGAGTTTCTGCTGAAAAAGCTGATGATAATCTAATGGGCTTTCCTTTGTAGGTATCATCTTCTTTTCCCTGGCTTCCTTGAGGATTCTTTTTTTGTCGTTGATTTTAGACAGCTTCAATACAATGTGCCTTGGAGAAGGCCTGTTGGGATTGAGGTAATTAGGTGTTCTATTTTCTTCTTGGATTTGAGGATCCAGTTCTGTCCACAAGTTTGGGAAGTTCTCATCAACAATTTGTTTGAATATATTCTCTGTTCCCTTCTCTCTTTCTTCTCCTTCTGGTATGCCCATTATTCTTATATTGCTCTTTCTGATGGAGTCAGAAAGTTCTTGTAGAGTTCTTTCATTTCTTTTAAGTCTCAAGTCTCTTTCTTCTTCCATCTGTGTAATTTCTAGGTTTCTATCTTCTAGGTTTGTATCTTCTATGTCCCTGATTCTTTCCTCCATCTGGTCAACTCTACTACCTAAGCTGGTTATTTCATTCTTAATTTCTTCTATTGAGTTCTTAATCTCCAGAAATCTCTACTTGGTTCTTTTTTAAAATATCAATCTCTTTCGTAAAATGCTCATGTTTTTCTTTGATTGTGTTTCTGAGTTCATTAAACTGCCTTTCTGTGTTTTCTTGCATCTCGTTGCGTTTTTTCAGAACTGCAATCTTGAATTCTGTGTCATTTAAGTCACATATTTCCATATCTTTAATTCCCTTTTCTGGAGACTTTTCACTTTCTTTCTGAGCTGTCTTGTTGCCTTGGTTATTCATGGCAATTACTGATTTATTATTTCTCTTCCAGACATCTACAGGAGTGGCTTCTGCAACAGGTTGATAAAAAGAGGTCTTTCTTTTGTTTTCCAGTACTTGTTGGTAGAATGTTTTCTTTCCGACTGCAGCTTTTTTTTTTCCTGTGTCACACGGTAGTGCTATGTTTTCTCTTCACTATTCCAGCTTCTCACACAATAGGGGGATTCCCTGGGAGATGGGCTTCTCCTCTTTTAATAGTTCGTCTCGGTCACAGGGTTCAGTGTCCCGGTGGGTATGCAGAGAGCTTTTGAAGTTCCAAAGCTCTTCCTGCACCAGATTCAGAGCCCGTATGTTTCAGCAGTTCTGTTTACTCCTGCAGGGATCCGCCCAGATAGGTCGGTCCAGCGGTGGCGTGAATTGTGATATGTGGCCCAGAGCAATGTTGGGGACCACCACCACAGCTGGTCCTGCTTCCACAGCTCCCTCCCCTTTGCCGTAACTAGTTGGACTACGAACCTGTTTGTGTGGTCCACAGTTCTCAGAACAGCAAATATTCTGTTCTTTTGATCTGACACTGGTACTGTTCCACTTCTAGCACTGGGCAGGTGGGTGTGGGGGCACTTTGGGAGGGAAGGGAGGGGGCTACTAGTCTCAGTGCCTAAGGCTTCTGCTCTCTGCTCAGCAGTGAGGGCTTAAACCACTGTTTTCAGCCTTCTTCCCTCAGTCTTTTCTCTGAGGTCTCTGCCATGAGTGTTGGTTTCATCCATGTTATATGGTGCCCCCTCAGCCCTGTGGGCCATAAGTGGAGCTCTAGCAGTCGGAGTTCTTTCCTCTCCCACAGCTGCAGTAGTTCCGGGATGCAGCGAGCTCGGAGCACTGAGCTAGGTCTGCGTCCTGCTCCCGCGCAGCTCCGTCCCCGCATTTCTCCCTTCCGTCCTCCCTCTCCTGCGCAATTTGCCCACCTTTAGGTGAATTCAGTTGTGGGACTCTTTGTCTTGCCTGTCTGCTGTGCAGGGAGTCCTTTGTGAAGTTATAGTTGTTCAATTTGTTGTAAATTCCAGGGGATATTTACAGAGGCTTACCTCACGCCACCATTTTGATGACGTCTCCTCCTTAAACATTCTTATCATCAGTGTTCTGAACTCTTTCTCTGATAGGTTGGTTAACTCTATTTCATTTGGTTCCAATTCTGGAGGTTTCTTCTGTTCTTTTATTTGGGAAATGTTTCTTTGTTTCCCCATTCTGGCTGACTCTCTGTTTGCTTCAATATATTAAGTAGACCCCCTAGGGTCTTGGTCTTTGTTGGGTGATCTTATGTAGTATGTGTCCTTTATATTTGACTTGGACCACTTCCCTATACTCTTGTGCATGCGCTCCAAAGGTGACCCATGTGTTGTTTATATTGTCCTGTTAAAGTTGAACTTTAATTGCTTTTGGCTTTTCAGTAGGTGGATTGACCCCTAGGCTGACTAGTTGTGAGACTTGGCTATGGCCACAGTGGATGATCTGCTGCATGCAGGTTGACCGCTCAAATGAGGCTTGGCCCCTATGGGCTCTTGTGCCTGTAGAGAATTTCCTCTGGGTTTGCCACTTGTAGGTCAAACCCGGTAATACTCTGTTTTTGTCTGGAGTTGGCCTCTACGTGTGTCGAATCTTGTGCCTCTTGGGATCGGCCCTGGTGTAGGGCAATTTCAGAACAAAGCAAATCACCAAGCACAACAACAACAACAACAACAACAAAGATAAAACCAAATTCACTCACATGTAAAAACAACCAATAACTCACACACAACACAGGCAAAAACATCAAAAATACCAAAAAAAAAAAAAAAAAAAAAAAGCAGCACCAGAGTTTGCTTAAGCACAAGTAATCTCCAGGTTGTCCTCTGCTGTACCAAAGAGTCCTCTACATCATGTGCAGTCAGAGCCGGCCACCTCATGCCGAGTGACCCTGACACTGCATTTCTAGATGAGTGGGGCTATGGGGTGTGGATGGTAGTTTTTACAAAGTCATTGCAGTTTCTGCTCTCACTTGCACGTACACGTGCTGAGAGTACCACAGCCAGAAAAGTGCCCAGGTCTCCTGAATCTTAGGGCACTTCTTCCATCAGGGTTGGGGTGGGGTGGTGGAGGGCGTGAGATTTCTCAGCTGCTGAAAGCCCAGAGCTGCCTCTGCCACCTGCTGCTGACTCCTGGGTGTGTCTCTGAATTTGTAATTGCCCTGCCCTAGGCAGTCCAGAAAAGGTGGGGGCTGGGGATGGAGGAGTCTTCTGTTTCCCAGCCCAGCAGTGTCACACACTTCCCAGCCTTTTTCCTAAGTCACAGCTGCAAACCGGGTCTTCCCAGATCCTGAGCAATATGGCTGTTCTATAATCTGACACTACTCCTCAGTTCAGGGGCCAGCTTGAGTCTCTGGAAGGGTGGGGGTAGGATTGCTGTGGGCGAGTGTGGGGAGGGTCCCAGGTATGGTGTTTACTTCCTTTGTCTGACCTAGGGCAGAGCTGGAGTTCTCAGCTGAGGTTACTGCCTCAAATCCTGGATATGCTGCTCTCTCGGCAGGAGAGATCAGCTGTGGGACGCAGGGAAAGAGCCCACCTCCTGGCTCTTGTGGTCTCTGTTCTGTCCTGGGGCCCCCTGTGTCTCCGCAGCCGAGGATGCAGACCGCATCTCCACTCCACTCCCTTCCCTCATCCCCTGCTCGCCCAGTTTGTCCACCTTCAAGTAATCCTCGTACGAATCTCTTTGCTGTTCTGTGTGATGAGCAGAGTCCTTTGATAGGTTACAGATGTTCAATTTGTGGTAAGTTCCAGAGGAGAACTCAAGAAGACCACCTCGCTGCTGCCATTCCTATGACATCAGTCCCCCTCCTTTATTATACTTTTTAAAGCATCTGTAGCAACTGTAATGATGTGTCGTATTTCATTCCTAATATTGGAGTCATCTTTTTCTCTTTCACTCTTTTTTTTTTCTCTTGTCAGTCTGGCTGCAGATTTATCAGTTTTATTGATCTTTGCAAAAAATAAGTGTTGCGTTCTATTAGTTTTTCTTTATATTTTCTGCTTTATATTTCACTAATTCCTTCTCTTATTTTTATAATGTCATTTCTTATACTTACTTTGGGCTTGATTTGCCCCTTTTATCTAGTTTCTTAAGATTGAAGCTTGAATCATTGATTTGAGATTTTTCATCTTTTCTTTTTTTTTTAAAGCAAACTCTTGTTTTATTTAAACATACACAACTATCAAGAAAGAGAATACATAACCCACAGGGAAGTATTCATGAAACATATATTATCTGACAAAGGGTTGGAATGCAGTATATATAAAGAATTTTTACAACTGAAAAAAAATTGTATACACCTCATGAAACTCATCATATGAGTTTATCAATACCCAACTTTATCTACACCCTGTGCAATAAAAAGACTATACTGATAATGCACTTGTGCGTCGCCACAATTATGCATTTCCATAAAAGTTTCTAAATGCATAATCTCACTTTTGTACTTACCACATTACCTCCTGATAACAAAGAACATTTAGAGTAGCACCACTCTAGATTATTATTATTATGCCTGTGATGCAATTCTTAAGGGAGGCTACAAGGACCTCTTTAACCTGTAAACACAAGGTAGCTGAAACATTTTGGGAAGAATGTATAAGAATACATATTAAAACTTTGCAAAAAATTAAATTGAAACTATACTTTAATGTATTGAACACACTGTTGAGCATAACATTGGAAGCAGTAGAATCATCACCCCTTTAAGAGTCAATGTAACTAATTTAGGGGTTGGGATAAATGAGGGACTTTTTACAATAAGGAATACATTCAGTAATGTCATGTGGTCCTCACTTCCAACAGATGCATAGTGTGCAATGACCAAAGCAAGGAGAACTGGAGTTTGTGGTTTATAAGTAGATTAATAATATACTTGTGTTTTTCTCTTTTATGAGATTTGGTCATAACAATGACCCTTTGGTGTTGAGAGTTATTATATAGAGTTCTTGGACAATCAAAGTATGAGAGCTCGAGAAAGGAAAGTAGGACATGGAAAGTAGGAAAAGAGAAAAGAAAGAAGACAGCACTGCTTCATGTTCTGCTAATGTGAACAGATTAGGGCTCCAACAAATAATTTGGGGGAAAATATTATGATATTTTGATCTCAATTAGACTTCATATTCTATTTGACCTTACATGTTATCAGCTACATTAGTTACTACTATAGATTGTGTGTGATCTTTCTTGCATAAATCATAGGATTCAAATACCTTGACAATACAATGGAGATATTTACCATTTGCAGCTAGGATTAACACTTGACCTAATGAGTATGAACAGTGCACAGATAGGAGCTGATGCTTGTGAAGGAAAACATCACCATGTAGAAAATCAAAAGACACATTACATTCCAGGGTTGGCAGCCTGAAAGGATCTTTGAATATCCCTATTGCCAGCAGTGAAAAGTATGTCCTTTAACATATATTCAAAATACTTCCTGGGTTAGATCACTGTATCAAAACATGGCATCATTTAAATTTATCTGAATCAGCTACCAATACATAGACTCAGTTACACATCATTTTGAAAATGGTCTAATCACCTCTAAAAGGCCCATCTAATACTATCACCTTGGGGGTTATAATTTCAACATGAATTTTAAAAGGCAAATTTGGGACACAAGTATTCAGACCATAGCATCATCCATTCAGAGATTTACATCACCTTTGCATTTATTTTTTTAATCCTATAGAAAAGTCTCCTATTCACAAAAATGGATACATTTGAGTTAGAAATTATTAAGATATTTCTTTTTTTAATTTTATGTCTGACCATCTTAATCCTCTTCTACCACCTCCCCCACCCCTTCCCTCTGGTAACCACTAAATTGTTGTCTGTATCTATGAGTTTTTGTTTCTTTATTTGTTTGTCTTGTTCCTTTGTTGTTTTCAGTTTTATATCCCACATATCAGTGAAGTCATATGGTTCTCGACTTTTGATGTCTGACTTATTTTGCTTAGCATAATAATTTCAAGATCTTTCCATGTTGTCACAAGTGGCAGTATTTCATCTTTTTTTATGGCAGAGTAGTATTCCATTGTGTATATATACCACTTCTTCTTTATCCAATCATCTATCGAAGGACACTTTGGTTGTTTCCATGTCTTGGCCACTGTAAATAATGCTGCATTGAATATACGAGTATATATATTTTTATGGTTAAATGTTTTCAGATTTTTGAGGTAGATACCCAGGAGATGGATTTCTGGGTCACATGGTAATTCTATTCCTAATTTTTTTGAGGTACCTCCACAATGACTTCCATAGCAGCTGCACTAATCTGCATTCCCACCAATAGTGTATGAGGGTTGCTTTTTCTCCACAGCCTATCCAACACTTGTTATTACTTGTCTTGTTGATGATAGCCATTCTAACAGATGTGAGGTGATATGTCATTGTAGTTTTGATTTGCATTTCCCTAATAGCTAGTGAAGTTAAGTATTTTTTCATATATCTATTGGCTGATTGTATGTCTTTTGGGGAGAAGTTTCTATTCATGTCCTCTGCCTATTTTTTTTTATTAAAGTTTATTGGGGTGACAGTTGTTAGTAAAGTTACATAGGTTTCAGGTGTACAATTCTGTAAAATATCATCTATATATCACATTGTATGTTCACCACCCAGAGTCAGTCTCTGCCCATTTTTAAATTGGATTGTCTTTTTGTTGTTGAGTTCTATGTGTTCCTTATACATGTTGGATATTAGCCCCGTATGAGAGGTGTTGTTTGCAAATATGTTCTCCCATTGGCTTGGTTGTCTCTTTGTTTCGTTGATGGTTTCTTTTGTTGTGCAGAAGTTTTTTTAGTTTCATATAGTCCCATTCATTTATTTTAACTTTTACTTCCCTTGCCTTTGAGGTCAAATTCATAAAATCCTCTTTGAACCCGAGGTCGATAAGTTTAGTGCCTATGCTTTCTTCTATGCAGCTTATTGTTTCAGGTCTTATGTTTAGGTCTTTGATTCACTTTGAGTTAATTTGGTACATAGTGACAGATAGCAGTCTAGTTTCATTCTTTTGCACGTGGCTGTCCACTTTTCCCAGCATCATTTATTGAAGAAGGTTTCTTTCCTTCTTTGTATGTTTTTGGCTCCTTTCTTGAAAATTATCTGTCCATATTTATGTGGGTTTATTTATGAGTTTTCAATTCTATTCCATTGGTCTGTGTGTCTGTTTCTCTGCCAGTCCCATGCTGTTTTGATTATTGTTGCTCTGCAGTACAAGCTGAAGTTGGGGAGTATGATAGCTACAACCTTATTCTTTTTTCTTAGGAGTGCTTTCGATATTTGGAGTCTTTTGTGATTCCATACTAATCTGATGATTTTTTTTGTTCTATTTCTTTAAAAAATGCCAATGGGATTTTGATGGGGATCGCATTAAATCTGTATATTGCTTTGCATAATATGGCCATTTTAACTACGTTGTTTCTTCCAAAGCATGAACACAGAATGTTTTTCCATTTCTTTGTGTCTTCTTCAATTTCTTTTAAAAATGTCTTGTAGTTTTCAGTGTATAGGTCCTTCACAACCTTTGTTAAGTTTATTCCTAGGATTTTATTCATTCTGTTGCAATTGCAAAAGGAATTTTTCTCATCCCTTTTTTCTAAAATTGTATTGTTATTAATAGTATATAGGAATGCAATGGATTTTTGCACACTGATTTTGTAGCCAGCCACTTTCCTGTATTTGTTTATTGTGTCTAATAGCCTTTTGGTGGATGGAGTCTTTAGGGTTTTCTAAATAATGAATCATGTCATCTGCAAAAAGTGACAATTTAACTTCTTCATTCCTAATTTGGATGCCTTTTATTTCTTTCTCTTGCCTGAATGCTCTGGCTAGGACTTCCAATACTAGGTTGAATAACAGTGGTGATAGGGGACAACCCTGTCTTGTTCCTGAACATAGAGTGAAAGGCTTCAGTTTTTCATTGTTAATTATGATATTAGCTGAGGGTTTGTTATATATGGCCTTTATTATATTAAGGTATTTTCCTTCTATACACATTTTATTAAGTGTTTTAACCATAAGTGGATGTTGTATCTTGTCAAATGCTTTTTCTGCATCTATTGATATAATCATATGAGTTTTTTCTTTTCTTTTGTTTATGTGGTGTGACACATTGACCATTTTGCATGGGTTGAATCATACTTGTGCCCCTGAAATGAACTCCACTTGATAGTGATGTATAATCTTTTTAATGCATTGTTGTATTCTATTTGCTAGAATTTTGTTTAGGATTTTTGCATCTGTATTCATCAGAGATATTGGTCTGTAATTTTCTTTTTTGTGTGTTATCCTTACCAGCTTTTGCTATTAGGGTAATGTTGGCCTCATAAAATGAATTGGGAAGTACTGCCTCTTCTTCAGAGTTTGAGGAGGACAGGTATTAGATACTCTTTGAATGTTTAGTAGAATTCACTAGTGAAGCTATCTGGTCCTGGACTTTTGTTTTTGGGAAGGTTTTGCATTACTGATTCAATTTCTTTACTGTTGATTGCTCTATTTAGATTTTACAGTTCTTCGTGATCCACTGTAGGAAGGCTATATGTTTTTAAGAACTTTTAGGTTTCTTCCAGGTTATTGAATTTGGTAGCATATAGTATTCTTCATAGTATTCTTGTATGATCCTTTGTATTTCTGTGGTACCTGTGGTAACTTGTCTCTTTCATTTCCGATTTTGTTTATTTTTGTCTCTTCTCTTTTTATCTTAGTGAGTCTAGCCAAGGGTTTGTCAATTTTATTAATCTTTTCAAAGAACCAGCTTTTTATTACATTAATTTTTTATTGTCTTTTAATTCTCTATTTCATTTAGTTCTGCTCTAATTTTTATTATTTCCTTCTTCTGCTGACTTTGGGTTTCGTTTATTCTTCTTCTTCTAGAACTTTAAGGTGTAACTTGAGGTTGTTTATGTGGAATTTTTCTTCTTTCTTGAGATAGGCCTGTAGTGATATAAATTTCCCTCTTGAAACTGCTTTCACTGCATCCCAATAATTTTGACAGAATGTATTTTCATTCTCATTTATTTCTATGTACCTTTTCATCTCTCCTGTTATTTCTTATTTCATCCAGTCATTCTTTAAAAGCATGTTGTTTAACCTCCACATATTTGTTGTTTTTCCTGCTTTCTTCTTGCAGTTGATATCCAATTTCAAAGCCTTGTGATCAGAGAATATGCTTAGCAAGATTTCAATCTTCCTAAATTGCTGAGGCTAGTTTTGTGTCCCAACACGTGGTGTATCCTTTAGAATGTACCATGTATACTAGAAAAGAATGTATAGTCTGGTGTTCTAGGATGAAGTGCTCTATAAATGTCAGTTATGTCCATTTGGCCTAATGTGTCACTTAAAGCTGGCATTTCCTTACTATTCTGTTTGGATGATCTATCCATAGCCGTCAATGATGCATTTAGGTCCCTTACTATAATTGCGTTTTGGTGAATTTCTCCCTTTCATCTGTTAGTAGTTGCTTTTTATATTTTGGTGCTCCCCGATTGAGGCGTATATTGATAAGTATTGTCCTCTTGTTGTGCTGTCCCCTTTTATCATTATGAAATATCCATCTTTGTCTCTTGTTACCTTTTTTATCCCGAAGTCTGTTACCTCTGATATAAGTATGGTTACGACTGCTTTTCTCTGGATACCATGTGCTTGGAGTATCGATTTCTACCCTTTCACATTGAGTCTATATTTGTCCTTGTACCTGAGAAGCATCTCTTGGAGGCAGCATGTTTGGGTTTAGTTTATTTATCTAATGTGCTACTCTGTGCCTTTTTATTGGTGAGTTCAGTCCATTTAAATTAGGGTGATTATTGATATATGAGGTTTTCCTATATCCATTTGTCTTTTATTTCCTGGTATATTCATGTCTCCATTGTTTATTTCTCTTTTTGTTGCTATTTGTTATTTTAATGTAATGCTATTCTATGATTTTTCCATCTGTCCTTCTTTTTTTTATATTAAATATCTTAGTTCTGGTTTTTTTTTTTGAGTGGTTACCATTAAGATTATGTAAAAAAAAAAACGTTTCATATATACCGTAGTCCTTTTTCTACAGCATGCTTCTTATCTCCATTCCCCTTTGCAGATCCAGACTTTTACTCTCTCCCCTTTTGTGTTTTTGTTGTCACACCTTATCTCTACTTATGCTGTGAGTAGATTTATGAGTTGCTGTAGCAAGTTGTCTTTCTTCTTTTTAAAAATGTTTTTATCTTCTTTACCCTTTATGTAATGTTTAAGTGTATAACGCTCTATTTTGTGTATTGGGTTGTCATTTCCTGTTTCTGTTTGTCAGTTCATAACATTGCTCATGGTTTTGTATTCTTTTGGTTTTTTGTGTCAGGTCAAATAGTCTCCTTCAGTATTTCTTGTAGTGCAGGTCATGTGTTAGAAAATTCCCTCAGCTTTGTGTGTCTGGAAAGGTCTTTATTCCTCTTTCATATGTAAAGGATATCTTTGCTGGTTATATCATTCTTGGCTCATAATTTCTCTCTTTCAATAGTTTGAATATTTGATTCCACTCCGTCCTGGCTTGTAGAGTTGTAGCGAAGTTTAATGATAGTCTAATGGGCTTTCCCTTATAGGTTACCACCTTCTTTTCCCTGACTGCCTTGATAATTCTTTCTTTGTCATTTATTCTTGACAGCTTCAGCACAATGTGCCGTGGAGAAGACCTGTTTGGATTGAGGTGATTAGGTGTTCTATTTGCTTCTTGGATTCGAGGACCCAGTTCTTTCCACAAGTTTGGGAAGTTCTCGTCACCTATTTGTTTGAATATACTCTTTGTTCCCTTCTCCCTTTCTTCTCCTACTGGTATGCCCATTATTCTTATATTGCTCTTTCTGATGGAATCAGAAAGTTCTTGTAGAGTTCTTTCATTTCTTTTAACTCTCAAGGCTCTCTCTTCTTCCATGTGTGCCATTTCCAGATTTTTATCTTCAATATCACTAATTCTTTCCTCCATCTGGTCTGCTAGGTAAGCTGGCTATTTCATGCTTCATTTCTTTTATTGAGTTCTTACTCTCCAGAAATTCTATTTGGTTGTTTTTAAAAATTTCAATCTCTTTGGTAAAATATTTATTTTGTTCATTGATTGTGTTTCTGAGTTCATTAAACTGCCTAACTGTGTTTTATTGTCTCACGCAGGGTGGCATGCATGGTCGCTGATCCTGCTCCCCACAGAAGAACGCAGGATATGGTGAGGCCAAAAAGGAACACCCACCAAGCCATAGATAGGGTAGTTATACCAGTATAGTCTCACTGGCAGTGGGGTTGGAGAAACAGGAAACAGGAGCCACATGATCTGCAACCCTCACTCCGCTGCTTGCTAGCTCAGCCACCATCTTCTTGCTACACCCCATTTTTTGCTAGCGCAGCCACAGCAGTTATATTAGTGGCCAATGGCTCACTGGTTACAACTGATGGCCAACTAGCCACAGCTGATGGCCATCCAATCACAGTTGATGGCCATTTACTACCTGAGCCAGCACCCTTCCATGTGAGGCCAAGAGCCTGGAAACTGCACTCCTGGCTCTGTCCCCACACTCCACCCCTACAGGGTCTCACCTCACAATCTACACAAAAAGCATCTTCCGCGAGGGGACCTGTGCAAGGAGCTTGGAGGTGAATGCAATATCCTGGATACAGCCAGGCTCTCAGGACACAGCCAGGATTTTTCAGGGCACCACCAGTCTCCCCGGACACAGCCAGGGTTTCTCAGGGCACCACCAGTCTCCCCGGACACAGCCAGGGTTTCTCAGGGCACCACCAGTCCTTCTGGGCACAGCCAGACTTCCTGGGCTTCTTAGGGTACCACCAGTCTCCCCAGGCACAGCCAGGGCCTCTCAGGGCACTGACACTCTCTCTGGGAACAGCCAGACTTCCTGGACACAGCCAGGGCCTCTCAGGGCACTGCCACTCTCTCTGGGCACAGCCAGACTTCCTGGACACAGCCAGGGCCTCTCAGGGCACTGCCACTCTCTCTGGGCACAGCCAGGGTTTCTCAGGGTACCACCAGTCTTTCTGGGCACAGCCAGAGTTCTCAGGACATAGTCAGCGTTCTCACATATTCTCAATGGCAGCCGGTCGAGACACAAAAGCAAACATCCGCAAGATCCATTGCATGGTGGTACGTTCCCAAGCAAACAGTCAAGCGGTCCATTAAATTAGGGATGGCGCCCATTCCCCATAGTCCACAGTCATTCGCCAGGGCTGTGCATTAGCCTCACAATGTGTGCCCTCTACGCAGGGCGAGGGCTCCAAGTCCTTCCCAACCTGGGGGTGAAGGCCTCAACAAACACTTCCCAGACCACAGAGCCACAATGACCTTTGCTTTCTCCGGCCTATGCTGGTTGGAGAACCGTCCATGTCTTCCCACACCTCCACGGGTGTCCAGCTCTCTGGCAGCTGCTCCTCCTGGTCTTCCTGAGACTCAGTGTTCATACGCACAAACTGCTCCACCACCCCTTGGAGAGCTTTGGCCGGCACCGTACCCTGCTCACTGTGCCATGTGTCATGCAGGGTGTTAGGCAGGGTCTCAGCTTCCACTCCCCATTAAATTAGGGAACATCCACGGAGCCATAGATAGGGGCAATCCACAACACACACTCCACCATGCTAACTGCAATCGTCCTTGCTAGCTCAGCCACCATCTTCTTGCTAGCCCCCATTTGCTGCTAGCGTAGCCACGGCAGTTATATTACTGGCCAATGGCTCATTGCTTACAGCTGACGGCCAACTAGCCACAGCTGACCGCCATCCAATCATAGTTGATGGTCATTTACTACCTGAGTGAGCACCTTTCCACGTGAGGGCAAGAGCCTGGAAAGTGCACTCCTGGCTCTGTCCCCACAAGGTCTTTCTTTTACTTTCCAGTATGTTGTTGGTGGAATGTTTTATTTTCTCTCCCACTGCAGCCTTTTATTTTGCCTCATGCTGTAGAGTTTTATTTTGTTTTGTGCTTGAGGTTGGTTGGCAGGGAGAAGTGGACGGCAGGTTGCGGATAGTGTGGCTCCTGCTTCCTGTGTCTCCAACCCAGCCGCTACCGAGAATATAGTGGTATGACTCCCCTACCTATGGCTCCGTGGGTGTTCCTTTTTGGCCTCACCATGTCCTGCGTTCTTATGTGGGGAGCAGTACCAGAGACCCCGCATGACACCCTGCATGACACATGGTGCAGTGAGCAGGGTACTGTGCCGGCCAAAGCTCTCCGAAAGGCAGTGGAGCAGTTTGTGCGTATGAACACTCACTCTCAGAAAGACCAAGAGGAACAGCTACTGGAGAGCTGGACCCCCATGGAGGGGTGGGAAGACGTGGACAGTTCCCCAACCCGCATAGGCTGGAGAAAGCAAAGGTCGTTGGGGCCCTGTGGGCTGGGAAGTGCTTGCTGAGGCCCTGATCCCTAGGTTGGGGAGGACTTGGAGCCCTCGCCCTGCGTAGAGGGCACACATTGTGAGGCTAATGCACAGCCCTGGCGAATGACTGTGGACTATGGAGAATGGGCGCCATCCCTAATTTAATGGACCACTTTGACTGTTTGCTTGGGAACGTACCACCATGTAGTGGAACTGGGGTATGTTTGCTTTTGTGTCTCAACTGGCCACCGTCAAGAATTATGTAAGCACCTTGTCGATGAGCCATTATTTTTCCAGCATGGTGCCCTGAGAAACCCTGTCTGTGCCCAGGAAGACTGGCTGTGCCCAGAAAGACTGGCTGTGCCCAGAAAGACTGGCGGTACCCTGAGAACCCTGGCTGTGTTCTGAGCGGCCATGGCTGTGTCCAAGAGGTCTGGCTGTGTCCAGAAAGAACAGTGGTGCCCTGAGAGCCCTGGCTGTGTCCAGGAAGTCAGGCTGTGCCCACAGAGAGTGGCAGTGCCCTGAGAGCCCTGGCTGTGTCCAGGAAGTCTGGCTGTGTCCAGAGAGAGTGGCAGTGCCCTGAGAGGCCCTTGCTGTGCCCAGGAAGACTGGTGGTGCCCTAAGAAGCCAGGAAGTCTGGCTGTGCCCAGAAGGACTGGTGGTGCCCTGAGAAACCCTGGCTGTGCCCAGAGAGCCTGGCTGTATCCAGGATATTGCATTCACCTCCAGGCTCCTCACTCAGGGCCCCTCGCGGAAGATGCTTGTCGCATAGATTGTGAGGTGAGACCCTGTAGGGGTGGAGTGTGGGGACAGAGCCAGGAATGCAGTTTCCAGGCTCTCGCCCTCACGTGGAAAGGTGCTCACTCGGGTAGTAAATGGCCATCACCTGTGATCGGATGGCCATCAGCTGTGAGTAGTTGGCCATCAGCTGTAATCAGTGAGCCATTGGCCAGTAATATAATTGCCGTGGCTATGCTAGCAGCAAGGGGGCTAGCAAGAAAATGGTGGCTGAGCTAGCAAGAGTGGATTGCAGGTAGCATGGTGGATTGCAGCTAGCAAGTGAGGTTGGTTGGCAGAGAGAAGTGGACACCAGTTTGCAGATAGTGTGGCCCCTGCTTCCTGTGTCTCCAACCAAGCCACCAGTGAGAATATAGTGGTATGACTCCCATATCTATGGCTCTGTGGGTGTTCCTTTTGGTCCTCACCATGTCCTGCGTTCTTATATGGGTAGCGGGAACAGAGACCCCGCATGACATCCTGCATGACAGCACTCTTCCGACTTCTCACACAATACAAGGTAGGCTTCTCCTTTGTGAGCAGGTCACCTTGGTCTCAGGGCACTGCCTCCATGGAAGGTGTGGAGGATGATAGAGTTCTGAGCTTCTGAAATCTCAATGGTGCCCCTGCAGTCCAATGCAGAGCCTGTGTGTCTCAGAGGCTCTGGTTGCTCCAGCAGGGATCCACCCAGAATGGTGGGGGCGGGGTTGGCTGTGAGAGGCAGCTGGTGTGTTTGTGTCTCCAAGCAACGGCAACTGCCAGCCCACAGCTGTCTCTCTACTACAACTCTTTCCTTATGTCCAGAATTATTCGCACACTGTGTACCTGCAGCTGGGGGAACATCGCTCCAGTTCTCAAGGCTATAGATATTCTGTTCTTTAATATGACAGCAATACCGTTTCTTCTGGAGCCTGCTTCTAACACTGGGAGGGAGGGGGTGAGGTGAGCTCTTGTGGGGGAAAGTCGGTCAGGCTCCATGTCTTTGTTTTCTGCCTGGCAGTGAGGGCTTAAACTACAGTTCTCACCTGAGGTCTCTGTCCCAAACACTGGGTTGAGCTGTATTATATGCTGATCCTTCAGGCAGGACTGAGGACCACAGGGAGTGCACCTGCAGCCTGGATTCTTCCCTCTCCCAAGACCGCAGTGAGCTCTGTTCTCCATCCTGTGTCCCCTTGGCCCGCATTTCTGCACTTCCCCCTTCCCTCCTCCCCTGCTCGCCCATTTGCCCACCTTTAGGTGATTCCGTCACGGATCTCTCAGACATGCTTGTGTGTTGCTTAAGTTATCCTTTGTTGAATTATAGCTTTTCAAATTGTTGTAACTTCCAGGGAGATTTCAAGAAGCACTCTTCACCCTGCCATTTCTGTGACATCTCTCATCTTTTCTAATGTAAGTATTTACTACTAAAATTTTCCCACCATGTACTATTTGGTCTGCACCCACAAATCTTGATATTTTGTTTTTATTTAATTCAGTTCAAAATATTTCAGAATCTCAATTGTGGTATCTTGTTTTATTTAGAATATGTCCTTAATTTTAAAATATTTGGGGATTTTCTACTTCTTTCTGTTATTAATTTCTATTTTAATTATATTGTAACCAGAGAACATACTTTGTAATATTTTATTTGAATCCAGTTAAATTTATAGAAATTTGTGTTTTGGCCTAGAATATGGTCTGCCTTGGTAAATGTTACATGAGCATTTGAATAGAATATGTATTCTGTTGCTGTTGCATGATGTTTTCCATAAATATTAAATAGGTCAAGTTTTTTGAAAAAAATTAAGAATTTCAAAATGTCAACAGAAGAGCATTAAACCAACTGCAGAGCCCTTCTAAGTGTAAAGCCCTGTGTGACTGCATAAGTTAAACACCCATGAACCTGTCCCTGTTCCTACGTTTTTTGAATCCCAATGTGGGAAACTTTTCATATAAAATGTCACCTTTGTATTGAGTCAATGGTCCAATGGTCCTCCATGTTTTGCAGTGACTTAAACTTCTGTTATCTATTTTATCTCCTGTTCTTTTATTAATGACTCTTATGCTGTATCTTAAAATAGAGCAATATGCTTATTTTGGTATTATAAGAATCCTCTCTGTTTTGCTTCCTTTCAGATTTTGTCTTTGGTCCTTTTGTTTAAAAATCTTGCTAAAATACCCCTTGGTTTTACATGGAACATTGATGATAAGCCCCCACTCCATAGGTTTTAACTCTCATTGGACTTCTCTTCCTCCTAGTTGTAAGGTTTGTGCTAACTAACTTGATATGAGTGCATGTACTTTTTTTATGTTTATTTTTCTAATCAAGAAATATATACACCTCTTCCTTTGTTTATAATTGTGAATTTTTAAACTTGAATCTTAAAGCTACTTTTCTTCATTTTAATCTGGGAACTTCCTTTTGATACTAATCTTATCTTCATACATAGCTTTGTTTACTGTAGTTGTTAGGGCCCCAAGATTTGAGTTGATTTTCATCAATTATTCTCTAATTGGATTGAGGATCTGCTTAACTATTCCTTTTTAAGATTTTTATTAAAATACAGCTAACATACAATATTTTATTACTTTCCAGTGTACACAATAGTTATTCAACATTTATGTACCTAAAGAATTGATCACCATGATAAGTCCAGCAACTATCTGACACTGTACCACACTATGACAATATTATTAACAATATGCCCTATGATATGCATTACATCTCCATGGCTTATTTGTTTTATACCTGGAATTTTATACCTCTTATTCCCCTTCACCTTCTGCCCCCTTTTTAATTTTTCAATTACAGTTGACATTCAATATTATTTTATATTAATTCCAGGTGTACAGCATAATGTTAGACATTTATATAATTTGAGAGGTGATCCCCATTACTAGTCTAGTACCCAACACTATACATAGTTATTACCATATTATTTACTATATTCCCTATTCTTTACTTTCCATGCTCATAACTATTTTGAAATTACAAATTTGTCCTTCTTAATCCCTTCACCTTTTTCACTCTGCCCCAAAAGCCCTCCCATTTATCACCCCCATAAGTCTAGTACCCATATGACACCATAGTTATTACAATATTATTGAATATAGTCCTTATGCTATACCCTAAATCCCCATGACTACTGTGTAACAACCAATTTGTACTGCTTAATCCCTTCCCCTTTTTCACCCACCTCTAACCCCCCTTCCATCTGGCAACCATCTATATTTCTTTGTCTGACATACTTCACTAAGCACAATACCCATTACGTCCATCCATGCTGGCGCAGATGGCAAGAAGTCATTCCCTTCCCTGGCAGAGCAATATTCCATTGTATATATGTACCACCTACTCTTTATTCACATATCCAGTGATGGACACACAGGTTGCTGCCACATCTTGGCCATTGTAAACAATGCTGCAATGAACATATGGATGTACACTCCCTTTGAAGTAGGGAAAACTTTGGGTTTCATCAGATAATTTCCCAGAAGTGTGATTAATGAGTCCTTGGTTTCTTGGTATAGTCTTTGTTTTAAAGTCTATTTTGTCTGCTATAAATAAGTATTGCTACCCCAGTTTTTTTTAATGAAATATATTTTTTTCATTCCTTTGCTTTCAGTCTGAGTGTGCTTTCTATCTGAAGTGAGTCTCTTGTAGGCAGCATATGTAAGGGTCTTGTTTTCTTATCCATTCAGCGACCCTATCTTTTTATTGGAGCACTTAATCCATTTACATTTAAAGTAATTGTTATAGATATGTAGTTATTGCCATTTTATTTTTCATATGTTTTATCTTTTCTTTTTGTCTTAAAGAAATCCCTCTAAGTTTCCTTGTAATACTGGTTGGTGGTGATAAACTCCTCTAGCTTTTTCTTGTCTGGGAAGCTCTTTACCTGTCCTTCGATACTAAATGATAGCTTTGCTGGGTAGAGTAATCTTGGTTGTAGGTCCTTGCTTTTCATCACTGAATATTTCCTGACAATTCTTTCTGGCCTGCAAAGTTTCTGTTGAGAAATCAGCTGATAGTCTTATGGGAGCTCATTTGTAGGTAAATAACTGCTTTTCTTTTGCTGTTTTTAAGATTCTCTGTTTGTCTTTAACCTTTGGCATTTTAATTGTGATGTATCTTGGTGTGGGCCTGTTTAGGTTTATCTTGTTTGGGACTGTGCATCCTGGGCTTGTATGTCTATTCTTTGCCAGGTTAGGGAAAGTTTCTGTCATTATTTCTTCAAATAATTTTTCAATTCCTTGCTTTCTCTTTTCTCCTTCTGGTACCCCTGATGTCAATGTTGGTATGGTTAATGTTGTCTCAGAGGCCCTTTAAACTTGCCTCATTTTTTTGAATTACTTTTTCTTTATGCAGTTCTGATTGCGTGTTTTCTGCTACCTTACCTTCTAAATCGTTGATTTGATCCTCTGCTTCATCTAATTTACTGTTGATTTCCTCCAATCTTCCTTTTTGTTATTGTATGCTTTATTATTTTAAATTAAAGTTTATTGGGGTGACAATTGTTAGTAAAGTTACATAGATTTCAGGTGTACAGTTCTGTATTACATCATCTATATATCACATTGTCTGTTCATCACCCAAAGTCAGTTCTCTTTCGATCACCATGTATTTGATCCCCTTTACTTTTGACTAGTTCTTTTTTATGTTTTCTATCTCCACTTTTATGTTTCCTACCTCTTTTTGAAGTTTTTTTCTGAGATCACTGAGCATCCTTATAACCAGTGTTTTGAACTCTACATTTGGTATATTGCTTGTCTCTATTTTGTTTAGTTCTTTTTCTGGAGCTTTGCTCTGTTCTTTTATGTGGGACATGTTTTTTTGTTTCTCTATTTTGGCTGCCTCCCTGTTTTTGTTTCTTTGTATTAGGTAGGGCTTCAGTGTCTCCCGGTCTTAGTAGAGTGGCCATATGTATTAGTAGTATATTATGTAGTATGAAATATGTAGGTGTGTAATAGTATATAATAGTAGGTGTGCTATCAGGCTCAGTGGCACAATGTCACTGGTCACTTGAGCTAGGTACTCCAGGTATGTCCCTTGTGTTTTGTGTCTGTGGTTTGTGTATGTCCTCCTGTTGTACTTGAGCCTTGGTTGCTCTTTGCACATCACAGTGAAGGATTGACCCTCAGGCTGATTGGTTGTGAAGACTGACTGTGATTATAGTGGAGGAGCTATTGTGCAGGGACTGACCCTACAGAACAGGATTCACTTTAGCAGGCCTCTGGTGCCTGCCCTGTGTGCCCTTTGTATATGTTGTCCACTGAGGTGGTTCAGAAGATGCTGCGGCTGAGTCCAAAGCTGGCCACCAGGAATGCCACCCCTTTGGCCTCCTGGGAGGGGCCCCCCTGCAGGCCAAATACAGCCACAGCCTGTGCCTTGCCCAGAGCCACCTAGCATGAGCCACAAAGCAATCCCCAGATGGCTGCCACTCACACTGGGTTTGGAGTTGCCTTGCTAGGCCAAGCCCCAAACTGAGGCTGGCTGTTGGCAATGCCAGACTTAGGACTGCTCAGCCAGTTGTACAGCACTTGCCAAAGCCAGATGCTGCTTGTTTGTGTTTTGTGAATCTTTCAGAGAATTTAAGAAAGTACTCAGCATAAGCCACAACAAGGCATTTATACCAAAAAGCCACTTGTAGAGGCTTGAGTATGCTGGAAATTTGGGTGTGGTGGGGTCCCAGGAAATCAGGGCAAATGAATGCTGTTAGCTAGGTTAATGGAGACTCAGATATGGTGGCCAACTGTGTCTGCACACCAGAAGTGGGGAGGTCTCAACAAAGAAACAATGACTACTGCCAGCTCCTCTATCTGGGAGAAAGTTGCCCCTCCAAACCTTGCCTTGCAGCCAGACAATTTAATTCTTCCCTGCATGTCCTTGTTGACTTCCCAGCTGCTGCGCCAGCACTGTAGCTCAAAGTAAATCCATAGAGAGTAAGTCTGTATATGGCACCTGCGACTGCAGCCACCCTAGTTTCACTCAGACACAATCTCTGCAGATTTACAGAGCCAGACATTGTAGAGACTTCTCTCTCCAACACTGGAATCCTGGGCTGGGGAACCTGGTGTGGAGCTGGTACCCCTTGCTCCTTCAGGGGGGACCTCCGCAACCAAGATATCCCTCCAAAATTTTAACAGTCACACGTGGGTGTGGGTCCAGCCCGTTCCACATCTTTGCCCCTCCTACCAGTCTCGAGGTGGCATCTTTTGTATGTACTTAGTTGTGAGGCTTCCATTCAGCTAGACATCAGGCAGTTCTCAATGATGGTTGTTCTGTATTTTAGTTGTAATTTTGATATGGTCATGAGGAGAGACAAACACATCCTTTACCTACTCCATCATCTTGACCAGATCCTTTGCTTAAATTTTCATGTAAGAGATAGGCTTAGTTGAATATCTTTTCAAGTTGTTTTAATTCTCTCATTAGGAGCTCTTGAAACAGGTTTGTCAGCATTAATGTATTCATTTGGAGAAGTTTCAGATTGCATTGTTTATAGAGAAAATATGAGTGTTCTTGATTGTCCTGCTGTGTTTTCTTCATTGACTTTTTCTTTTACAGATTTGTTTGTTTAGAACTTTATCGTATTTATTATTTTCTACACTTTTGCTATGTCCATAAACACTGCCCCATCATATATCTCAATATCCCTGAAATAACTTTTTATTAAGCCTCATTTCTAGAAGTGTCTAATACAAAGCTACACGTGTAGAGATTTAACTGGGGAGATTTATTTTAAGGTATACTTAAATTATCCACTGATATTCTTAAGTAAGGTCTTTCATAGGGACACTACTTACAAGAAAATCAGGCTTTCTTGTCCTTCTTTGACTTCATAGCAAAGAACCCAGACACCACCATTGCTTCAAGTCTGAGACCAGACTCTGTAGGCAGTGAAGAGTTAACAGATAATCATTACTCTAAAGTAGAATCTTACTCATTGGTATTTCTGAGATGAACTCCATCACTTTCACCACCCAGCACAACTCTTCTGACCAATAGAAGAAACTCTCACTTATAGTAGAACTCAGGCTGCTAGTCACAGGTGTGGAATACAAAGCATGGCAGAAGTAATGAGGCCTATAAATAAATCAGCCTGGGGTTGACTCCCTATCAAT
This sequence comes from Rhinolophus ferrumequinum, assembly GCF_004115265.2. Taxonomy (NCBI): domain Eukaryota; kingdom Metazoa; phylum Chordata; class Mammalia; order Chiroptera; family Rhinolophidae; genus Rhinolophus; species Rhinolophus ferrumequinum. Next base: position 23,269,837 of record NC_046284.1, on the reverse strand, counting down.
GTTATGTAACCATAATTAATTTCTTACCAAACCCTTACAAGGCACTCAAACTATATTTTTTAATTTATTGGGGTGAAAATAGTTAGTGAAATTACATAGATTTCAGGTGTACAATTCTGTATTACATCATCTATAAATCCCATTGTGTGTTCACCACCCAGAATCAGTTCTCCTTCCATCACCATATATTTGATCCCCCTTACCCTCATCTCCCACCCCCCACCCCCTTACCCTCTGGTAACCACTAAACTATTGTCTGTGTCTATGAGTTTTTTTTTCTCATTTGTCTTCTTCTTTTGTTGTTTTTGGTTTATATACCACATATCAGTGAAATGATATGCTTCTCTGCTTTTTCTGTCTGACTTATTTCGCTTAGCATCATACTCTCAAGATCCATCCATGTTGTCACAAAAGTTCCTCTATCATCTTTTCTTACTGCCGAATGGTACTCCATTGTGTATATATATACCACAACTTCTTTATCCATTCATCTATCGAAGGACATTTTGGTTGTTTACATGTCTTGGCCACCATAAACAAAGCTTCAATGAACATTGGAGCACACGTGTCTTTATGTGTAGATGTTTTCAGATTTTTTGGGTAGAATACCCAGAAGAGGGATTGCTGGGTCATAAGGTATTTCTATTCGTAATTTTTTGAGGAACCTCCACACTGCCTTCCATAGTGGCTGCACCAGTCTGCATTCCCACCAACAGTGTATGAGGGTTCCTTTTTCTCCACAGCCTCTCCAACACTTGTTACTATTTGTCTTGTTGATGATAGCCATTCTGACTGGGGTGAGGTGATATCTTATTGTGGTTTTTATTTGCATTTCTCTGATGTTTAGTGATGTTGAGCATTTTTTCATATGTCTATTTGCCATTTGTATGTCCTCTTTGGAGAAATGTCTCTTCAGGTCGTCGTCTGCCCATTTTTCAATTGGGTTGTTTGTTTTTTTGTTGTTAAGTTTCATGAGTTCCTTGTATATTTTGGATATTAGCCCCTTATCGGAGGCACTGTTTGCAAAAATCTTCTCCCATTCAGTTGGTTGCCTCTTTATTTTGTCGATGGTTTCTTTAGCTGTGTAGAAGCTTTTAAGTTTCATATATTCCCATTCATTTAGTTTAGCTTTTACTTCCATTGCCTTTGGAGTCAAATTCATAAAATGCTCTTTGAACCCAAGGTCCATAAGTTTAGTACCTATGTTTTCTTCTATGCAGTTTATTGTGTCAGGTCTTATACTTAAGTCTTTGATCCATTTTGAATTAATTTTGGTACATGGTGACAGATAGCAGTCTAGTTTCATTTTTTTGCACGTGGCTTTCCAATTCTGCAAGCACCATTTACTGAAGAGGGTGTCTTTCTCCATTGTATGTTTTTTGATTCTTTGTCAAAAATTATCTCTCCATATTTATGTGGTTTTATTTCTGGGTTCTCAATTCTATTCCATTGGTCTATGTGTCTGTTTTTCTGCCAATACCATGCTGTTTTGATTATTGTTGCCCTGTAGTACAAACTAAAGTCAGGGAGTGTGATATCTTCAGTATTGTTCTTTTTTCTTAAAATTGCTTTGGCTATTCGAGGTCTTTTGTGATTCCAAACAAATCTGATGAGTTTTTGTTCTATTTCTTTAAAAAATGCCATTGGGATTTTGATGGGGATTGTATTAAATCTGTATATTGCTTTGGGTAATATGGCCATTTTAACTATGTTGATTCTTCCAATCCATGAGCACGGAATATCTTTCTATTTCTTTGTGTCTTCTTCAATTTCTTTCAAAAAATGTCTTATAGTTTTCAGCGTATAGGACCTTCACATCCTTGGTTAAGTTTATTCCTAGGTATTTTATTCTTTTTGCTGCAATTGCAAGAGGAACTATTTTATGTATTTCTTTTTCTGAGATTTCATTGTTAGTATATAGGAATGCAATGGACTTTTGTACGTTGATTTTGTAGCCAGCAACTTTACTGTATTCGTTGATTGTTTCTAATAGCTTTTTGATGGAGTCTTTAGGATTTTCTATATATAGCATCATGTCATCTGCAAAGAGTGATAATTTAACTTCTTCATTCCCAATGTAGATGCCTTTTATTTCTTTCTCTTGCCTGATTGCTCTGGCAAGGACTTCCAACCCTATGTTGAAAAGCAGAGGTGATAGGGGACAGCCCTGTTGTGTTCCTGAACGTGGAGCAAAGGGCTTCAGTTTTTCCTCATTAATTATGAGATTAGCTCAGGGCTTGTCATATATGGCCTTTATTATGTTAAGGTATTTTTCTTCTGTACCTATTTTATTAAGTGTTTTAATCATAAATAGATGTTGTATCTTGTCAAATGCTTTTTCTGCATTAATTGATATAATCATATGATTTTTGTCCTTTATTTTGTTTATGGGATGTATCACATTGATGGATTTCCAGATGTTGAACCATCCTTGTGCCCCGGGGATGAACCCCACTTGTTCATGATGAATAATCTTTTTAATGCATTGTTGTATTCGATTTGCCAGAATTATGTTTGGGATTTTTACATCTGTATTCATCAGAGATATTGGTCTGTAGTTTTCTTTTTTTGTGTTGTCCTTACCAGGTTTTGGTATCAGGGTAATGTTGGCCTCATAAAATGAGTTAGGGAGTATTGTCTCTTCTTCAATTTTTTGGAAGAGTTTGAGCAGGATTGGTATTAGATCCTCTTTGAAGGTTTGGTAGAATTCACTAGTGAAGCCATCTGGTCCCAGACTTTTGCTTTTGGGAAGGTTTTGGATAACGCATTCAATTTCATTACAGGTGATCTGTCTGTTTAGATTTTCCAGTTCTTCATGGTTCAGCCTCGGAACGCTATATGTTTCTAAGAACTTGTCCATTTCTTCTCGGTTATTGAATTTGGTGGCATATAGTCCTTCATAGTATTCTTGGATGATCCTGTGCATTTCTGTGGTGTCCGGGATAACTTCCCCTTTTCATTTCTGATTTTGTTAATTAGTGTCGTCTCTCTTTTTATCTTAGTGAGTCTAGCCAAGGCTTTGACAATGTTGTTAAACTTTTCAAAGAACCAGCTTTTTGTCACATTAATTTTTTCTATTGTCTTTTTGTTCTCTATTTCATTTAGTTCTGCTCTGATTTTTGTTATTTCCTTTCTTCTGCTGACCTTGGGTTTCACTTGTTCTTCTTTTTCGAGTTAATTAAGGTCATTTTCTAGTTAATGAGGTCATTTATTTGGGATTTTTCTTGTTTCTTGAGATAGGCCTGTAATGATATAAATTTCCCTTTTAAAACTGCTTTCGCTGCATCCCAAAAATTTTGGTAGGATGTATTTCCATTGTCATTTGTTTCTATGTATCTTTTGATCTCTCCTCTAATTTCTTCTTTGACCCAGTCGTTCTTTAAAAATATGTTGTTTAATCTCCATGTATTTGTGTTTTTTCTTGCTTTCTTTTTGCAGTTGATATCCAATTTCAAAGCCTTGTGATCAGAGAATATGCTTGGTATGATTTCAATCTTCTTAAATTTGCTGAGGCTGATTTTATGTCCCAATACATGGTCTATCCTTGAGAATGTTCCATGCACACTAGAAAAGAATGTATAGTCTGATGTTTTAGGATGAAATGCTCTATATATGTCAATTATGTCCATTTCATCTAATGTGTCATTTAGGGCTGCTATTTCGTTATTTATTTTCTTTTTGGATGTTCTATCCATAGCTTTTAGTGATGTATTTAGGTCCCCTAGTATAATTGTGTTTTGGTCAATTTCTCCCTTTAGTTCTGTTATTAGTTGCTTGGTATATTTCGGTGCTCCCTGATTGGGGGCATAAATATTGATGACTGTCATGTCATCTTGTTCTATAGTCCCCTTTACCATTATGGAATGTCCATCTTTGTCTCTTGTTATCTTTTACACCCTGAAGTCTTTTCATCTGGTATCATTATGGCTACACCTGATTTTCTCTGGGTACCATTTGCTTGGAGTGTCAATTTCCAACCTTTCACATTGAGTCTATGCTTGTCCTTGTAGCTGAGATGTGTCTCTTGGAGACAGCATATGGTTGTGTTTAGTTTTTTGATCCAATCTGCTACTCTCTCTATTTTTATTGTTGAGTTCAGTCCATTTATATTTAGGGTGATTATTGATATGTGAGGATTTCCTGTCATTCTATCTTTAGTTTTATGGTAAGGCTGTGTCTCCATTGTTTCTTTGCCTTTTTGTTGTTGTCTATTATTTCTGTGTGGTGGTATTCTATGAGGTTTCCCTCTGCTTCTTCTTTTATTACAGTACATATTTCAGTTTTGGATTTTTTCTTGTGTTTACCTTTAAGTTTATGTAAAAGAAAGTTTGATATATAGAGTATTCCATTTTCTTCAGCACGCTTACTTTCTCCATTCCCATAGTCCAGTTTAGGCCTTTACTCTCCCCCTTTTTATGTTTCGGTTGCCAAAAATTGTTCCTATTGAAGGTGGTCGAATAGCCTCCCTTAGTATTTCTTGTAGTGTATGTTGAGTATTAGAAAATTCCCTCAGCTTCTGTATGTCTGGAAAGCTCTTTATTCCTCCTTCATATCTAAAGGATATCTTTGCTAGATATATTATTCTTGGCTTATAATTTCTCTCTTTCAATAGTTTAAATATTTCGTTCCACTCCCTCCTGGCTTGTAGAGTTTCTGCTGAAAAATCTGATGATAATCTAATTGGCTTTCCTTTGTGGGTTACCGTCTTCTTTTCCCTGGCTGCCTTGAGGATTATTCTTTGTCGCTGATTTTAGACAGCTTCAATACAATGTGCCTTGGAGAAGGCTTGTTGTGATTGAGGCAATTAGGTGTTCTATTTGCTTCTTGGATTCGAAGATCTAGTTCTGTCTACAAGTTTGGGAAGTTCTCATCGACAATTTGTTTGAATATATTCTCTGTTCCTTTCTCTCTTTCTTCTCCTTCTGGTATGCCCATTATTCTTATATTGCTCTTTCTGATCTAGTCAAAACGTTCTTGTAAATTCTTTCATTTCTTTTATGTCTCAAGTCTCTTTCTTCTTCCATCTGTGTAATTTCCAAGTTTCTGTCTTCGATGTCACTGATTCTTTCCTCCATCTGGTCAACTCTACTACCTAAGCTGGTTATTTCATTCTTAATTTCTTCTATTGAGTTCTTAATCTCCAGAAATTCTATTTGGTGCTTTTTTAAAATTTCAATCTCTTTCGTAAAATGCTCATGTTGTTCTTTGATTGCGTTTCTGAGTTCATTAAACTGCCTTTCTGGTTTTCTTGCATCTCGTTGAGTTTTTTCAGAACTGCAATCTTGAATTCTCTGTCGTTTAAGTGACATATTTCCATATCTTTAATTCCCTTTTCTGGAGACTTCTCACTTTCTTTCTGAGCTGTCTTGTTGCCTTGGTTATTCATGGCAATTTCTGATTTATTATTTCTCTTCCTAGACATCTACAGGAGTCGCCTCTGCAACAGGTTGATAGGAAGAGGTCTTTCTTTTGTTTTCCAGTCTTGTTGGTAGAATGTTTTATTTTCTCTCCTACTGCAGCCTTTTATTTGTCTCACACTGTAGTGCTATGTTTTCTCTGCACTATTCCAGCTTCTCACAAAATAGGGGGATTCCCTGGGAGATGGGCTTCTCCTCTGTTAATAGTTCGCTTGGGTCACAGGGCGCAGTGTCCATGTGAGCATGCGGAGAGCTTTTGAAGTTCCAAAGCTCTTCCTGCACCAGATTCAGAGACAGTATGTTTCAGCAGTTCTGTTTACTCCTGCAGGGATCCGCCCAGATAGGTGGGGCCAGGGGCGGGGTGAGTTGTGAGAGGTGACCCAGAGCAATGGCGGCAACCACCACCACAGCTGGTCCTGCTTCCACAGCTCCCTCCCCTCTGCCGGAACTAGTTGGGCTGTGAATCTGTGTCTGTGGTCCACAGTTCTCAGAACAGTAAATATTCTGTTCTTTTGATCTGACACTGCTACTGTTCCGCTTCTAGCACCTGGAAGGTGGGGGTGGAGCGACCTCTGGGAGGGTAGGGAGGGGGCGACTAGTCTCAGTGCCTAAGGCTTCCGTTCTCTGATCGGCAGTGAGGGCTTAAATCACCGTTTTCAGCCTTCTTCCCTCAGTCTTTTATCCGAGGTCTCTGCTGTGAGCGTTGGGTTCATCCGTGTTATATGCTGCCCCCTAGTCCTGTGGGCCAGAAGCGGAGCCCTAGCAGTCTGAGTTCTTCCCTCTGCCTCACGCGCTAGTTCCGGGATGCAGCAAGCTCAGAACACTGAACTAGGTCTGTGTCCTCTGCCCGCGCAGCTCTGTCTCCGTACTTCTCCCTTCCCTCCTTCCACGCTTGGGCGATTAGCCCACCTTTAGGTGAATTCATTAGTGGGCCTCTTCGTCTTGCCTGTCTGCTGTGCAGGGAGTCCTTTGTGGAGTTATTGTTGTTCGATTATTTGTGAATTCCAGGGGAGATTTATAGAGGCTCACCTCACGCTGCCATTTTGATCACCCACTCAAGCTCTTTTGCTTCTTTGCTGATTATCAGATAATCTCAGATTCTGCAAGGTGCACCATGCTTTTGGAAAGCAAGTCGGTAACAACATGTCATAGAGCAAGTCTGACACTCTTATAAGGCTCAACAAATATTTGGTAGGAGCCGTGTGTGAGTGTGTGTGTGTGTGTGTGTGTGTGTGTGTGTGTGATATAATATCAAAGAACTGAGGACACTAAGCTGCCTTTTGAAGATGGTTCCCCCGACATTCTTGCTTTCCCTCACCTGCTAGGCTCATGTCTTGGGGGTGAACTTTTGGGTGAAGATCGATTACAGAGGCATTCTATCCATCTAAGTGATAGTGAGGGCAGTCACTGAAGGTCAGGGAATTTCAAATAGGTATGGGAGATTCTGAGAATTGTTGACTACTTTGCTTTCAGGCAAAGCTACTTGAAGATGTTTAATTCTTATGACACTAAGTGAGATGTGGCATTTATGGTTTTACCTAATACAATTTGTGTGATAAGCTGTCTGAGAGGGCTCCCAAGCTTTGCTCAACAGCTGTTACTGATCATCCAGTGGAGCAGAGATGTATCCATGGTGATTTTCCTGTTTCAATCAGAATAGGAATTCCCATAAGGCTTAATGGCCTGGCATATATGTAGCAATCTTAATAAATAAAATATTGTATCACATAGGGGAAAATCTGAAATCTCCTTTCAGAGAGAGGGTGAAGGTAGTGATATTTGCTGTATTATGTCAGTAGGGGGTAGATAGTGATAACAGATTCAAATTGGAGTTTACTAAAACACCTCTATTCTTTGAAGTGTCTCATTTTCTCCATTCTTTAATCATGTAAATGACCAATGAACAACCTTCCCGGGGGTATGTGATTGATTGCACATTACAGATGATGAGAAGGATGCTATGTTGAGAGAAAAATAATAAAATAAGCAAATTTTATGGAGAAACATTTTCTCATTTAATATCCTGTTAGTTTAGGAACATTTAGGTGAGGAGGATACATGACAAACATGTGACAATTTAGAGAACATCTGTAGCTGGATATGGGTGAGTGTAGGCCAGGGATTTGATTATTTAAAGCATAATGAGAAATATATTAAATCTTTCTCTCCCTCCCTTTTTCATCTATTCTAAAATGCATTTCCCAGATGAGGCAACAAAAATGGTACTGGTTTTAGAGGGATACAGAATGAGAGAGAGAGAGAGAGAGAGAGAGAGAGAGAGAGAGAGAGAGAGAGAGAGAGAGAGAGAGGGGGGGGGGGAGGGAGGGAGAGAGAGAGGGAGAGAGAGACTAAAGTAAAAGGCATGATCATTAGAAGGTTCTGTAAAAGGAACTTATCACTTGAGCCAGAGAGGAAACCTATTAGCACATCCCAGTGAGTAATTTAACTAATTGCCACCTTGAAAATCACAGAGGCTCTGATCCAGAGAAGGAAACAGAGGACTTTGTATTGGAGGTAGTAACATAATAAGTCAAGGATGGCTGTGGAGAGCAATGGGCAGTGGGCATGGGAAAGGAAGCCCAGAGTGATGGAGTTCTGACATGGTAGAAGTCCCAGAAATGCATTAGAGCCACAGTGAAATAAAATAGCTATATTCGTCACTGATAAAGAAGCCAGAGGCTCCTTGGAAGGGCTTTAGACTCCAAGACAACAAAAAATGATGATTTGATGACTTAACATGATCCATTCTTGTCAGCATTTTGGAAAAAGTTATATAATCGATAAAGAATTTATACATAATTATTGTTTTAAAATCTGTGATATTTGAGCAAACAGTACCCTTTCTTTTCAAGACAAAGCATAACTTACAGGGATGTAAAGTACAGCATGTAAAGTACAAGGTCAGATGGGTAATAGACTTATTGGGGTAATCACTTTGTGAGGGATATAAATTTCTAAGTACTATGTTGTTTTGTACACCTGAAACTAATATAATATTGTATGTCAATGGTAAATGAAGAATACATTTTTAAAAATTAAAAAAAAAAAGACCATATAGTTTAACAAGGATCCAGTGGTTCTACTGCTGTTTGGTGATAGAGCAGTCAGATATTCGGTGTTATTTTTGCTTGTGTGTTTCTTTTGGCTGTTGGTGGTGGGAGGTTTTCTTTTTTCTTTTCTTTTCATTTCTTTTTTGTCTATTTGCTTAATAAAGGAAAAGACCAGTTTTGAGTTGTTAATCCTCTATCCCTTGAGTTCAGAAGGAATAGCAAACATTATATGTGTTCATACCATGTTTCCCCGAAAATAAGACCTAGGCGGACAATCAGCTCTAATGCATCTTTTGGAGCAAAAATTAATGTAAGTCCCAGTCTTATTTTACTATAATACCTGGTTAATATATTTTATTATAATATTATGTTATATTATATTATATTAACCAGGTCTTATATTAATTTTTGCTCCAAAAGATGCTTTAGAACTGACTGTCTGTCTAGGTCTTATTTTGGGGGAAACATGGATTTCCCCAAATTCGGGGAAATAAGGTATAAATGGATTAAGCCTCAGATGAAAAATACAAGTAAAAAACATTGGCAAGCTCTATTCTCAATATCTAAAAGTTAGAGCAACCCAAAAGTCCATCAATGGATGAACATATTAGCAAAATGTGGTAAATACACACTGTGGATTAGTATACAGCCTTAAACAGGAAGGAAATCCTGTCACATGCTACAACATGAATGAAACTTAAGAAGATTATGCTAAATGTTAGTGATGGAAGGAGAATTGACTTTGGGTGGTGAATACACAATGTGATATATAGATGATGAATTACAGAATGATACACTTGAAACCTATGTAATTTTACTAACCATTGTCACCCCAATAAATTTTAATTTAGAAAAAAGATCATGCTAAGTAAAATTAGCCAGTCATAAAAAGACAAACACTGTATGATTCTATTTACATGAGGTACTTAGAGTAGTCAAATTCATAGAAACAGAAAATAGAATGGTGGTTACCACAGTCTGAGGGGAGTGGGGGAAAGGGAATTTGTTGTTTAATGGGTATAGAGTTTCAGATTTGCAAGATGAAAAAAGTTCTGGTGATCTGTTTCACAACGATGTGAATACACTTAGCACTATGGAACTGTACACTTAAAAATAGTTAAGTTGGGGCCGGCCCGGTGGCTCAGGCGGTTGGAGCTCTGTGCTCCTAGCTCCAAAAGCTGCCAGTTCGATTCCCACATGGGCCAGTGGGCTCTCAACCACAAGGTTGCCGGTCAACTCCTCGAGTCCCGCAATGGATGGTGGGCTCCGCCCCCTGCAACTAAGATTGAACACGGCACCAGATGGCTCAGTTGGTTGGAGTGTGTCCTCTCAACCACAAGGTTGCCGGTTCGACTCCCGCAAGGGATGGTGGGCTGCACCCCCTGCAACTAGCAACAGCAACTGGAGCTGGAGCTGAGCTGCGCCCTCCACAACTAAGACTGAAAGAACAACAACTTGACTTGGAAAAGAAAGTCCTGGAAGTACACACTGTTCCCCAATAAAGTCCTGTTTCCCTTCCTCAATAAAATTTCCCTATGGCTGGTGAGGTATTCCACCAATCTCTCAAAAAAAAAAAAAAATAGTTAAGTTGGTAAATGTTATGTTATGTGAGGTTGTTTTTTTTTGACCACAATAAAAAAACAAACAAACAAAGCATTGGCAATCTCTTACCATCCATCCATCAAGCCATATAGGACTTTCTTTTCCAAGTATGTAATAATTTTGAACCCTGGCATACATTTGTTCTGAGCTCCAATAAGTTATTTTAAAATAGTCCTCAGACATCCTGTAAGTTATTTAATTTGCAAACTCATCTTTTCAGTTTTTTCCTTAACGTCCAGTTTTTCCACGGTTCCCCTTTCCAAATATTGAGTGCACAATGGATTTATTTCTTTTCTTTTCTATTCTGAATTCCATTGTGTCATGATCACTGTGAAATAGGAAGTACCTGTGGGAAATGCAAACTTCCTGCTCTTCCTTACTTTAATCCCAGATAGCCTACTTTTAATTTGCATGCAGCAAAATAATACTTCTGTATTCTTGGCACATACATCTCCCAGGTAATCATAATGCTATCTTCCCCTCCCTGTTTATTCTCTTGCTGGTGCTTATTCAAACTCATGTCCACTTCAGTTTTGTTTATAAGAATTCTCTGTAATCCATCTCTTATTTAATCATGTCATTGCACTTTCCAGAATTCTTTCTAATTTGTTCTGTCTTTTTGGACCTGAAGATCCCTGAATAATTTATGTGCTATTTCAGGGGTGGGAGTAAATTCTGTAAAATTATCCAGAAATACATTTATGAGTGAGAGACTATTCTTTTGCATAAAGAAACTTTGGTGATTGCAGGGTCCAGAGGACACTGGCCTTTTAGAGTATGAGCATAAGAAAAGTTGTGGACCCTCCATAATAGCATTTTGAACTTTTGCTATCTATTGAATGAGCAAATGCACAATGACAAAAAAACTACTATGAATTCAGTAACAAGTGTTGTATCAATCACAACATCTAGATACATTTGAAAAATAAGAGTATACATATGTGAGGAATGTATTATTTATTCAATCTGCAGACAACATTTATTGGGCATAGTTAACTCCAGGCAACTTCTCCAACACCATCCCACCCACCACCCTTCAAGAGTTCTGTGATCAGAAATTTAGGAGAACCGTTGTGAAAACTAATTTCTGATTCCAGGTAAATTTCACGTAACTCCAGAAGGAGAGTGATATATCTTAAACACCTCCAGCAAAGGGGAGTCCACAGGCTTACATTTTCCATTCCACAATCTAGTCTGGCAGCACTTAATAACTTCTTGGTTTTAGGCTCTCTGCCTGCCTCCGACATCTGTGTCAGCCAAAGGCAGTAACTCGGGGCAGTTTTTCATTTTTTCCAGGCCTGCTGCTCCATGAGTCAATATATATAGTCATTTTAGGGGATGGACTCTGTGCCCCACCCTCATGCTGCAGAAGTGAAAAGCAGGGAGATAGTTACAGGGATTAGGATTAAGAGGCACCAGGTCTCACATCAAATGCCACTTATTGTCATTTTGCCTGTTGATCTTGGACAAGCTGCTTGAACTCCCTGAGTTTCTATAACCTTGTTTGTTAAATGGAGGAAGAAGCAGTTGACAGGTTGCGGTGGGGCTTTGCTAATTAAAATTCTGGCTCTGAACTTTTGTTGTCTAAAGGCTGTGAAGCTGGTGAATAACTGCCCTTCTCTTTAAAATCATTAATAAAATTATCAATGAAATTGTGCTAAATGGAGACTCCTTGGTGGAGACCTGGATATAATATATGTCATGGTCTTATTTTACTATAATATAAGACCGGGTCTTTAATATAACATAACATAACATAACATAACATAACATAATATAATGCCAGGTCTTATATTAATTTTTGCTCCAAAAGACGCATTAGAGCTGATTGTCCAGCTAGGTTTTATTTTCGGGGAAACAGGTAGCACTGGACAGAAATCAGATGATACCTGCTATTGGCAGATTTTATGATCTTAGATAACACTCTTAACTTGTCAGACACTATTTCTTCATCTATTAAATGAGGTAATGGAGTAGCTGATCACAAAAGGCTCTTGCAGCTCTGCTTTCTCAGATTCCATGTGGAGGTCACACTGCAGTCAATTGAGACTAATGGTATTATTGTAGAAAACATATGTTTAAAATATAGTTTGTGGTAAAAATGATACAATCATATTAGGCTACTAACTCTCCAAACAGCTATTTAGACTTAGCATCTATAACATCATGATTTGCAAGATGATAGTTACTGGAAATTTAAAAAATTCTGAGCCAAGACCTTGAATGTCTTTAATATCATGCCCCACCTAAAGGAACTAAGCCAACAAAGAAATAGCTGATTCCAGGGCAAGAACAGGGAAGGTACAAGAAGAGCCTAGGACATCTTATCATATCAGAAAGCAATGGAGTGTTAAAAATAATAATGGGACATGTCACAAGGACACAGGAGCTAGTTTGGAGGAGCTCTCACTGGCCAAATCAGGAACTATTTGAGCATACAGATAATTAAGTAATACCTATAAACCATTGTGGAAAAGGTAGTAAATCATGAGGTCATATCAATAATAAATAGCTAGGGTGAAGGAAAAGTTCCTGCCTACAATTGAATGCTGAATACTGACTGGTAAATGAGGACGAAGTGCTGAAGTTGAAAAATCAGTATTTTTTTTTTTTTTGGACAATTTATTATAACTTTATATAGGTTTTTTTGATATTATCTTTAATAGATTTCTTTTTTTTAAATTTTTTTTTAATTTATTGGGGTAACAATTGTTAGTAAAATTACATAGATTTCAGGTGTGCAATTCTGTATCACATCATCCAAAAATCAGTATTTTGTAAGCATCATAATAAAGATCAGATAAAATGAAAATCAATGGATATTAAATCTAAGTGGAAATTCTGGTGAGGAGCAGAGTATTTCTTCCTGTAGACTGCTTATTGTAAGGGGAAACATAATAATTATACAGTGGACAACTAGTTGGCAAGATGACCGACATTAACATCACTAATCATGGACAGATGACCATTGTGCACCTTCAGACCACAATACCTATACCATACTCCAGCATAGAATGCATAGCCTGAATATGATCATGAACCAGACTAACCTCTGAAAAAGGAACATTGGAAATGTCATAAAATGAAAGCAAGATTGTGGAATGTTGCAGAACAAAGGAGGCTAAAAAACATGACAACTAAATGCAATATCTGATCCTAGACAAAATTCTGTACTGGAAGGAGGGAAATGCTATAAAGGATGTCATTAGGTAAACTGAAAAGATTGCAATATGGGTATATGGATGCTAGATTACATAAAAATAGTATATATCAATGTAAATTTTTGAAGTCGATAACTTCCCTATAGAAGCATATTCTGAAATATTTAGAGGTAAAGAAACACGATATACATAATTTACCTTCAAATGGTTCAGGAAAAGAGAAGACAAACAGAAGGAGATGGAATATAGATACAGATATAGAGATAGAGATACATAGATGATGATAGATAGATAGATAGATAGATAGATAGATAGATAGATAGATAGATAGATATGGTAAAATGAAGGAGGCAAATGTTTAGAAGAGGTAAAGTTATGTGCCATGTTATACCCGTATACTTTATACTGTCTTACTTTTGCAACATTTCTGTATGTTTGAAATTATTTCCAAATCAAAAAGTAAAAAAAAGAAAAACTTGTAGTAGTCAAAGATTTCTTAGATACAGCCACAAAAACACAATCCATAAAAATACTGATAAATTGGACTTCAACAAAGATAAAAACTTCTTCTTTTGAAAGACACTGTGAAGAGAATGAAAAAAACAAGACATAGATGGAGAGACAATATTTGCAAACCTTATGAAAGATGTGTATCCAAATAAAAGACTTGAATCCCAAATCCAGAATGATTTGCAAGGTAATAAATACTGGACAGTTTTTAAAAGCTGACCTTGATCTCTAACACCATTCTTCACCTAATGGAACTAAGGCAGAGAATGGCAGAAAATACAGAATATTAGAAATACAGAAAAGAACTCTGAATAAGAATAGTAAAAATAATTGAACATATTCTTCACTAAAGAAGATATACACATACCCAATAAACACATGAAAAGATGGCCAATCTCATTCATCATTAGGGAAATGACTAAAACCACAATGAGATACCAGTTCACACCCACTAAAATTAAAGTCTGACCATAAAAAATGTTGGTGAGGATGTGGAAGAACTGGAACTCTTACATACTGCTGGTAGAAATTTTAAAAGGTGCCCATCTAAGAAAATATTTCGACATATATTTTAAAAATCAAACCTGAACTTATCATACAATCCAGTCAATCAACTCTTGGGTATCTACTTGAAGAGAAGTGAAAGCATATTTCCACACAAACATCTGTGCAAGAATGTTGATAGAAACTCTCTTTGTATAGCCTGACAGTGGAAACTACTCAAATATTCATCACTGGGTAAATGAATAGACAAATTGTGGTGGAAAATTACTCAGCAATAAAAAGGAATTAACTATTGAAACATGCAACAACTTAGATAATCTCAAAACAATTATGCTGAGCGAAAGAACCTGGACATGTGAATGTACATGCTACGTAATTCCATTTATACTGGGGGTGCCAAAAAATTTATACAAGTGGACACTTTGGTCAACATTGCTCAAGCAGTAGTTTGCTGTAATCAGAAATGTCTGGACGCTAATGGTAACCACTTTGAGCACCTCTTGTAATTACAGAAGTCAAATGTGACTTGTATTCATCTTTTGTTACAGATTATTCATTCAGACTTGTATTCATCTTTTGTTACAGACTATACATTCAGACTATACATCAGACTATACATTCTTTTCTAGTGTACATGGGACATTCTCAAGGATAGACCATATATTGGGACATAAAATCAGCCTCAGCAAATTTAAGAAGACTGAAATCATACCAAGCATATTCTCTGATCACAAGGCTTTGAAATTGGATATCAACTGCAAAAAGAAAGCAGGAAAAACCACAAATGCATGGAGATTAAACAACATATTTTTAAAGAACGACCGGGTCACAGAAGAAATTAGAGGAGAGATCAAAAGATACATAGAAACAAATGACAATGAAAATACATCCTACCAAAATGTTTGGGATGCAGCCAAAGCAGTGTTAAGAGGGAAATTTATATCATTACAGGCCTATCTCAAGAAATAAGAAAAATCCCAAATAAATAACCTCATGTTACACCTTAAAGAACTAGAAAAAGAAGAACAAATGAAACTCAAGGTCAGCAGAAGAAAGGAAATAACAAAAATCAGAGCAGAACTAAATGAAATAGAGAACAAAAAGACAATAGAAAAAAATTAATGTGACAAAGAGCTGGTTCTTTGAAAAGATTAACAAAATTGACAAACCCTTGGGTAGACTCACTAAGATAAAAAGAGAGAAGACACTAATTAACAAAATCAGAAATGAAAAAGGGGAAGTTATCACGGACACCACAGAAATACAAAGGATCATCCAAGAATACTATGAAGGACTATATACCACCAAATTCAATAACCTAGAAGAAATGGACAAGTTCTTAGAAACATATAGCCTTCCAAAGCTGAACCATGAAGAACTGGAAAATCTAAACAGACCGATCACCAGTAACGAAATTGAATCAGACATCCAAAACCTTCCCAAAAGCAAAAGTCCGGGACCACATGGCTTCACTAGTGAATACTACCAAACCTTCAAAGAGGATCTAATATCAATCCTGCTCAAACTCTTCCAAAAAATTGAAGAAGAGACAGTACTCCCTAACTCATTTTATGAGGCCAACATTACCCTGATACCAAAACCTGGTAAGGACAACACAAAAAAAGAAAACTACAGACCAATATCTCTGATGAATACAGATGCAAAAATCCTAAACAAAATTCTAGCAAATCGAATGCAACAATGCATTAAAAAGATCATTCATCACGACCAAATGGGGTTCATCCCCGGGGTACAAGGATGGTTCAACATCCGCAAATCCATCAATGTGATACATCACATAAGCAAAATAAAGGACAAAAATCATATGATTATATCAATTGATGCAGAAAAAACATTTGACCAAGTACAACATCCATTAATGATTAAAACACTTAATAAAATAGGTGTAGAAGGAAAATACCTTAACATAATGAAGGTCATATATGACAAACCCTCAGCTAATCTCATAATTAATGGTGAAAAACTGAAGCCCTTTGCTCTACGTTCAGGAACACGACAGGGCTTTCACCTATCACCTCTGCTTTTCAAGTTCCTTGTATAGTGTTGGCAGTCCTTGCCAGAGCAATCAGGCAAGACAAAGAAATAAAAGGCATCCAAATTGGGACTGAAGAAGTTAAATAGTCACTCTTTGCAGATGACATGATGCTATATATAGAAAACCCTAAAGACTCCATCAAAAATCTATCAGAAACAATCAACGAATACAGTAAAGTTGCTGGCTACAAAATCAACGTACAAAAGTCCATTGCATTCCTATATACTAACAATGCAATCTCAGAAAAAGAAATACAAAAAATAGTTCCTTTTGCAATTGCAGCAAAAAGTATAAAATACCTAGGAATAAACTTAACCAAAGATGTGAAACACCTATATGCTGAAAACTATAAGACATTTTTAAAAGAAATTGAAAAAAACACAAAGAAATGGAAAGACATTCCGTGCTCATGGATTGGAAGAATCAACATAGTTAAAATGGCCATATT
Source organism: Rhinolophus ferrumequinum (assembly GCF_004115265.2). Taxonomy (NCBI): domain Eukaryota; kingdom Metazoa; phylum Chordata; class Mammalia; order Chiroptera; family Rhinolophidae; genus Rhinolophus; species Rhinolophus ferrumequinum. The sequence goes on along the minus strand of NC_046284.1, from coordinate 23,253,089 downwards.
ACCCAAAGCAATATACAGATTTCATGCAATGCCCATCAAAATCCCAACGGCATTTTTTAAAGACATAGAACAAAAAATCATCAGATATGTTTGGAATCACAAAAGACCCCGAATAGCCAAAGCAATTTTAAGAAAAAGAAACAATAGTGGAGGTAGCACACTCCTTGATTTTAGCTTGTACTACAGGGCAACAATAATCAGAACAGCATGGTATTGGCAGAAAAATAGACACTTTGACCAATGGAATAGAATTGAGAACCCAGAAATAAAACCACATAAATATGGACAGATAATTTTTGACAAGGAATAGAAAAACATACAATGGAGAAAGACACCCTCTTCAGTAAATGGTGCTGGCAGAATTGGAAAGCCACATGCAAAAGAATGAAACTGGTCTGCTATCTGTCAACATATACCAAAATTAATTCAAAATGGATCAAAGACTTAAGTATAAGACCTGAAACAATAAACTGCATAGAAGCAAACATAGATACTAAACTTATGGATGTTGGGTTCAAAGAGCATTTTATGAATTTGACTCCAAAGGCAATGGAAGTAAAATCTAAAATAAACAAATGGGACTATATGAAATTTAAAAGCTTCTACACAGCAAAAGAAACCATCACAAAATAAAGAGGCAACCAACTGAATGGGAGAAGATTTTTGCAAACAGTGCCTCCGATAAGGGGCTAATATCCAAAATATACAAGGAAATCATGAAACTCAACAACAAAAAAACAAACAACCCAATTGAAAAATGGGCAGACGACGACCTGAAGAGACATTTCTCCAAAGAGGACATACAAATGGCAAATAGACATATGAAAAAATGCTCAACATCACTAATCATCAGAGAAATGCAAATAAGAACCACAATGAAATATCACCTCACCACATCATCAAAAAAGTAAATGATGATAGAATGGCTATCATCAACAAAACGAATATTAACCAGTGTTGGAGAGGCTGTGGAGAAAAAGGAACCCTCATACACTGTTGGTGGGAATGCAGACTGATGCAGCCGTTATGGAAGGCAGTGTGGAGGTTCCTCAAAAAATTACGAATAGAATTACCATAATCCTTCTCCTGGGTATCTACCCAAAAAATCTGAAAACATCTACACATAAATACACGTGTGCTCCAATGTTCATTGCAGCTTTGTTTACCGTGGCCAAGACATGGAAACAACCAAAATGTCCTTCGATAGATGAATGGATAAAGAAGTTGTGGTATATATACACAATGGAATATTATTCAGCGGTAAGAAAAGTTGTTATAGGAAGATTTGTGACAACATGGATGGATCTTGAGAGTATAATACTAAGCAAAATAAGTCAGACAGAAAAAGCAGAGAACCATATGATTTCACTGATATGTGGTATATAAACCAAAAACAAGAAAAGAACAATACAAACAAATGAGAAACAAGAACTCATGGACACAGACAATAGTTTAGTGGTTACCAGAGGGTATGGGGGGTGTGGGGTGGGAGATGAGCTTAAGCGGGATCAAATATATGGTGATGGAAGGAGAACTGACTCCAGGTGGTGAACACACAATGGGATTAATAGATGATGTAATACAGAATTGTACACCTGAAATCTATGTAATTTTACTAATAATTGTCACCCCAATAAATTAAAAACAAACAAACAACAACAACAACAAAACACACAACCCAATTGAAAATTGGGCAGACAACCTGAAGAGACATTTCTCCAAAGAGGACATGGAAATGGCAAATAGACATTGAACATGAAAATAGACATGAAAATAGACATGAAAAAATGCTCAACATTACTAATCATCAGAGAAATGCAAATAAAAACCACAATGAGATATCACCTCACTCCAGTCAGAATGGCTGTCATCAACAAGAGACATAGTAACAAGTGTGGGAGAGGTTGTGGACAAAAAGGAACCCTCATACACTGTTGGTGGGAATGCAGACTGGTGCTGCCGTTATGGAAGGCAGTGTGGAGGTTCCTCAAAAAATTACAAATAGAATTACCGTATGACCCAGCAATCCCTCTCCTGGGCATCTACCCAAAAAAATCTGAAAATATTTATCCATAAAGACATGTGTGCTCCAATGTTCATTGCAGCTTTGTTTACGGTGGCCAAGAAATGGAAACAACCAAAATGTCCTTCGATAGATGAATGGATAAAGAAGTTGTGGTATATATACACAAAGGAATACTATTTGGCAGTAAGAAAAGATGATATAGGAACGTTTGTGACAACATGGATGGATCTTGAGAGTATAATGCTAAGCGAAATAAGTCAGAAAAAGCAGAGAACCATATGATTTCACTGATATGTGGTATATAAACCAAAAACAACAAAATAACAAGACAAACAAATGAGAAACAAAAACTCATAGACACAGACAATAGTTTAGTGGTTACCAGAGGGTAAGGGAGGTGGGGGGTGGGAGATGAGGGTAAGGGGGATCAAATATATGGTGATGGAAGGAGAACTGACTCTGGGTGGTGAACGCACAATGGGATTTATAGATGATGTAATACAGAATTGTACACCTGAAATCTATGTAATTTTACTAACGATTGTCACCCCTATAAATATATCAAACAAAAAAGAAAGCAGAATGGTGATTACCTAAAGCAGGAGGAAAAGAGGGGAGGGGCAGGAGAGAGGGATTCCAACAGTGCATGAAGAAACTTTTGGAGATGAACGATACTGAATATAATCTTGACTGTGACGATAGCTTCATGGGTATATGCATATGCCAAAATTCATCAAAATGTATACTTTAATTATGAACAGCTTATCACATGTCAATTATATCTCAAAAAATTGTTTTTAAAAGTGGCTGGTACACACCAGGCATTCACTACTAACATCCACTCCCCATTCTTTACTATCTAGTTAGTAATGCCAAGGAACACCTGATTTCATTACAGACGTGTGTTTTTCTCCATAAATTTAAATACAAAAATAAAAACAATAAAACACATACACAAAATCTGAGCATCAATCAATTAATACAGAATTGTACACCTGAAATCTATGCAACTTTACTAACAATTCTCACACCAATAAACTTTAATTAAAAAGAAAAAAGAGCTAATAATGTAACCAGGGATTTTATTTTCCCCATAACACGACTTTGGAGGCCTAGATAGTAAATTTCAAACATCTCCAAGGTTCCAAAATAAATGACCAGTACATTATATTCCACACATGCAAAGTCTTCCAGATCCCTGGAGAAATTAAAGGCTTCTTTTAAAAATCAATTTTGAAATTTGAAAATGAAGGCAGAAATATGATCTTATAATGCAGAAAAGAGACTTTAAATTTGCTAGTGTTTTAAAACTGCTAAAATGTTCATCATCTTTTCAAAGGCCAGTTTATATATTTATCTTTTTACTCCGTGCCTTTTTTACCCTGTGAATATCCATCTCTTTTTGTTTCTCACCCAATTTTTGTTCTAGTATTATTTTTTCAGTTCCTTCCATCCTTTTTTGTCTGCCCTCAATTAATTGGCTATAATAGAACAAGGTTTTAAAAAAGATAATATGCAAGTATAATGTAACCTTTTAATTTAAAAACCAGATGAACAGAAAATTCTGTATTTGTTTTTCTTGGGGGAGAAGAAGATTGCTTTGTATTTATATAATCTTGAAATTTTTTTCCCCCTGTGGGTTAATGGTCAGAAGAAAAAGTTTCTCATTCTTGATTTATGTAGGCAGTGCTATGCACTGACAAAGATAGCAAGATGAGGAACCAGCAGGAGTCCAGGAAGACTTGTTCCATTCCGTTTCTTTATTAAACTCTTGCTTTCAACACATTTCCTGAGCAATGGAAAAAAAATGTCCTTCCAATTGCTCTGCTGCCCTTGCTCCTGACATGTAACAGTCACTACTTCTCTTGGTGGGAGGGATTTGGCCACTCCTGGCTACATAATGCTCTGGAGATAAAGGAAGATTGAAGCTTTACTTGTTTAATAATAATAAAACAAAAACAAAAACAAAAAAAGCCTGGTGGCACTGGCCATGGGATTTCCTATCCAGCCACATCTGGGAGAGTTGCTAACCCTCCCGTTGTTTTCCTGGTCTCCTCTCCACTTAATCTTCTGGCTCCCCGACATCCTGTTGCTGTGTTGCCAACAATTCCACAGGCTCTGGGACACTAACATTGACTAAAATACCATCCTCCATGTGCTTGTTTAGGCTTTGCAGGAAATGTCACATGTGGCTTTGTAATCAGGAGATACCAAGTTGAAACTGAACATATTCACAAACAACGTTCTATATTTAATGTATTTCTTTCTGCAGAAGCCTACCCTCACACTCTCCTGGCACCTCAACTTCCTTTTTCTCATAAGATCTTCTTCTAGAGGTTGACTCACTAGTTTAAATAAGTTTTCTTAAATTTATCTGAGACTTTCTAAACTTGGAATCACAACCAGTGCCCCATGTGCTCTTTTAACACTTCAAGTGCTCGTCATATGCTATGAAAGAAATAAAAAGCATTACTATCAATGGAAATCTAAAGGTTCAATCATCAGAGAATGTTGAGATTAGATGAGACATTATTTTGGTTGCTGAGTAATGTTTTTAAGAGGCCTCAGGGCAACAACCATAGGGCCAATGGCCTGTTCAAAATGACCATGGGATGAAAGATGACTTGGCTGTTTCTCCTACTTTCTGATCTTCAACTCTGATTTTTTTGGTATCTCTTCAGTTTGTGCCGTAGCCTCTCCTAGTAACCTCCACATATGAACCTCAGTTCCCTTTCCAACCTACCCTCTTAGACCGTGGATTACACCTACAACTTGTTCACTACTTTCCAGCACAGACCCCACTGCTCCTGATTTTCAAGCTGCATGAGGTGCCATGAACAGTGGGTCTCAAACAGGAATCACCATTTAAAATGCATGTTTTCTAGATGCCACTTCCAGAAACTATAATTTGGTGGGTCTGTGGTGGGGTTCAGGAATCTGCATTTTAACCTGTCCTTCAGGTGATCCTGATAAAATTAGAGCATACGTTGAGAAACAATAGTCTCTTAACACTGTATTCCTATTCTATTTCTCCTCTCTTAACACTCTTCCTCAGACTTTATGAGCTTTGTTTTCTTCATCCACTCTCCAAAAAATAAGGATTCCTCAAGAATATAATTCACAATCCCTAGGGTGGGCCTGGAACAGCCTTTATGAACAACATGCCAGGTAATTCTGATGATATTTTCTACAGACCAAATCTTTACAAATATTGCATTAAAATATTTTAAGCAGAGGAATGGCATGGCTACATTTGTATTTCGGAAAAACCACCCCAGCAGCAGTGTAGAGAGTACAGTACAAAAAGTTTGGGCTTTGTCAGTTCTGTCTGTATGTGCCCCCTCTCTTTCTCTGGCCCTTTCCTTCCCTCCCCTTTGTAAGTGAATGAGTTCTGAGAAGATTTGCCTGCAACCTTTCTGTTGTGTGTGGAGGAGCTAGTCAAACTCATGTCTTCAAATATTATTTGCACAAGGATGGTTCAAAAATCTTTACCGCTGTCGTTTTTGCAGTGCTCTAGCCCCTCATTTCTGGATTCCTCACCAGTACTTCAAACGCAGAACATCCCCAAATTAATTCAAGATCTCCTCACTAGAAAGTCTTCGTCCTCCTGTATTTGTTCTCTCTTTGATGGCACTGCCCTTCCAGTTACCTGAAATAATCTTTCATTTTTCCATCTCTCTTGCCCTTCATATTCAAATCTTAATTCTACCTTCTCAAAATCTCTGATATTGATTGCAATTTAATTTTGCTAGTTCGTTCCTGTGTTTCAAAAACTTTCATGACTATTGATTTTCCTTATTCACCACACTTATTACCCTGGCTTTCAAGACCTTCCTTTATTTAACCTAAATACATTTTCCAACCACATGTCCTACTACTCGCTTTGTGTCCCTTTGATGACAACCCAATGGGGTTACTAATCCTTCTCCCACATAAACCTTGTCCCATCCCTAGGACATGCTTTTGCTTATACGTTTTGCCTGGATTTCCAATTAATCCTTCCTCTATTTCCAATTAATCCTTCTACAGCCAGCTCAATTAACACATCCAACAAAAACTTTCCCACCAAGGGAACTTTTATCAATGCCTATTCTCTGATACTTAACACTTTCAACCATAAGTTGTCAATTATTTATATGCAAGGCTTATATGCCATGGAAGACTTCGAGCTCCCTAACGACAATACTTGTGTCTGATTTTCGTTTTCTTTTTTTTATTGTGGTAAAATTGACATACATAAAATTTACCATTTTAACCAATTTTAAGTGTACGGTTCAGTGGCATTTGGTACACTCACAGGCTTGGGCAACCATAATCACTATCCATCTCTGGAACTTTGTCATCACCCCAAAATGAAACTGTACTCATTAAAGAGTAAGTCCCGGACAGGAATGGCGGCAGCAGGGCGCACTTTCTGAGTTCTCCTCCGGATCTTATTACAAACGGGACCTATAACCCATCAAAGAGCTCTTTGCTCATCACACAGAACAGCTAAGAGACTCGTGGAAGGATTACTTGAAGGTGCGCTAATTGGGTGAGCAGGGGAAGGAAGGAAGGGAGCGGAGTGAAAACACGCGGGCCCACGGCAGGGTCTCGACCAGCACTGGCAGCGGCGAAAACTGCGGTGGCACCCGCAGTTCCGGGCACGCACAGGATTCCAGAGCGGAACGGAGAGCACAGAGACCAGGAGGTGGGCTCTTTCCCTGCATCCCACGGCTGATTTCTCCCGCCGGGAGGGCGGCTCGTGGGCCCTAGGGCGGACAAAGAACACAGACTCCATACCTGGGCCCCTCCCCTCCGCTCTTCCAATCCTACCCCCCGCCCTTCCAGAGACTTAAACTGGCCCCTGAACTGAGGAGTAGTGTCAGATTACAGAGGAGCCATAGTAGTGCTCAGGCTCTGGGAAGACTGACAGGCAGCTCTGACCCAGGGAAGAGGCTGGGAAGAGTGTGATTTTGCCTGGGCTAGGAGAGAAGAGACTCGTCCACCCCTAGCCACCACCTTTTCTGGCCTGCGGGAAGAGGGTGACGCGCAGCTGGGCTAGGAGAGAGAAGACCCCTCCATCCCCAGCCCCAACCCTTTCTGGCCTGCCAAGGGCGGGGCAAGTGCTACTGCAGAGACACTCCCAGGGATCAGCAGTAAGCAGCAGATGCAGCTCTGGTCTTTCAGCAGCTCAGAAATCTCCCGCCCGCACCCCTCCCATACACACAAACACTGAAGAAGTGCCCTAAAACTCAGGAGTACTGGACACAGGGCTGGTGGTGCTACTCTCAGTGTGCATATGTGCAGGCAAGGGCAGAAACTGCACTGACTTTGTAAAAACTATCATCCAGACGCCTGAGGCCCACGTATTTAAATCTACAGTCCCAAAGTAACTCTGGTCACCAGGTGACCGGCTCTGCCTGCGCTATAAGTAGGGTCTCTTTGGTACAGCAGAGGACAACCTGGACATTACTTGGTGGGCTTAAGCCAAGACTGGCACTACTTTTTGTTTTGCTTTGTTTTGTTTTGTTTTGCTTTGTCTTTATATCTTTGATATCTTTGCCTGTGTCGATTGGGGGTTGTCGGGTGTTTTTACATGTGAATGTATTTGATTTTTTTCTTTGTTGTTGTTGTGCTTGGTGATTTGCTTTGTTCTGAAACTGCCCTACCAGGGCACAGCTTAAGAGGCACAAGATTCAAAATATCCAGAGGCCAACTCCAGACCAAACCAGAATACTACTGGGTTTGACCTACAAGTCACACACCCAGAGGGAATTCTCTGCAGGCACAAGAGCCCATAGAGGCCAAACCACATTTAAGTGGTCAACCCTCACGCAGCAGAACGCCCTGCGGTGGGCAGAGCCAAGTCTCACAACCAGCCAGCCTAGGAGTTAACCCCACCTACTCACAAGCAAAAAGCAATTAAAGATCTTCTTGAACAGCACAATATACACAACACAAGAGTCACCTTTGGAGCACACGCAGAGGAGAAGAACGAAGTAGTGCAAGTCAAATATAAAGGACACATACTACATAAGATAACCTAGCAAGAACTAAGAACTCTAGGGGATCTATCTAATACATCAAAGCAAACACAGAGAGTCAGCCAGAATGGGGAAACAAAGATACACGTCCCAAATAAAAGAACAGAAGAAACCTCCACAACTGGAACCAAATGAAGCAGAGGTAACAAACCTTTCAGAGACAGAGTTCAGAGCACTGGTGATAAGAATGTTTAAGGAGCTTAGAGAAGACATAAAGAAGGATGTAGAAATCATAACAAACAATCAGTTAGAACTAAAGAACACAATTACCGAAATTAAGAACTCACTTGAAGGAATTACCAGCAGGTTAGATGAAGCAGAGGATCGAATCAGCGACTTAGAAGATAAGTTAGCAGAGATCACCCAAACGGAACAACAGAAAGAAAAAAGAATAAAAAACAATGAGGGTGGCTTAAGAGACCTCTGGGATAACATCAAGTGCAACAACATGCGCATCATATGAATACCAGAAGGTGAAGAGAGGAACCAAGGGATTGAGAACATATTTGAAGTAATAATGTCCGAAAACTTCCCCAACCTGATGAAGGAAACCAACATACAAGCCCAGGAAGTGCAGAGAGTTCCAACCAGGATAAACCCAAACAGGTCCACACCAAGACACATTATAGTTAAAATGTCAAAGGTTAAAGACAAAGAGAGAATCCTAAAAGCAGCAAGAGAAAGACAGAGGGTTACATACAAGGGAACTCCCATAAGACTATCAAATGACTTTTCTACAGAAACATTGAAGGCCAGGAGGGAGTGGCAGGAGATACTCAAAGCGATGGACAACAAAGGCCTACAACCTAGATTGCTTTATCCAGCAAGGCTATCATTTAAAGATGATGGAGAGATAAAGAGCTTTCCAGAAAAAAATAAGCTAAAGGAATTTATTACCACCAAGCCAGCATTGCAAGAAATACTAAAAGGACTTCTGTAAATAGAAGAAAGATCAAAACAACCTAACTACAAATTTAAAAATGGCAATAACTATGTACCTATCAATAATCACTTTAAATGTAAATGGATTAAATGCTCCAATCAAGAGACATAGGGTGGCTGACTGGATAAGAAAGCAAGACCCTTGTATATGCTGTATACAAGAGACTCACCTCAGAACAAAAGACACACACAGGCTGAAAGTGAAGGGTTGGAGTAAGATATTTCATGCAAATGGAAATGAGAAAAAAGCTGGAGTTGCAATACTTTTATCTGACAAAATAGACTTTAAAATGAAGAACATACTAAAAGATAAAGATGGGCACCATATAATAATAAACGGATCGATCCGACAAGAGGACATAACCCTAGTAAACATCTATGCACCCAACATAGGCGCACCTAAATATATAAAACAGGTACTGACTGACATAAAGTCAGAGATCAACAGTAACACTATTATAGTAGGGTACTTCAACACACCTCTGACAACAAAGGACAGGTCTTCCAGACAGAAAATCAATATGGAAACAACAGCCTTAAATGATACATTGGACCAGTTGTATTTAATCGATATTTTCAGAACATTTCACCCCAATGCTGCAAAATACACGTTTTTCTCAAGCGCACATGGAACATTATCCAAGATAGATCATATGTTAGGCCACAAAACAAGTCTTGATAAATTTAAGAAAATTGAAATCATACCAATTGTCTTCTCTGATCACAATGCTATGAAATTAGAAATGAACTACAGGAAAAAAACTGGAAGACACACCAATTCATGGAGGCTGAATAACTTATTAGTAAATAATGAATGGGTCAAGCAGGAGATCAAGGAAGAAATCAAAAGGTATCTCGAGACAAACGAAAATGAAAACACGACGACCCAAAATCTATGGGATGCCGCGAAAGCAGTCCTAAGAGGGAAATTCATAGCTTTGCAGGCCTACCTAAAGAAACAAGAAACATCACTAATCAACAGTTTATCTTCACATTTAAGGGATTTGGAAAAAGAACAGCAAAATAAGCCCAAAGGGAGCACAAGGAAGGAGATAATAAAGATCAGAGCAGAAATAAATGAAATAGAAACCAGAAAAACAATACAAAAGATCAATGAATCCAAGAGTTAGTTCTTAGAGAAGATAAACAAAATCGACAAACCTTTAGCCAGACTCATTAAAAAAAAGAGAGAGAGAGGACCCAAATTAATAAAATCAGAAATGAAAGAGGAGAAGTGACAACGGACACTGCAGAAATACAAAGAGTTTTAAGAAGTTACTATGAGCAACTATATGCCAACAAATTTGACAATTTGGAAGAAATGGACAATTTTCTAGAGGCGTACAACCTTCCAAGGCTAACTCAAGAAGAAACAGAAAACCTGAATAGACTGATTACCACCACGGAAATTGAATCAGTAATCAACAGTCTCTCAACAAACAAAAGCCCTGGACCAGATGGCTTTACAGGTGAATTTTACAAAACGTTCAAAAAAGAATTATCACCTATTCTCCTCAAGCTCTTCCAAAAAATCCAGAAGGAAGGAAGACTCCCAAACACTTTTTACAAAGCCACTATCACCCTGATCACAAAATCAGACAAAGACACCACAAAAAAAGAAAACTACAGGCCGATATCTCTAATGAACATAGATGCAAAAATCCTCAACAAAATATTAGGGAACAGAATTCAGCAATATATTAAAAAGATCATTCACCATGATCAAGTGGGATTCATCCCTGGTATGCAAGGGTGGTTCAACATCCACAAATCAATTAATGTGATACACCACATTAACAAAATGAAAAATAAAAATCACATGATCATATCAATAGATGCAGAAAAAGCATTTGATAAAATCCAACAGCCATTGATGATAAAAACCCTTAAGAAAGTGGGAATAGAGGGAATATATCTCAACATAATAAAGGCCATATATGACAAACCCACAGCTAACATCATACTCAATGGGGAAAAGCTAAAACCATTCCCCCTAAGATCAGGAACAAAGCAAGGTTGCCCACTATCTCCGCTTCTATTCAACATAGTGCTGGAAGTTCTAGCCACAGCAATCAGACAAGAAAAAGAAATAAAAGGCATCCAAATTGGTAAGGAGGAAGTAAAGTTATCATTGTATGCAGATGATATGATACTATATATAGAGAACCCTAAAGACTCCACCAAGAAGCTATTAGAGCTGACAGATGAATTTAGTAAAGTAGCAGGATAAAAATTAATATTCAGAAATCAGTTACATTTGTATATACCAATAATAAAACATGAGAAGGAGAAATTAAAAAAAAAACAATCCCATTTACAATCGCTCCAAAGTCTATAAAATACCTGGGAATAAATTTAACCAAAGAAGTAAAAGATCTGTACTCAGAAAATTATAAGACACTGAAGAAAGGAATGAAGGAAGATATAAATAGATGGAAACACATATCATGTTCATGGATAGGAAGAATTAATATAGTTAAAATGTCCATACTGCCTAAGGCAATATACATATTCAGTGCAATTCCTATCAAACTGCCAACGTCGTTTTTCACAGAAATAGAACATATAATCCTAAAATTTATATGGGACCATAAAAGACCCCGAATAGCAAAGGCAATCTTGAGAAATAAGAACAAAGTGGGAGGTATAACAATACCTGACTTCAAATTATACTACAAGGCTACAGTAATCAAAACAGCATGGTACTGGCATAAAAACAGACACATAGATCAATGGAACAGAATAGAGAGTCCAGAAATAAATCCACGCCTATATGGCCATTTAATCTACGGCAATGGAAGCAAGAATGTACGATGGGGTAAAGACAGTCTATTCAATAAATGGTGCTGGGAAACCTGGACAGACACATGCAAAAAAATCAAGCTGGACCACCTCCTTACACCATATACAAAAATAAATTCAAAATGGCTTAAAGACTTAAATGTAAGATCTGAAACCATAAAATACCTAGAAGAAAATATAGGAAGAAACTTCTCAGACATTACCCGGAGTAAGATTTTTACTGATATATACCCTCGCTCGAGGGAAGTAAGAGAAAAAATAAACATGTGGGATTATATCAAACTAAAAAGTTTTTTCACAGCAAAGGAAACCATCAATAAAACAAGAAGGGATCCTACTGAATGGGAAAAGATATTTGCCAATTATATATCTGATAAGGGATTAATATCACAAATCTATGAAAAACTCACTCAACTCAACTCCAAAAAGACAAACGATCCAATTAAAAAATGGGCAGAGGACTTGAAGAGACATTTTTTCTAAAAAGGACATACAGATGGCAAACAGACATATGAAGAAATGCTCAACCTCACTAACCATCAGAGAAATGCAAATAAAAACCACAATGAGATACCACCTCACCCCAGTCAAAATGGCTATCATCAATAAATCAACAAACAACAAGTGCTGGCGCGGATGTGGAGAAAAGGGAACGCTTGTGCACTGTTGGTGGGATTGCAGATTGGTGCAGCCACTATGGAAAACAGTATGGAGGTATCTCAAAAATCTGAAAATGGAACTACCCTACGATCCAGTAATTCCACTCCTAGGTATGTATCCGGAGAAATCCAAAACTTCAATTCAAAAAGCTTTATGCACTCCTATGTTTATTGCAGCACTATACACAATAGCTAAGACATGGAAACAACCAAAATGCCCATCGGTAGATGACTGGATTAAGAAACTGTGGTACATTTATACAATGGAGTATTACGCAGCCATAAAGAAGAAAGAAATCTTACCATTTTCAACAACATGGATGGACCTAGAGAACATTATGTTAAGTGAAATAAGTCAGACAGAGAAAGATAAGTACCATATGATCTCACTTATTTGCGGAATCTAAAGAAAAGAACAAATGAATGAACTAATCAGAAACAGTTTTGGAGACAAAGAGGAAAAACTGAGGGTTGCTAGATGGGCGGGAGGGGTGGGGGGTAGGGGGGAGGGTGAGGGGATTGGAGGGCAGTCAGTGACCACAGGATTGCCACGGGTTTGAAAGTTAATCTGGGGAACGTAATTTGGTGGTTACCAGAGGGTAAGGGGGTTGGGGGGTGGGGGATGAGGGTGAGGGGGATCAAATGTATGGTGATGGAAGGGGAGCTGACTCTGGGTGGTGAACACACTGTGTGATTTATGGATGATGTGATACAGAATTGCACACCTGAAATCTATGTAATTTTACTAACAATTGTCACCCCAATAAATTTAAAAAATAAAATTAAAAAAAAAAAGAAAGAAAAGGAAAAGGAGAGGGGAAAAAAAAAAGACATACAAATGGCCAACAGGTATGTGAAAAAATGCTCCACTTCACCAGCTATTAGGGAAATGCAAATAAAAACCAAAATGAGTTATCACCCCACATTTGTTAGAATGGCTATCATCAACAAGACAAATAATAACAAGTGTTGGAGAGACTATGGAGAAAAAGGAACCCTCATACATTGTTGGTGGGAATGCAGACTGGTGCAGCCACTATGGAAGGCAGTGTGGATATATGTGCTCCGATGTTCACTGCAGCTTTATTTATGGTGGCCAAGACATGGAAACAACCAAAGTGCCCCTCCACAGATGATTGGATAAAGAAGAGGTAGTATATATACACAATGAAATACTGTTCTGCCATAATGAAAAAAAAGAAGCCCAAATGGCTTCCCTGGTGAATTCTGCCAATTGTTTAAAGAACAGTTAACACGAAATCCTCACAAACTCTTCCAAAAAATGGAAGTGGAGAGAACACTTGCCAGCTCATTTGTTGAGGACATTATTAACCTGACACCAAAACCAGACAAAGACATCAAATATTGACTACAGGCCAATATCTGTTGTCAATATAGATGCAAAAATCCTCAACAAAATATTAGTAACCCAAATTTAGCAGCATAGAAAAAGGATGTTTATACCATGACTAAATGGGATTTACCCAAGGAATGCAAAGGTGCTTCAACATACAAAAATAAATATAATACACCATATGAAGAGATTGAAGGACAAAAATCGCATGATCATTTCAATACATTCTTTTGAAAAAGCATTTGACAAACGCCAACACCCTCTCAGATAAAATCACCCAACAAACTAGGAATACAAGAGAGCTTCCTCAACCAGACAAAGTCCATCTATGATCATACTTAATCATGAAAGCCTTAAAGCTTTCCCCTTAAGAACAGGACGGAGACAAATGTGTTCACTCTTGCCACTTCTATTCAACATTTTACTGGAGGTTGTGGTCCAGACATTTAGGCAAGAAAATGAAATAAAGGGTATGCATATTGTAAAGTAAGTACCAAAATAATCTCTATTTATAGATAACATTGTGTGTGTGTGTGTGTGTGTGTGTTGTGTGTAACGTTTTCATTTATAAATCTGCTTTGGTAGTACAAAAGTCATAAAATAGTCATAAGATAGTTAAAAATACACTTGACACTCAAAATGTTGAAAAATTTCCTTTAAAAATTTTTAAATCAAGGTAGTAACCAACTCACTTATTACATCAGAAATTAGTCCATCATTAGTGTTTTGCATAGTGAGTTTGTTGTGGATCCCTGATCCTTCTAAAGAAGGAGGAAAAACATAAGGCCTGTAAACACCAGTTGCTTTGGGAACACTTAATTCTTATTAGATAATAGAAGCCAGTAAAAAGCTTGTGTTGAAAATATTGAATGCTTACATTTTGGCATATTTGGAAGCCAGCCAGACAAAAACTGCTCAAGTATTAGAAAATATTTAAAACGTAGTTTTGGTATATATATAATTTTAAATATCTTTGCATATTCTCTTGCTTGTTGTATATTGTTATTTTAAAAAGTGCTCTGACCTTAATAAACTTTTTTAAAAAATTAAAGCTGAAGAATCACTTACATTTTATCCCTCATCATTTTGAGGGCATATTTTTTAAACAAACAAAAAAAGATACTTTTTTTAAAAAAAACTAAAAATATTGGTCTAGACCACATATATATTATTTACACTAATACACATCTCCAAACTTCCTATATTGCTACTTTCTGGACCTCAGTAAAATTTATTTCCATACTGACTTCCTCTATCCTCTAGTCCACTGTGTTTATGTATGTATACATGTACACCTTCTAATTTGTTGTCAGTAAAAATACACATGCACTTGAACCTGCCATTCATTTAAAAGGTTAGAAACTTTTAGTTTGATGGTAGAAACAGAATGGAATGAGTATATTTACAGTAAATACTTTAAAGTACATTTTAATAGAAAGTATCTTCTGGGAATCAAATGAGAAATATGCTTTTTCTCTCTGAAGTAGAAGAAATACCCAAGGCTCCACACCAACACTGACATGGAAGCAGGTCTTAGAGATTTCCCTGTTTAAGTGGATCCTCTCACCTCTTGGCCCAGACCCATGGTAAATGTACTACTCTCTTTGCCTTTAAGTTCTTTCAGGTGTTTCATAAAGCGTAAGGCAAAAAAAAAAAAAAAAAAAAAAAAAGTAGAATTTTCCAAGCTCAAAGGGGAAATAACCACCAGGAATCTTTAAATAATGAGTGTTAGTTAAAGGATGGAAAACAACAAGTGCACCATGGAAAACATGCCAGAAGAAGGTGCAGGCCAATCCAGCATCAACGTAGAGATTTTTTGTTTTGTTTTGAACTGGAGTTGTCAAAACAAGAAGTTTTTGTCTGTTTTCGTGACTAAAACATTTTCCCCTTTAGTCAATGGACTAAAGAATTGCTTAGATCAAGTTTAAAAAAAAACAAACTCAATATTTTATGTGACCTAAGAGTGGCATGGTGGCAGCAGAAGTCAGTGCTGAATTTTTGGCCTCAGGATCCAAAGTTTACCATGGAGTTCCATTTGACTCCATGATTGCTTTTGAGGATCAATTTCTGAGGCCGAGACCAGGTTATCTTTTTTTTTTTTTTTTTTTTTTTTTTTTTTTTTTTTTTTTTTTTTTATCTGTGGAGAAAAAGGAACTCTCATGCACTGTTGGTGGGAATGCAGACTGGTGCAGCCGCTATTGAAGGCAGTGTGGAGGTTCCTCAAAAAATTACGAATAGAATTACCATATGACCCAGCAATCCCTCTCCTGGGTATCTACCCAAAAAATCCGAAAACATTTATCCATAAAGACACGTGTGCTCCAATGTTCATTGCAGCTTTATTTACGGTAGCCAAGACATGGAAAAACCAAAATGTCCTTCAATAGATGAATGGATAAAGAAGTTGTGGTATATATATACAATAGAATAGTATTCGGCGATAAGAAAAAATGAAATAGGACCATTTGTGACAACACGGATGGATCTTGAGACTATAATGCTAAGCGAAATAAGTCAGACAGAAAAAGCAGAGAACCATATGATTTCATTGATATGTGGTATATGAACCAAAAACAACAAAAGAACAAGACAAACAAATGAGAAACAAAAACTGATAGACACAGACAATAGTTTCGTAGACCAGGTTATCTTCAAGGGCCTTTCACCACTGGAGAGTCATCTTTATCTTTTGTAACAGTTAAACTGTAAGAGGATCTTCTTTCACCTAGTAGTGAAGAATGAGAAGAAAGTGTTGGGGGAATATAAATACATGTGCACACACACACACACACACACACACACACACACACACAAACACACCCACAGCATCAGCTCAGACTGTACACAAATAGTCCCGCTGTACATAGTGATCAATGTGTATACTGGTCCAGGGATGAGGGACTGGAAGGGGTGGTAGCAGAAGGTGGTTGAGAAGATAAAAAATGAGTTCTTTTCTTGCTTGGAAATGTAATAAATTTTTCATCAGACTTTTTTAAACCAAAACGTGTTTCAAAGACAACTGAATTCTGTATCCAGCATAGCAACAACATTCCTTTTTAACTTTTATCCATATGCCTGCAGATTCCGTGAGAGAAATCTTATAGAAGATAAAAAATATTCCCTAGGTAACTTCGTATCTTGTAAGTTTTCAGTCTCATAGAACTCTTCAAATAAAGTCATTCCTGCTACTCTGTGCCAGTTTGTTCTCTCTTCACAGGTGTAACAGGCACCTCCCCATTGATGCTTTTGGTCTGATTAACCGACATCAAACTTCTCCGCTCCTTTTGATTTAACTTGTGTTCCACTTTTATAACTCTAAACCTGCCCACAGAGAGGATGGTGGCCTCTCTTCGGTGCCTTGGGCAGTCTCCTTAGGACTTGTTGATGGGTTTTATGAACTGCCACCACTTTTGCCTACACTGATGACACACATCCCTCTCGACAGCACTGTCCACTGTATGCAGATGGTAGCCACAGATGTACTTCTCTGGGATGCCACCTGGTAACAAGGGCCCAGCGCTCCCAGGCGGGCCCCCAGGAGTGCTGGGAATCATGGGGCTCTCAGGATCACACAGGCTGTTATCTGCTTCCATTGCCTTTAAAACATCAGCATTTGTTTCATTTTTCATGATGTAGTGGACAATTTGCCCAACGGTGTCACTATTTTCATTTATACTGTCATTCAACTCCATCTTTTCTATCTTTTCCTCCTCTACAATTTGCTGGGCTTCTGTTGTACAACGATAGCCTTTCTTCCTAAGCAGGTGGCAGATGAGGATGCCAAAGAGAACCATGATGAAGAACACAGGGACAAGTGCATAGGTGATATATTCTGGGTGTCTACTCCCAGTATTGTTGTAGTAGGCTATAGTGTTGTCTCCATTCTGGAGTGCAACGTGCAGCTGCCACCATTGTTAGACTGCTGGTTTATTATAAAATGCTAAAACTCGGGAACATCCAGATGGAAGAGATGCATAGGCGAGATATAAAGAAAAGGTGAGAAGCTTCTATACTCTACTGGGCTCACTCGCCACTCTCCCCTCATCTTCACATGTTCACCAACCTGGAAGCCTAGATAGCATGGTCTCGAATATGGAAAATCCTAATAATTCAATTTTAAAAACTATTAGAGCTAAAAAAAGGGGTTCAACAAGATTGTAACACATACAATTAATACACAAAAATCTGTTGTATTTCCATACAGTGTCAATAAACAATCTGAAAATGAAAGTAAGAAAATAACAGAATTTACATTAACATTAAAAGAATAAAATATTTTGCATCAAATTTAACAAGGGAAGTGCAAGATATATACACTGAAAACTATAAAACATTTTTTGAATGAATAAAAACATGTGATATGGTCATGGATTCGAAGACTGAATGTTCTTAAGATGACAGTGCTTTCCAAATGATCTATATGCTTTCCACAATCCCTATCAAAAGCTTAGCTGCTTTTTCTTTTTTTTACAGAAATTCACAAGCTGACCTAAAAATTCATGTGATAATTTAAGGGACCTAGAATAGACAAAACAATTTTGAAAAAAAAGTTGGAGAACTCACACTTGCTGATTTAAAAATTTAGTACAACCCTCAGTTTTTCCTCTTTGTCTCCAAAACTGTTTCTGATTAGTTCATTCACTTATTCTTTTCTTTAGAATCCGCAAATAAGTGAGATCATATGGTACTTATCTTTCTCTGTCTGACTTATGGGCGGGAGGGGTGGGAGGTGGGGGGGAGGGTGAGGGGATTGGAGGGCAGTCGGTGACCACAGGATGGCCACGGGTTTGAAAATTAATCTGGGGAACGTAATTTGGTGGTTACCAGAGGGTAAGGGGGTTGGGGGGTGGGGGAGGAGTGTGAGGGGGATCAAATGTATGGTGATGGAAGGGGAGCTGACTCTGGGTGGTGAACACACAGTGTGATTTATGGATGATGTGATACAGAATTGCACACCTGAAATCTATGTAATTTTACTAACAATTGTCACCCCAATAAATTAAAAAATAAAAAAAGAAAAAAAAATTTAGTACAAACCTACAGTAATCAAAACAGTGTGGTACTTGCATAAGGATAAACATATAGAATAGATTGAGGGTTAGAAATAAACTCTCAAATTTACACTCAATTTATTTTTGACATGGGTGCCAAGACAAGTCAAAGGGGAAAGAATAGCCTTTTCAACAAACAGTGCTGGGACAATTGGATATCTACATGCACAAGAATGAAGTTGGACCTCTACATACCACGATATACAAAATTTAACTCCGAATGGATCAAAGATCTAACTGTAAGAGCTAAAATTGTAAGACTCCTACAAGAAAACATAGGAGTAAATGTTCAAGACTTTGAATTAGCAACTTTTTCCTATATATGACACCCAAAGTATAAGCAACAAAATAAAAAATAGATAAATTGAATGCTATCAAAATTAAAAAACTTTTGTGCTTCAAAAAATACCAACAAGAAAGTGAAAAGGCAACCCACAGAATGGCAGAAAATATGAGAATGTGCAAATCATATATCTGGTAAAAGGCTTGTATTCAGAATACATAAAAATTTATAACAACAATAAAATTATAAATAAGCCAATTAAAAATGGGCAAGGACTTGGATAGACATTTCTCCAAAGATATACAAATATTCAAGAGCACATGCAAAGATGCACAATATCATTAGTCATTAAGGAACTGCAAATCAAAATCACAATAAGATAACCACTCACTTTCACCAGAATGGCTGTAATAAAAAATTTAACAGATAGTAACAAGTATTGACAAGGATGTGGAGAAACTGTAATCATTATACATTGCTAATAGGAGTGCAACATTTTTCAACTGCTGTAGAAAACAGTTGGGTAGTTCTTCAACCAGTTCAACATAGAATTACCATATGACCCAGCAATTCCATCCCAGGCATATACTCAAAATAAGTGAAAAAGGGTCTTCAAACAACTACCTGTACATAAATATTCATAGCAACATTACTCACAATAGTCAAAACAGAGAAACAATCCAAATGTCCACTGACTGATGAATGTGTAAATAAAAGGTGTTATATCTATGCAATGAAATACTACTCAATTATAAAAGGGAATGAAGTACTGATTTATTACGTAATGTGGATGAATCTTCAAAACTTTAGGCTAGTCAGAGAAGCCAGCCACAAGAGATGACACATTGTATGATTTTATTGCTATGAAAGAATAGCTATGAAGAATAGACAAATCTATAGACAAAGAAACTAGATTAGTGGTTGCCAAGGTGTTTTTTTTAATAAAAAAAAAAACATTGGGGGTGACAATTGTTAGCAAAGTTAAATAGATTTAAGGTGTACAATTTTGTAATACATTATCTATATTTCACATCGTGTGTTCACCACCCAGAGTCAGTTCTCTTTCCGTCACCATATATTAGACCCGGTTTACCCTCTTCTAAAGCCTGCCTCCCCCCTTACCCTCTGGTAACACCTAAACTATTGTCTATGTCTATGAATTTTTGTTCCTTCATTTGTTTGTCTTGTTCTTTTGTTACTTTCAGTTTTACATGCCACACATCAGTGAAATAATATGGTTCTCTGCTTTTTCTGTCTGACTTATTTCACTTTGCACTATAATCTCAAGATCCATCCAGTTGTCGCAAATGGTCCCATTTCATCTTTTCTTACCACTAAATAGTATTCCATTGAGTACATATACCACAACTTCTTTATCCATTCATCTATCGAAGGACATTTTGGTTGTTTCCATGTCTTGGCTACCGTAAATAAAGCTGCAGTGAACATTGGAGCACACGTGTCTTTATGGATAAATGTTTTCAGATTTTTTGGGTACATACCCATGAGAGGGATTGCTGGGTCATACGGTAATTCTATTCGTAATTTTTTGAGGAACCTCCACACTGCCTTCCATAACAGCGGCACCAATCTGCATTCCCACCAACAGTGTATGAGGGTTCCTTTTTCTCCACAGCCTCTCCAACACTTGTTACTATTTGTCTTGTTGATGACAGCCATTCTAAATGGGGTGAGGTGATATCGCATTGTGGTTTTTATTTGCATTTCTCTGATGATTAGTGATGTTGAGCATTTTATCATATGTCTATTTGCCATTTGTATGTCCTCTTTACAGAAATGTCTCTTCAGGACCTCTGCCCATTTTTCAATTGGGTTGCTTGTGTTGTTATTGTAGTTGCGTGAGTTCCTTGTATATTTTAGATATTAGCCCCTTATCGGAGGCACTGTTTGCAAAAATCTTCTCCCATTCAGTTGATTGCCTCTTTATTTTCTCGATGTTTTCTTTTGCTGTGCAGAAGCTTCTAAGTTTTATATGGCCCCATTCATTTATTTTAGCATTTACTTCCCCTGCCTTTTGAGTCAAATTCATAAAATGCTCTTTGAACCCAAGGTACATAAGTTTAGTACCTATGTTTTCTTCTATGCAGTTTATTGTTTCAGGTCTTATGCTTAAGTCTTTGATCCATTTTGAATTAATTTTCGTACATGGTGACAGAGAGCAGTCCAGTTTCATTATTTTGCACGTGGCTTTCCAATTCTGCCAGCACCAATCATTAAAGACTCTGTCTTTTCTCCATTGTATGTTTTTTGCTTCTTTGTCAAAAATCATCTGTCCATATTTATGTGGGTTTATTTCTGGGTTCTCAATTCTATTCCATTGGACTATCTGTCTCTTTTTCTGCCAATACCATGCTATTTGATTATTGTAGCCCTGTAGTACAAGCTAAAGTTAGGGAGTGTGATACCTCCAGTATTGTTCTTTTTTCTTAAGATTGCTTTGACTATTCAGGGTCTTTCGTGGTTCCATACAAATCTGATGACTTTTTTGTTCTATTTCTTAAAAAAAATGCTGTTGGGATTTTGATGGGGATTGCATTAAATCTGTATGTTGCTTTGGGTAATATGGCCATTTTAACTATGTTGATTCTTCCAATCCATGAGCATGGAATGTCTTTCCATTTCTTTGTGTCTTCTTCAATTTCTTTCAAAAATGTCTTATAGTTTTCAGCATATAGGTCCTTCACATCCTTGGTTAAGTTTATTCCTAGGTATTTTATTCTTTTCCCTGCACTTGCAAAAGGAATTGTTTTTTGTATTTCTTTTTCTGAGATTTCATTGTTAGTATATAGGAATGCAATGGACTTTTGTACGTTGATTTTGTAGCCAGCAACTTTACTGTGTTCGTTGATTGTTTCCAACAGCTTTTTGGTGGAGTCTTTAGGGTTTTCTGCATATAGCATCATGTCATCTGCAAAGAGTGATAATTTAACTTCTTCATTCCCAATGTGGTTGCCTTTTATATCTTTCTCTTGCCTGATTGCTCTGGCAAGGACTTCCAACCCTATGTTGAAAAGCAGAAGTGACAGGGGACAGTCTTGTCGTGTTCCTGAAAGTAGAGCAAAGGGCTTCAGATTTTCACCATTAATTATGAGATTAGTTGAGGGCCTGTCATATATGGCCTTTATTATGTTAAGGTATTTTCCTTATATACCTATTTTATTTAGTGTTTTAATCATAAATGCATGTTGTATCTTGTCAAATGCTTTTTCTGCATCAATTGATATAATCATATGAATTTTGTCCTTAATTTTGTTTATGTGATGTATCACATTGATGGATTTCCAGATGTTGAACCATCCTTGTGCCCCGGGGATAAACCCCACTTAGTCATGATGAATGATCTTTTTAATGCATTGTTGTATTCGATTTGCCAGAATTTTGTTTAGGATTTTCGCATCTGTATTCATCAGAGATATTGGTCTGTAGTTTTCTTTTTTTGTGTTGTCCTTACCAGGTTTTGGTATCAGGGCAATGTTGGCCTCATAAAATGAGTTAGGGAGTACTGTGTCTTCTTCAATTTTTTGGAAGAGTTTGAGCAGGATTGGTATTAGATCCTCTTTGAAGGTTTGGTAGAATTCACTAGTGAAGCCATCTGGTCCTGGACTTTTGCTTTTGGGAAGGATTTGGATGACTGATTCAATTTCATTACTGATGATCGGTCCGTTTAGATTTTCCAGTTCTTCATGGCTCAGCCTTGGAAGGCTATATGTTTCTAAGAACTTGTCCATTTCTTCTAAGTTATTGAATTTGGTGGTATATAGTCCTTCATAGTATTCTTGGATGATCCTTTGTATTTCTGTGGTGTCCGTGATAACTTCCCCTTTTTCATTTCTCATTTTGTTAATTAGTGTCTTCTCTCTTTTTATCTTAGTGAGTATACCCAAGGGTTTGTCAATTTTGTTAATCTTTTCAAAGAACCAGCTCTTTGTCACATTAGTTTTTTCTATTGTCTTTTTGTTCTCTATTTCATTTAGTTCTGCTCTGATTTTTTGTTATTTCCTTTCTTCTGCTGACCTTGGGTTTCACTTGTTCTTCTTTTTCTAGTTTTTTAAGGTGTAACATGAGGTTATTTATTTGGGATTTTTCTTATTTCTTGAGATAGGCCTGTAATGATATAAGTTTCCCTCTTAAAACTGCTTTCTCTGCATCCCAAAAACTTTCGTAGGATGTATTTTAATTGTCTGTGTTTCTATGTATCTTTTGATCTATCCTCTAATTTCTTCTTTGACCCAGTCATTCTTTAAAAGTATGTTGTTTAATTTCCATGTATTTGTGTTTGTTCCTGCTTTCTTTTGGAATTGATATACAATTTCAAAGCCTTGTGATCAGAGAATATGCTTGGTATGATTTCAATCTTCTTAAATTTGCTGGAGGTGATTTAATGTCCCAATATATGGTCTATCATTGAGAATGTTCCTTGTACACTAGAAAAGAATGTATAGTCTGATGTTTTAGGATGAAGTGCTCTATATATGTCAATTATGTCCATTTCATCTAATGTGTCATTTAGGGCTGCTAGTTCGTTATTTATTTTCTGTTTGGATGATCTATCCATAGCTGTTAGTGATGTATTTAGGTCCCCTAGTATAATTGTGTTTTGGTCAATTTCTCCCTTTAGTTCTGTTAGTAGTTGCGTGGTATATTTCGGTGCTCCCTGATTGGGGGCATAAATATTCATGACTGTTATGTCTTCTTGTTGTATAGTCCACTTTACCATTATGAAATGTCCATCTTTGTCTCTTGTTATCTTTTTCACCCTGAAGTCTGTTTCATCTGATATCATTATGGCTACACCTGATTTTCTCTGGGTACCATTTGCTTGGAGTGTCAATTTCCACCCTTTCACTTTGAGTCTATGCTTGTCCTTGTAGCTGAGATGTGTGTCTTGGAGACAGCATATGGTTGGTTTAGTTTTTTGATCCAATCTGCTACTCTGTGCCTTTTTATTAGTGAGTTCAGTCCATTTACATTGAAGGTGATTATTGATAAGTGAGGATTTCCTGTCATTCTATCTTTAGTTTTCTGGTAAGGCTGTGTCTCCATTGTTTCTTTGCCTTTTTGTTGTTGTCTATTATTTCTGTATGGTGGTATTCTATCATGTTTCCCTCTGTTTCTTTTTTTATTACAGTATGTATTTCAGTTCTGGATTTTTCTTGAGTGGTTACCCTTAAGTTTAAGCACAAGAAAGTTTGATATTTAGAGTATTCCATTTTCTTTAGCACGCTTACTTTCTCCATTCCCATATTCCGGTTCAGGCCTTTACTCTCCTCCTTTTTATGTTTCGGTTGCCACAAATTGTCCCTGTTGATGGTGGTCGAATAGCCTCCTTTAGTATTTCTTGTAGTGCACGTCGTGTATTAAAAAATTCCCTCAGCTTCTGTATGTCTGGAAAGGTCTTTATTCCTCCTTCATATCTAAAGGATATCTTTGCTGGATATATTATTCTTGGCTCATAATTTCTCTCTTTCAATAGTTTGAATATTTGACTCCATTCCCTCCTGGCTTGTAGAGTTTCTGCTGAAAAATCTGATGATAATCTAATGGGCTTTCCTTTGTGGGTTACCGTCTTCTTTTCCCTGGCTGCCTTGAGGATTCTTTCTTTTTCGTTGATTTTAGACAGCTTCAATACAATGTGCCTGGGAGAAGGCCTGTTGGGATTGAGGTAATTAAGTGTTCTATTTGCTTCTTGGATTCGAGGATCCAGTTCTGTCCACAAGTTTGGGAAGTTCTCATCAACAATTTGTTTGAATATATTCTCTTTTCCTCTCTCTCTTTCTTTTTCTTCTGGTATGTCCATTATTCTTATATTGCTCTTTCTGATGGAGTCAGAAATTTCTTGTAGAGTTCTTTCATTTATTTTAAGTCTCAAGTCTCTGTCTTCTTCCATCCGTGTAATTTCCAGGATTCTATCTTCGATGTCACTGATTCTTTTCTCTATCCGGTCAACTGTACTACCTAAGCTGGTTATTTCATTCTTAATTTCTTCTATTGCGTTCTTAGTCTCCAGAAATTCTATTTGGTTCTTTTTTAAAATTTCAATCTCTTTTGTAAACTGCTCATGTTGTTCTTTGATGGCGTTTCTGAGTTCATTGAACTACCTTTCTGTGTTTTCTTGCATCTTGTTGAGTTTTTTCAGAACTGCAATCTTGAATTCTCTGTCGTTTAAGTCACATATTTCCATATCTTTAATTTCCTTTTCTGGAGACTTTTCACTTTGTTTCTGAGGTGTCTTGTTGTCTTGGTTATTCATGGCAATTACTGATTTATTATTTCTCTTCCTAGACATCTACAGGAGTGGCCTCTGCAACAGGTTGATAGGAAGAGGTCTTTCTTTTGTTTTCCAGTACTTGTTGGTAGAATGTTTTATTTTCTCTCTGACTGCAGCCTTTTATTTGTCTCACACGGTAGTGCTATGTTTTCTCTGCACTATTCCAGCTTCTCACACAATAGGGCGATTCCCTGGAAGACGGGCTTCTCCTCTGTTAATAGTTTGCTTGGGTCACCAGGCGCAGTGTCTGTGTGGGTATGTGGAGAGCTTTTGAAGTTCCAAAGCTCTTCCTGCACCAGATTCTGAGCCAGTATGTTTCAGCAGTTCTGTTTACTCCTGCAGGGATCCGCCCAGATAGGTGGGGCCAGGGGCGGGGTGAGTTGTAAGAGGTGACCCAGAGCAATGGCGCCAACAACCACCACAGCCGGTCCTGCTTTCACAGCTCCCTCCCCTCTGCCAGAACTAGTTGGGCTGCGAATCTGTGTCTGCGGTCCACAGTTCTCAGAACAGTAAATATTCTGTTCTTTTGATCTGACACTGCTACTGTTCCGCTTCTAGCACCGGCCAGGTGCTGGTGGGGCAAGCTCTGGGTGGCTAGGGAGGGGGCGGCTAGTCTCAGTGCCTAAGGCTACCGTTCTCTGCTCGGCAGTGAGGGCTTAAAACACGGTTTTCAGCCTTCTTCCTTCATTCTTTGCTCCGAGGTCTCTGCTGTGAGCATTGGGTTCAGCCGTGTTACATGCTGCCTCCTCAGCCCTGTAGGCCATAAGCGGAGCCCGAGTTCTTCCCTCTCCCGCAGCTGTGGTACTTCCGGGATGCAGCAAGCTCGGAGCAGTGAGCTAGGTCTGCGTCTTGCGCCCGCCCGCGCGGCTCCATCTCCGCTCTTCTCCCTTCCCTCCTCCCCCGCTCGCACGATTCGCCCACCTTTCCATGAATTCAGTAGTGGGCCTCTTCATCTTGCCTGTCTGCAGGGAGCCCTTTGTGGAGTTATTGTTCGATTAGTTGTAAATTCCAGGGGAGCTTTACAGAGGCTCACCTCACACCGCCATTTTGATGACCAACTTTTTCCATTTCCCCTTGCTTTTGACATACACAGTAAGATGACCAATCTCGGTCTAACACACTCAATGATAGAGTTTCATAAAGAATAAGGTCTGAAAATGGCAGAGTAAATGAACATTGTGCTTGCTTTCTTCCATGAATACATCAAAATTACAACCTAATTCTAGAGCCATCAACCTGGAGAATCATCTGAATTCTAGCAGAACAGAAGTTTTATAACTAAGGATTTAAAGAAGAGGCAGTGCTGAGACTGGGAAGAGGGGCAGAACACGTAACAGGCTGGCCTCAAACCTGTGTGGCAGTTGAGAATCAGGAGGGATATCTCAGCTGCAGAGGTTACCCCCAAAGGAGCGAAGGACCACCTTGCCTTACACCAGACTCCCCAGACCACAGTGCTGGTGCCATGAAGGGGAGCCCCCACAATATCTGACTGAGAAAGACAGTAGGGATTTCCTAGCATGCAGGTGGGATGGAGTGCTGCAGGAAACCCCTACGAGACCAAATCTGAATCTGACTGGTCTGGTGAGCTCCACTGCTCCACCCTGCTGACTCACTGTAATGTGGGCAGGTCTTGCAGAGAAAGTGCCTCTGGCATTGTGGGAGTTCATGAGGCAAGCCCTGCCCACATTACACTCTTTCTTGGAAAACTTTCTTGAGTCCACAGGCCCCAGACAGGCAGCGACTGGCTTTGGTATGCTCTGAGACTTTTGCTGAGTAGCTCCAGGCTCAGCACTGGAACCAAACCAGAATGTACATTAACCTGGTGACCAAAACTCTTCCCATTCTAGTGAGTCTCTGAGACCCTGCTTCACCCAACTTGTGTACTGCACGAAGCTTTATCAGTGGCTAAAGCTTAAGGGAGCTGGCAGGTAGCAGCAGGCCTTGGGGTATCGTAGTTTTTGTGGAGCTACCCCAAGCCCAGTACTGGTGGCAGACATCCTCAGTTGGCAGTGTAGCCTCTCCCACATGCTCCAGGTTTAGCACAAGCAGTGAACAACCACAGATTGCTTTGTAGCTCTTACCAGGTAGTCCCCAGCAAATCACAGGCAGTTGGTGGCAGGGATCTGCATTAGAGCTCCTCCCAACAGGCCCCAGAACCAACATACTTGGAGGTTGTCTTGAGATCACAGCAAAGCACCACCCAATTAGCTCCAAAACTGCACACCCAAAGGGCAGTCTCAACAGGCACCAGAGCCAACTGGGGTGAATACCACTCAGTGGGGTAAGCCCTCTGCACAGCAACCTGTAAGCTATGCACATGACCAAACCCCATAGCCAATTAGCCTGAGGGTCAGTCCCACCCACTGATGCCAATAGCAATCAAAGCTAAACTGTAACAAGAAGGCAAACACAACCCACAAAAGGGACAGTCCTGGAGAACCCAGTGCAGATGACCATGGAGACTGTACCAGGGACACACAGGGCACCTACTACATAAGTCCATCTGGCCAACACTGGGAGGCATAGCAGATCTACTTAATACATACAAACAAACACAGAGAGGCAGCCAAAATTAGGAAACAAAGAAACATGTCTTGGGGGGCAACACCTCAAAGAAAAGAACTAAACAAAATGGAGGCAAGCAACCCATCAGATACAGAGTTCAAAACAATGGTTATAAACATACTCAAAGAGAAAAATGGCACCGTGAGGTGAGCCTCTATAAAACTCCCCTGGAATTTACAACTAATCGAACAACAATAACACCACAAAGGACTCCCTGCACAGCAGATAGGCAAGACGAAGAGGCCCACTACTGAATTCACTGAAAGGTGGGCGAATCGCGCGAGCGGGGGAGGTGGGAAAGGAGAAGTGCAGAGACAGAGCCGCGCGCGAGCGCACGCAGGACACAGACCTAGCTCACTGCTCCGAGCTCACTGTATCCTGGAACTACCGCAGCTGCGGGACAGGGAAGAACTCGGACTGCTAGGGCTCCGCTTATGGCCCACAGGGCTGAGGGGGCAGCATATAACACGGCTGAACCCAACGCTCACGGCAGAGACCTCGGAGCGAAGACAGAGGGAAGAAGGCTGAAAAACGGTGGTTTAAGCCCTCACTGCCGAGAAGAGAACGGAAGCCTCAGGCACTGAGACTAGCCGCCTCCTCCCTACCCTCCCACAGCTCGCCAATCCCCACCTGGCCAGTGCTAGAAGCAGAACAGTAGCAGTGTCATATCAAAAGAACAGAATATTTGCTGTTCTGAGAACTGTGGACAGCAGACACAGATTCGCAGCCCAACTAGTTCTGGCAGAGGGGAGGGAGCTGTGGAAGCAGGACCGGCTGTGGTGGTTGTCGGCGCCATTGCTCTGGGTCACCTCTTACAACTCACCTCGCCCCTGACCCCACCTATCTGGGCGGATCCCTGCAGGAGTAAACAGAACTGCTGAAACATACTGGCTCAGAATCTGGTGCAGGAAGAGCTTTGGAACTTCAAAAGCTCTCCACATACCCACACAGACACTGCGCCCTGTGACCCAAGCAAACTATTAACAAAGGAGAAGCCCGTCTTCCAGGGAATCGCCCTATTGTGTGAGAAGCTGGAATAGTGCAGAGAAAACATAGCACTACCGTGTGAGGCAAATAAAAGGCTGCAGTCAGAGAGAAAATAAAACATTCTACCAACAAGTACTGGAAAACAAAAGAAAGACCTCTTCCTATCAACCTGTTGCAGAGGCCACTCCTGTAGATGTCTAGGAAGAGAGATGTCTAGGGGACCTAAATAAATCAGTAATTGCCATGAATAACCAAGACAACAAGACACCTCAGAAACAAAGTGAAAAGTCTCCAGAAAAGGAAATTAAAGATATGGAAATATGTGACTTAAACGACAGAGAATTCAAGATTGCAGTTCTGAAAAAACTCAACAAGATGCAAGAAAACACAGAAAGGTAGTTCAATGAACTCAGAAACGCCATCAAAGAACAACATGAGCAGTTTACAAAAGAGATTGAAATTTTAAAAAAGAACCAAATAGAATTTCTGGAGACTAAGAACGCAATAGAAGAAATTAAGAATGAAATAACCAGCTTAGGTAGTACAGTTGACCGGATAGAGAAAAGAATCAGTGACATCGAAGATAGAATCCTAGAAATTACACGGATGGAAGAAGACAGAGACTTGAGACTTAAAATAAATGAAAGAACTCTACAAGAAATTTCTGACTCCATCAGAAAGAGCAATATAAGAATAATGGACATACCAGAAGAAAAAGAAAGAGAGAGAGGAACAGAGAATATATTCAAACAAATTGTTGATGAGAACTTCCCAAACTTGTGGAAAGAACTGGATCCTCGAATCCAAGAAGCAAATAGAACACCTAATTACCTCAATCCCAACAGGCCTTCTCCCAGGCACATTGTATTGAAGCTGTCTAAAATCAACGAAAAAGAAAGAATCCTCAAGGCAGCCAGGGAAAAGAAGACGGTAACCTACAAAGGAAAGCCCATTAGATTATCATCAGATTTTTCAGCAGAAACTCTACAAGCCAGGAGGGAATGGAGTCAAATATTCAAACTATTGAAAGAGAGAAATTATGAGCCAAGAATAATATATCCAGCAAAGATATCCTTTAGATATGAAGGAGGAATAAAGACCTTTCCAGACATACAGAAGCTGAGGGAATTTTTTAATACACGACGTGCACTACAAGAAATACTAAAGGAGGCTATTCGACCACCATCAACAGGGACAATTTGTGGCAACCGAAACATAAAAAGGGGGAGAGTAAAGGCCTGAACCGGAATATGGGAATGGAGAAAGTAAGCGTGCTAAAGAAAATGGAATACTCTAAATATTAAACATTCTTTTACTTAAACTTAAGGGTAACCACTCAAGAAAAATCCAGAACTGAAATACATACTGCAATAAAAGAAGAAAGAGAGGGAAACATCATAGAATACCACCACACAGAAATAATAGACAACAACAAAAAGGCAAAGAAACAATGGAGACACAGCCTTACCAGAAAACTAAACATAGAATGACAGGAAATCCTCACATATCAATAATTTTCTTGAATGTAAATGCACTGAACTCACCAATAAAAAGGCACAGAGTAGCAGATTGGATCAAAAAACTAAACCAACCATATGATGTATCCAAAACACACATCTCAGCTACAAGGACAAGCATAGACTCAAAGTGAAAGGGTGGAAATTGACATTCCAAGCAAACGGTACCCAGAGAAAATCAGGTGTAGCCATAATGATATCAGATGAAAGATACTTCGGGGTATAAAGATAAGAAGAAGCAAATATGGTCATTTCATAATGGTAAAGTGGACTATACAACAAGAAGACATGACAGTCATCAATATTTATGCCCCCAATCAGGGAGCACCAAAATATACCAAGCAACTACTAACAGAACTAAAGGGAGAAACTGACCAAAACACAATTATACTAGGGGACCTAAATACATCACTGACAGCTATGGATAGATCATCCAAACAGAAAATAAATAACGAACTAGCAGCCCTAAATGACACATTAGGTGAAATGGACATAATTGACATATATAGAGCACTTCATCCTAAAACATCATACTATACATTCCTTTCTAGTGTACATGGAACATTCTCAAGGATAGACCATATATTGGGACATAAAATCAGCCTCAGCAAATTTAAGGAGATTGAAATCATACCAAGCATATTCTCTGATCGCAAGGCTTTGAAATTGGGTATCAACTGCAAAAAGAAAGCAGGGACAAGCACAAATACATGGAGATTAAACAACATACTTTGAAAGAATGACTGGGTCAAAGAAGAAATTAGAAGAGTGATCAAAAGATACATAGAAACAAATGACAATGAAAATACATCCTATCAAAATTTTTGGGATGCAGCAAAAGCAGTTTTTAGAGGGAAATTTATTGCATTACAGGCCTAACTCAAGAAACAAGAAAAATCCCAAATAAATAACCTCGTGTTACACCTTAAAGAGCTAGAAAAAGAAGAACAAGGGAAACCCAAGGTCAGCAGAAGAAAGGAAATAATAAAAATCAGAGCTGAACTAAATGAAATAGAGAACAAAAAGACAATAGAAAAAACTAATGTGACAAAGAGCTGGTTCTTTGAAAAGATTAACAAAATAGACAAACCCTTGGGTAGACTCACTAAGATAAAAGGAGAGAAGACACTAATTAACAAAATCAGAAATGAAAAAGGGGAAGTTATCACGGACACCACAGAAATACAAAGGATCATCCAAGAATACTATGAAGGACTATATGCCACCAAATTCAATAACCTAGAAGAAATGGACAAGTCCTTAGAATCATATAGCCTTCCAAGGCTGAACCATGAAGAACTGGAAAATCTAAACAGACCAATCACCAGTAATGAAATTGAATCAGTCATCCAAAACCTTCCCAAAAGCAAAAGTCCGGGACCAGATGGCTTCCTAGTGAATTCTACCAAACCTTCAAAGAGGATCTAATACCAATCCTGCTCAAACTCTTCCAAAAAATTGAAGAAGAGATAGTACTCCCTAACTCATTTTATGAGGCCAACATTACCCTGATACCAAAACCTGGTAAGGACAACATAAAAAAAGAAAACTACAGACCAGTATCTCTGATGAATACAGATGCAAAAATCCTAAACAAAATTCTGGCAAATCGAATACAACAATGCATTAAAAAGATCATTCATCATGAACAAGTGGGGTTCATCCCCGGGGCACAAGGATGGTTCAACATCTGCAAATCCATCAATGTGATACATCCCATAAACAAAATAAAGGACAAAAATCATATGATTATATCAACTGATGCAGAAAAAGCATTTGACAAGATACAACATGCATTTATGATTAAAACACTAAATAAAATAGGTATATAAGGAAAATACCTTAACATAATAAAGGCCATATATGACAAGCCCTCAGCTAATCTCATAATTAATGGTGAAAAACTGAAGCCCTTTGCTCTACGTTCAGGAACACGACAGGGCTGTCCCCTATCACCTCTGCTTTTCAACATAGTGTTGGAAGTCCTTGCCAGAGCAATCAGGCAAGAGAAAGAAATAAAAGGCAACCACATTGGGAATGAAGAAGTTAAATTATCACTCTTTGCAGATGACACGATGCTGTATATAGAAAACACTAAAGACTCCACCAAAAAGCTATTAGAAACAATCAACGAATACAGTAAAGTTGCTGGCTACAAAATCAACGTACAAAAGTCCATTGCATTCCTATATACTAACAATGCAATCTCAGAAAAAGAAATACAAAAAAGAATTCCTTTTCCAATTGCAGCAAAAAGAATAAAATACATAGGAATAAATTTAACCAAGAATATGACAGACCTATATGCTGAAAAGTATAAGACATTTTTGAAAGAATTGAAGAAGACACAAAGAGATGGAAAGACATTCCATGCTCATGGATTGGAAGAATCAACATAGGTAAAATGGCCATATTACCCAAAGCAATATACAGATTTAATGCAATCCCCATCAAAATCCCAATGGCATTTTTTAAAGAAATAGAACAAAAAATCATCAGATTTGTTTGGAACCACAAAAGACCCCGAATACCCAAAGCAATCTTAAGAAAAAAGAACAATACTGGAGGTATCACACTCCCTGACTTTAGCTTGTACTACAGGGCTACAGTAATCAAAACAGTATGGTATTGACAGAAAAACAAAAACATAGACCAATGGAATAGAATTCAGAACCCAGAAATAAAACCACATAAATATGGACAGGTAATTTTTGACAAAGAAGCTAAATACAATGGAGGAAAGACAGCCTCTTCAATAAATGGTACTGGGAGAATTTGAAAGCCACCTGCAAAAGAATGATACTGGACTGCTATCTGTCACCATGTACGAAAATTAATTCAAAATGGATCAAAGACTTAAGCATAAGACCTGACACAATAAACTTCATAGAAGAAAACATAGGTACTAAACTTATGGACCTTGGGTTCAAAAAGCATTTTATGAATTTGACTCCAAAGGCAATGGAAGTAAAGCTAAGATAAACGAGTGGGACTATATGAAACTTAAAAGCTTCTACACAGCAAAAGAAACCATCGACATAATAAAGAGGCAACCAACTGAATGGAAGAAGATTTTTGCAAACAGTGCCTCTGACAAGGGGCTAATAGCCAAAATATACAAAGTAGGCATGAAACTCAACAACAAGAAAATAAACAACCCAATTGAAAAATGGGCAGACGACCTGAAGAGACATTTCTCCAAAGAGGACATACAAATGGCAAATAGACATATGAAAAAATGCTCAACATCACTAATCATCAGAGAAATGCAAATAAAAACCACAATGAGATATCACCTCACCCCAGTCAGAATGGCTATCATCAACAAGGCTAATAGTAACAAGTGTTGGAGAGGCTATGGAGAAAAAGGAACACTCATACACTGTTGGTGGGAATGCAGACTGGTGCAGCCGTTATGGAAGGCAGTGTGGAGGTTCCTCAAAAACTTACGAATAGAAATACCATATGACCCAGCAATCCCTCTCCTGGGTATCTACCCAAAAAATCTGAAAACATCTACACATAAAGACACGTGTGCTCCAATGTTCATTGCAGCTTTGTTTACGGTGGCCAAGACATGGAAACAACCAAAATGTCCTTTGATAGATGAATGGATAAAGAAGTTGTGGTATATATACACAATGGAATATTATTCGGCGGTAAGAAAAGATGATATAGGAACATTTGTGATAACATGGATGGATCTTGAGAGTATAATGCTAAGGGAAATAAGTCAGACAGAAAAAACAGAGAACCATATGATTTCACTGATATGTGCTATATAAACCAAAAACAACAAAAGAACAAGAGAAACAAATGAGAAACAAGAACTCATAGACACAGACAATAGTTTAGTGGTTACCAGAAGGTAAGGGGGGTGGGAGGGTGGGAGATGAGGGTAAGTGGAATCCAATATGTGGTGATGGAAGGAGAACTGACTCTGGGTGGTGAACACACAATGGGATTTATAGATAATGTAATACAGAATTGTATACCCAAAATCTATGTAATTTTACTAACAATTGTCACCCCCATAAATTATAAAAATAAAAGAAAAAAAAAAGATACTCAAAGAACTTAGTGAGAACTTCAACAAAGACACAGCAAGAATAAAAAAGGACATAGAATCCATAAAAAAGAACTAGTAAGAACTGAAGAATACAATAACTGAAATGAAGAATGCACTAGAAGGAATCATCAGCACATTAGATGAAGCAGAGGATCGAATCAGGGACAATGTAGGAGAAATACCCAATTGGAATGGCAAAAGGAAAAAAATAGTTTTTAAAAATGGGAATAACTTAAGAGATTCTGGGACAACAAGCATATCAATATTCACATCATAGGGGTACTAGAAGGAGAAGAGAAAAAGCAAGGGATTGAGAATGTATTTGAAGAAATAATGACTGAAAACTTTCCCAACCTCATGAAGGAAATAATACAAGTCCAGGAAGCACTGAGAGTCCCAAACAAGATGAACCCAAACAGACCCACACCAAGACACATTACAATTAGAATGGCAAAGGTTAAAGACAAAGAGAGATTCCTAAAAGCAGCAAGGGAAAGGCAACTAATAACTTATAAGGGCGCTCCCATAAGAATGTCAGCTGATTTCTCAACAGAAACTTTGCAGGGCAGAAGGGATTGGAAGGCAGTATTCACCTTGATTGAAAGCAAGGACCTACAACCAAGACTACTCTACCCAGCCAGGCTATCATTTAAAATTGAAGAACAGGTAAAGAACTTCCCAGACAAGAAAAAGCTAAAGGTATTCATCACCACCAAACTGGTAGCATTACAAGGAATGTTAGAGGGCCTTCTTTAAGATGGAAAAAAAAAAAAAGATCAAAATTATAAATAATCAAATGGCAATAACTACTTATCTATCAACAATTACTTTCAATATAAATGGATTAAATGCTCCAATCAAAAGACATATGAGGGTTGAAAGAATAAGAAAACAAAACCCTTACATACGAGGTCAGACAATTAAGTTCATGAACTTGTTGCAACAATGTGTCATCAATAAATCAACAAACAACAAGTGTTGGGAGGATGTGGAGTAAAGGGAACCCTCATGTACTGTTGGTGAAATTGCCAATTGGTGCAACTACTATGGAAAACAGTTTAGAGGTTCCTCAAAAAAGTAAAAATAGAAGTACCTTATGACCCAGCAATTCCACTTCTGGGTATTTATCTGAAGAAATCCAAAACACTAATTCAAAAAGATGCACCCCTGTGTTCATTGCAGCATTATTTACAATAGCCAAGATATGGAAGCAACACAAGTGCCTGTCAATAGACGACTGAATAAAGAAGTGATACATACATAGAATGAAATATTACTCAGCCATGATAAAAGAACGACATCTTACCATTTCTGACAACGTGGATGAACCTGGAGGGTATTACGCTGAATAAAATAAGTCAGGTACAGAAAGACAAATACCATATGGTCTCACTTACATGTGGAATCTAGAGAACAAAATAAATGAACAAACGAAACAGAAACAGATTTATAGACACAGAGAACAAACTGATGGTAGCCAGATGGGAGGTGTTGGGAGGGTGAGGTGAAAAACGGGAAGAGATTAAGAAGTACAAATTGGTAGTTACAAAGTAATCCTGGGGATGTAAACTACAGCATACATATAGTCAATAATATAGGAATATAATCAATAATATTTTAATAGCTATGTATGGTGTCGCATAGGCACTAGACTTATCAGGGGGGATACTTTGTAAGTTATATGAATGTGTAATCACTATGCCATACACCTGAAGCTAATATAAAATAATATTGAATATCAACTGTCATTGAAGAAAAAGGGAAGAAAATTAAACTCAATTAAACCTATGTAGCATATTCATTTACATTCTCTTTTAGTTCAATTAAACTTCGACAAGAATGTTCAAAACCATGGTTTAAGAACTCATTAGCCCAAAAGCTAAACATGTAGTTACCATGTGTGCCAGCAATTCCAATTCTAGTTATATACCTAAGATAAATAAAGAATATGTCCAAACAACAACTTGTACACAAATGTCCGTAACAGCATCATTCACGATAGCCAAAAATGGTAACAGCCCAGATGCCCATCACCTAGTAAATGGAAACAAAATGCGGTACAACCATACAATGGAATATTATCCTTCCATAAAAAGGAATGAAGTGGTGATACAACATGGGTGAAACTTGAAGATAATGGTAAGTGCCTTGAGGATATTATGCTAAGTGAAGAAGCTAGACACAAATAGTCACATATCGTATCATTCCATTTACCTGAAATATTCAGAATAGGTAAATCCACAGAGACAGAAGGGAGATTTGTGGTTGCCAGGGGCTATAGGGAGAGGAGATATGGAAATTACTGCTTAATGGGTATGGGGTTTCTGTATGTAGAGATAAAAAAGTGCTAAAATTAGGTAATATCAAAAATGATTGAATTACACACTTTAAATGGGTGGACTGTATTGTACATATGTAGTACGAACTATGTTATATCTTAATGAAGCTATTAGAAAATCTTATTGGCACATTTCATGTTTATGATGGACTATCTTGGGATTTAGAATGTTTATTTTGCTCCTGAGCAACTAAGTCCCTTCTCTACCATTGCTACTTACAGTATATGGTAACATAACTATCAAGTAAATGGAAGCAGAAAAGCTAATCATTGTTATTATATAGCATATTTGTAAAGAATAAAAATAATCTTTTGCCTTATGTTCAAAGGACTTTTAGAATAAGTTCCTTACTGTTTGTTCTTAGCTAGGTTAATTTCCTACATAGTCTTGAGTGCTAGCTCATCCCAAGGGTCCTTACGCCCAGTTTATAATTATGCCTAGATTTGCTGCCACAGCCTAGCATTATTTCTGCAATCAAGTATTAATACCACTTTCTTCTGTTGAATACTTGAGGAATTTCAAATTGCTGCTAATTAAAACTGTAACCATTGTCTAAGTGGGTATAAACAAAAGAGATGTGGTTTCACGTTAATTGAGAAGCCTAAATTATTTCTTCCAGGCAAGCATTCACCATTTCCAAGTTGGGGTTAAAAAATTAAAAATATATATATATTTTCTCACAAAGCTAGATTTCAGAAAGGTATACCAAATCAGAATAGGATTGCTAGTATATACCTGTAGTAATTGAAATGGAAAATGTTCATTTGTGACTCCTTTAAATGTCAAATTAAACAAGGTCATGTTTGCCAAAAACCTTCTTCTTCCTTTTTATGAAAAGAATACATTTTGGTGTTACGTAGGACATGACAGTTCATAAATAATTGCTGAGCTGATAAATAATAAAAAAAGTAAATTATTAGAGAGAAGGAAAGAATCCAAAGCTAATATGTTTTAAAACTAGACTACCAATTTAGACGTCACATTTTGATACTTTCAGCTATCTAATGGCCATGCCCTGTGTTCTGTGTTAGGTGATTAAAGAGCAACATCCTAACTTTAATTGAGCCCTTTTATAGGAAAGAGGTAGCTTATACATTATTCCATATTTTAGCCTGAAGTAGAATAGCTGCCTAAAAGCTCTGTTATCTCTAGATAAAATCCAATAAAATTAGTTTAAGAAAGATTTTTCACAGGCACTGAATTCAAAGATGAAGTCATGTTTTTGGCAGAGGAAAAAGCAGCTCATGCTTTAACCCCATGAGTCAGGACTTGTCAGTCTACTATCATTATGCTACAATGTTCATGTGCTAATACAAACAAGTGCCAAAGGGGTGAGACTTAATAGTTTGTAACTCATACCTGAGGGAATCTTCAGGATCTGGGTAGAAACTCACACAGGTCCAAAATAGCTTAAACTACAATGCCTTCTAGGAACTCTGAAAATCAGGTCTTTTAAAAGGTGGTTTGAACAAGAAGATAGGGGAAAGCAAAGCAGGGGATTCTCACAAGCAAGTAATTATCTTGTGTGTGGGAGACCAAGGTTCTTATTTCAAGGACCCAGGGGTCAACAGGGAAAACTAGAGGGATTAATGATTCTTCCACTCACTTTTGTGATTGAGTCTCTCTCTTCTGTTAGACTGTGGGCTCCTTGAGAGCAGAGTCTATTTCTGTTTGGTTAATTGCTAACTTCCTCAGTATATATAACACACAGTAGGTGCTTTTTCGATTCTTAATGGTCAGCAGAAAAGAAACTTGAGAAGGGCTAGGAGTCGGTGTACGTGTGCTGTGAGTAGTTCCTTTGCAATCCAAGAGGGAGTGGGGGAGCAAGTCCAAAGACGGCCCTATATCGGTGGTTCCCAGACCTGATTGAACATCTAAAATCACAAGAAGAGTTTTAAAAATGAAGATACCAGGCCTCATCCTCATAAAATCTCATTTAATTGGTCAGAGCTAAGGCTAGGTGTTTTTTATTATACCTCTAGGTGATCCTAGTGTGTGGCCAGGGTTAGGAACCACTGCTCTATGATAGTATTTGAGGAATTCAATCCACTGGTGTGATTGTAGGTCACATATGTTACGTAGTATGCTAGAGTCATCGTTTAAAAAATATATGGCTTTCTTGGTCCCACTTCAAGACATCCTGAATCAGTGGGTTTGGCAAGATGCTTGGGCCAAGAATCTGCATTTTGTAGCAAGCATGGGATTCTGATGCAGAGGATCTGAAGACCACAGCCTCAGAAAAGTACCATGGACCTACTCCCTTTGTTCTCCGAAAGCACCTGGGTTATCTTTAAGAAAAGAAACTTAAATGGCATGGGGTCTATTCTTAAGATGAAGTGGAACTGTTCCATCCTCCAGCCATTAAACACAGGAAGAGTGTTCATTGTTCTGGTGAGTGGTTCCAAGGTGCTATATTTTCACCTGCCTGAGCATTGCTTAGCTCAAGACCAATTTGAAATGCAGACTGAATACAACAACTTGCTCCTTCTGTGATGCCATTGGTCCCATTGAGGCAATCATTTCACACATTTTTTATCCACTGGGTATTACCACAAGCACCATTGTCTCCTTTTCACCCAGCAGCCTTGAGAAGTGCACAAGTACAGTATTATCATTTTGAAAGATGGAGAGATTCAGGCAGAAACTGACCCTAACGCAGGGCTATATTAGATTGGGAAATATCAAAGCCCTGATTTGACTTATGTCAAAATCACTTTAACATCTCTGACCTAATTTTTCCTTTCTAATCCCCTTATGAAGCTAAGTGGGAGCAGTTATCATTGTCCTCAGATCTCACCTTGTCTATGGGAGGAGTAGGCAAGCAACTATTGATGGGATCTTAAGGCCCTACCACCAATAGACTTCTCCCATCTTTGATGCCTCAAGGTCCGCCTTGAACAATCATTCCTTTGGGCTAAGTTTTCTCCTCTCCATCTGTCTTTTCACCTAAAGATACTCTAACAATGGGTTACATGGCACCGGATGTTCTTATCAAGTGGTTTCATTTTCTAAGGGAGAGAACAGGCAGGAAGAAAGCATTGAGAACCAAGTAAAAGGGGAGCATTAGCCAAAAGGGCAAGAGTCCCAAAAGTAGTGACTATGGAAAAGGGATGTTTTATATCAGCTTCACCTATTTCCCATGTCACCTGGAGCAGGCTATGCTCCCCAAGTGCAGATGAAATGGTTCTGGGATTATGCCATGTTTGTTAGAGCTTTCAGGGACACATTCCTCATTAATAGCAAAAATATCAAGATTTGAGAGGAAATAAATTGCCTTAGAATTAAGATACTATCTACCTGCCACCTTTTCTTTTTAAAATATTGACCTTTGGGAAATCTAAAGTCTTTCAATACTAAATCAGTAGACATGACATTGAATTGTATCCTTAACATAGAGAAGAGACCCTCTTATTTTCCTCTCTTTAATTTCTCCCCACCCACCCCCTTTAAAAATTAGTTTCAGGTGTACAAAACAATGTAACAGTAGTTAGACATTTCACCCTTCACAGAGTGATAACTCCCCTCCCCCAGTCTATTGCCCCTCTGACATTGTATACATCGATTACAATTCCATTGACTCTATCCCTATGCTGTACTCCATATTCCGTGACTATATGTATATATTTAATATATATATATATATTAAATTATAGTTGACATACAATATTATTCAGCTTCAGTTTCAGGTGTACAGCACAATGTTCAGGCATCTAAACCATCCATGAAGTGGTCTCCCTAATAAGATATGTGCCCATCTGACACCCTATAAAATCTTTACAACATTATTGATTATATTCCCCAAACTGTCTTTCATATCCTGGGGGCAATACTGTGGCTACCAATTTGTGCTATCTAATGCCCTCCCCTTCCCCCTCATCCCCATCCCCCCCCATCTAGCAGCCATCAGTTTTTCCTCTATGTCTCTGAGACTATTTCTGATTACTTTGCTCATTTATTCAGTTCTTTAGATTCCACTTATAAGTGAGATCATAAGGTATTTGTCTTTCTCCAACTGACTTATTTCACTCAACATAATGTTCTCTAGGTCCATTCATATCGTTGCAAATGGTAAGATTTCATTCTTTTTTATGGCTGAGTAATACTTCATTGTATAAATGTACCACAGTTTCTTAATCCAGTTGTCTACCGATGGGCATTTCGGTTGTTTCCAAGTCTTGGCTATTGTGGACAACGCTACAATAAACATACCCCTTAGCCCTTTGTTAATTTGAAGGTTCATATTTTCTTTCCAGACTCTTCTGTCCTTATCACATTCTTTGAAGAAAGAGAGAGAAAGAATGGTCAGGATCTGACTGTAGTAATTGCAGATGGAGGTTGAATAGGATCAAACAGAAAAATTTGGACTCAGAGTCCAGAGCTCAAGTAGCTTTTCCAGCTCTAGAGTTTGGAAAAGTCTAAATATGCTTCCCTCATTGTGGAATCTGCTTCATTGGGGATGTTCACATGGAGATATGCATTCACACAGCTATTTTGAAGCAAAATACTAGGCAATGTGTGCTCTTCACAGAGGTCAAGGTAAAGCCCAAGGGCCAAGAGTTCAATGTAGGGTAACTGGGAGGTCAAGGTCAGAAGAGAATTGTCTTCATAGATAAAAGGGTGTACTAGGCAAGAAAATGCTTTACTGTGACCAAGAGAGATACGATTACCACGCTGTTCAAAGATAGGTGGGTAAGCAGTCACATTAGCTGCCTGTACATATCAGCAGCTAGAACCTTAAACCTGAAACATAAATGATAGAAAGACAACCTGTGAGAAGTTGGGTCATAAAGGGAAGAACAGAGAGATGCTGGCTCAAGACTGATCCAATGGACAGCTGAAGACCTGTGTTCTTGGTCCCAGCTCTGCCATAAGCTTAAATATGGGACCTAGGCAAATCACTTTTATAGAATGAAGAGGTTAATCTAGATCAGTTGTTCTAAACCATATATGGCATTGGTGTATTGTAGTGCTTTCTTATCATTTGTCACTCATAGTATGGAAACATTCACAAACTTGGCCACACTTAGGGAACTGTGTCCTGCACAGAAAATTCATCTAATGTGTAGGTGCCAGAGAGAAAGGTTAAAACATACTGATCTAGAGCAATGTTTATCAAAATGTAATATGTTTACAAACCACCTGTGGATCTTATAAAAGACAGATCCAGATTTAGTAGGTCTGGGGTAGAGTCTGAGGTTTGGCATTTCCAACAAGCTCCCAGGTGATGTTGATGCTGCTGGTCTATGGACCACACTATGAGTATCAAGTATATCGAGGGTCATACCAGCTCTGAAATTCTTTGATTCTTGTGTGTAATTACTTACTATCTTCCCAACCCTCTGTCTTCCCACTCTAGGTCATGATGGACCCAAGATATCAGGCTTTAATTAGTCTGCTGCAGGGGCCAAACAGGTAAAGTGGGGGAACTAGGAAGACTTTGCCCCTGTCCGACTCCATATGCCAAGTCCAGTTGCTTGTATGCTGTATATAACATGTGTGTGAGAAGTCCTGACTCTGGGTTCTATGATACTACTAGCTCTTGGGTTTAGTAGAACTCCTTGCCACATCAAATTGGTAGGCTGAGTTGGCAGTGACATCCCCTCTGGGATTCCATGGCATCGTAAAGTTGGGTAGTCCATTTTCATCAGAGAAGCAGTCCCGTAAAGGCAGAGAAGAAAACATTATTGGGAGAAACAATGGCCAATCCATGTGGGAATTTATTCCAAGACTTCCAGCATTAAAATATTCATCTCACTTTACCTTTATGACTTTATGAATACCTGCCTTCTGTCTTAGATATTGAGCCCTCCTGTTTCAGCACTATACAAAAAGACATAGGAGGGTTGAAAGGATAAGGAAACAAAACCTTTACATACTCATATACCCAGGGCCCTCCACAGCACAGAGCAGAGAATAGGTATTCAGTATATATTTGTTGAATGTATGAATAAATGAATCAAGCAACTGGTGCTACAGTGTGTTTAAAGGAAACTTGTTTGGGGAAGTCAGCAGGAGAAGCAACAGAAACAGCAGGAGGCAGAGAGCAGGGAAGCATGAACTCATTCTGGCATAATTGTCTTAAGTGTCCCTTGCCCTTGTACTGCCCTTTGTTGTTCTGTAATACACAACAGGATGCACCTGCCCAGACATGGGAACTCTAGCTGGATAGATAGGAAAGCTGATACAAAGCCCTTGTTAATTAAAAAGCTTTTGCAATTGGAATTGTCTTCTAACACAAAGTGCCCTCTCTCCTGATGGGTTTGATGTTTACATGTGTTGAGAATATGCAACAAACATTCTCAGGATTACCTCCTAATCCTGAACCCAGGAAAGGAAACAAGATCTATCCAAAGTCACTAGTGGTCTGTTGTTTATCACGTCAAAACCAAAAATTAAACTGATGAACAGCCAGATGGCCAAGGAAATTAAGTTTGCTTTTCTATGGATTTATTAATGAAAATAATGTTTAAGCTTTTCTACCCTAATTTTCTCTGGTTTCCTACTTCTTCGTCCTATATATCTCTGAATTCCTGGCTAAATAATAGCACCAATGCCCAGGCTAGAACTTTCAGAATGATCTACTCAAATACTTTATACCAAACTTTGCAAATCTAGGGAAATTTCCGTTCTAAAAGAGCATACTAATTAAAACAATGGGAGGAATCAAAGAGAAGATGAGTGAGGAGAAAATGGAGGCAGGAAGGAAATTCTCATGGATCTCACCTAGATGTCATGTAGGTAGGCCACCTTACTTCTCTGCCATGCCTGTTAACTAGACCATGTGTGGCCCTACTAAGTGGATTTGCCATCAGGAGATAAAAACAACTTGTTGTCATAGCCAACCCAAATCCATTCATTGAACTGTTGCATTTCCAAATTAGCTTAGGAAAATTTCTCCTATTGAAATATTGGGACAGACAAGAGTTGGTGTGTGTTTGGTTTAAAGGAAGACTCTTCTGTGGCCTCCTGGGTGCAGTAAATGACCTGGCCCTCAAATTGGACAGATTAAGGTCCAAAAATACCAGAAAGGCTGGAGTTTTATGAGCTTTCAATTCAGAGATCAGTGTGCTCTTTGTGACCAAAAACTGAACTTCAGCCACTGGGTGAGTTGAGTGAGAGCAGAGGTTCTTCCTCCTAAAGCCGCACCACACTTACTTGTGTGGGCTGCTTTATTTTCCAGGGCACAGGGGAAAGAAAGGCAAGGATATTTAGAAGAGCTTTATAAGAAAATCTAAATTCCACTTCCAGCATTACTAATTTTCCCTTTGAAAATTAGCAACTAGTTAGTAAAATCCTTGATAGAGCTCAATTAGGGTTTATGTGTGACAAACAGTCGCTACTAATGGCCCTTAATGATGAGTAAGTGGATTGCTCAGAATATTTCTTATTTACTGAAAAGTGATGGCTTTCTCATTGCAGAGAGAGGAGGGATGTGAAGCGGCCTCTTCACATGTATGTTCCTTTTAGTGCTGGGCTTTGTCACATCGTACACTCTTGAGAGACTTTAAAGAAAGAAGGACTCATCCCCACCTGGTAACAACCACTACAAAATGCACCCAGAAATTTCTTCCAGTCCATTTTGCAAATGTTCCATGGTGCATCCAACCAATTTTCAACCTCTTTGTGGTTCTGAAGGTTGGAGACCATTGATCTAATGGAAACGAACCAGAAAGTAGAGAAGCCTAATTTTTTCCCTCTGAATCAAATCTCCACTAAGAAGCAGGATGATGTCAATATCTGTATTCTCATATAGAAAGTGACAGGCTTGGGCTCAAGGGCCTTCAAGGCTGGTCCTTACAAATCAGGTTTACAGTGTTCCTGAGCTTATGTTCAGTTTGTAAATGGAAAGGTGATATTACTGAAGCACACATTTGAAACACGGTTTATTGGTTGATTGAAAGCAAAACAACACTTTGCAGGCTTCTGCATTTATTCAGCATGCCAGAGTATGGGAGTAGCTCTCTAGCACTGTTCTTACCCAAAAAAGTATTTGAGAACTCCTACTTCTCCATTATCTTATTGGATTACTCATC
Organism: Rhinolophus ferrumequinum; assembly: GCF_004115265.2. Lineage (NCBI taxonomy): Eukaryota > Metazoa > Chordata > Mammalia > Chiroptera > Rhinolophidae > Rhinolophus > Rhinolophus ferrumequinum. The sequence continues at coordinate 23,208,147 of NC_046284.1, read as the reverse complement.
TTTTTTTTAAAACAAATTAAAGTTTATTGAGGTGACAACAGTTAGTAAAGTTACATAGGTTTCAAGTGTACGATTCTGTAATACATCATCTGTAAATCCCATTGTGTGTTCACCACCCAGAGACAGTTCTCCTTCCATCACCATATATTTGACCCCATTTTCCCTCTTCTAGAGCCCCTCTCCCCTCTTACCCTCTGGTAACCACTAAACTCTTGTCTGTGTCTACGAGTTTTTTTTCTTTATCTTGTTCCTTTGTTGCTTTCAGTTTTACTAACCAATGTCATCCCAATAAATCAATAAAAATTAAAAAAATAAAACCTTTCATACTCAAAAAATTAAATCTAAACAAGTATATTAATTTTCAAAAACAAAGAAAAGAAGGTGGCACTTCCTCTTTAACTTCCTTTTTCACTCATTCATCAAGGATTCACTAAACAAAACTGAGTTCCTACTATGTGCCAGGTGTTGTTCTGGAGAAATACTGGAGATGCAGAAATGAGGAAGACAAAATCCCTTTCTTAAACCTTTTGTTACAAATGACAAAAAATCTAACTCAAACTGACTCAGGCACCTAAAATATCTAGAGGCAGACTTAGCTTCAAATGAAGTTTGATCTAGCAACTCAATAATATCACCTTTCTGTCCCTCTGTCCTGTCCTATGCAGTGTCAGCTTTATCTTCACGTTTTACAGGATGCCCCCAGCAGCATCAAATGTTTCCCTCCTGGCCATAAATAGCTGTCTCAGCCACAAGCCCCATGGAAGACAGAGACTGTGTCTAGGCATTCACAGCAAATGTCCTGAGGTTTACTTTCATTGGACCAGCTTTAAGCCTGGGTTATATTCCCAGCTCAAACAATCTGCAGAACTTCAGAGGGAGTAAATTTTGTGGCTCAGTTTGGCAATGGAGCCAGCAATGTAGGCAATGGAGTCAACATATTAACTCTAAGCACATGGCTGAAAGTTGTATTTGGGGTGTTTTCCAAATCATGAATCGAAGGCCTTTGCCTCCCTCTCCTGGGTATCTACCCAAAAAATCTGAGAACATCTACACATAAAGACACGTGTGCTCCAATGTTCATTGCAGCTTTGTTTATGGTGGCCAAGACATGGAAACAACCAAAATGTCCTTCGATAGATGAATGGATAAAGAAGTTGTGGTATATATACACAATGGAATACTATTCAGTGGTAAGAAAAGATGATATAGGAGCATTTGTGACAACATGGATGGATCTTGAGAGTATAATGCTAAGCGAAATAAGTCAGACAGTAAAAGCAGAGAACCATATGTTTTCACTGATATGTGGTATATAAACCAAAAACAACAAAAGAACAAGACAAACAAATGAGAAACAAAAACTCATAGACACAGACAATAGTTTAGTGGTTACCAGAGGGTAAGGGGGTTGGGGGGTGGGAAATGAGGGTAAGGGGGATCAAATATATGGTGATGGAAGGAGAACTAACTCTGGGTGGTGAACACACAATGGGATTTATAGATGATGTAATACAGAGTTGTACACCTGAAATCTACGTAATTTTTTTTTTAAATTTATTTTTAATTTATTGGGGTGACAATTGTTAGTAGAATTACATAGATTTCAGTTGTGCAATTCTGTATCACATCATCCATAAATCACACTGTGTGTTCACCACCCAGAGTCAGCTCCCCTTCCATCACCATACATTTGATCCCCCTCACCCTCATCCCCCACCCCCCAACCCCCTTACGCTCTGGTAACCACCAAATTACGTTCCCCAGATTAATTTTCAAACCCCGTGGCCATCCTGTGGTCACCGACTGCCCTCCAATCCCCTCACCCTCCCCCCCACCCCCCACCCCCCCCGCCCATCTAGCAACCCTCAGTTTTTCCTCATTGTCTCCCAAACTGTTTCTGATTAGTACATTCACTTATTCTTTTCTTTAGAATCCGCAAATAAGTGCGATCATATGGTACTTATCTTTCTCTGTCTGACTTATTTCACTTAACATAATGTTCTCTAGATCCATCCATGTTGTTGCAAATGGTAAGATTTCTTTCTTCTTTATGGCTGCATAATACTCCATTGTATAAATGTACCACAGTTTCTTAATCCAGTCATCTACCGATGGGCATTTTGGTTGTTTCCATGTCTTAGCTATTGTGTATAGTGCTGCAATAAACATAGGAGTGCATAGAGATTTTTGAATTAAAGTTCTGGATTTCTCCGGATAGATACCTAGGAGTGGAATTACTGGATCATAAGGTAGTTCCATTTTCAGAATTTTGAGATACCTCCATACTGTTTTCCATAGCGGCTGCACCAGTCTGCAATCCCACCAACAGTGCACAAGCGTTCCCTTTTCTCCACATCCGCGCCAGCACTTGTTGTTTGTTGATGTATTGATGATAGCCATTCTGACTGGGGTGAGGTGGTATCTCATTGTGGTTTTTATTTGCATTTCTCCGATGGTTAGTGAGGTTGAGCATTTCTTCATATGTCTGTTTGCCATCTGTATGTCCTTTTCAGAAAAATGTCTCTTCAAGTCCTCTGCCCATTTTTTAATTAGATCGTTTGTTTTTTTGGAGTTGGGTTGAGTAAGTTTTCCATAGATTTGTGATATTAATCCCTTATCAGATATATCATTGGCAAATATCTTTTCCCATTCAGTAGGATCCCTTCTTGTTTTATTGATGGTTTCCTTTGCTGTGAAAAAACTTTTTAGTTTGATATAATCCCACATGTTTATTTTTTCTCTTAGTTCCCTCGCGCGAGGGTGTATATCAGTAAAAATCTTACTCCGGGTAATGTCTGAGAAGTTTCTTCCTATATTTTCTTCTAGGTATTTTATGGTTTCAGACCTTACATTTAAGTCTTTAAGCCATTTTGAATTTATTTTTGTATATGGTGTAAGGAGGTGGTCCAACTTCATTTTTTTGCATGTGTCTGTCCAGGTTTCCCAGCACCATTTATTGAATAGACTGTCATTACTCCATCGTACATTCTTGCTTCCATTGTCGTAGATTAAATGGCCATATAGGCGTGGATTTATTTCTGGACTCTCTATTCTGTTCCATTGATCTATGTGTCTGTTTTTATGCCAGTACCATGCTGTTTTGATTACTGTAGCCTTGTAGTATAATTTGAAGTCAGGTATTGTTATACCTCCCACTTTGTTCTTATTTCTCAAGATTGCCTTTGCTATTCGGGGTCTTTTATGGTCCCATATAAATTTTAGGATTATATGTTCTATTTCTGTGAAAAACGACGTTGGCAGTTTGATAGGAGTTGCATTGAATATGTATATTGCCTTAGGCAGTATGGACATTTTAACTATATTAATTCTTCCTATCCATGAACATGGTATGTGTTTCCATCTATTTATATCTTCCTTCATTCCTTTCATCAGTGTCTTATAATTTTCTGAGTATAGATCTTTTACTTCTTTGGTTAAATTTATTCCCAGGTATTTTATAGTCTTTGGAGCGATTGTAAATGGGATTGTTTTTTTAATTTCTCCTTCTGATGTTTTATTATTGGTATATACAAATGCAACTGATTTCTGAATATTAATTTTGTATCCTGCCACTTTACTAAATTCATCTATCAGCTCTAATAGCTTCTTGGTGGAGTCTTTAGGGTTCTCTATATATAGTATCATATCATCTGCATACAATGATAACTTTACTTCCTCCTTACCAATCTGGATGCCTTTTATTTCTTTTTCTTGTCTGATTGCTGTGGCAAGAACTTCCAGAACTATGTTGAATAGAAGCGGAGATAGTGGGCATCCTTGCCTTGTTCCTGATCTTAGGGGGAATGGTTTTAGCTTTTCCCCATTGAGTATGATGTTAGCTGTGGGTTTGTCATATATGGCCTTTATTATGTTGAGATAAGATCCCTCTATTCCCACTTTCTTAAGGGTTTTTATCACAAATGGCTGTTGGATTTTATCAAATGCTTTTTCTGCATCTATTGATATGATCATGTGATTTTTATTTTTCATTTTGTTAATGTGGTGTATCACATTAATAGATTTGCGGATGTTGAACCACCCCTGCATACCAGAGATGAATCCCACTTGATCGTGGTGAATGATCTTTTTAATGTATTGCTGAATTCTGTTTGCTAATATTTTGTTGAGGATTTTTGCATCTATGTTCATTAAAGATATCGGCCTGTAGTTTTCTTTTTTTGTGGTGTCTTTGTCTGATTTTGGGATCAGGGTGATAGTGGCTTCGTAAAAAGTGTTTGGGAGTCTTCCCTCCTTCTGGATTTTTTGGAAGAGCTTGAGGAGAATTGGTGATAATTCTTTTTTGAACGCTTTGTAAAATTCACCTGTAAAGCCATCTGGTCCAGGGCTTTTGTTTGTTGGGAGACTGTTGATTACTGATTCAATTTCCGTAGTGGTAATCAGTCTATTCAGGTTTTCTGTTTCTTCTTGAGTTAGCCTTGGAAGGTTGTACGCCTCTAGAAAATTGTCCATTTCTTCCAAATTGTCAAATTTGTTGGCATATAGTTGCTCATAGTAACTTCTTAAAACTCTTTGTATTTCTGCAGTGTCCGTTGTCACTTCTCCTCTTTCGTTTCTGATTTTATTAATTTGGGTCCTCTCTCTCTTTTTTTTAATGAGTCTGGCTAAAGGTTTGTCGATTTTGTTTATCTTCTCTAAGAACCAACTCTTGGATTCATTGATCTTTTGTATTGTTTTTCTGGTTTCTATTTCATTTATTTCTGCTCTGATCTTTATTATCTCCTTCCTTGTGTTCCCTTTGGGCTTATTTTGCTGTTCTTTTTCCAAATCCCTTAAATGTGAAGATAAACTGTTGATTAGTGATGTTTCTTGTTTCTTTAGGTAGGCCTGCAAAGCTATGAATTTCCCTCTTAGGACTGCTTTCGCGGCATCCCATAGATTTTGGGTCGTCGTGTTTTCATTTTCATTTATCTCGAAATATCTTTTGATTTCTTCCTTGATCTCCTGCTTGACCCATTCATTATTTAGTAATAAGTTATTCAGCCTCCATGAATTGGTGTGTCTTCCCGTTTTTTTCCTGTAGTTCATTTCTAATTTCATAGCATTGTGATCAGAGAAGACAATTGGTATGATTTCAATTTTCTTAAATTTATCAAGACTTGTTTTGTGGCCTAACATATGATCTATCTTGGAAAATGTTCCATGTGCGCTTGAGAAGAAGGTGTATTTTGCAGCATTGGGGTGAAATGTTCTGAAAATATCGATTAAATCCAAGTGGTCCAATGTATCATTTAAGGCTGTTGTTTCCATATTGATTTTCTGTCTGGAAGACCTGTCCCTTGTGGTCAGAGGTGTGTTGAAGTCCCCGACTATAATAGTGTTACTGTTGATCTCTGCCTTTATGTCAGTCAGTACCTGTTTTATATATTTAGGTGCTCCTATGTTGGGTGCATAGATGTTTACTAGGGTTATGTCCTCTTGTCGGATCGATCCCTTTATTATTATATAGTGCCCATCTTTATCTTTTAGTATGTTCTTCATTTTAAAGTCTATTTTGTCAGAAATAAGTATTGCAACTCCAGCTTTTGTCTCGTTTTCATTTGCATGAAATATCTTACTCCAACCCTTCACTTTCAGCCTGTGTGTGTCTTTTGTTCTGAGGTGAGTCTCTTGTATACAGCATATACAAGGGTCTTGCTGTCTTATCCAGTCAGCCACCCTATGTCTTTTGATTGGAGCATTTAATCCATTTACATTTAAAGTGATTATTGATAGGTACATAGATATTGCCATTTTTAAATTTGTAGTTAGGTTGTTTTGATCTTTCTTCTATTTACAGAAGTCCTTTTAGTATTTCTTGCAATGCTGGCTTGGTGGTAATAAATTCCTTTAGCTTATTTTTTTCTGGAAAGCTCTTTATCTCTCCATCAACTTTAAATGATAGCCTTGCTGGATAAAGCAATCTAGGTTGTAGGCCTTTGTTTTCCATCACTTTAAGTATCTCCTGCCACTCCCTCCTGGCCTTCAATGTTTCTGTAGAAAAATCATTTGATAGTCTTATGGGAGTTCCCTTGTATGTAACCCTTTGTCTTTCTCTTGCTGCTTTTAGGATTCTCTCTTTGTCTTTAAGCTTTGCCATTTTAACTATAATGTGTCTTGGTGTGGACCTGTTTGGGTTAATCCTGGTTGGAACTCTCTGCACTTCCTGGACTTGTATGTTGGTTTCCTTCATCAGGTTGGGGAAGTTTTCAGACATTATTACTTCAAATATGTTCTCAATCCCTTGCTTGCTCTCTTCACCTTCTGGTATTCCTATGATGCGCATGTTGTTGCGCTTGATGTTATCCCAGAGGTCTCTTAGGCCATCTTCATTGTTTTTTATTCTTTTTTCTTTTTGTTGTTCCGTTTGGTTGATCTCTGCTACCTTGTCTTCTAAGTCGCTGATTCGTTCCTCTGCTTCATCTAGCCTGCTGGTAATTCCTTCAAGTGAGTTCTTAATTTCGGTAATTGTGTTCTTTAGTTCCAACTGGTTTTTCGTTATGATTTCTACATCCTTCTTTATGTTTTCTCTAAGCTCATTTGTTATGATTTCTACATCCTTCTTTATGTCTTCTCTAAGCTCCTTAAACATTCTTATCACCAGTGTTCTGAACTCTGTCTCTGAGAGGTTGGTTACGTCTGCTTCATTTGATTCCAGTTGTGGAAGCTTCTTCTGTTCTTTTATTTGGGACGTGTATCTTTGTTTCCCCATTCTGGCTGACTGTGTTTATTTTGATATATTAGGTAGATCCCCTAGAGTTCTTAGTTCTTGCTAGGTTATCTTATGTAGTATGTGTCCTTTATATTTGACTCGCACCACGTCGTCCTCCTCTGCGTGTGCTCCAAAGGTGAGTCTTGTGTTGTGTACACTGTCCTGTTCAAGAAGATCTTTAATTGCTTCCCGCTAATGAGCAGGTGGGGTCAACTCCTGGGCTGACCTGCCGTGAGACTTGGCTCTGCCCCCCGCAGGGCACTCTGCTGCGTGAGGGTTGACCACCCCAATGTGATTTGGCCTCTATGGGCTCCAGAGCCTGCCGAGAACCCCCTCTAGGTGTGTGACCTGCAGGTCAAACCCGGCTGCACTCCGATTTGGTCTGGAGTTGGCCCCCGGATATGCCGAGTCCAGTGCCACCCAAGCTGGGCCCCGGCAGGGAAGTCCCAGAACAAGGCAAATCACCAAGCACAGCAGCAACGACAACAGCAAAGAGAAAAAACAAACAAACAAAAAAAAACAACAGCCGATAACCCCCGCTCGACACAGGCAAAGATATCAAAGATACAAGACAAAGCAAAACAAAACCAAGCAAAGCAAAACAAAGCAAAACAAAAAGCAGCGACCGTCTCGGCCTGAGCCCACCAAGCAATGACCAGGTTGTCCTCTGCTGTACCAAAGAGCCCCCTGCTTATTGCGCAGGCAGAGCCGGTCACCTGGTGCTCAGAGAGACTTTGGGACTGCAGACTTAAAAGTGTGGGCCTGAGGGGTCTGGATGATAGTCTCCACAAAGTCAGTGCAGCTTCTGCCCTTGTCCGCACGTATGCACATCGAGAGGAGCACCACCAGTCCTTTGTCCAGAGCTCCAGAGTCCTAGGGCACTCCTTCAGTGTGTGTGTATGGGTGCTGAAATCTACGTAATTTTACTAACAATTGTAACCCCAATAAATTAAAAAAAAAAAAAAGGCCATTGCCAGGAGAAAGGAGAATGAAAGTTAGAAAGGCCACTAAAATCATTCTTTACAGTCCTTGCTGTCACGGAGTATACATTGTTGGGAGGGATGGGGAATCAGAGAATAAATAAATCAACAAATAAATACATAAATAAGATAGTTAGAAATAGTGATAATGCTATGACAATAACGTAAGCTCCAAAAAAACAAGGATTTTTATCTGTTTTGCTCACTGCAGTATACCACCTACCTAGTCCTGTGCCTAGCACACATAGGCCAGAAATAAATGTTGAGTCAAATTGAATTGAATAATAAATAGGGTAAAATATAGTCATTGTTTTGTATTGCACACTCTTTGCTCACAGCCATTTCTCTCCGTGGGTCCCTTGTCAGCCACATGCCTTTGTTTCTGCTGTTCTTCCCACCTGGGACTTCCTCCATTTTCCCTCTTTTCATTCAGGTCCTGTACATCTTCCCAAACTTCATTGGAATCCCATCTTCTTCAGGAGTCTTCCATGACTTTTCTGCTGCTCTTTAACTTCTCTCCTCCCTGACCATCCCCTGCTCCCACCATGGCATTTATCAGCAATGTACATTTTAGGTTTTATTACATTTGGTAATTTACCACATACTCCTTTGTAATGTTAACTAAAACTTTTTTACCTTTACGTGTTTTTAAATCCCAAACACAGCATGACTTACCAGGCATTGGTCTTTTCCTAGCTTAGCCATTTATTAGCCATATATAAACTTGGATAAGTGATTTGGCTGCTCAGAGAGTCAGTTTCCTTATCTATAATATGGGGGTAGTACCTCTCTTGTAAGGCTGCTCTGGGTACTGAGATAATATATGCCAGTACCATGTGGTAAGTACTTGATAAATAGCAGTGATGATGGTGGTGGTGATGATAATGAAGAATTATTCCCTCCTTCTTTCTCCTTTCTCCTCCCTTCAACACTTAGCCCAGTTACGGGTACATGATAAGGGCCTTACAAAGACTTACTGAATTGCCCAAAGATTCCCACTCCGAGAAAGATGCAAGCTTGACCCCTCTTGCTTGTTTGCCACTGATATGGAGACCCAGTCGCTAGCCCACTTTGACTTCAGCATTAACAGGAGGGAAGTCTGAAGCCCAACCAGCTAAGTCACTACACTGCTGAAGTGGAGAAGCCAGGAGAGAAGAGAGCAGCAGGAGTGTTAGCAGCCAGTGCCCTGACACAGCTATTAGTTACAGCCATGGCTCTAACACTGAACTAACAAGCACCGAGCATCAGTGTGGGCTGAATGGCTCAAGAGACACTCAGTAGTTTCCTAGTTGACTCAAATGATGGTCTGTGTGTGCCTGGGTGCTAGCTGAGCTGCCACAGGGGGTGGAGGCGATGCTATGATACTAATTCTTATGCATCCCATGGGTCAAAAATCAACAGATAATTCAGCTGCCATGGGAAGAATTGCAGCAACTAAGGCAGTCACGATGTCACGAAGTGGTATTAACAGAAAAAATGAGGACTTTGTCTTCAGTAAAATCACTCCGGACTTTGAGGGGGGAAAAGCACTGCCTAAATAATTTCTGATTACTTTTTGTGCTTGTAGACGATGAATGCTCAATTAGATCATCCATGAGCATAATGTCCCCAAATGTAAAGAGTAAAATGGACAGGGTTTCCTCTAATCCTAGCTCCTGTACCAGCCGGTTTGTTGGGATTAGAATACAACAAATGGGGAATCAGAGAATAAATAAGTCAACAAATAAATACATAAATAAGATAGTTAGAAATAGTGATAATGCTATGACAATAATGTAAGTTCCAAGAGTCAAACTTCTTCTCAGCAACAAACTTTCCTGAATGAGAATTTAGATCTAACCACTTACCACATCCACCTCATCTAGCACCACTTCCCACCCCAGAGTGAGACTTAAGGCTGGGGAAGGTCACTACTGAGCAGTCAGGTTGAGTGAGTAGAGCCTGAGGTCTTGCCCGAGACATATCACTGGCAGGAAAAGTATTCTTGAACATGTTCCAGGTGTGCTCATTATAGTAGTTAGGAGTATAAGCTGTGACATGAGATTGACCTGATCTTAAATTTTGCCGTTTATTAGTTATGTAGCTTTTGGCAAACACTTAACTTCTCTGTGAAAAAAAATGGACCTATCTTATAGAATAGTTATGAAAATCAAATAAGATAATGCACGCATGGTGTTTGGCATGATGCCTGGCACAAATTAAGTGTTCAAGAAATGTTAGATCTTCTTATAATTATTGGCAGGGGCAGTGCTGATATTGAGAGCAATGGCTTTGACCACAGAGCTGGATGTACTGATACTATCATGTGGATCAGCTTGTAGCTGCTCAATCAGCCTGGCCTTTCAGTAGAAGTGGCTGGTTTCATAGACCATAAGTGAGCTAGGACACCTGCAACTTGAAAAAGAAAAATATTTTCTACAAAGCCTTAGTTGTCAGTGTCTAAGAGGTAGATTTTGTTCCTGCCAGCCACAGGAGTTCATCTGGGCCAAGTGGCTCTGACTAGGTGGATCAGCACTCAGAGTATTTCAGGGTCATGATGGCTCAGCATCCCTGTTTGATGGCTCAGTGGTACCTGTGGTGAGATTACCCACATGTACAGGAGGCCTCTGAGCCCACCCCTCATCGCTTCCCCTCTTAATCAATGTATTAGTCTGGGTCCTGCAAGAGGCAGATACCAAGATGGGATTAAATGTGCAAGGATTTCATTGATGGAAACACCTGTGAGAGAAAATGGGATGGGCACCAGAGAGGCTGGGAATGGTCTGAGACTGCAGTGTAAGTCTGATCCCCGTGAAGCAGAGGAGAGAGATCAAACTTGGCAGAGGATTTCAGAGCACAGCAGCTTGGTCAATATGTTCTCTGTAGTTGGAGGTCTGTAATGCACATAATCATGGCTGCCACAATCAATGAGTGGAAAAATACCTAAAAGACAAAATGATCAAATTTGCAGATGACACTGAGATGCAATGCTCGGAATCCTGTCCTGCCAGGTTTTGAATGTATCCTTGTTCACAGGCAAACATATCCATAAGCTTTCCACATGAATACACCAGTGTTTTGGGGTACTTCCCTCTATTCTTTCTCATCATGATCACTTGTGGTTGTATAATCAGAATTACATTTCAACAGATATGAGAAATATTGTGCAGGAATACTTGATGCCATGAAAAGATATTCAAGATGTATTTTTAATTTAAGAGAAACAGGTTACAAAACCTGTATTTAGAGTATGATTTCTATTTTGTTTAAAAATATATAGGAAAAATACAGAAAAAGATAAACAAAAATGTTAAGAGTGGTTATATTTAATTGCTTTTCTTATCTTATTTTTGTGTCTCTGTGGTTTCTATTTCCCCACAGTGAATTTGTTATTACTTCTGAGACATTCCCAATGCTTTGGAGCTATCTTCTCTTTCAAAATCCTCAGCATTTATTTAAGTGTACCTTCCAACGGCTGGGGTGTGCCTCAGACTGGCTTGGCCTATGTGTAAAAGAATGAAATGACAAAATGATTCATCTTGAGACTTGTCATCATTTCCACTACCTTCTTGGTTGTTTGACTCTTTACTTGCTTCTTCCCATTGAGAACTACTGACACCCAGCCTAGGTCACGATGGCCTCCTAAAACCCCTTACCTGAATTTATTTAAAGCTACTATGGGTTATTCTCTATTGGACTTATTAGCAGTAATAATGTTTTTAATAAGTTTGCCTCACCTCCTCTGTCTCCTAAAAGCAATGACAATGGCTAACATTTACTGAGTGCTTACCATGTGCCAGGTACTATGCTAAATATTTTTTAATGTTTTGACTGAATTCATTCTCTCAATAACTCTATGAGGTTGGTAGTATTACTACCTACATTTTACAAAAGAGGAAATGAGGCAACAGAGGCGAATGAAGTGGGCCAAGCTCATATAGTCATTGAGTGGCAGGGCCAGTATGTTTGCCCAACTTTGCCTGGAGGATTGATTGCCTGATGTTTCTTGGACCTGCCTCCAAATGGTTATCCTTATCAACTGCCACCAACACACACTCAAGTGTGAAAGAGCTATCCGCATCTTTTATTTAGGCAAGGCTTCACACGAAACATCCATGTGTGACTTTAAACAAGTCATTTATAACCTCTGAGCTTCAGTTTCCCCATATGTAAAGAAGACTAATATAACTTTGCAGAAGAAGATTGAATAGAATAAGGTATGGGGGACACCTAATGCCAATTCCTAGTACAGGGACAGCACTTATTGAAGAGGAAGGAAAAGAAGAACTGAAACTATTCAACATCAGTTAATGGAAAAGAGGACTCAAATATGAACACTTTCAAACATTCATTTTTTGAAAATGAGAAGAAAAAAGAGGAAGATTGTGCACAGAATGAATTTTCAGAGCAGTGGCCTCCAGAGTTTGGACATTTGAGAATTTAGACAGCGAAGGAAGCACATGACAATACCTTGATAGGAAATGTCCTGTCACTCAGGTCAGCCCAGGCTGTTATGGGAGCACAAAGGAGCTTCCATAAAGGAGAAGACTAGGAGAAAGGCTTAGGAAAATTCCATGGAAGAGGTCATGTTTACACTGAATTGTGAAGGACGGATAGAATTGACCAAGAAGGGGGGTTAGGTCATGCCAGATAAAGGGAACTGCATGTACAAAGACCCAGAGACAAAAATGACATCATCATAATCGTCATTATCACACCTATCTTTTGAATACCTGCTATATTACAGGCACTACAGTAGGTGCTTTCTATATATTATTTCAAATCCTCACACAACCGTGTAATGCAGACATTATAATGCATATTTTACAGATGAGCTAACTGAAACTTTACAGTAGAGACATGTAAGTGGAAAAGTTGGAACTGGAGAGTCCAGGCATGCTGACTCCAAAGCCCAGGCTCCTTCTGCTGAACTGAGGCCCTCCTTGAAACATGAAAAGCCATGATGAGTGTGGAAAACCATGGACTACTCAGTGTGGTGGAGATGTATCTGGGGAGTGAGAGAAACTAGGCTAGAGGAATAAGCAAGGCCCTAGTCCCACAAAGCTTTGAAGGCCATGCTCAGGCATTTATACTTAATCCTGAGGGAATGGGCAGCTTTGTAGGCACTTATGGCAGGGTAGTGACATGATCAGTTCCATATTATAGAAAGAGCTCTTTGGCAGAATCGTGGGGATTGAATTAAAAGATCAAGATTGAAGGTACGGAGGACAGTTGGGAAAGCTGTTGTAGCAGCTCAGTGATGAAGCCTGAGAACAGGGGTCATAAAGCATTGATATATCTGCTGATTTGGTGAATGGGCTTATCAGAAAAGTTTCAGAAGTCTAAGTTACTTGTCTCCAGAATCTTCATAAAGGCTCTGCTGCTTCCATTCTCCTTTTTCCTGCTTCCCTGCCTCTATTTCTCAGTATGATTTTAGATTCCACAAACAGGGAGCTGTCTAGGAAGGAGATCATAAAGCAATAGAAAGCTATTACTCATTCATTATTGGAAGCATGCCCCAATAAAGCTGTGGCAGTGAGAAAAAGTCTGTTTAAATGATACTGGGGATAGAATAGGAGAGTGATGGCAGCAAGCAGCAATTCTGCAAGTGCCACCAATGAAGCCATGGGGTCTTTCTGGCTAGGGGATGGGAAACAACTCTCAGCCACAGATATCTTACTCAGATTCTTGCCAAATAATGAGGAAGCCTTGAGTAACAGAGTGGTCCACTTCATTTTAACAGGAGGGATATACGTTCTGGTTGGTTACCTGCCAGCACTATGATTCCATGTTAGCTACTTGAATGCACTAAGTGGCAAAAGCTACAATGAGAAGAAGGGGAAACTCACTGACATGGCATTGATACCAACTCTGATATTAACTTGCTGGGCGATCTCAAGCAAGTGGGTCATTCCCCTTCTCCGGGTATCAATTATTTTTCCCACACATAAGGCAGCACAATGTTGGCATTAAGAACATGGACTCTGTTGCCAGACTGCTTGGGTCAAACACCGCACCACCACTTACAATCCATATAACCCTAGGCTAATTATTTGATCTCCTTATGTGTAAGTTTCCCCATCTGTAAAATGGGGATAATGATTATAGAAATGCTATAAAGATTAAATGATTTAATGTCTGTAAAGGACTTAGGACAGTACTTGGTAAGGTGATGTAAATGTTTGCTGTGGTTATTTTATCATCTAGTTAGTCAAAGAGGCAGATGGGCCAGCTATTCTCAAACATTTCTAGAGTTCTCTTTCCCTCTAACCTAAGCCTCTCTCTGGCCATGGCCACCTATACCCTCTTAACTATGGCCTCTGGTTCTATGCCCACACTTGAGATGTCTCCTCCCTTATAGCCCACCCACATTCTGCTCATCTGTTAAAGGCTTGCTCTACTCACCTGTGCAGAACCTTCTCCACATACCCTCATCACCCTAAAATTCACTTATAGCTGAATTATCTGTGGTATATACTCTAACACCTCTTTAATTTTGTCATGAATGCAATTCTTGCCATCTCCACTCCACTGTTAGATCTCTGAGGGCAGAATTGGGTTTTCTATTTCTGAGATGCTGTACAGTAAGCTCATGAAAAGAGCTGAATGGCTGGCTACCTGATGCCCGAAGAGCAAAGCTGAGCTTCTCTCAGAACCATTTCTGAATACTGTTAGTCTTGTGTGTTGGCAGAGGTGGTGGCAGTTTACATGGTGCAATTAGGCATGACCAAGAAGACTTCATTGTCCAAAATATTTCCCTCACCAGAGCCAGGCGCTCCATCATCACTGATCCATATCTGTGTCTTAGGCTTTGCCCTTTTCTTATAGCTGTTTCTAAAAATGTAAATACTCATAGGATCCTTATAAGATGAAAAGGGCAGCAGGATTCAGTATGGGAGGAATATGTGAAAGAGTAGTGGAAAAAAACATGTAACAGGAAGTCAAGTGCCCAAGTTTCAATTCCTGGCTTTTCTAACTCCCGTGGAGAACTTTCATGAATCACAACCTCTCTCTGTTTCTGTCTATACAAAGACATATTATAACATATAATTCCCAGCATGCCTTATGGCTTTAACCTTCTATGATTCTACAAATGAACCAAATAGTCAAACTTCAGGGACACCTTCAGGCAGCTATGGAAATATTTCTTGCTTGATATCCATCTCTCATGTTCTGAGATTGTTGATTGGCACAATCTGCTCAGAAATCAATCTTGACAACATTTATCAAAAACTTTCAAAAGGTTCACATTCTTTGATCCAGTAATTTCATTTCTGTAAAATCATTCAAAATACAGCAAAGCTTTGTGAATTAAGACTTCAAATACAGTGATATTTATAATAACGAAAAGAGAAACAGCCTAAACGCTAAATCATATGGAAAAGAGTAAGTAAACTATATATTCCACTCATTTGATTTAACAAGTAGCCTTTAAAAAAATAACAACAAGAAAATGTTTATGTTATAAAGATAAAAAATTTTAAATATACAAAAATTGCATGTAGAGTGTTCTCACAACTATGTAAAATAAACATATCATATGAAAAATTATGCATAACAGAACGATTGAAAAGAAACATAACAAAATGGTGGGACTCAGGTGTCAATTTTTTCCCAAATTTTCTAATTTGAGCATATTGTTCTTTCATAACAGAAACAATATTGTTTATTTAAAATACTCTACTTAACAGAATTTAATATGCCATAAATTATAAGAGGGATGCTGATTTCGTGGACACTAAAATGTCAATAAGTTATCTCAGACCCTTGGACTACCCAACTCCAGTCCTACTAAAGAGTTGCCTAAAGAATGGTCAACTCTGCCACTTTTACCTGTATGAATTTGGGCAAGTCACTTAACTTTTCTGAACTCCTATTTATTTCAAGTGAAAAATAGAGGCTAATTATGTAAAACGGCTTAGCACAAAGCCTGGCTCATAGTAAGCACTCAATAAAAATTAATTATTATTGGCTGTAACAATATGGTTAAGTTTTTCCCTGTAATTCTGATAGAAAACAAAGATGAGCAGAGAAAACTTCCAGCAAAAGGATTTTGTTTTGTTTTTTGTCTGACCCAATAAGAAGATAGGTTGGATCGTGTGCCTACATCCATAAAATTACTTCTCTAATTTTTACACTTTACTTACATTAATGAAAAAAAGAAAGATGATACAGAGGAGGGGAAAATGTAAACAACAAAGGCCAGAGAACAGGTTCCTATTGTATATTTATTTTAAGAGACTTAACTGTACTATGTAAAAAAAAGCATGGGGTTTATGTAACTGGAGATTAGTCATTTAAACTCTGGATGCCAAACCCCACTGTAGGATTAGAAGGGCTTTCCCAGGCATTATCCTCCTCCCCAGCACTACTTCTAGGGGCTAACAATTGCAGTCCTTGGCATAAGTGGATTGCAACAAAACTACCTGTGTGAACTTTTAAGAAATATATTTATTTCTTAACATCATTCTTCTTTCTGCCCACAAAAGATTTGAAACAGCTACATTTAAAGATAAAATGGAGAGAACCAAAGCAAGGAATAAGGTTCTGAAAACAACAGAAGTATAGGAAAATATTATACATTGTATCAAAGGAAGAGGAAATAGTGAGGTTCTTTGATTGTGTGGGAAGATAGTTGAAAGATGACATTAAAGTACACAAAATATTTGATGCGTACACACACACACACACACACACACACACACACACACACACACACACATCATGGCAGGCAACATGGGCTGCCTAAATCTCCATGTCCACAGAACTAATACTGAGTGATCTTAATTGATACTGAGAATTATAAACAGTTTCTTAGGACTTTCATCCTAAAATATTTAAAGAATCTTCTAGAGTCCTTGAAGAACTACTGTACCACATTTGGAAATTCTTGGGAGCCAGAGTTCCTGGAGATCAAAAAAGGACAAAGTTATCACCTACCTTTTAAGAAAGGATAAAGAGTCAACATAGACATGAAAGGTAAAATAAACCTAATTGTATTCACAGGACATTAAAAAATAATTTAAGAAAAATAATTCTACAATAAAAAGAAAAAGAAAGGTAAGAACAGCTCAGGGTGTTGAATAACAATCAACACTGCGTTATGGAAAAAAAAATAATCCCACTGACCCAATGTGATTTTGTTGGTAACAGAAGATAAGCTTAATGGATTTGAGGTAGCAAACAACATAATATATGTTGACCTTGTAAAGGTTTTTATTCTGCTCCTGGCCATGACCTACTCATGAACTAGCTTGAAAACTATGATTCAGACCGTATACAATTGGCACTAGAGGGTGATATTGACAAACTAGTTTTTGATAATTCAGTAAGAACCAGAAGCACACTCTGTTGTGTTTCTCAAGGAACTGACCTAAAACTGATGCTCCTTAATATTTTCATCAATACTTCATTGGGTGGAAGACAAAATATGCCTGTTAAATACAGGAAAATACAGTAATGAAGATTTTTAACCCAGAGATAAGAAATTACATAATAGGTGGTAGTTATTTTTCATCTCCACTTCCAATAGCAAAAGAAAATGGATCTAGAAGAATATATGATAAATGGGGAGAGGAAGATAAGACACTAGTCTTCGACACAAACTCTTAGGATAAGACAAAAAGGACATCATAGAAAGTTAAGGTGGGAGAGCAAATAAATGATGGGAATCTCAGAGAAGGAGTTATTTATACATATACAGATCATGGAGCTAGTGGAAAAAGCTGAAAATTCATTTACAAATACTATAACTACAGGTCAGAAGTTGATGGCGATGTGCGACTAGCAATCTGCATGCTTCTTGGAAAAAAGTACACCAGGCCACAATTGCTAAATACGCCTTAGGAGTGTGTTTAAGGCAATCGCTCAGCAAAGAAGGTAAAATAATCAGTTAAAATGGATACCATTCATCATAGCAGTTTTTCCTCTGAGGGTAAATAGTTAAGGAACTGAATGTGGATGCAGTCTTGATGGACGCTACCGTGGTGCAAGAACATATAGGATGCTTAGAAATGAAGAACATTGAACAAAATGCAGTATAAGAAGGCAAATGGTTTTAACAAACCAAAAATCATAATAGAAGGTTCTAGGTCCTCATGAGGGAAGTGTAGGGCAATTCTATGGGTCAAGGAATAGGTTACAGCATTATCAATCCCTAGGAGGAAATAAGAGAGGGGAGCAAGAAGTAGGTTTGGCTGAAGTGACAAGTCCCCAGAGCTCTGGGAAGCAAACTGGAATGATTTTACGAAAGTCCAAATCTAGCCAGATCACTAATGACAAGTATTAAAATGTGCGTGGTTGTGTATAAGTGTGATTTGGAAAGCCCTAAAATAAGAAAGGACACAAAAGGTAAAGAGGAAAACATTCTTCAAGTAGTTAAGAGAACAAAGGAGGCTGAAGGAAAGAAAAACATGGTTTTCTAGCCAACCCTCTTGCTCCTCATCTCAAGCCCTCATGTGGTCCATTGGAGAGCTACTGCCAGATGACAGCCAGGAAAAACTTGTAATGAAAGCAAATTCTGTAATGAAACCATGAAAAGAACCAATTTAAAGGGTATTAGGAGCACACAGTTGTTGCTCTCCGTCTCATGTAAGTCTTAGCTTTTTGATTTGTTATTGAGGATTATTTGGGCAGCTGTGAAGCTTTGAGAAGAGAAATTATAACTTTTCTAATCCTAGTATTATCTTTTAAAATAAATTTATTTTTAAATTTTATGATATGTTAATACCTGCTCATTATTTAAAATATAGAGAGAAGTATGTAAAGCAAAATACGGTAGTGTTCCTTCACATTGCCAATCCAAATCTCCTCCACAGAGCTGGAGCTAATCAGCATTATCAGTATGGAGTGCATCTTCCCAGATCTGTTTTTGTATATTCACACACACACACACACACACACACACACACACACACACACACTCCTTAAACAAATGGAACAGAGATTGGCTCATGTCAGTACATGCAGTTCTGCCTTGTTTCTTTTAACAACCGCCTATCCTATGGTATTGCTATGCCAGTTGATTTAACCACCACTTTAGTTGATAGACAATTAGATTGTTTTCCATCTTTTCTGGCATAAGCAATACTGTAATGGTATCTTATACATGTGAACTTGGGCACATATTTGCATATTTCTGTAGAAAAGGATACATTCCTAAAAGTGGAATTTCTTGGTATATATATTAGAAGTTTTGATAGAAGCTGCCAAATTGGCATCCTGAATTGCTGTTACAATTTTCTCTCAAAAGTATATGAGTGTATCTCTTACCATACACCATCAACAACACTGAATATTATCAGGGCTTTTTCTCTCGTATCTGAGAGGCAAAAAAACAAAAGCTATTTTTTCATTTGGATTTGCATTTCCCCATTATCAGTGCCTAAGGACTATTCTACATCAGCCAGTGAGTTTGAGCACCTTTTCGTATGTTAATTAGCCATTTATGTTTCTTCTGTAAATTGCTTGTTCAAAGGCATTTATTAATTTGATTATTGGTTTGTTTATATTTCCCTTGTTGGTTTATATGAGTTCTATGTACATTATAGATACTAACCCTTTGTCGTATGTGGTACAGGTATTTCTTCTAGACTGTCAGTTGCCTTTGTCTTGTGCAGCATCTTAAAACTAGCTTTATATAAGATTTTCCATGAAGAAAACCAACAATTTTAGAAAATTACATCATTAAATTCAGTTTTATTTTGAATAGAATAAAATTTACCCCATTTTACACTCTTTGTTATATACACATAGCTAATCTTGTTGACCAGTACAGTGGTACCTCGGTTTTCGAACGTAATCCGCTCCAGAAGATCGTTCGAGTTCTGAAATGTTCGAAGACAACGAGGCCTCAGGATCTTGCACTCAGTGGAACCCGCGTGACATGTTCGACTTCCGAGGCGTGTTCGAAAACCGAAGCATTTACTTCCGGGTTTACGGTGTTCGTAATCCGAAATGTTCGTCAATGGAGACGTTCGAAAACCGAGGTACTACTGTATGTATAAATGAAAGCGAAACCGGGCTTTACCTGTTGAGTTGTGCATGCTTTTCTAAAGCACTTAAAGATAGTTTACAATCACTTTGAAATACTACCTTATAGGAAATTTTAGCCAGGCCCTCCAGATCACATGCCTAACTTTAGGAATCATGCTGCTAACAGGTACTACCGTCATTAATCCACGTACCGTCATTAAGCCCCAAACAGATGAGACTGCAACATTTACTTGAATTGAGACTCTTGAGCCACCTCGGACTGCTGTTATTTCACAGTCCTGTACAGGACCTAAGTAGCATAAAGTAAATAAACCTTATAATCTAGGCCTCAAGAGAAGTCTATGGTTAAAAGGATAAAAACTCTGTGTCCCATTCCACCCCTCAGCCAGCCCGTCGAACATGCCCAGTGGCAACACAAGCTGTTGTATAAAGAGTGCCAATTTATACCACAGTTTATTAGCTTGCTGTACAACTGACAAAGCAAAGAACTCATAATTAGCTGACAGATTTACAGATTGTATACCCAGTACCCGTCACCAGGATTTCAGAGCCAAGTATGGCTGTAAATAGGTTTTCTTCATTCTCAAACACTGTGGATAATATTTTGGTAAAACATTCAAATTCCCTGGCTCCCTTCCACATTTGCTAGCTTCTCAACAGTTAGGCCCCATATGGGAAAACAAGAAAGCTGAATATTTACAGGGCCTGGTTTCCCCCCCCCCATCCCAAGTGTACATCATATGCACAGTCACTGCACCATCTTGTGGCAATGCTTATAAACTGCATGTGCCCCACTAGTAGGCAAATTGCCAAGATCCTCTGCTGAAACCTTACAAAAAGTCCATTACCATCTTGTTTTCTCCTTCTCTTTTCAGCCACCAGATTGGAAAGGAAAGGCTACACTAGCAACGATGTGTTTCCTTCTCTCTCTCTCTCTCTCTCTCTCTCTCTCTCTCTCTCTCTCTCTCTCTCTTTCTCACTCCCCATGCACATGTCCTGTCAGGATTGTCTCAATGCCTCAACTAGCTCTAAAGACTCAATCAGAAATCCTTAAAGTCAGATAAAGGGACTTCTAGAATAAATTCTTCATAAAAGTACTATTTCCTTCAATCACCAATACCATCTGCAGCTAATAGCAGATCCATTTGATTTTTCAACAACTCCACTGTAATACTGTATAGTTCCTGAAGAATTAAGAAGCACAGGTAGCCAGATACATTTTGTTTCATCAGCAAAATGACTCAAGAAAGGGCCCTCATTAAAAACAACAGCAACAAATAAACAAAAAAGTAGCTTAAACACTGCAGAAGAAAATCACCTTATCATGCCAGCAGAACGGTATCTCTGAGGGATGTGGTAATGTGATATATTTAAATGTTTGGATCAAAGCACACTGAGGTTAAGTTGGTCCCACAGGCAACTCCAACACACTCAAGCAGGGTTTATGGAAACAGATTATTGTTTTCTACTGTAAGGGAGTAAGGAGTATTCAATAGCTTATAGGCTCCAAAGAGTGAGTG
Organism: Rhinolophus ferrumequinum; assembly: GCF_004115265.2. Taxonomy (NCBI): domain Eukaryota; kingdom Metazoa; phylum Chordata; class Mammalia; order Chiroptera; family Rhinolophidae; genus Rhinolophus; species Rhinolophus ferrumequinum. The sequence continues at coordinate 23,186,965 of NC_046284.1, read as the reverse complement.
CTGAGTAAAGGCGGTTGTGTTGGCTTAACGAGCCCACTTGCCTAAGCTGAACTAAATTTCCCAGTATCCTCTTTCCTGTATGCGTTGGTTATAGTGGTCCACAAGAAAGATTCTTGTGGGAGATTTGAAGGGCAGAAGTGAAGCAGCAACCATGTTACAGCTCACGTACCTTGTGGCTTATCTCCTGTCTCACCTCATTGGTGAGAAGACATGGCTGGACCTGCAGCTACTCCATCTTTCCATGTATACTCCAGCTTCTCCATCTCCTGGATTAGGTGTGTACATTTTTAGCTCTGTGGTAAAGTCTTCTGGCCTCTGCACGACCCCTGACTTCAAGGTCTAGGCCACAAGTACTGACATGGGTTAATGGACATCAGTCCACCCTCATGGGTTCTATGTGCTTGCTTTCCCCCCACTTTACATCCATCTTCCCTTCCCTGTGGACTTGAAGCTTCAGCATCAGACACAAAGACAACTCCCTTACAGAGATGGCTTAACCAGCTCCCACAATCATGTGGTCAGATCGCTGAAACAAATCTCTTTATAGAGAGATATACATCCCTGTGTTCTGTTTTTCTGATTGAACCCCTGCCTAATACAGCCACATTATGGATGGGCCACATACACAGAAAATCCACTATGTCACAAACTGCTCTTGAACTTAGTGCAGCTTTTTCATGAATATAATTCAATTAAAAAAGTCCCTGATGGTTGCTGGACTTATCATGGCAATCACTTCTTTAGGTATATAAATGTTAAACAACTATGGCATACACCTGAAACTGATATAATGTTGTATGTTAGCTGTATTTTTTAATAAAAATCTGAAAAAAGACAGTCCCAAAAAATTTCCTCAAAGGAAACATTTAATCTAAACACATAGGTCTCGAGTGTCTACTATGGGCAAATCAATAATGGGAGAGAATGTCTAAGCAGCACACTTTTACCCCAAAGAATATATTTACAGTTCAGTGAGGGAGATAAGGCAAGCATGGAAAAAAATAAAATTCAAAGCAAAATGTGATAAGCTGTGTGAGAAAGGTTCAAAGTGTTGTCAGGTTATCTTCCTGACCAAGGATCCAATATCTAACTGTGTATAGAAATGACCACAAGCATCCTACTTCATCACCTCTAAGGATATGTCTACTGCTCTCAAGTTTTTCAAAGTGTATATAAATCAGATAGAAATCCTAACTAGTCACATAAAAGGCTATTTATTACTGAAAGAGAGCTGCTAGTGAAGAGTTGCCAGGTTGGAAGGCTGCCCAAGGCCAGGCAGGAGCCAGGATGCTGTGTCACATGCATTGGGGCCAATTAAGAAGTTGGCTGAGCGGATGGCTGAGTGGGGGCACTCCCTGCTATCAGCATCTGCCATAATCTCAAGGACTACCAGCCAAGGACTGATGTTAGACCACTAATAGTCCAGTAGAGGAAAATCTAAGGTAGAAAATATGGAGATCAGGGGTGATTCTTTTCATTACAAGTGACACTTCACAACAAAAGCCTTTACAACAGAATTCATTTAAATATTCATCAGTCATTCAATAATTCAGTCAACAAACATGTATTGAGCACCTAAAATGTGCTTCATCTCTCTCCTGACACCCTGCCTCTTTGCATGACCAGCTCCTTCTCATCTTTCACATTGAAATTTAAATTGCAAGTTAATAATGGGAGACAGAGAATGTCTAAAGAGCACCTGCCAGAATAGCCAGACCCTCATATGTAGTAGTTTAGGTACTCAGTAAATATTTGTTGAATGAATGGATAAATGAATGACTTCCAAGGCAATGGAACTATGAAGATGACCAAGACAGGCCACATCCCTGCTTTCCTGGAGCTCACAATCCAATGGGGAAGGTAAACAGGCAACCATAAAAATTAGTGATAAAAATGACCTCAGAGAGCCTAACTCATTACCTCCCAAAGATATGCCTACCCCTATCAAATTTACCAAAGTGTATATAAATCAAAGAGGACAACATCCTAAGCATTCACACAAAAGACTATTTACTGTGTTGGGAAATGGCGTTGACATAGGGGCTGAGGGGAGCACAGAGGAGAGATGACTAAATCCAATTTGGAGGTCAAGGAAGACTTGCCAGAAGTGGTGACATCGAAGCAGAGTCTGAAAGAGAAGCAGGGATTAACCATGCTAAGAGAGTGCATTTATGCATTTGTGTTATTGGGTGGGAGAGCATGCAATGGTAACAGAGAAGGCAAGAGTGAGAGGGATAAGGAATAGCATTTAGGCAAAGAGAACATGTGCAAAATGCCTAGAGGCAAAATGAGGGATGATGAGGGAACTCTAATAGCTCTTCTTCGCTGGTGCATGGAGTGTGAGGGGCAAGTTTTGATAAATGACACAGGAAAGTCAGCAGGGTCCACATCGTGAAAGGCCTTGAATGTCAGTCTGAAGCATTTGGAATGACACTCAAAGATATTCACTTAGTGTGCTTTATTTACAAAGATGCCATTGTGGTGGTTATATACTACCAGGAATTAAAATTAAATGAGTAAAATAATGCTAAAATTTAGTACTAATACTAAAGATAATCATAGTTCTCGGGACAAAAACTGGACCATATGGACTGACAATGGAATAGAATAATAGAAATGATCATTATGATAAATACAGAACATGTGGCTGACGTATGTATTGCCTGCACTGTATTCAACACCCAGGGAATTTTGAGTACAGAGCTGAGTACACCATATGCATCTGCTATAAATAGACATTGTTTTCATCTATCAAAAAGAAAACCTATCTGCCAACTTTAGACAGTTACTATGTCCAACAAAGTGCCCACTATGTGTAAAATACAGCACTGGAAACAATGAGGGAAGAGTGGGAGAAAAATATAAAACAAAAAGGAAGAAGGAGAGAGAGAGAGAGAGAGAGAGAGAGAGAGAGAGAGAGAGAGAGAGAGACGGAGGGAGGGAGGAAGGAAAAGAAATCTCATTTCTGTGGGGATTTTAGGTGAAAATATTTCCTTTTAGTGACAGTGAATCCCATTACTGGGTAGTTTATCAGAATAAAATGAATGGGAAACAACTGAAATGCCCATCGGTAGACAACTGGATTAAGAAACTGTGGTACATTTATACAATGGAGTATTACTCAGCTATAAAAAAGAATGAAATCTTACCATTTGCAACGATATGAATGGATCTAGAGAATATTATGTTGAGTGAAATAAGTCAGTCAGAGAAAGACAAATACCTTATGATCTCACTTATATGTGGAATCTAAAAAACTGAATAAATGAGCAAAGTAATCAGAAATAGTCTCAGAGACATAGAGGAAAAACTGAGGGTTGCTAGATGGGAGGGGGGGTGGGTATGAGGGGGAAGGGGAGGGGATTAGAAAGCACAAATTTGTAACTATAATATTGCCATAGGATATGAAAGACAGTTTGGGGAATACTGTCTTTCAATCAATAATGTTGTAGAGATTCTATATGGTGTCAGATGGACACTTGTCTTATTAGGGAGACCACTTCATGGATGGTGTAGATACCTGACCACTGCACTGTACACCTGAAGCTGAAGCTGAATAATATTGTGTCAACTATAATTTTATATATATATATATATATGGAGAGAGAGAGAGAGAGAGAGAGAGAGAGAGAGAGAGAGGGAGAGAAAGGAAATGAAGTACAGCATATGGAATAGAGTCAATGGAATTGTAATAGATGTATACAATGTCAGAGGGGTAGTAGATTGGGGGAGGGAGGTTATCACTTTGTGAGGGGTGTAAATGTCTATTACATTGTTTTGTACACGTGAAACTAATAAAAAATAAAACAAAACAAAAAACTCATAGACACAGATGATAGTTTAGTGGTTACCAGAGGGTAAGGGGGGTGGGGTGTGGGAGATGAGGGTAAGGGGGATCAAATATATGGTGATGGAAGGAGAACTGACTCTGGGTGGTGAACACACAATGGGATTTATACATGATGTATTACAGAATTGTACACCTGAAACCTGTGTAACTTTACTAACCATTGTCACCCCAATAAATTTTAATTAAAAAAAAAGAATACAATGAATGGGGGGATGTTAAACATTACCAAGAAAAAGAGTGTAGGTGTTCCATAAAATTTTCTGAATGAATAAAACATATTAGTCAAAAATAATTCTTTCAGGGCAAGAAATGTTTACCTGTCTGTATTAACCCAATCAAATTGCAAAGCATCAGAACTCTTTTTCTAAAATACTTTGCGTGTTTTATCTCACTTGATCATTACCACAAATATATGGGGTAAGTACCATTATAATTTCAATTTTATAAATGAAGAAAGTTAGGCTCAGAAAGATGAAGTCATTTATCTTAGGTCACACAGCTAATGAAGGGTTGAGCCAGGATTATGAACCCAGGGAGTTTGATTATTATAGTAGGAATCCCAGAAAAAGTTCTGCTTTAGGTTGAAGGTCAATAGTCAATGGAACAGAGAGAATGCAGAAGAAAAATGAAACTGTTGAAAATCTTTTATTAAAACATTGGGGTAGTGTTGTGCATGCCAGACCCAGAGAGACCTAAAATGGAATCTCAGTTCTGCTACTAGTTCCCCGTGTGACCTTAGGCAAGTCACTTGCCCTTTTCTGGGCCTCAAGGTAAACCTGTAAAGTGGGGGTAGAGGAGCGGAAATGTGATATGGGTTTGCCTGAAGGTGTTAGAGCTGAAAGGAGTTTTTTAAAATGCTTTCAGATGACTTCAAAAGAATTTTTGCCACTCCAGATACATCTTACCCACCAAGTATGAAGACCACATCCTCTCTTCAAATACAGTGTATGTATAGATTGGTCTGTAATAAGAAATGCAATATATAAAGCACAGAGGGTCCAAATAAGACTGGAGACCCCAACCATTTTGTTGAATATTAAAAATATTCTCTAATGCCCAGAGTTGAATCTGGAATTATGTCTGTGGAAAACAAAACACAGAGTTATTCTGACACCAAAGGCCAAGATTGGCTGCTTCTATTTATGAGACCTAGAAGAGTATTTATGGGTCTAATAATACTGGGTTCAAGGGTCAGGAGATCTCAGGCTGCCTCTCCAAAGGCAAAGGTATTAGGCAATTCCCTTCCAAGAATGTGGGTTGGGCATCTGTGGGCCCAGAGATAAGTGTTGAGCAAGGTAGAATCCAAAGAACTGGAAGGAAGCCAGTTGTTTTGTGAGTATTCTTAATTGGAAAAGAAACTATTGTTAATTACATTTCAGAGAAGCCAGGAATGATTTCCTAGCTTCTATACATCAGGAGTTCGACACCCACTACGCCTAACTGCTGTTCTGGAGGAAGCTTCTGCTATAGAAGAGAACTCCATTTGGGATAGGGCAAACACTTTGCAGTCAGACAGACCTGGATGTGAAACTCAGACCTGCCACTTACTAGTTGTGTGGACTGGGACACACCTCTCTGAACCTCAATTTACTTTTCTGTACAATGGGAGCTAACAAAACTTACCCATCAGCATGTTTAGAAAAATGAGATGAAGCTTCTTTTAGAGACAAATACATAATGAAACATTTACAGATGACGTCTGAGAATTACTTCAAAATATTATAGATTGTAGGGAAAGTGAGGACATAGATCAAACAAGATTGGCCAAAAATTGATAATTGCTGGAGCTGAGTGATAGAGAAATGGGGTCCATTATGCTCTACTTTTATAGAAGTTTGAGTCTTCCCATAATAAAATATTTTAAATAATGAATAAGGTGAAGAGATTGAGCTCTGGAGTTCCAAGTAGGTTTGATTTGGGCTCATGCCTCTAACTAACTCTGAAGTACTGGTCAAGTTAATTAAGCTCTCCTGAGTCTCAACATATGCCTCTGCAAAACGTGGTAAGTAATTATTCCTGCCTCGGAGGGTGATTTGTTAAGATTAAATGTGGTTACGCATGTAACAGTGTCTGAGATATAATACAATTTCAAAAAATGCTAACTGCTGCTGTTGTCCTTGTCATTATTGTTATTATTATTATTATTACTTTTATTATATGAGAGGCCCTGAAGAGCACTTGGCATGCAGTAGGTGTTTAATAAATGGTATTGATCATCAGCATAATTATCATCAGCATCACCAGTAGTTGAACTCTTCATATCTGGTCAGAATGCACTGTTAAGCTGAGCTCCTAATCTCACCGGAATATGAGCAGATGTGGGCATTGAAATCTCCTGGGTGAATAAGAGTTGTGTTTCCTTAGTGGAGTGGAGCTGTTATAACTATCTCCAGCAGCTTAAGTTCAGAAATTTCCACACAAGAGAAGAACCAACTAAGTACCTCAAACTGAATTGTCAAAACCTTCCTCTACAGAGCTTCTGTGAACAGGGGACAGTTGCAGATCAAACACAGTTGGAGACAGGCAGCTCTACAAAGGGGGTTTTATTCATGGGGGGTTTAGAGTAGGGTTCTTGGCCTTGAGAAAAGGGTACAGCTGAGAATCACTTTCTTTCTTTTTTTTAAAAAAGATTTTATTGGGGAAGGGGAATAGGACTTTATTGGGGAACAGTGTGTACTTCCAGGACTTTTTTCCAAGTCAAGTTGTTGTCCTTTGAATCTTAGTTGTAGAGGGTGCCATTCAGCTTCAAGTTCAGTTGCTGTTGTTAGTTGCAGGGGGCATAGCCCACCATCCCTTGCGGGAGTCAAACTGGCAACCTTGTGGTTGAGAGCCCGCACTCTGACCAACTGAGCCATCCGGGAGGCAGCACAGCTCAAGGTGCCATGTTCAATCTTAGTTGCAGGGGGCGGAGCCCACCATCCCTTGCGGGACTCGAGGAGTTGAACCGGCAACCTTGTGGTTGAGAGCCCACTGGCCCATGTGGGAATCGAACCGGCAGCCTTCGGAGTTAGGAGCACAGAGCTCCAAACGCCTGAGCCACCGGGCCGGCCCCCAGAATCAATTTCTTGATAAAGCCTTCTCTGTTCTCCTTCCATCACCATATATTTGATCCTCCTTACCCTCATCTCCCACCCAATAAATTAAAAAAAAAAAAAGCCTTCTCTGCCCTTTGCTACTGACTTCCTGCTTCAGTGGGCCTATCTCAGTTAAATGTTCAAAGCAGATTTGTCACATGAATGGACTATAGGACAGAAATCAAGTTACCAGAAGCTGGACACTGGGTTCATAAGTCGAAGCTGGTTAAATAAATGCCTCCAGACTCAGTATAAGCATTCTTCCAGAATCTGGGGCTGGCCTAGCCACCACATGGAGCATGGTGGCTCAAGCTATGGGAATCAAGTAGGGAATGAGAGTAGAGCTTCCAGTGTGACCTGAATGATCTATTTATCTTCACACCTCATGGAGGTTCCACCAGCTTGAACTGTGCCCTTCTGGGATTGGCTTCATATACTCTGTACAGACACATTTAGGGTAGAAACTTTCACCTGCTCTACTTGCTTGCTCTAATTGGTTGCTACTTGCTTTTGACCCAAGGCTTATTAGAGTTTATTAAAACTCTATTAAGGTGGCAATCAGCCTATGTTAAGATTTTATATATAGCCTGTTAGAATTAATGATACCTCAAAAACCCCTATTCAAATTCATTTTGCAAATCCCATGCCTAAGATAGGGAGTAAGAACTTTAGCCTGAAGCAAAGGTTCAAGTCCAAGCAGGGTGGCATTCAACGGCAAGTCTGGGAAGAGCATGGGGGTCAAACTATAGAGAACTTTTGTGCATTTAGCTGAGTATGGACTTCTATCTTCAGATAGTGGAGACCCCCAGTGCTTTCTGAGAACAGCGTGGTGATCAGACCTGTGATTTAGGACAGTAGCTCTCCAGTTTACCGAAGCATTTTAGAATCACGGAACTTCACCGAAAAGGCAGAACCTCTTACTTTGCACCTGAGATTCTGATTCAGAACCTCTGTAGTGGGGCCCAGGGTATCTGAATCTTTAAACAAATACATCAGGGAGGATTCTGAAGCTAAAAGTTCATAAGTTAGGTTTTGAGACACAGTGTTTGGAAGATGAGTGTGGTGGTCAAGAAGAAGGCTGAGGACTGGAGAATAGTTAAGGTATTGTGACCATCCAGGTGGGCAACAGAGAAACATGGCTTAAAGTGGGAGTGCTGGGAAATCAAAACAATCTCCACCCTGTTAAGTTTCTGGGAGTGTGGGGAAAGCATAGTTTCAATTGCAATGGGCACCAGGGAGCGTTGGGAAACTACTCATGCCTGTTGGGTCAAGCTTATTCTTTTTTTTTTCTTTTTAAAATTTTTAAATTATTTTAAGTGTGTTTTCTCCAGGACCCATTAGCTCCAAGTCAAGTAGTTGTTTCAATCTAGTCGTGGGGGGCACAGCTCACAGTGGCCCACGCGGGGATAGAACTGGCAACCTTGTTGTTAAGAGCACTGCTCTACTAACCAATTGAGCTAACCGGCCACCCACAGGGTCAAGCTCATTCTTGATAAATCTTATTCATCTTGACTAGTCAGTCAGTGCTGAGCCTCCTTACTTAACCTTCCTTCCTACCTGTGCAGCTTTGTGAAGCCTAAATCTGCCTCTTTGATCAAATTCTCTAAGTCATTGCCATGTCATCCCAAGGAACTTGAGAAGCACGTGATCCTGTCCTAGCTAGTTTCAGGGACAGAAGACCTCTTTCAGGCCTGAGAAAAACCACACTGTTGTGTTTGAATCAATCCACGAAAAGGCTGGTTAGGATTGGCTCCAGCTGGCTGGTTTGGTCCTACCAAGCTTTGACATATCACTCCCTTTTTAGACTTGACACTTCCTCTCACGTCCTCTTAAGTCACATGAAATCCACTAGAGCATTTTTAAGTCACAAAAACTGTTAAACTTTTCTTAGGCTCAGTTAGGCATCATTAAATCTTACCAAATTTAGTGAAGTCACAAGATTTAACCAGGCATAATGAGCATAGAATTTATACAACTTAATGAGACTTGATGAGGGTTATTGAACCATATCCAGCCCTTAAGGCAACATCAAAATTTTAAAATTCAAATGGGATTGAAGAAAACTATTCTTTTTCCTTTTCTTTTTTTAATGTGAAGTGAGCTACCTGAATTTACAAGCCTTTTGTGTCACCTTCCCTGAGGGCCCTTCTGTGACTGGTAATCTGATAAACTAGTATGTGCTAACTTTTAATGGTTACTGTCCCTTCTCCCTCCTAGGTGGCATATATGCATTTTAATAGGGTCTTCTGGACAGGCTGCTTATATCCAGAATAGAGACTTGGAGTGTGGGAATTCTAGGCGCCATCTCAGACCTGTTTGAGGCAGTTACAACTTTGAGCCCCACTCAGATCTCATTGTGCAAACAGGCCCACATACTCGGGCAATACTGGGTGGAGAGGTAGGTGGGAAAGGAAAGGGGCTGGTGGTGAGTCATCCTTGGCAAAGTGCAATAAAGTAGATCCCAGATCAGCCAGGGATATCAGATAATGCATTTTCATTGCTGGAGAGAGTATCGATGACTCACTTGGCATTTTTTGGATTAGATCTTTCATAATACTTCTGTCACTGGCTACATTCAAAACTCAGAAGTAAACCTTAGGATGGGTCTTTATACATTTAACTATGTAACATTTGTAATATGTATATTTTATATTTTTAGAAAAGTTTTTTTTTAATTAGTTACAATAGGACATATACTACTCTGTGCTTATTGCCTTGCCAATATTTTCAATTCTTGATCTCAGAGCCAATCTTTAGCTATTAAAGACATGGGCATATATCAGATATCAAGCCTTCACACTAATAACAATAATCATGATAATGATAAAACTATCAAACACATATAAGACTCATTCTGTGTCAGGCACTGTTCTAAGTGCTTTACAAATATGAACTCATTTAATTCTCACAAAACCCCTCTGAAGTTGGAGCTATTATTTTCTCCATTTACAGGTGAGAAAACTAAAGCATGGAAAGGTTAGTGACCTCCCCAAGGTTACAAAGCTGGTAAGTGGTAGGGCTGGGATTCAAACCCAGGCAGTATGGATCCAGGACCTACGCTCTCAACCTATAACATCAGCAGTACTCAGTTTTGGGGGTTTAGGGTAAACCATCCATTATCTTCCAGTTTTAGAAGGAAAATCATGATATACTGTTGATCTTTTTTTTTTTAAAAAAAGTTGAATAACAATGATAACAATATGGTTTCATTTTTGCTATCAATATTGTGTGTGTGTGTGTGTGTGTGTGTGTGTGTGAGAGAGAGAGAGAGAGAGAGAGAGAGAAAGAGAGAAAGAGAGAGAGAGAGAAAGATTAGAATGTGAATCAGACAAGGAGATCTGGAAGAAACTACATGATACTAGTTATTTTTGGGGAGTGAGAGTTGTGCAGATAATTTCATGTCACTTTACATACTTCTATATTGTTTTAATTTTTTAAAAGCATGTGATCAAACATACACACATGAAGAACTAATTAAGCTTTTAAGTATACTCTCTGATACAGAGTTTGGTTTAGATTTCCATATTCCTGAGAGAAAATATCATATCCTTCCCTGTTGTCAAGCCTAATGCAGTGACTTTCATGTAATAGATATTCAATAAATGATGTTTGTGCTGTGTTATTGGGAAGTATGTTGTTTGAACCACACCTCTTTATTCTCTCAGACTCTGGGCTCATTATAAACTTTGACAAGATTTCACTATTTAGGAAGTTTTGATTGGCTCTCTAACTCAAGGGTTGACCGATGTTTCCTTTCAAGGTCAAGAAAGTAAATATTTTAGGCTTTTCAGGTCATAAGATCTCTGTTGCAACTACTTCTGCTTCTGTAGTGTGAGAACAGCCAGAGGAAATATGTAAAGAATGTGCGTGACTGAGTTCCAAAATTTTTTTTTATTTACAAAAGCAGGTGAAGGGCTGCGTTTGACCAAGGTCCATAGTTTTTGGAAACCTAGTCTAGCTACTCAGAACAATGTCTCTTGCACTGAGAAACAGCTGATTTGCTTTATTTTCAAGATACTATTCTCTGGCAGTTCTGAGAGTTTTGAACTTTGTGAAGGTCTGATTGATGTGTCATAAATTTACTTTAGGATTTTTAAGGTGTTGATCTAATTCCCCTGATGTTTAAGACTGTCAGCTCATTTCATTCTTGCCATTTGAAATATTAGAATTGCCTTAGTCCACAATCACATGGGGTTACATTTGGACTCAGCATACACTGTGTCTTGTTAGACTTTTTACAAATACCTTGCTTTTGTTTGCATAATCCTTAGTGAAGCCAAGATAGCAGAAATTCCTCCTTAGGACAGGGCAAGAAACCTGCGTGTTGCACATCACCACCCTGGTCTCTTCTGTGTCTCAGGCATGCAGAGACTGTAGTTGTCTCAAGCTTGTCATGTGATGATTTTATGCTTCTTCCCCCCACAGAAGGAAATCATCCCACTAAGTGTGGCAGATCTTGTAACCCTCTCACCCTGCAAAGATAGCCCTGCTCTTACTTAGTTATAACTCCTATTGAGTATCCTCAATCCTTTGGGACTGGGCCAATGAGCTATTTCTTCATTATAGTTCCTCTCTGGGGTACCTCAATAGCTTTTGTAGCCAACCCTGACCTTGTGATCTGAAGCATAGTGCGGGTCTTCTATGGGTTCCTCACTTCAGTAAGAGAAACTTGCTCTGCCAAGAGTACCGTCCTCAACGGAAAAGGGACACAGCCTTTATTTCCTAAGTATTTCAAGTTCTTGGCCTCCATGTTCCTGTTCACTGTTCCTCCCAAAGGGCCGTGGGACCTTCATAAAATCAGGACCTTTGGCCACTCAATTATTGCTCAATAAACAGTTGATGGGCAAAACTTTCTAGGTATAAATAGTTTACAGGCTGCGTATAGTAAACCGTTCAAATTTGTAGCTTTCTTCCCTCTAATCCCATGGGACTGACATCTAAATTCTCTCTGGAAAAGGGCAAGGACAAATCCCATACATCTATAATCCTAAACACAAGTGTGTTTGGAAAAATATATACATTGAACATAATTAGAGCATATTGTGTTCCACAACTTTAAAAGCCAAACTTAAATGCTTACTTTTAACCTCTATCTATCCTGTGATCAGAGGGTATAGATAAGAAATAAGGAGCACTATTTTTCCTTCTTGCATGCTCTTAGACATTCAAGTATCTACTTTAATAAATTTTAAATTAAAGCACACACATATTTTATTTGCATAGTACAATGGGTTGGAATGTTTGTGTCCCCTCCCACCCCCCCAAATTTTCATATGTTGAAATCCTAATCCCATCTAGTGGTATCTAGATGGTATCTGGATGTAGGGCCTTTGGGAAGTAATTAGTTGTAGAGGATGAGTGTGGAATCCTCATGAATGGGATTAGTTGTCTTATAAGAAGAGGCCAGAGAGTTAGCTAGCTACTTTCTGCCATGTGAGGACACAGCAAGAAGACAGCATTCTGCAATGGAGAGGAGGGTCCTCACTAGAATCTGACCAGGCTGGCACCTCAATCTCGACTTTTCAGCCTCTAGAACTGTGAGAAATAAGTTTCTGTTGATAAGCCACCCAGTTTATGGTATTTTGTTATAGCAGTCCGAGCTGACTAGGATATATACCAAACCTTGGCTTTCATCAACAACTTTGTTTTACTCAAAAGAGAAAAGAGTGTGGACTCCCAGAAAGAAGCACCCAAAGCTAAGTCCATTTTAGTGTCATATCTGGTGGCCAAGAGGAGAAAAGGAAACTCCTTGAGAAAACAGTATTCTATTTCTGATGGCATAATGTCTAGAGGCTGCAAACCTGAAATCATGAAATTGCTCAGAGCCTGCAATTTAAACTTTATTTCATACTTATTGTTAAATTACACAAAATCAGTGAATGGTTTCTAAAGCCACACCATTGGACAGATGTTTACAGTTGAAATCATGGGTTTTACATGATGCTGACAAAAATGTATATTTATAACATCTCCTATATACAATAATCAGTTATAGACAGAGAAAATGCACTTAATCTCAGCAAACCATGCACACCACAGCAATAACACATAATGATTTTCTGTAACAAGCTTTTCCACTGGCTCAGGCTTCATCCTGCTTTCCAACAGTAACTATCAGTTTTAAGAGCAAACATCAATTAAAACAAAACAAATTGAAATACCACAGTGTTCTACAGAATTTGCATTTTAAAAACACAATGTACACAAAATAGTTTCACTCTAAAACAATTTGACTTCAAGATGTGTTTGATTTTTTAAAAAATTCCTTTCAGTTTTTCAGTTCTCGGAATTCCCAGGACTGCTACTGTCAGACAAAGCAAAATTTAGATATATCAATACAAGCTCAGAGTCAAGAATATTTATTTTTGAACTCAAATAGCTTCTTTTCCACCTTTTGGCCATATTATTACAGATGAACTAGATCATGCAAATGAGCAGATTGTACAAGATGTGACTTTATGGTCACACTTCTAATCATGGCCTTCCTGAAAACACAAATGCCACGTCCAGTTGCCTTGTTTGATCAACAGCCTAGGGGGTAGTGTAAGTTTTTACAAAAGTACAGCAAAACATGTAAAATGGAAACTTGATGGAATCATGATGCTTCATAGCACAGTGGGTTACAAACTTTTTTTTTGCCCTGCTCAATTCATAATTAATACCCTAAAAGTACTTACGTATTGAATTACAATACTAAATCACTTTCCTCAATTCATATGCTGATTCTTAACCTCACTGCAGAACAGTTTTCTTTTGTTCTTTCTTAAAACAAAACCTGGTAGAGGGTTAACCAAAGTATTGAGATACAACTTTTGGTGTTACTGAATAACTCTGGCTATCCTAATGTTTATTCTACCATTGTTTTTCTCTTGTAATTGTCTACAATCTCTCAACACGAAAAAGAACTAATGGGCTAGAAATAGCCCAACTGGAAACAGTACAATAAAAATATACAAAAAGTAAATAACAATTTATTCACATTCAGGTTCAATTCTATCTGATCAAGAATAACTTCAGCAATATTTTTAGATACATTAATCCTCTTCAAGAATTTCTTGATAAGGACCTCACTACACAAACACTGATAAGACAATTCTACAGAAAGTCCTGACTTTAATCCAGGATTATATATCACAATAAATTCAGCAACACACCATTTAGATGACGAAGGAAAAGTCTATAAATGGGTTAGTTTGGAATGAACACAACTCAGAAAAGCCTTAAAATGAATGAGAAGCAGTGCCAAAAAGATTCCAGAATTGTTGAAATTACAGTGCCCAGAAAGTGTCTGGAAATTAAATCTTTACATTGGTATTCCAGTTGGAAAAAAAAAGTGTTTTGTTAATATGAGATACACCCTGTTTAAAACCTTTGAACAGTAGAAGGTAGAAAAAGTTTAAAATTTTAAACATCTCTTCAATAACAAGATATGAGTCCTGTTCTACTTAAAAAGCCAGTATTTTTACATAAAACTACCCATGTTTGGGAGAGAAATTTTTCATTTTCTACATTTTGGTAAAATTTACCATCACTTCTTATTCTGTTTAAATAGATTCCTTGTTAAAATCAGAAGAAAATAAAGGTTTTGTGTTTAACTTTAGGTTCTTTATGTTTATATTCATGCTTACCCCTAGAGGGGGGAAATGTTTGTTTCCAAGATTGAGTTTTAATAGTGTGTCATAAATAATTTGAAGTCCATTTCTTAGCTATAAGTTAAATGGCCACATTTTGTTTTCATTTTGTCTCTGTAATTTAAGAACTTCTTAAAATATCTAAACAGCAATTTCTGGTGAGTTTGGTTTGGATTTATAAATATTCCAACAAACCAAAAAAGACAATTTAATTACATATTGAAATGTGTTTTACCCACGCACAGTATAACATTTAATTGAAAGGCAACTGTAAAGGCAACATCTTCACTTTCTTTTAACTTCCACACTTAAGGAAGCAGGATGTGTTTGGACACGCTCATCTTTTAAGATTTGCCATATTTTTACTGATGCTTTGGGAGAACTGTGCAAAAGCCTTTGGGAGCCATTTAACGCCATTTCTCTACACTGCCTATGTAGTCATTGGTGCCATTGCTGGTGTTGCTATCGCTTTGCTCTTGGCCTGGGTTCTGCTTCTGGCTTCCCTGGTTCTCCTTCTGACTCAAATTCTGACTCGAACTCTGAGTCAAATTCTGAATCAGATTCTGAATCAGATTCTGAGTCACATTCTGAGTTGCATTCAGATTTGCATTCTGACTCTGATTTTGACTTGGATTCTGGCTCTGGCCCTGAATCTGGCTCTGGAAATGCGTCTGAAGGATCCTTCCCTTCAGAAATTTGCGTTGTTCCTGACGCTTTCGCCTAGCTTCCTGATGGTCCTTCTGCCTCATAAATTGATACCTTTGCAGAAAGAGGTCTTTGGCATAGCTGTACAATTCCATATCCAGAAAATTCAGTCCCTCAATACGCTTTTGGATTTCCTCACTGATCTCGACACTAGAGGCCCTAGTGGTATTATATTGGGTAAATGGCGAAATAAAGTTCATGTTGAAGGTTTTCTCAAACAGATACTGGGTCTTCCGCTGATACTCAGTGAGGCCGAAGAATGCCATGTGCTTCAAATTTGATTTGGCACTTTCTAGGAGGACCTTGTTTCTTTGCTTTTCGGGCATGACAGAGAGGTTGTAGCAGCCTACTAGGGTCAGGTCAGAGAGCATGCGCACCTGGCGGTTGTTGGCTAGATTATAGGGACAGTCCATGAACTCTTTCAGGGGGCAGCCAGACCAGTCATCACCAGTGTAGCAGCTGGGCAGCTCTTCCGAGGTTGGGGGCCTTCCATCGCAGACATGCAGTGATGCTTTCCATGTTGCCCCTCTCTGGACATGCCTCCACTCACTCAAGTACCGGGACACTGGGTCTCGGAGGATGGTGATGTAGTGGAAGTTCCTATGGACAAAGCACGAAGACCAACAGTCAGGGGTGTGGGTGACATAAGTGGCATCAGGAAGATGCGTGGCATATGTGATGTTCACTGGCCAGTAAGAAAGGCAAAAGGAGAATGATGGAGATCTAGTGGCATTTGTCCTGTGAACTGTGCTATAGTCCCCTCTCTGAGTGTCACTAGCCTGTCCAGATAGCTATTCTTCCACCTAATTTGCTGGTATAAAAAGTTTAGGCCCAAGACATTAGCCTTGTCATTCTTCCCTCCTTCTTTCCCCTTGCCATTTGTTTCTCTCTTGCCAACCAATGACATAATCTTTCCAATGACCTCATTTGCTAAGTAGGCAACCATTTTATTTCATACCCCCACCTGTAAACCCCCATTAACTAATCATGAAATGGAGACTCAGTGGAAGTGATTTTATTGAAGTGATATAGAATTGATAAGTGAACACAAATTCTAATCTTTCTTACTAAATGTATAAAAGCATTTTGCCAATATCCGCTCTAATCAGGATGTCTTATTCAAAAACAAAAGCTCATTGAAAAAGTGTCTGATAATGATATCTTTGATTCTGGCTGTTGTCATAACATCACAGCTCATACATTATGGAAGTGGAATGTAGAGATAGGCAGAGCAGGCCAGGGCCTCCAGAAATAAACATTGTGGTTAATCACTGACTGAAATAGACATGGTATCTGCCAATGGCATATATACAAGCTACCACCTTAGTTTCAGCCTTTGCTCACATGATAATTTTCCCAGGATAGGAAAGTTAACTCTATCGGCATCAAAATGTCCCTTTTCTTTACCCACTGAAAGGACACCTGGATGTCAGAAAGAGTGGAGGCTTTGCTATGCAGCTATCTTCACTTTAAAGCTGCAAACTGATAAAGTTCTTTGCTCAAATAGCAGACTAGCAAACATTTAAACCATACACCCACACACACCCATACACAGCAGGTGCACACACACCCCAGAAACGTTAAAGCCTATGATGTGATCATGCATTCTCAAGGGGAGAAACAACCCTGGAGTGGGATTTTAAAACAAGAAACGGGTTTCTGCTCAGGTTCAGTAGATGAAAGATGAGGTCATGGAAAGGCATATTCTGGAAGGAAAACAACAATAAACACTAAACATTAGCATTTAGTTTCTTAAAGGAAATCTGGGGAATGGCTTAAAGCTTTTCTGAAGTTTATTATTCCCATCTAAAGAGGTGGTGGCTCTGTACACATGTACAGGTTGCCAGAAGGAACCACCTCAACCACCCGAATGGCCGAGTCTGTTGGCTGATGTCCTCGGAGGAAACATTTCTCCCAAGTCTCGGGCTTTGAGCAACTCGGGCACCCTGGGAGCTATCCTGTATGCCTCCGTTCTGTGCATGGCATTTCCTCTGCCTGCTGTGACCTTCCTTCTTTGACTGGAAAACTCTACTCATCTTTCAGGTTCTAATCTAAGTACTATCTCTCCTCTGAGAAAATTTACCCTATCCCTTGCTGCCAGCCATCACCTCTTCCCTGTGTCACCATAGTACTTCCACACTTAGCCTGTGTTAAAACACTTTTGATACTGAATTGCAATTACTTGTTTGCGTTTCTGCTTAAACTATGTTTTCCAGGACGGGGGCTCTGTATTATTCTTCTACAACTCCCATCCCACCCATTCCAACTTTGTACCTTGGCCTTTATACCGGACACAAAGCAGAATCTCAGTAACTCCTTTAATTGCTTATTTAATGAACTATTCTGGAGAAGTGGGGAGAGTTAGGAACTGCGAAGGACATGCTTCATCATATAAAAACTCTGGATAATCTTTTAAGCGTCTTGCCAAAAATCACAGAAAGTTTTTTGTTTTTTTAAATCACCTTATATGTTTTTCTGGGATACATGAGCATGAGGCATAGGAAAAGCATCTGGGAATAAGGATGGACAAAGGGCTAAGACCACCTTCACCTATCTCACTGCTTTTCTTAGGACCTTTCTGACTTTTCTGGTGTCACTAAAATTCATTTAGTAAGGACCCACTGCTAATGAGTAGCAACTTTTGTTTCCCAGCAGCCTTTACCAACAAAGGTGACTACTATTCCCATGGGCTCCCTCCTTCCACTCCTAGTTTTCGCATGATTGATTGATTCATTCATTTATTCAATACATATTTATCAAGCCTTTATATTCTAAGCCTGAGGCGATAGCTTAGTGGCAATTAGTCTGATTATTTGGGAAAAAAAGAAATTTATGAAGTCCAGTGACACATTTGGATTACTCTTTCAACCAGCTTTTCTAGACATGCATTATAATGGGGGCTGCTAGGTGTTTTAAATCCCCATAATGGAGTCACCTTCATGCTTAGCTGACAGTCCTCCTGCCTTAATTTGTTTTGCTGGTTTAAGTCTACAGTGACATCTTCTGGTAAATCCTAGAGTGCACCCCAGTGCAAGTCTGAGGCTCTCCTTTCTGAGAACTTTTCCTTATGTTTCAGAGCAGACAGATCGTAACTACCAGGGCGAGTGTCAGGATCAATGTTTTGTAAGCTCTATTCCCATATGGAGAGAGACAGGAGGCCCCACAGAAAGGTAGAGACAGACATGCAGAGAGTCTCTTGTGTTCTGGATGTGTGACTCCTTTCACCTGAAGGTCTCCTAGTGCCCGTGTGAGATGAGGGCAGACCAGTGTGGGCAGCCTCGGTGTCTACACTGTAGGGATTGTCATGTCAACAGAGAAATTAGAGGAGCCTACGTGTTTGCATGCATGCACTCGTATATACAAACACTGCCCTGGTGATAACAGCTACCCTACATCCAGATGGCTCTGTCGATTCAGTGATTGCCAACAGCCTCTTCTTCCACAGAAAATAGGCCCAGAGGCCCAGACTGCCACAACTGGAAACACTTGATGCTGCTTAAAAAAGGATCTCATATGTTAAAAGAAAGATCTGCTGAAGGGCAGGTCTCCAGGAGTATCCAGAGTCCTCCTGAATTGCGTAGTATGTTGGAGGTGGGAAGGCAGGTCAGGATAACACTTGGGAGGGTCAGTGGGGCAAATGATCCACGATGCTCATGCTTCTGAGTGAAGAGTTGTTAGGGAAATATCAGAGAAGCAGTCTTCCCTCCAGAGCAAGTGAGGATGTGAAAGCCCAACCTGATGGGAATGTGATTTGGGAATCAAAGAAGCACAGGAACACGGGTGGCACTTTTCCAGTGGTCAATTCAGTTCAAGCAACTAATGTGTGCCTGGCACTGAGACAGGCACTGAGGACACCAACGAGGATAAGACGCGGATACCTCAGGAGAGCATTTCAGTATAATGTGCTGTTAATGATGGAGCAAGTACAGGCACAATGAAAGCACTTGCAGTGCTTCTTAGCCTAACCTGATGATAAAGGAAGAGTTTCTGTAGCTTTATTTTGAAAAACAAGTAAGAATTAGATAAGGCAAGAAGAGAGGAAAGGAGAATGAAGCAGAAAGATCAGCATGAACAAAGGCCCAAAGGCATAAACTAGCCTGTTGTGTGTGGAGCAAGTGCATTGAAAACATCTTACTGGGAATTACGGGGTAGCGGCAGGAATTGAGGATGAAGAAGTGGTAATGAGCTTGGTTGTGGAAGACCTCAGATACCATATTTAAGAATTTAGACTTCTGTGGGCAACAGAGAGGCCTTAAAGGATTTTAAGCAGGGAAGTAACATGATGAGATCTGTGTTTTAGAATGATCACTGTGTGTGGTATGTAAAAATGGAATTAAGGAAATTAATTGAGGTTACTGTAGAAAACAAGACAAAAGAAGGGGTGCCAACTAGACAATTATCTGAGAGGTAGAATTAACAAGACTTGGTGACAAAATGAATGTCGGTGAGAGGAAGCAGGAGGAGTTAAGGATGCTTCCTAGGTCTCTGGCAGAAGGTTTGAAGTGCCTGTGGGACATCCAAAACAAGAGTTGACTGGACAGATCTAGTACTCAGAGAGTGATCTGGGATTAAGATAAAGATGTGGACTTGTCAACAAATAGTGGTAGTTTCAGACTGTGAGGACCTACTCAGGGGTTGGTTTTTAATTTCATACATGTGGCTTCAGATATTTAAAGGCAGTGTTTAAAGCCTACTAAACGGGAGAAGATATTTGCCAATGATACATCTGAGAAGGGGTTAATATCCAAAATGTATAAAGAACTCATACAACTCAACACCCCCCCAAAAAAAAAACCCAAAAAAACAAACCAAAAAAATCCTATTAAACACTTGGCAGAGGACCTGAAGAGACATTTCTCCAAAGAGGACATACACATGGTCAATAGACATATGAAAAAGTGCTCAACATCACTGATCATCAGAGAAATGCAAATTGAAACTTCAATGAGACATCATCCCACACCTGTCAGAATGGCTGTCATCAGTAAATCAACAAACAAGTGTTGGTGAGGATGTAGAGAAAGTGGAACTATCATGCACTGTTGGTGGGATTGCAAATTGGTGCAGCCACTATGGAAAACAGTATGGAGGTTCCTCAAAAAACTAAGAATAAAACTACCTAATGACCCAGAAATTCTACTTCTGGGTATTTATCTGAAAAAATCCAAAACACTAATTTAAAAAGATATATTCACCTCTATGTTCACTGCAGCACTATTTGCAATAGCCAAGAGATGGAAGCAACCCAAGTGCCCATCAATAGACGACTGGATAAAGGAGAAGTGGTACATATTGACAATGGAATATTACTCGGCCATAAAAAAGGATGAAATCTTACCATTTGTGACAACATGAATGAACCTAGAGTGTATTATGGTAAGTGAAATAACTCAGACAAAGACAAATGCCATATGATCTCACTTACATGTGGGATCTAAAGAACAAAACAAACAAACACACAAAACAGAGAAAAGAATGCATTTGAGAGCCTGGGCTAGAGGGAAATTCTCTGTAATCACACCAAAGTTAAAAAGTGAAAATATGCCTAAGAGAGGTAGGCATAGCACAAAAAAGGAGGAGAATATAGCAGGTTGAGGGGCTCGGACAAGCTTCACGAAGGAAATCGGTTTAAATCTGGGCCTTGAGACACACACAGGTTCAGATTTTATTAGGATATGAGTAAGACAATCCTAGGCAAAAGAAAGGGTAAGAAGGGTATAGAGTACAAGGTGGGTTTGATCAGGACATGGGATGTGGCCCATGAATGCCAGGCTAAGGACCAAGAACCCAAAATCACATGGTAGATTGGCACAGGCAAGACTGAAGACAAGGGCTTTATCATCTGTGTGCCTTCCTTAAGCCTGAACTAACTCCTCTTATTCACATCCATCATGTAGATGAAAGGCCATGATTCCAGTGACCACACACACACACACACACACCCATAGATCATTCCTTATGCTCCCTTTATAAGCACCTCCATTAGAATGTTCACAGTGAAGGGCTTTAAACCAATCTAAGCAGTGATCTTTAAACTTGGCCCAACTGTTCCAAGACTTATGGAAACCTTTCATGTGGGTTTTGTAGATGATTTATTTTTATCTTCCTGGGTTTTTATATATATACATATATATTATATATATTATATATATAATATACTTATAAAATACATATATATAATATATATGGTGCCAAAAATATGTATAAACATTTTAAGAAAGGAAAAAACTATTAAAATTGTAATAATATATACTGATAACAAAAGATGAATACAAGTCACATTTGACTTCTGCAATAACAAGAGGTGCTCAAAGTAGTTACCATCAGCGTCCACACACTTCTGATTACGGCGAACTACTGCTTGAGCAATGTTGACCAAAGTGTCCACTTGTATACATTTTTTTGGCATCCCTGATATATATATATATATATATATATATATATATATATATATATATATATACACACACACACACACACACACACATACATACATACATATATTCCATAATGATATAAAAAAACTGGTAGATTTTTACATCTCAAACAGTAGTACAGCCACCCTGGTACTTAAAAATTAAAGCATCCTAATACCAGTTTGAGTAAATAGTAACAAGATTATTTTAAATTATGAAAATATTAATGCAAATTTAATGCTTATTATATGCCAAGTTCTGTTCTAAGTGTGTTACATATATTAACTCCCTTAATCCTTACAACAGCCTGTGGATTACATGCTATTATTGTCCTCATTTATGGACAAGGAAAGTGAGGCGTGCGGGGGGGTGGTAAATAATTTGCCTAAGGCCATAAATCTAAGAAGTGACAGAGTTGCGGTTTGAGCCCAGGTAGCCTGGATTCAGAGACCACTTTTTGACCACTATGCAACCCCGCCTCTTATACAGAATGTGAACATCTATACAAGAAGGATGGGGCCACAGAGGGCTTTCAGAGAAGGATTGACCCCTACTGAATTGGCTGGATCCAAGAGCAACCAGGGATAGTGTCTGAGGGAGAGGAAGATACCTAAGAGTGAATGCCTTATTGCCCAGAAACAACTTCTGCTTTTGAGAACCAGAGAAACACAGAAGGTCAGAGCTAAGGGTCCTTTAGAGTTCAGCTTAGGGAAGTAGTAAGTGTGGTGGCTAGGAAAGTGGGCCCTGGAATCAGACTGTCGGAGTTGGTTCCACCACTCTGCTCTATGCCCTGAAACAGGTTACTCAACTTCTCTGGACCTGTTTTCTCCTTTGTACAATGGAAATAATCCTACTAGTTACCTCACAGAGATGTTGGGAGGATAAAATTAATTCATATAAAGAGTTAGAATGGTGTCTTTCGTATAAGAAGCTCTTAACAAATGTGAACTATTATTATTTCGGCATTCCTCTCTTTCTGATCAGAACCTTACACAACAGCTCCATGTATGGTTAGTTTTATGCCAGTTTTAAGTGTGCCTGATTTTAGGGTTCAGTCAGATCCAGGCAGGACCTATGAAGTCAGTGGAGTGGACTACCCAAGGTCAGTTTGCCAGAGGGATAGGAGCACCTCCTAAAGGAAGAAAGAGTTACGTCCAGGGTTTGGGCCAAGATATGATCAGAGAACAAGACAATTTTTTTGTTATTATTATTTTGACCTTATCTTTATGCCCAGATTAATATGATACGGAGAAATAAAAAATAATTTTTAATGAAAAAGACATCTTTTAATACCCCAAGGTTTCTCTTCTTTACGCTAAATACGGTTTTTAACTATTCTCTACATTGCTTCAAGTCATCTCACTGTCCTCTTGTTTGCCTCTGAATATATCCTACCTTATTGGAACATGCCCTCCAGGTACAGTGTGACAAGTAACAAGTAGGAACAGTCTATTGCTTACCTCATTCTTGACACCATTTTTCTTAACATGGCCTCATATCACATTGGCCTTTTTGGCAGACATGCCACACCACTGACACACAGTCAACTAAATTCTTTCATTCGCTTACACATACGAATGCCATTTTGAAACCCAATCTACCTTGTCCTGGACAGTTGCAGTTTATTTGTGGCTTTAATTTCTTCCTGTTAGAATAAGTCTAAGCCTGTTAGAACACATCTGGATTCTGATTATACTCCCAATATCTTCACTATATCTTGCTATTCCTTTTGGCAATGCCCATATCCAGGCACTGATCAAACAAACAAGATGCAAGTGAGAGCAGGTGTGGGGTAGCTGCTGGAAATCTCCCTTCAGGTTGACATAAACCCAAAGGGTGCTGCTGAATGGACTGATTTAATTTTAAATGAGTGGGTCAAGTTCAGCCACAGGAAAATCACACTCAGCTTGTTTCAGTTAGTAGTAATTGGACATAAATATCTTGTCACCAAATGTGTCACTTAATTTAGATGACCAGGAGTCACATCTTTAAATTGGAGTCATGACTCCCCATCAGTTACCTGCATTAATTTAATGACCATTGTTTAGTACCTCTGTATACCCTGGTGCCATTATCGACAGAACACAGTGAAAGATTTGGTACTCTGCAAGTCTAGGCTAAATTTTCCATGTCATTGATAAGTAACTGAAGAAACAGCAATGACAACCAATGAAAGAGTTATCTGAGCAAGAAACCTGGAGGCCATCCTGACTCCTCTATCTTGCCCACCACTACCATCTGAACTTTCCGCAAGTCTGCTGATTCTAGTTCTTCATAGCTCTCAAATTCATCCTTTTCACCACTGCCTGGTGTGAGGCCCTCATCACTGCCCTACTGGATCACTGCAGCAGTGTTCTGGTCCACCTCCCTGCTTCTGGTCTCACATACATTACGCACCCCCATATGGCACACATCCCACCTGTCATTCCCTAGCTAAGACCTCTCAATAGCTCCCTATCAACTGTGAAGTCCAAGCTCCTCCATATGCTAGACACAGCCTTGTGGGACCTGGCAACCAACTTTCTTTCTCTCCACCCTTATCTCTATCAAGCTCCCTCTACACAAGTCTTTCTCAACCATGAGTGATTTTGCATCTCCCCTTCCCTGCCCCTGACTCCAGCACATTTGGCAATATCTGGAGACATTTGGTTGTCACAACTGGGTGGGGGGTTCAGGTTCTACTGGTATCTAGTGGGTCGAGTCTCAGTATGCTGCTGAACATGCTACAAGGCAGACAAAGAATTATCGAACCAAATAACAATAGTGCCAAGTTTGAGAAATCCTGCTCAATACTCTATGCCAGGTAAGTAAAAGTAATGTTGATTTTCCAAATTGGAGCCAGGCAATGATCCTACAGGCCCCTTTCCTTTGTATATGGAGTGCCTACTCTTTTGAATGACTTCTATCTGTCCTTTGTAGGTTATCTGGAAAACTCCTTCAAAACTCAAAGATTGCCTCCTTCATGAAAAATTCCTTGAATTTCCTGGGCAGTCAACTCCTCTGGCATTCCTCTGTTCCAACTGCATTGGTGTTCTCCCATTATAGCATTTATCTCAATGTGCTGAGATTGTCTAGTGATTTGTGTGCTTCCCCCATTGTACTATGAGCTTTGGGAGGGTAGGGGGGCTGTGTGTCATTTATCAATGTAAGCTCCTCTGGGCCTAGCAGAATGTTTGACATAAAATAAGAGATTAATAAAAGATGGTTGAATGAACGTCTGCAGCAGAAACAGCAAAGCTTAGGATGAGCTAATAGGAAAGTGCATATATATTTTCTCTTTTTTTGTATCAACATTAAACGATACTTGCATCTGCAGAAAGCTGGGAACAAGTACATGGATTTGTTCTCTCAGCATAAATGGACAGTTCACGTTGGTAGTCACAGAAATAGCTAGTCTAAAGCCACTAGATGTCAGTATTAAATAACAGACATACCATTTTATACATGTGATGGGACATTTTAGGGAAATCTAGCTATGAAGAAGATCGAATGATATTTAGTAGTTGTCCCTGACTTTCTGTGTAGCAGCCCAATGGTAATTAAGTCTGGGAAGTTTAAAGATATTAAATGTAAGTAAATGGATAAAAGCAAGAACCGTAGTATGTTTCATTGTATTTTAACAGATTGCCCTGCAATACGTATTTCAGTTCTAAGTCATGCAATCCTAGACTGTCAGAATAAGAAGAAATCTTTGAGGTGACAAAACGTCTAGGTCAAGCCCTTCACTTTAGAGGTGGGGAAATCAAACCCTGACAGAGGCAAGGATTTGCCCACAAGTCACAAATTGCCAATAGCTCTTGGGAATCAACCTAAGTGCAAGGAATATTCCTGGGCTGAAAGCCTATATTTTTAGTAGACTCTGGCTTTATGTCTGTTGATTACCTAAGACAGCAAATCAACCAGGCCTGAAAGAGTTCACTAACCCTCAGGAGGGGAGCCATTAGACTGCTGAAAATACCAGGAAATTCTGATGCACATGTATGGTCGAGTTTGAGAACCACTGTCCAATGCATGTGGCTTCAGAGATCAAAAGTCTCTCAGAAATCCCAGGTAGTACCCAAAGTGTGGACAAGCCAACTGAGCTCCCAAGAACAAGCCTGAGCTCCTCGTTGCACTACTTAGACAAGTCCTAAGGATGCCCATTTCCATCCAGTGAACTTTGCCTGAGCAAAGTTATGAGGATAATGCTGTAAACATTTATTTTAAGGCTACTGGTTCGTGAAAGGCCACAATAAGGTTTTTCCTGCACTACTCAAGGGGGAAATAAATATCAAAGCCTCTTTTTTATGGAAGAAGGCCAGCAAAACTGTACCAGTTAAGGTCATAGGAGTGATCAATAAAAAGTTAATTTAAGAAACAAATTCTTAGCCCAAATCAATAGGAGTGAAGATTTTATTATACCTGTAGTTTAGATTGTCGTTGTTTTTTGAGTTCAGCCTTTGCACATCTTGTTCTGGGAGTAATGATGCATGATAGAAAAATAAGACCTGTGGTTGGTGATCTTAAGTATACTCTCCAAACAGTGGAAGGTATATATGACATTGAGTCATTAATGCTGAAGATCTGGTCTCCTTCCTCTATTAATGTGTCTCCTACTGCATGGATCCTCCTACTGCATGTAAATGACTTGGTCAAAGCAAGGAAGACGGCTTATGTGAGCACAGACTAAATAAAAGTATGGTTAATTGAATCAAAGGGAAATATACCTCCAATGGGATTGGATGCCTCAAGCCCTGGAGTTGACAATTTAACTGCTTTTCTTGTGTGACTCATAAACTGGCAGTCCCCAAAGAGGAATTCTATAAACACTGTGATCAGCAGTGGCAGCAGCCTCATAAAAGAAGTGTAGGGCTTCGAGAGGGGACTATTTTGAAGTGGATGGATGCTCACTTAAATGTGTTGCTTTGGGTGCATTTGTCAAAACAGTCTTGTGGCTTGGTAGTCATGTTTTATCTAGTAAGAAGAATGAGCTGTCACCTTCACATAGAATGGGTTACTTAAGGCAGTAACATTCATAATTTCATTTGATTCTCTTCACAACACTAGGAAGATCTAAATGATCTGGATGCTGAACCTCTCCCTTTCTTCTTCAAGTTGATGCTGTGGGCTCATGACTTGGCCAGCCTCTTCTGGGCAACCCAGATGTCGGGAGCAGGACCAATCATTGGGAACTCACTGATCTATAAGACAACCAAGACTCTCAGTGGTTCTTTGAATGGATTGACTAGAGTCTTTAGCAGGACATAACCATCCCAGGGAAATATTGGACATAATAAAACAAACTTGGAAAAGGCCTCGTACCCACCAAACAAGCTATTCAGTTATCCTTGCAGAGATGTTCTCCTATTCTTCACACCTCACCCGAAGGAGCAGTTCTGTGCATATAAGGTAATACCTTAATCAACATCTTAATTAATTAAATTCTCCCCTCTGGTTAACTGAAGGTTAACCTATCTGTGTGTGTTGTAGGGGAACATTCAACAGAGCCCAAATGGATTTCATTAAACAGAAGAACATTTTTCTATGCCATTCTTCTCTTGTTGCTTTCAAAAAGCAGGAAAATGATGTTTCCTTCTTTGTTGAAAAGGAAGAAAAGAAGATATCTAATGTCTGTAAATTCAAACTCAATATAGAATTCTGCACACAATAAGTACTGGTGATATTTACTTTTTAAAGAAGAAATCTTGCTCTCTTCCTTCCCAAAGCCTAATAGGCTCCAAAGTACATACATCTAAGGACTTGGGCAAACAGTGAAAAAGCTGATTTTTTTAACAAGATGTGAAATTCCAAGCTTTATGACCCGTAGTTACCAGCCTTCACCCAGAGTTCAATCAACTGCTTGGCAGCATGAAAAGTTTCACAGCTTACACTGCCCCCTGAAATTTTTTTGCATCCTGAAATTATTTTCTGAGTCTCGGTTCATTAATACTCAGTGTGTTTTTGAGTGGAAAGAACTTCTACAGAAAACCCTCTTTAGTGTGTAGATGAGGTAGCTGAGGCCCCATGAAGGGATATGAGCTACCCATGTCACATGGAGAGCAGCTCTGCCACTGGTTAACAAATTCAGGCTTCCTGACTTCCCATCCAGGGACTCCTCCCTCTCTGCACGATGCTTCTCAACTTCCTGAGTGCTTCTAAGTGTCAGGCCTCTGCCCAACTGTCATCCTCTGGGGGAGGTATTAGGGGCAGCCAAGGAGAGGGGTTGGTTCTCTTCCTTCCTCCAAAAGAGTGGGCAGAGATGAGGAGTAGTAAACTTGAACCTCCAGGGGACAGGAAGGGGCTTGGGAAATGTCTAAGTGCCACCACTGAGACTACCATGGTTAATGTCTTGCTCTTAAAATGAGCATCCTTAGTATCTTTTGTCCTGGGAATCTATTGTTCCTGTCCTGTCTTTTTATTGGAAAGAGAATCCACTACAAAACACTGCATGTTCAAAGTCTCAACTAGACAGTAATAAAACTGGAATCTTTATGACATTCAATTCAGGAACAGGAATGCACAAGTTGGGGATATAATATTCTTTTAGCCCTAGAATCGAAGGGTTTTGGCCTTAGGTTATAAGATAGATGTCTAATCAATCCATGATCAATGTACCAAGGCTGGGTGACCCCCAAATTGCCATAATTTGAGCTGTGGGCACAATAGTGACGCAGCCATATGTATATGGGCACCTGCTCTCAAAGAGCTTACAATTTACTTGGGGAGCAGAACCACAATTCAGTGAGGGGGTAAAGATAGAGTATAGTGAGGGGCTGATTGTGTCATACAGCGTCTAAGTACAAAATGAGTCAGCATGGAGAGAGTTTAATGTGTGCTATGGTAATCAAGGAAGGCTTCATGGAGTAGGAGAAAGCTGATCAAGCTCTAAAGGATAGAAAAGATTTAAGTGTGTGATGGGGAGGGTAGGATGCATTCTGACATGAACATACAGCACATAGAGGACCTACTAATAAATGTTATGATTTAGTGGGTGCTTACATTGTGCTAGGCACTCTGCTAGATGATTCCTCATAGAACCCCATTAAATGGGTGCCAATGTCTCCATTTTAGGCGCAGTACTGCACTGTCCAATATAGCCACCAGCCCACAGATGGAGACTGAGCCTTTTGAAATGTGTCTAGTCGAAAGTAAGAAGTGTTTGAAGTGTTTTTAAGAATATGTGCTAATACCAAGACTGAGAGGAAGATAAAATGTCTCATGAATTATTATTTATCCTGATTATATGTTCAAATAATATTTTTGATATACTGAGTTAAATAAAATATATTGTTAAATTTAATTTCACCTGTATCTTTTCATTTTTAATGTGGCTATTAGAAGATTTAAAATTACAAATGTGATTTACATTATATTTCTGTTAGTGCTACTCTAGAGCCCAAGTGCCTGGGTTCAAATTTCAGCCTTGGCAGTTACTAGCTGTGTCAGCTTGGGCAAATAACTTAATTTCTCTGTGCTTCTGTTTTTCTCATTTACAACGTGGGGAAAACCATGTGGTCTCAATGAAGCTTAAAATATATATATATATATATATCTTAAATCTATCTTGGAATATAATACTCAACAAATGGTAGTTGCTATTATTGTTACTGTTATTATAAAGATAAGGGTATTCCGTTAACAGATGCTATTTAACCGTCCTAAAATCCCAGAGCTAGTTAGTGACTGTCAAGTCTGCGTGACTCCTGAGCCCAAACTCTTGCCCACTTCCCTGGCTGATGCCCTATTTGCTCTTTGTACCCTCACTGCCACGTATATCTGAGTTTCCAGTGTGTGTGTGCTCACTGAGCAGAGCCTCAGGAGCAACAGGCCAAGGGCACAACTGGCCTGGCTGGAGCAGGGTGTTTAAAGTAGGAGGTAGTTGGACCTACAAGGATGTGAAAGGAGGGGCTGATTCCGTGTTTTGGTGGGCCCATTACAGAGCCTCGGGGATGGAATCTGAGCACTTCAGAGCTGGGGCAAGGGATGGAGTGTATAGCCTAAGTTTCCCATTCCACAGATGAGGACACCATATAGCCATCTCCCTTGCCATCTCTAGATCATGAGACATCCTGAGACACACAGAATCGTTTCTTTAGGGACCTCCACAAAGACAAGGAATCGGGTTGCAGGGCTTTTTCACATGGTAGGCAGTCAATAAACATTATTTAAAGTCATCGTGAGCACTTGTTCACCTGGGCCTGTGTCTGGGAGGAGGCACCTCAAGTGTGCTTTAGAGAAATCATTAGAGGAAAACTAGTCAAGATAAATGCCTGCTCTCAGCATTGTGCTGGTTTCCAGAACAGCACAGGTGAAATGGTATCCCCTAAATGAAGGTTCCCCTTCTTGAGTCCTGGGTTAATTTTAATGATCTCTAATATTGGAGCTCTAATATAGTTTTAAGGTGCTGAGAGAGATAAAATAGAAACCCTGGCTTTTGTGGGGGAAACAGACTTTGTTAACCATTTAAACTGTAAAAATTTTAGCCATTCAAAATTTTAAGGGCTGACAGGGTTGTGCCTACTTTCCCCTGGGAGAGCTTTTTTTCTGCAGGTATTTAGGCTGCAAAAGGTACAACAATTACTGTATAACATGGTTGTTCTGTATGTGTGTGGAAATAAGCATGATATATACTACCAGGCACAGTCTTTGTGGGGACAGAGTCCCAGAGAGCAATTTCCAGGCTCTCGACCTCACGTGGAAAAGTGCTGGTTCAGGTAGTAGATGGCCATCAGCTGTGATCAGGTGGCCATCAGCTGTGACTAGTTAGCCATTAGCTACTGATACAGCTGCCGTGGCTGTGTTGGTTGGTTGGTTGGCAAAGAAGCAGACAGCGGATTGTGCATGCTGTGGCTCCTGCTTCCTGTATCTCCAACCCAGCTGCCAGCGAGACTATAATGGTTGAACTTCCCTATCTATGGCTCCATTGGTGTTCCTTTTTGGCCTCACCATGTCCTGTATTCTTATGCGGGGAGTGGGACCAGATTCCCTGCATGACAGTCTGTTTCTTTACAGTGATAACTTTGGGAGTGGAAAGCAACCTCACTAATCCCCCTCCCAACCTCTCTACCTAAAAAAGAATCTGATGTCACATTGGAGTGAGTACAGGAAGGGGTACCAAAGACAAGAAGATCCTGCTTGAGCAGAAGGAATTATTTTGAAGGTTATATTAGTGCTAGAAGCTTGCAAGTGTTCTGTAAGTTCTGTGCGTCTGAGGTTATTTTTCATGGTGTAGGTAAGGCACACTGTGGCTACCTGTGTTTCCCATTTAAGGCAAAAAGAGGACCTACCCTGGCATCAGGGTTGTAGCATTGGGGAGCTTAGGGGGCCAAGTACCCTCCTCACCTCTCCTCCCCAGTCACAGAATACTCCTACAGGTTGCAACTGAATATCACACTGTAACGTCCTAAGTCCTAGAGAAAAGCTCTTTTTGTATTTGTCCAAAACGTACCAGAGTGGGAAAGCTTACAGTACGTGAAATCAGACAACTATGTAGTTTGTGAAACATAAGTCATGGTCCCATTTGGTTGATGAAAGCATAAACATCCCACAATTTTTGAGAGTGCAAATTCTTTCTTAAGTGGCAGTTTCTAAGCACCATCTTGTGCAAAATGGGACCCTGTGTGACTGAAAAGGGGTGGGGCCATTGTACAGTCACAGTGGGGAGCAGTTCACTGAACAAGAAGCCTCCACAGCTCCCTCCATGCACAGACTGAGCTCTCAGCTACTCTCATGGTTGAGAGCCATGTTCCAAGTGTGTAAACCAGCTGAAAGGCAAAGCCTTTGTAAAGGGAACTGATGGGAGCCACATACAGGTGAAGGCAGCAGATCCATATTTTGCAGACTAGCAGGGTTGGCAGGCCCCTCAGACATCACTCCATCCAATCACTTAATAACGAGCACACCACAGCCCAGAGATGAATGACAGGAGCTTGTCCAGGGCCACACGGTCAATTTGTGGCAGAGTCATGAACCAAAACCAAGTCTCTAACTCCATCCTCAGGTTTCAGAATACCATCGTCAGGGTGACTGATGAACAAGAATCAGCTTCAGGAAAATGCAGCCGCTCTGTTTGGTAGAAGCTCACTTATTCTCTACTGCAAGATTTAAAAGCCATAAAGAAGGACTAAAAGTCAATGTTCAGACTAAGAGAGATGTGAGAGATATGTGACTCTGATTTTCCAACTTAAGGCAAATGCTTGAGGATGACACCACCCTCAGACACTTCCATTAATCATTCACTTTGAAGACGTCAATGGGGAGTCAGATTCACTTACACGCTGCATGAACCACCACCTACAGAGATTTCCCTCATGGCTTGGCTTTTCTCCCTTCAATTGAGGTTAATTCTTAGAGATAGTGACCCGCAGCAAGTTGGATTTAAAGCCACAGATGATTACTCTAAATGACAACCCCTTTCCCACAATCGCTTTTCAGAAAGGTCATCTGAAGAAAATTCGTTGATATCAGTGCCTGGGAGAAAGAAGGAGGAGGGAGGGAGGGAAGAAAGGAAGAAGGGAGGGAAGCCAAGTGACTAGCAATCAGAAGTTTCATATGAAACGGTGAATGGCTCACCATTCTTATACCTTTATTTCCTCGCATACTCCCTTCAAGTACACAGGACAAGAAATAGAATTACCGTTTTTCAGATGAGGAACTTGAGCCTCAAAGGAAGTGACATGCCCAAGAATACCCAATTACTCAGCAGTGGGTCTAGGACCAGAACCCAGGTCTCCTAACTCCCAATTCAGTGTTTCTCCCACTATTCTTTGCTACACATTAAGCCCAAATGGATGTCTTGTCTCTTTAACCAGGCTGCACATTACCTAAAGATCAAGACTACTGGGCACCCCCGCCATCTCTCAGCACAGGGCCCAGCACCTTATGGGGATGCAGACTGGTGGGTCAGTTGATGGAACATCAACTGTGAAGCCTGGAATTGCCCGGGATGCTCCTTTTTGCCGTTGCGCACATCATTGTACATCAGCTCCTCCTCCAAGGTCATTCACCACTAATCAGAGCCCAAGGGCATTATTCCCCAAGCGACACAGGTCCCTTATTCCCAACACTACCCTTTGTCTGGCTTGCTGTAGCTCTTTAGGCCCCAGTTTTGGCATTCTCCAGCCAGGAGAGACTGTTGCACACATGATGCCACACGACAGGGTGAAGAAGCCCCCTTCCCCTCAAACACTTCTCTACTGAGGCCTGAAATCCCACATTAAGTTACTATTTATTTTGTCCTTCATGGTGGCCAGAAGCCGCTGTCCTCTGATCTTCTCCATCCCATCCTATATCTCTCCCTTCCTTTAGCCTTTCTCTGCTAGATTCTCTTGGCTTAGGCTGTTCAAAATCTTAGATCTAGAAAGAACAGCGATCCACTCTTTTTAAGGTGTCATGTATTTAATACCACCAGAAAGATTTCTATTTCAGAGAAGCATCCCCTAGTGGAAAATGCTGTGCCCTCTTCTCTCAGGGGAGAATTGCCAGGGGCAGTAAGGGCAAATACTAAGGGGTAAGAGGCCTTCCTAAAATCACAGCCTGTAGGTGACTGGCCATTGAGTGCAGGTAAAAGGCTGCTTCAATAGTCACAATCAGGAAGCTTGTTCCTTTCTGCGCAAAGAAGGCACAGGAATTTAAAATGAGACCATTTGGTGACAGTTTTGATCAAACTTCTTTTCCTTTTCAGAATCATGAATCAGTCATGAACACACTAAGTTAAAACAATATTTGATCTCCCTAGAGCTATTTGTGGAGTCCTCTTGTACCCCTACCACACCTCCTTTCATTTAACATTCAGTAGTCAAGGCGTGACTAGAAATATGTGTGGGGAGAATACATCGACCTTCACCTTCAGTGTGGTGAGAAGAATGTGTTGACAGTTGAAATATGGGCAGGTACATTTTGGAGAGGCCGGTGTTGCTGCATTTCAGTGTTCCAAGCTTACTTCAGGTGACAAGTGAGTCATCTTTGAGTTTCTTAAATAATTTGAAATACACTATTTATATTTCTCAGTTCATTTTTAAGGATTAAATATCTATTATTCCAAACTTTTTTGAAGGCATAGCACCTTCTTTGTCCTCTTCTAAAAACTTATCTATGATAATGAGGTTTTAACAAGGCACATTTTCTTTCTCTCTCATTAGATCCTCACAACATGCTTGTGAAATAGATAGATAGGTCCAGTCCATTTCATAGGCACAGATATTAGTGCACAGAGAGGTGAAAGGTTACACAGCTAGTAAGTGATCAAGTTACATGTCTGAAACCTATGTCTAGACATTCAGACTCATTCTGCTACCCCGTACCACTTTTTTTCATTTATTTGAGAATGAAAGGAATTTTGTGTGAAGCAGTGCAGAGATTTCTGCAATATCCTAACAGGATGTACAACCAGGGCCAGCCTTATGGGGTGGCATGGTTTTCAGGGGTGCTGGGAGCACAGCCTCTTCTTCTCATAGTTGGCCAGAAAAACACAATCAATGTGAAGTTTATTCCTTTGGTTTAAGGACCTGCCTCCTGTGTGATCAGGGAATGAGGTAGAGGGTCATAAGCCATTAAGAGTTACCAGTCATTTAGATGGGGGAAGCTCTAAATGACCTCTAAGATATCCCTCCTGTGGATTTAATAATCAGGTCCCGCATTAAAGGTGGTGTGCAGGGCATGTATAGAGATAGGCACTGAGCTTTAAGGAAGGAAAAGAAAGCTGAGAAGGAAAACTGAGAACACCAAAGACAAACTTGGCTGCCTTAGAATTTTGCCAGGGCTAAGGGCTGTCAGGAATCTCTGGTTTAAAAGTAAATGTGAGAAAAAAAGATGTAAAGGGTGAAGAACAAGACTTTGCAGAGAAAATTACCAGGTTGATTTTTAGTTGAATATTGTCTACGATTTATCACTAAGTTACTGACCCAGTCTTATCTTCCATCCTATTACTGTTTCCCTGCACATGGACTGTCACACTCTAAGCAAACCAAACTCTTTCTCCCTGTCCTCTCATTGCTGCCTCCTGCTTTTGCTTATGCTGGTTCCCCCCAGGCACAACATTGCTGGCTCCTCTCTACCTGTCTCTCCAAATAAGATTGTTTTCTCAAGGCTTCCTCCCTTATAATATCCATAGCTGAAGTGCCATGCTTTCCGTTGAACCTCTGGAAAGGGTTATCTGGACTTCTCTGAGGGGACCCTGTTCCTCTGACTTTGTAATGCAAGGTATTCATGTCTAAGTCTTCTCTTCCCTCCAAGGCTATGGGCATCTTGGAAAGAGGGCAAGGCCACGTCCTCTTTATATGTCTTCTCCTCTCTCCTCATGGACCTAGCTGGCCCAGAGTCTGGAGAAACAGCCAGCCATTGACAAATGCTTTGTAGTTAAGAACTCAGTCTTTGGAATCAGAAAGTTCTGGAAGCATGCCCTAGCTTATATAACCTTATGCAAATTATTTAACCTCTCTAAGTATTGGTTTCCTCATCTGTGAGCACCCACTTCACAGAGTTGTGATTTATCAAATGAGATAACCCATGTAGAGTGCTTATCATGATACAGGACACCTGGTACACATGCCACAATTATTTTCTATTAATATTATTTTCTCCTAATGAAATGTGCTGTCCTTTCAGGTATCCTTTATCAATAACCAACAGAGCCATTATCGCAGAAGCAAAGCGAATCATGTTAGGAGGGTTGTTAAATGCCCTGACTCATAATGTATTTATAGTGACATTTACCCCACCAAAATGCAGGGAAAGACAGGAAATGGTTTCAATTTGAATCCGTTATTTCTGTGGTCCACATGCTGAATGCCGCCAAAGCCTCCACTCCTTGGGCGGCGGTTGTGGAGATGGAACAGCGGCAGTTTTTCATTTTCCAGAGTCCACTCACCCTTCCAAGAATCTCAATGCCTCATTGATTCATAATACAGTGCATAAAGATTTCATTTTTCCTGCCCACAGTGATACATTATGGAGGCAATCTGTTTTGCCACTGAAAAGTTTGCTTAGTAGAAAAATTTGGAGTTTTGACATTCAGGAAATTACAGTCATCTGTAAAACACGATTGATATGCCAAGGCTAACATTTTCATTGCACTTGCAGAGCCAGAGTAACTATGATAAAATATGTGTTACCCCACACACGTTTCAGGATCTTTTACGGAAACATTAGTTAGCTCTGAGAACACGTCCCAAGATTCCAGGGCTGCAATAGCTGTGCCGCTGGGCTGTTGGCCATTCACAAGGATACATCCATTGATCAAAGCTAGACTCGGGTGTTAAGACAAAGTGATGGCTGAAAACATTTTTTGACTTGGTCTTGGGTTCAATGCTGGCACTACTTCCCCATGCGACCAGGTTAAAGACATGAAAGGGAATCTAGAAAAATGAGTTGAAAAGTTCCACACCCATTGTGGACTTGTTAGCCAGCCACAAAAGGTACAGGTTTATATTAGATAGAAATAGAAGTTAAGGCTTACAAAAGAGAAATTAGACTGTTCTATGTCTGCTTGCATTTTAAATTTGCTATCTGTATTTTTACACTCAAGCATTTCTTCGTCTCTCTTTTATTTTTTTAAGTTTATTGGGGTGATAATTGTTAGTAAAATTACATAGATTTCTGGTGTACAATTCTGTATTACAACATCTATAAATCCCATTGTGTATTCACCACCCAGAGTAAGTTCTCCTTCCATCACCATATATTTGATCCCCTCATCTCCCACCCCCACCCCCCTTACCCTCTGGTAACCACTAAACTATTGTCTGTGTCTATGAGTTTTTGTTTCTCATTCGTTTGTTTTGTTCTTTTTGGTTTCTATACCACATATCAGTGAAATCATATGGTTTTCTGCTTTTTCTGTCTGACTTATTTCGCATAGCGTTATACTCTCAAGATCCATCCATGTTGTCACAAATGGTCCTATTTCATCTTTTCCTACAGCCGAATAGTATTCCATTCTGTATATATACCACAACTTCTTTATCCATTCATCTATCGAAGGACATTTTGGTTGTTTCCATGCCTCGGCCACCGTAAATAAAGTTGCAACGAACATTGGAGCACACATGTCTTTCTTTATGTGTCAATGTTTTCAGATTTTTTGGGTAGATACCCAGGAGACGGATTTCTGGGTCATACGGTAATTTTATTCGTAATTTTTTGAGAACCTCCACACTGCCTTCCATAGCGGCTGCACCAGTCTGCATTCCCAACAACAGTGTATGAGGGTTCCTTTTTCTCCACAGCCTCTCCAACACTTCTTACTATTTGTCTTCTTGATGATAGCCATTCCGACTGGGAGGAGGTGATATCTCATTGTGGTTTGTATTTGCATTTCTCTGATGATTAGTGATGTTGAGCAGTTTTTCATATGTCTATTGGCCATTTGTATGTCCTCTTTGGTGAAATCTCTCTTCAGGTCCTCTGCCCATTTTTCAATTGGGTTGTTTGTTTTTTTGTTGTTGAGTTGCATGAGTTCCTTGTATACTTTGGATATTAGCCCTTTATCGGAGGCACTGTTTGCAAAAATCTTCTCCCATTCACTTGGTTGCCTCTTTATTTTGTCGATGGTTTCTTTTGCTGTGCAGAAGCTTTTAAGTTTCATATAGTCCCATTCATTAATTTTAGCTTTTACTTCCCTTGCTTTTGGAGTCAAATTCATAAAATGCTCTTTGAACCCAAGGTCCATAAGTTTAGTACATATGTTTTCTTCTA
This sequence comes from Rhinolophus ferrumequinum, assembly GCF_004115265.2. Taxonomy (NCBI): domain Eukaryota; kingdom Metazoa; phylum Chordata; class Mammalia; order Chiroptera; family Rhinolophidae; genus Rhinolophus; species Rhinolophus ferrumequinum. The sequence goes on along the minus strand of NC_046284.1, from coordinate 23,149,617 downwards.
TGCAGTTTATTGTTTCAGGTCTTATGCTTAAGTCTTTGATCCATTTTGAATTAATTTTGGTACATGGTGACAGATAGCAGTCCAGTTTCCTTCTTTTGCACGCGGAAACCCAATTCTGCCAGCACCATTTACTGAAGAGGTTGTCTTTCCTCCATTGTATGTTTTTTGCTTCTTTGTCAAAAATTATATGTCCATATTTATGTGGGATTATTTCTGGGTTCTCAATTCTATTCCATTGGACTATGTGTCCCTTTTTCTGCCAATACCATGCTGTTTTAATTATTGTGGCCCTGTAGTACAAGCTAAAGTCAGGGAGTGTGATATCTGTAGTATTGTTCTTTTTTTCTTAAGATTGCTTTGGCTATTTGGGGTCTTTTGTGCTTCCAAACAAATCTGATGATTTTTTGTTCTATTTCTTTAAAAAATGCCATTGGGATTTTGATGGGGATTGCATTAAATCTGTATATTGCTTTGGGTAATATGGCCATTTTAACTATGTTGATTCTTCCAATCCATGAGCACGGAATGTCTTTCCATTTCTTTGTGTCTTCTTCAATTTCTTTTAAAAATGTCTTGTAGTTTTCAGCACATAGGTCTTTTACATCCTTGGTTAAGTTTATTCCTAGGTATTTTACTCTTTTTGCTGAAATTGCAAAAGGAATTGTTTTTTGTATTTCTTTGTCTGAGATTTCATTGTTAGTATATAGGAATGCAATGGACTATTGTACGTTGATTTTGTAGCCAGCAACTTTACTGCACTCGTTGATTGTTTCTAATAGCTTTTTGGTGGCGTCTTTGGGGTTTTCTATATATAGCATCATGTCATCTGCAAAGAGTGACAATTTAACTTCCTCATTCCCAATTTGGATGCCTTTTCTTTGTCTTGCCTGATTGCTCTGGCAAGAACTTCCAACACTATGTTGAAAAGCAGAGGTGATAGGGGACAGCCCTGCTGTGTTTCTGAATGTAGAGCAAAGGGCTTCAGTTTTTCACCATTAATTATGAGATTAGCTGAGGGCTTGTCATATATGGACTTTATTATGTTAAGGTATTTTCCTTCTATACCTATTTTATTGTTTTAATCATAAATAGATATTGTATCTTGTCAAATGCTTTTTCTGCATCAATTGATATAATCATATGATTTTTGTCCTTTATTTTGTTTATGTGATGTATTACATTGATGGATTTGTGGATGTTGAACCATCCTTGTGCTCCAGGGATGAACCCCCCTTGGTCGTGATGAATAGTCTTTTTAAAGCATTGTTATATTTGATTTGCTAGAATTTTGTTTAGGATTTTTGCATCTGTATTCATCAGAGATATTGGTCTGTAGTTTTCTTTTTTTATGTTGTCCTTACCAGGTTTTGGTATCAGGGTAATGTTGGCCTCATAAAATGATTTGGGGAGTACTGTCTCGTCTTCAATTTTTTGGAAGAGTTTGAGCAGGATTGGTATTAGATCCTCTTTGAAGGTTTGGTAGAATTCACTAGTGAAGCCATGTGGTCCCGAACTTTTGCTTTGGGAAGGTTTTGGATAATTGATGCAATTTCATTACTGGTGATTGGTCTGTTTAGATTTTCCAGTTCTTCATGGTTCAGCCTAGGAAGGCTATATGTTTCTAAGAACTTGTCCATTTCTTCTAGGTTATTGAATTTGGTGCCATATAGTATATTCATATTCATAGTATTCTTGGATGATCCTTTGTATTTATGTGGTACCTGTGGTAACTTCTCTTTCATTTTTGATTTTGTTTATTTGTATTGTTTCTCTTTTTATCTTAGTGAGTCTAGCCAAGGGTTTGTCAATTTTATTAATCTTTTCAAAGAATCAGCTCTTTGTTGAATTAATGTTTACTATTGTCTTTTTGTTGTCTATATCATTTAGTTCTGCTCAGATTTTTGGTATTTCCTTTCTTCTGCTGACCTTGGGTTTCATTTGTTCTTCTTTTTCTAGTTTTTAAGGGTGTAATGTGACGTTATTTATTTGAGATTTTTCTTGTTTCTTGAGATAGGCTTGTAATGATATAAATCTCCTTCTTAAAACTGCTTTCGCTGCATCCAGAAAATTTCGGTAGGATGTATTTTTGTTGTTTTTTGTTTTTATGTAACTTTTGATCTCTCCTCTAATTTCTTCTTTGACCTGCTCATTCTTTAAAAGTATGTTGTTTAATCTCCATGTATTTGTGTTTCTTCCTGCTTTCTTTTTGCAGTTGATATCCAATTTCAAAGCCGTGTGATCAGAGAATATGCTTGGTATGATTTCAATCTTCTGAAATTTGCTGAGGCAGATTTTATATCCTAATATATGGTTTATCCTTGAGAATTTTCCATACACAGTAGAAGAAAATGTATAGTCTGATGTTTTAGGATGAAGTCCTCTATATATGTCAATTATGTGCATTTCATCTAATGTGTCATTTAGGGCTGCTATTTCGTTATTTATTTTCTGTTTCGATGATCTATCCATAGCTGTCAGTGATGTATTTAAGTCCCCAAGTATAAGTGTGTTTTGGTCAATTTCTCCCTTTAGTTCTGTTAGTAGCTGCTTGGTACATTTTGGCGCTCCCTGATTGGGGGCATAAATATTGATGACTGTGGGGACAGAGCCCCAAAAAGCAGTTTCCAGGCTCTCGGCCTCACATAGAAAGGTGCTGGCTCAGGTAGTAAATGGCCATCAACTGTGATCAAATGGCAAGCAGCTGTGGCTAGTTGGCCATCAGCTGTAACCAGTGAGCCATTGGCCACGAATATAACTGCTGTGGTTACGCTAGCAGAAAAAAAGGGGGAGCTAGCAAGAAGATGGTGGCTGAGTCTGCAAGCGGCACAGTGAGGGTTGAGAATTGTGTTGCTCCTGGTTCCTGTGTCTCCAACCCAGCCGCCAGTGAGAGTATAGTGGTATGACTTCCCTACCTATGGCTCCGTGGGTGTTCCTTTTTGGCCTCACCATGTCCTGCGTTCTTATGTGGGGAGTGGGAGCTCAGACCCTGCCTGACACCCTGCGTGACACTTGGCGTAGTCAGCAGGATACCCCACCTGATACCCCGCAGGCCACCCCGCATGACAATGACTGTTATGTCTTCTTGTTGTATAGTCCCCTTTACCATTAGGAAATGTCCATCTTTGTCTCCTGCTATCTTTTTCACCCTGAAGTCTCTTTCATCTGATATCAGTATGGATACTCCTGATTTTCTCTCGATACTGTTTGCTTGGAGTGTGAGTTTCCACCCTGTCGCTTTGAGTCTATGATTGCCCTTGTAGCTGAGATGTGTCTCTTGAGACAGCATATGGTTGGGTTTTGTTTTTGATCTAATCTGCTACTCTGTGCCTTTTTATTGGTGAGTTCAGTCCATTTACATTTAGGGTGATTATTGATATGTAAGGATTTCCTCTGATTCTATCTTTAGTTTTCTGATAATGCTGTGTCTCCATTGTTTCTTTGCCTTGTGTTGTTGTTTATTATTTCTGTGTGGTGGTATTCTATGATGTTTCCCTCTGTTTCTTCTTTTATTACAGTATATATTTCAGTTCTGGATTTTTTTTGAGTGGTTACCCTTAAGTTTATGTAAAAGAAAGTTTGATATTTAGAGTATTCCATTTTCTTCAGCTCGCTTACTTTCTCCATTCCCATATTCCAGTTCAGGCCTTTACTCTCCCCCTTTTTATGTTTTGGTTGCCACAAATTGTCACTGTTGATGGTGGTCGTATATCCTCCTTTAGTATTTCTTGTAGTGCAGGTCGTGTATTAGAAAATTCCCTCAGTTTCTGTATGTCTGGAAACGTCTTTATTCCTCCTTCATATCTAAAGGATATCTTTGCTGGATACATTATTCTTGGCTCATAATTTCTCTCTTTCAATAGTTTGAATATTTGGTTCCACTCCCTCCTGGGTTGTAGAGTTTCTGCTGAAAAATTTGATGATAATCTAATGGGCTTTCCTTTGTAGGTTACCGTCTTCTTTTCCCTGGCTGCCTTGAGGATTGTTTCTTTGTCGTTGATTTTAGACAGCTTCAATACAATGTGCCTTGGAGAAGGCCTTTTGGGATTGAGGTAATTAGGTGTTCTATTTGCTTCTTGGATTCGAGGATCCAGTTTTGTCCACAAATTTGGGAAGTTCTCATCGGCAATTTGTTTCAATATATTCTCTGTTCCCTTCTCTCTCTTCTCCTTCTGGTATGCCCATTATTCTTATATTGCTCTTTCTGATGGAGTCAGAAAGTTCTTGTAGAGTTCTTTCATTTCTTTGAAGTCTCAAGTCTCTTTCTTCTTCCATCTGTGTCATTTCTTGGTTTCTATCTTCGATGTCACTGATTCTTTCCTCCATCTGGTCAACTCTACTACCTAAGCTGGTTATTTCATTCTTAATTTCTTCTATTGAGTTCTTAATCTCCAGAAATTCTATTTGGTTCTTTTTTAAAATTTCAATTTCTTTCGTAAAATGTTCATGTTGTTCTTTGATTGTGTTTCTGAGTTCATTAAACTGCCTTTCTGTGTTTTCTTGCATCTCGTTGAGTTTTTTTTTCAGAACTTCAATCTTGAATTCTCTGTCATTTAAGTCACATATTTCCATATCATTAAGTTCCTTTTCTGGAGACTTTTCACTTTCTTTCTGAGCTGTCTTGTTGCGTTGGTTATTCATGGCAGTCACTGATTTATTATTTCTCTTCCTAGACATCTATAGGAGTGGCTTCTGCAACAGGTTGATAGGAAGAGGTCTTTCTTTTGTTTTCAAGTACTTGTTGGTAGAATGTTTTATTTTCTCTCTGACTGTAGCCTTTTTTTCTCTCTCACACGGTAGTGCTATGTTTTCTCTGCACTATTCCAGCTTCTCACACAATTGGGAGATTCCCTGGGAGACAGGCTTCTCCTCTGTTAATAGTTCTCCTGGGTCACAGGGCGCAGTGTCCGTGTGGGTATGCGGAGAGCTTTTGAAGTTCCAAAGCTCTTCCTGCACCAGATTCAGAGCCAGTGTATTTCAGCAGTTCTGTTTACTCCTGCCGGGATCTGCCCAGATAGGTGAGGCCAGGGACAAGGTGAGTTGTGAGAGGTGGCCCAGAGCAATGGCGGCGACTACCACCACAGCCAGTCCTGCTTCCACAGCTCCCTCCCCTTCGCCGGAACTAGTTGGTCTGCGAATCTGTGTCTGCGGTCAACAGTTCTCAGAACAGCAAATATTCTGTTCTTTTGATCTTACACTGCTACTCTTCTGCTTCTAGCACTGGGCAGGTGGGGGCGGGGTGAGCTCTGGGAGGGTAGGGAGGGGGCGGCTAGTCTCAGTGCTTAAGGCTTCTGTTCTCTGCTCGGCAGTGAGGGCTTAAACCGCCGTTTTCAGCCTTCTTCCCTTAGTCTTTTCTCAGAGGTCTCTGCCATGAGCGTTGGGTTCAGCCATGTTATATGCTGTCCCCTCAGCCCTGTGGGACATAAATGGAACGCTAGGAGTCCAAGTTCTTCCCTTTCCCGCAGCTGCGGTAGTTCCGGGATGCAGCGAGCTTAGAGCACTGAGCTAGGTCTGCGTCCTGTGCCCGCGTGGCTCTGTTCTCTGCACTTCTCTCTTCCCTCGTCCCCCACTCACGGGATTCGCTGACCTTTAGGTGAATTCAGTAGTGGGCCTCCTCGTCTTGCCTGTCTGCTGTGCAGGGAGTCCTTTGTGGAGTTATAGTTGTTCCATTTGTTGTAAATTCCAGGGGAGATTTACAGAGGCTCACCTCACGGCACCATTTTGATCTCTTAGTTTCTCTTTGTCTCTTTTCAGGTACAATTTTCAGTGATAAATGGCATCAGAAGCCCAAGTATCTGGAACTATTCATTTGTTCAACATTTGGTTTCAGAATGATGAATGCAATCCATTTAACTGAGAAGTGTGGATGATCTTTATGGCCATAGTGAGGGAGGCGTCCATTCAGAGTTAGGTTTGGCAAGTTTATGGGCAGTTTTTACTTGGTCCTCATCCATTGAGACCTATGGGAAGTACATATGCACACTGTGTACTTTTGGAAGCAAAGGAGCAGCTACCACTGCCCTTGACATTGGACGAGGCTTTGAGTGATCCCTACTTGACCCTGGGTCAGCTTCTTCAGGTACTGAGAAAAGCATTCTGCACAAAACATGTGAATAAGTCTCACTCATGGATCAAGCAGTCATTAAAGTCCTGGGAGAAGTCTGGCATGCACCCATTCTCAAACAATTAACAGCAAACAGCAAGTGCTCATTGGTGCTTTATTATGTGTCAGGCATGAGCTTAAGTGATTAACATGTGGTAATTCAGTTAGTTATTGACACCACCCATGAGGCAGATGATAGTGTTATCATTCTCTTTTTATAGATAAATAAAGTGAGGCACAGAAAAGTTGAGCAATTCTCCCAAAGTCACACAGCTAGCTAGTAAGAGGTAGAGCTGTGTTGCAAACCTCCAACAGGGTGGCTGCAGAGTTCATGCTCTTAACCTCTATGCTATACTGCTTCGCTTCGAAAAAAAAATTTTTTTTTAAAGCCCTCTCTCCTCAGACATGTTGTCTGGATTCTTCCTCAAGTGTCCCACGTCTGTGATAGAAAGGATTTCTTGTCCTATTGAAGCTCTTGGGAAGACTTTTTGTTTTTACATTTACAAAGCACTCTCCTCTTACCCCAAGTTAAGCTTTTTGCAGCTAACAATGTAGCTTCATTCATTTCCTAACAGTGGTTGCACAGATGCTACGGGGGCAAGGCTAAAGCCAAAGGATGTGGGGAGGAGGAGGGGTGGGTGTCAAAGACACAATTTAGCAAAGACCATGGTACCTAGGTGTATTTGTACCCTCCAACAGGGGAATCAGAAGAAAGTGATTTCTCAAAGGGGCATTGAAGATCCACTTGCCCCCTCCAGGCTTAAGCTAGGGGGGGTACCCATATTCAGGGTTCCTGAGTCCCACTCCCTCTGGGCCTTATTTAAACTGACCTGGCAACTGATTAAGGGAGACAGAGATATGGGAGCAAAGAGGACTCATCAGAACAAAATGAGGGGAAGTAGAGGTTGGAGGGGTGGAGAAGAAGGAAGGAGGAAGGGAGTCAAGGGGTCAGTAAGGAAAAGTAAAGATGAAGGGAGAATGGAGCAAAGGGCAGAGAGGGAGGAGAAAGTGGAATAAAAAGGAAGAGGTGATGCAAGTGGCATGAGGTGGGGGTCTGACTGTGGCTAAGAGAGGAGGGAGACTGAGGGGAAAGGCAGATAGAGATGCTCTCCCTACTCCCTTCTATGATCCAAAACCTGTCTACATAGGCTTTTATCTCCTCTAGTAGCTGTCGATGAACACTTGTTGGGCACCACCAAAAAGCTCTTACATTGCATGGGGAACCATCTAGATGACCTTGCTTTTTGCTTTCTCTGAGCCCCAAGTGCACTTAGAGTCAATATTTGACTCTTGTCTCTGAATTTTTACACATGCTATTTCTTTTTTTTGTCACTAACTAAGCTGCACAATCTTTAATGGTTGGAATAAACTCTTACAGCATTATTTCTGTCCCCAAATCTCTCTCCAACTATTACAGAAAATCCTTTAAGCACTAGGGGGACTGACATCTTAAGCCTCCTATAATTACTAGTTTATAAGCACGTACTTTATTAGGAAGTAAATAAATATCTTTGCTAGTATTGAGCACAAGACAGGGAAGTTTTACTTGAAAGGAAAGGCACTGTTTAGAGACTGCAAATGCTGAGGGGAAAGAAATGAAATGATACCTAAGGGAAGAATGGATTTAGTCCCCAAAATGCTTCATTCACTTAACAATTCCACCCAGAGTTTATTGTCTAAAGTGAGAGATCCCTGATATATTCATGTCCTTATATAATCATTCATCTTTATTTATATGCTACATATAAACTCAACTTTAAGAAACAGTTCTTAAATACTCCAAGGCATGAGTAAGAAAACCTTTTGGAAATCACTTCAAATCCTTTTTGGAAGTAGGCGGGATATAAAAAAAAGTGGGGCAAAAATAGAAAGCCTTTCCCCCTTGTTTATCTTCAAGATGTCTTACAAGTTGATTTAGAGTGCTTTATTACTTCATGAGTCATACATTTGGCTTACAGCAGGTTTTAAATCCAGAATCCATAAAAAGGCCTTAACATTGTGAGAAAATTCGGGGGCACACTCACCCAGATGGTTCCTCTGTTCACTGCTGGGCTTGCAGGCCTCCTGGTACCACCCAAGGAATTGAGGATGCTGCTAGGGCTTGGAAAGTAGCAGCATTAGGTCTATTCAGCGCCCTCTTCCTACACAGCGAGGCAAGTGACTGTCAGCCCTCAGGGACTGCTTTCAGATAAGACTGTCACAATACTTGTCTGTTGCTGAGAGTGGAAGGACTTGGGAGACATGCACCCATAGTGCTCTGGTCCCACTTAACAATTAAGTCAGGCTTTCCTTTTCAGTCTCTCCTGTTTCAAACCTACATGGACAAGGCCCATTTCTCTTTCAGTAGTCAGTCTTCAGGACCTCAAGAAAGCAAGGCCTTTGGAGGGCTCTGCAGGTACAAGCCACGGGAGGAGGGGGCATGGGCAGCTCCAACACTCCTCACCTAGTAATTTCCCAGATGCTCTTTCCATCCCAGCCCCCATCACAAAGTTCTCTAGCTTCATGGATCAATCCCTTACCCACTTAGCAATTTTCTTCATTCCTGTCCCTAGATAGTTTCTTTCACACCTCCCCCTATTGTTCTGTTTCCTCCATCTCCAGGGTGATCGATGACCCAATAGGCATTTACATTTACAAAGCAATTGCATTTACATAATATAGCTCTTATCAACAGCTGAAAGAGGCACAACTATAATACATATATAATGGAGAGTGCCTATTCATCTTCCACATTTACAGTGCCTTCCAACAGAATAGACTGTTCAAGAAATTGGTATATGAGGGGAGAGAGTCTTGTAAAATTTATCACTAAAGGTAATCAATGAGTTCCAACTAATGTGTTCCACACCTCGAGGTGAAAATATACCAAAAGTATGGAGAAAACATATTTAGTCCTTAAAGTTTGTTGAATTTATTTTGAGCTTTCATTGATTTCATTTAATACAAAGATTATATAATCAGGCAGTCAGGAGCAATTGAAAATAACAAGGCTAGTCTTCACCCATCAGGGAATTTTGGTAATACCTAGTAATGTCAGGAGATTCTCATTTAACTGAATTGGAAATGTAACATATATTAGCTTACAGAAACTTAATAAGTGTGATCAAATTAAAACGGGCCACTCAGACATACCATCCTGATTAAGGTACTTGCAAACATTCCACAATTAACAGAGATTTGTGATGTTAATGATTTAAACTCAGATTCCCCCCCCCCCCCCCCGGGATTCAGCCTTTAGAAATTTTTTAACTAGACAATTAGAAAACTTCATCCTTTATTTTGAAAAATGTTGCAACAGTGTTGTTGACAACAATTCCCAAAGAATGCAGAATAGTAAATAGCATGCGTTGCTGTTTTGTTTTGTTTTGTTTTTCCTTTAACAGTCACTGCCTTCTCTTTGGGATGAGGATCATTAATCATGAAGCGTTAGCTCTTGGGAGTGGTAATGAAGTTTGGCAATGGTGAAGTGACCATTTTTAAATGTATTAGGGGAAAACTCCATTTTTCTGATTTCTGCAAAAGCTTTCCAGGTTTCACTGAAAGGGGTTTGCTTATGGCCCTATTCAAAAACCACTTTGGCTGAACTGGCCTGTTGTCCTGAGTAGAAGACTATAGAATTAGGCCATTTGTTTTAAATGTGTTTGTAACAGACTATTATAAACACTAGCTTGAGATGTGAATTACTCCCCCCACCCAACTTTTAAAACTCATCTCACCAGCCTACCACCCTTAAAATGCAGCAGTAGTAAATTACCTGCAAAGGATCTCGTGTTTCTAGCTCCATTATTTGTGTTTATAGTGGTGAGTGGGGTTGTCTAGCTATTTGTGTCTACTTTAGTCAGCAAAGCCAATCCCTACATTCAACAGCAGAGAAAACGTAGATTCAGAGAGGCTAGATGACTTTCTCGTGTCAGAGTTATTAAGGAGCAGGTCTGAGGCTAGAACCCCAGTCTTTCCACTCTCGGGGCTTTCCCCCCCACTGCTGCTTGTGTCCAGCTCAGTCTCAAGTAATACAAATAACAAGTCACTGGAATCTGCCTTAAAAGGATGGTATACTATTGAATAAGTGACTTAGTTAATGAAGTGAAGGACAACTGTGGGGGGAGGGAGAACAATGAACAGGTGGAGGGGGATTGTGTACTGAGATGGGGTGGGGGATCTGACTTCCAACAGGTCCTGCATCAGCCTGCTATGGCAAGATGGTTAGAACCAAGATGGTTCTAACATCCACCAAATGCACTATCAGGCACAATTTCCTAGACGCTAGTTTGGAAAGGCATGGACAAGTGGTGGGTTAAAATAAAGAGGTCTGTGGGGTAAGGACATTCCAGAAGTGTTCCCTGCACCTGTCTGTAATACCATGGGCTCCGGGGAAAGCAATGAGTCCTCATCTTGGTTTAAAACCAAAATCCTCAAAACAATGCTCTTTGTTTAAAATAAGCTCAACGATCTTTAGGTTCAGGGAGAAGTATTCATTTATTTATTCATCTATTCATTTAAAAAATAGGGTTAAGTCATCTTGACATTGCTACATATTGAGTTACAGTGTATTTATGAGTACTTTCTCCCCTTGCAATAAGATGAAACCCTATTCCCAGGGTGTGTTGAACACACTTTATTCTGTTTACTATGGACACTTTATAGAAGTGCCTCGGATCAGTGCATCTACTGAGATCCCATGATGTACTCTGGTACTCTCTGTGGAAGATAAAAGAATTACACCCAATCTTCCTTAAGGAGCCATAGCCAGACATTAGCAGGAGAATTCAGCAAATGGGAAAGTTAACAATAAGAACGAGAGAGCTAGTATTTCCAGAACTCTGTCTTTCATTACCCAGCATACACAGTCCTCCAGCAGCATCTCCTGTTGCACTTTCCTTGCAGGGCACACCACTTTGTTCCTTGGATTCCCATGATATATTTCTTCTCTGTTAGAAAGTGAGATGCTTAAGAACAGTGACTAAATTTGTATCTGTTTCAGCCCTGCTATCTCTACTTCCTCCTTTCCTTTTCTCACTTCCACCTCTCTACTCCCATCCCACCCCAGCATCTAGTACTGTGCCCATCACATACTAGATGCACAATACATATTTGCTGATTTAATGAGCACATATTAGTGCCTGATTAAATGCTAAATGGATACTGTTCACGAGAAGGAAGGATTCTCTCAGGCTGCATCAGGGGAGACGTGAATGAGGAAATGACATATTAACTGTGTTTTGCAATATGAGTAGTAAAAATAATTCAATTTAATGAGCACTGACATGGACCAGAAAATTTGCACAAGTTATGTCACTGAATCCTCAAAGAATCTCTAATAGAGCAGGAGGCCGAATGATTGTCCCCATTTTACAGATAAGGAAACTGAGGCTCAATGTAGTTAAGTAATGTCTCCAAGTTTCTAGATCTGGGATACAAACACATATCTATCTAATTCAAAAGACAGTTCTTTCCGGGGGCTGGCCCGGTGGCTCAGGAGGTTAGAGCTCCATGCTCCTAACTCCGAAGGCTGCCGGTTCAATTCCCACATGGGCCAGTGGGCTCTCAACCACAAGGTTGCCGGTTCAACTCCTCGAGTCCCGCAAGGGATGGTGGGCTCCGCCCCCTGCAACTAAGATTGAACACGGCACCTTGAGCTGAGCTGCCTCCCAGATGGCTCAGTTGGTTCGAGCACGGGCTCTCAACCACAAGGTTGCCAGTTCAATTCCTCGAGTCCCGCAAGGGATGGTGGGCTGCGCCCCCTGCAATTAGAAAACAGCAACTGGACCTGTAGCTGAGCTGCACCCTCTACAATTAAGATTGAAAGGACAACAACTTGACTTGGAAAAAAGGCCTGGAAGTACACACTGTTCCCCAATAAAGTCCTGTTCCCCAATAAATTCCTGTTCCCCTTCCCCAATAAAATCTTAAAAAAAAAATTAAAAAATATTGACAGTGTACAAATGCATTAAACGTTTTTCGTTTTGTTTTTTTTAAAAAGGCAGTTCTTTCCAATAAACTAGGATTTAGACAGGTGTAGTCGAAAGATGGAGGTCATTTTAGATAAGTGTAACAGTATAGAAAAAAGGGCATTTGGCAGACAAGGAGACCAGTATAACCAAGGAGAGAGGGCTGGGGCTGATGATGACACTATGTAATTGGTGATAAGATTGAAGTAATCAGTGAACATAAAACACTAGAGAGTTTAAAAATTATAACAAAGGTGTGTATAGCAGTATGTAAAAGACCTACAGTGAATTAATATCAGAAAATATCATGGGCCTTGTAATAGCATTCAAACTAACAATACTTAGGCCAAACACTCACCTGGCCATTTTCCGGGAGACGATAGCTTAAGCAACTAAAATAATCTTCTCCCCAAGCTAGTGGTCTTTTCTTTCCCTAAAGGTTTCATTACAGCCTAGCACAGAGGCCAGTTTGAGGAAATAGTGTGTGTTCATTTAGACTTCAGAGCCGAAGTCAGTTGGGGACCATTACTCAAAACCTGCGGCATTCTTCCCTCCAACTATTTCAGGTTCAGCTTGGGTTTAGGCTGTAATCTCAGGGAACAATCACCTGTCAGTCTGGTTCCTTTCATTTGTTCAGAGCAGTATGGCCATGTGAAGAGGATCATTTCTTCTTCTTTTCTTCTTCCTCCTTTTTTCTTTCTGTTTTGTTTTTAAGACCTTGCAGAATTGAGAAAGGGGACGGCACAGCTGTCCAACAGCCAGAGCTGCTGTTATTGGGGAGCTGGGGGATGGTGGGCAAAGGTTGTTGTCCCATATTCTGCTCCCTGAGTATTCTCAGACTGAATCTATACCACTGGTTATTAAACTCATTTGAAGCAGCAGGGCTTTATGTCATCAGACCCCATTATATAAAACATTAAAATGGAGTCACTCAGGAAAAGGTGGAATGGATGCTGGAACCCCATTTTTTACAACTTCAGACTCCTCATAATCCACACTTTCAGCAGGCTCTAAGGTCCTGCCTCAGAATCCAAGAGCTGTAGAGACATAGATTGAAAACCACTGGTCTACACAAAGGAAAGACATGCTAAGGGAATTTGCAATGGCTCAATGAGACCAGGTAGCTTCTTTACACCTCTTTCAGCCTTTTTTTTTTCATGTTAGAAGCCAAAATATGAACAGAGGATGATTATGGGGCAGGCAGATTCCTCACCAGGAGGCATTTGCAGGACAGGGAGAGGAGAGAGAAGTAGCTTTTTTCTTGGTTCTCCTATTGCTTAGTACAAAATGCCTTGTCCATTGTAGGCATTTGGTAATGGATGGTAACACTGACTCCCATATTATAAGAAAGAAGGAAAAATAAAGTCATCCACAATATTATGCACTTGTTTCTTCCGTGCCATGAATTGGGTGATAAAGACCCAGATACTCAGGCAAAGAAATCCAGTCTCCAGACCTGATGTATTTACAAGGACAAAGCTGTTCATATCTAACTAGCCCCTAAAATATGGCTGCTAATGAAAGACAGTAGAGAAATGAATAGTTGGTGAGGCACCAGACATGTGGTTGGGAACAGGCACGATGGCCTGGGTTAATAGGGGCACCCGCTGCAGACCTGGCATAAAGATGATAAACACGCTCAGTAAAGAGTATGAACCTGTCAACTTTGCTTATGTGGAGACGCACTGTTTTCCAAAGTTCCTGAAAACCACTAAAAAGAGTATATGTGTGACTGGTTATTTTTTGCAAGATTTGCAATGATACAATATTGCTTGTTTTCACACCCTCCTGGTGATGCCAGGAGGAGTGACAAGAAGGATTATCTGCATTTCACAGAACGAAGAGGAGCAGTCCTGGGAGAGTCATGTGGGTTGGTAGTGGCAGCATATTATTTTCTGATAAAGCTCACAATTGAAGTAAGTGCCCTAGTGTTTGCTGTGAAGACACAAAATATCTTGGTGGTCCTTGAAGGTTCCATTGTCATGAAAGTTAGACGATCTGAACTTTTCGCCAAAAATTCACGGCTTTTGCATCACGGCAATGCACCAGCTCACATGGCACTGTCTGTGAGGCAGTTTTCAGCCAGTAAACAAATCACTGTATTGGAACACCCTCCTTACTCACCTGATCTGGCCCCCAATGACTTCTTTCTTTACCCAAAGATAAAGGAAATATTGAAAGGAAGATATTTTGATGACATTCAGAACATCGAGTGTAATACGACCACAGCTCTGATGACCATTCCAGAAAAAGAGTTCCAAAATTGCTTTGAAGGGTGGACTAGGTGCTGGCGTCAATGCATAGCTTCCCAAGGGGAGTACGTCGAAGGTGATCACAGTGATATTCAGCTATGAGGTATGTAGCACTTTTTCTAGGATGAGATCGCGAACTTAAGTGTCAGACTTCATAGTTGCCAGTCTTTGCTATTTTTGTTGAGAATGAATTCTGTAAGTTCTCCACCTGACTTTTTGTTAATTATTAAACTCATTTGAAGTTTAATAATTCAATGAGTTATTGGTTAAGCAAGTTCGGGCTTAACCAAACTTGCTTCTCTTCCCCCTTCATATGTATCCTCCGATTTCGCTTTGACCTTTGAAGACAGAGATGGTCAAACATATATCAGGTCTGCCAGATTGCATAGGACTAGATAATTGATCGCTCTGATTAAATTATCCAGTTTTCAAGCATCCAGTTTTCTCAGTTGTCCCTGTCTCCTGCCATGTTTGACCCCAATCAAGTGGCCCAAAATAGTGGTTGTGATATCATATAAATACATCATTTGAACAACATGATGTTCTTCTTGGACTATCTCCACCATCTATAGCCTTTTCAAGGATGGATTCTAGGCATCTGTGCACTGATGATTTGTGCTTCCAATGCATGGGACAGCTTTTTTTTCAAATTTATTTTTCAATTACCATTGACATGCAATATTATGTTAGTTTCAGGTGTACAGAACAACATAATGATTAGACATTTATATACCTCACAAAGTGATCACCACAATAAGCCTATTACCCATCTGATATTGTGCTAGTTATTAGAATATTATTGATGATATTCCCTATGCTGTACTTCACATCCCCATGACTATTTTTTAATTATAGTTGACATTCAATATCATTTTATATTAGTTTCAGGTATACAAAACAACATAGTGATTAGATACTTATATACCTCACAAAGTGATCACCCTGGTAAGTCTATCTTAATCATTCAGTATAAATGCTACTTCAAGCAAACATTAACAGATGGTGATCTGTATTTTATAGCATCCCAGAATTTTCCAGCCAAAATTTATAGTTCAACTACCAGTAAGCTAAATTCTGCCTCATTTTCCCTTTTTTGTTTAACCTTTAGCAAGCAACCATCCTGAAAACACAAAACATGTTTTGTAATGAAATAATCACCATTGACCAATAATGTAGTTTTATTTCTGGCCTCCCCACTCCTCCCTTCTCAGGTTGTGTGCATACAACACATATAGTAATGAAAGTGTCAGAACAAGTGCTGGTGGTGGAATCCAAGGCAAGAAAACCCTTATGTTCAATGTGAAATACTAAGGAGAGGTGACATTTCACCACACTCTGTAGCCCCTGCAGAACCTTCTACCTACTCAATACCATTCCCTGTAAGCAGCAGGACCACTCTTCTAACCTTTGTAAATCGAGGTCTAATATGGTCCCTAAGCACAAAGGGCATCTCCAGAAAGGATGAATGAAATTAACCTCGTGGGACAAGCCCAGACATGGTGGAGTCTTGGCCCCACCACCTGTTAACTATGTGACCTGGAACAAATCAATGTCATCTCGGATTCCTTGTCAGTAAAAAGAGCTAATAATAGCCTTTGCTTTATAGACCTATTTAATGATTAAGCGAGATAATATTATATAAAGCACGTTGCACAGCGCCACATACATAGAAAGCAGTCAATGAACTGTAGTTAATAAAAGGGAATGTAATCAATAATTTTGTAAAGATTTTGTAGGGTATCCGATGGACAATTGTCTCATTAGGGAGACCACTTCAGGGATTATGTAGATGCCTGATCACTGTACTGTACACCTGAAGCTGAAGCTGAGCAATAATGAATGTCAACTACAATTTTGTATATATATACATATATATAGTTACAAGAAGTGGAGTACAGCATTAAGAATAAAGACAGTAGAACTGTAATGGCTGTGTGCGATGTCAGAGGGGTAGTAGATGGGGGGAGGGCGGTTGTCACTGTGTGAGGGATACAAATGATAAATGTCTAACTATTACATTGTTTTGTACACCTGAAACTAATTGAAAAATAAAAATTTTAAAGCATTATTATATGTTTGCTACATGTGGGAATGGCTCTAATTCCTGTATATGTATTACCTTACTTAAATAAATTAAATTATTCCTCAAATGTCACCTTTCAGTGAGGGCTTCCCTAACCACTTTAAGTTTACAAATTTCCTGCCTGCGCCACACGTTATTCCCCTGCCCTGCCCTTCCGCCACCCCTTATGATGTACTCCCTTTTAAAATACTATATATTTTACTTATTTGTTTGATGACAGTATCCATCCACTAGAACAGGCATAACGGCAGGGAATTTTCTGTTTTGTTCTTTGCTGTATCCCCAGACCATACAATAGTACCTGGTATGTAGTATGCAATCAGTACAACTTTGAATGGGTGAAGAATTTAATCCTCAAGAAAATCCTGTGAAGCAAGCACTGTTACTATCCTCTCTTTACAACTGAAGAAACTGATGCACAGAGAGATTAAGTAACTTTCCCAGGGAAGTGTTGGGATTTTAAAGCAGCAACTGGGATCCAGAGTTTTCCATCCTGACCATTATACTATATTGTTTCTTTTAAGGAAGGGAGAGAGGAAAGAGAGGGGAGAGAGGAAACAGGAGAGAGGAGAGACGGTAGACAGGAGAGAGGGGTGCAGGGAGAGCATATGAATGAGAGAATGAGAATAATAGGAAGAGTTTATGTGATTCTATAAACATGAAGGTGTACAAGCATGTATGTATGTATGTATGTATGCATGTACGTACTCGTATTTATTTTGCTTTTTGTTCTTCTCCTCCCCATGAATAGGATCTACTTCTTTTCTGATAAAACTTCTGTGTAGTATTTTGGGAGGCTAACTTTGGCCTTTTGATAAAGGCAGTAATCAATCATTTGTCCCCAAAATAGCATCTTTAGGGGACATTTCCATTGTTCAACTTTCTATCCATTGGTATATGTATCTTTTTACAATGTTCAATGGGTGGTAAATATGTACACACCAAAAAAACCTATAGTTATTCAACACTGTACTAGACATTCGGCCAGTGCAATAAGACAAGAAAAGAGGTATCCATATTGGAAAAGAAGACTAAAACTGTCTTTATTTACATAAACATAGACATAATTATCTATGTAGAAATTCCAAAGGAATCTACAAAAAAAATTATTGGAAGTAATAAGTGAGCTTAGCAAGTTTGCAGGACATAGGATTAATATACCAAAAAAACCCCACAAAATTGTACTTCTATATATTAGAAATGAACAATTACAAACTGAAATAAAACAATACTATTTAACATCACATCAAAAGTATGTAATATTTGGGAATACATCTGACAAAAGATAGGAAAGACATGTACACTAAAAACTACTAAACATTGCTGAATGAAATTAAAGAAGACTGAAATAAAAGGAGGGATACACTGTACTCATGGCTTGGAAGACTCAATACTGTTGTTTGTTCTCCCCCAAATTTGATACACAGATTCAAACACAATTCCTGCCAAAATCCCAGCAGGTTTGTTTCTATTTCTGGAAATTTATAGACTGATTAGAAAATTCATATGGAAGAACAAAGGACCTAACCAATGCAACTTTGAAAAGGAAGAGTGGAGTTAGAGGACTCACACCATCTGATTTCAATATTTATTATAAAGCTAGAGCAATTAAGGCAGTATGGAATTGGCATAAAGATAAACATATCTATCAATTGAGAATCTAGAAATGGATATATATATGAACGACTTTGGCACCTTTGTTGAAAATATATATATATATATATATATATATAACTGTTTTTCAACAAAGGCGTCAAGGTAGTTCAATGGAAAAATGATATTCTTCTGAAGAAACAGTACTGGAACAACTGACTATCCATATGTAAAACAAAACAAAACAAAACAAAACAAAACAAAACCTTGATCTCTACTCTGCACCATATACAAAACTTAACTCAAATTGGCTAATTGCCCTAAATCTAAAACCTAAAACTATAAAACATCTGGCAGAAAACACAGGTGAAAACCTTTGCGACTTTGGATTAGGCAAAGATTTCTTAGATATGATATCAAAAGCAAAATCCAGTAGAGGGAAAAAAGTGATAAATTGAATTTCATCAAATTAAAAACTTCTACTCCTACATTTAAATGTTTCTACACTTCAGATTTTTAGTCACTGTTGGATTGATAATAATTTGGATAGCACATCAGTTTTTCCCTGTATTCCCATACTCTCTGAGTACTGCAAACCATAGTGGGCCATGTTTAATTAGTTAGTTGTCTGAAAAACACAGATGTGGCATAAAGGTATTAGAAGATGTAATTTATTGAGCTTCTGTGATTCCCTCAGCTCAGAAAGAATTGGGCTGAGAACTAAAATTACTTAGGTCAAAGGACAGATGGATCATTGATAGATGAATGGGTAGACAGACAGGGGGAAGGAAAAGGGAGGGAGAGAAAGAAGGAGGGAGGTTAAAAGAGGAAAAGAGGGAGAAAAACAAAGAGAAAGAGATTTATTATGTAGAGGAAAATGGATGAGTTCTGTTTAACATCATTCTTACTTGCATTCCTAGGCTTTCTCTAGTGGGAGAAAGAAATGGAATTCCAGCCAGCACCTGAGAATTGGACATAACCCTGAGCACTGCAAGAACAATGCAAATAAGAGTTTTCAACCATGTACGTCACAGAGAGGAAAAAAGTCATTGAGGACCCCTGTTCTAGAGAGCAGCAGGTTGATTCCATGATTTTGTATGGCAGATGAGAAGTGAGAAAAATGGTTCGCTTTCCACTGCTCCATTAGCAGAACACTCTTCTTGACTAAGCTGTAGAATCATGACCAGTATGGACAGTCAGATATTAGGGGGCATTTATTATGTTAGTAAGTATGCTCTACTTTTTAACCATCACAGAGATGCATGTGTACCACTAGGAAATGTTTCCTTGGCTACAGTGCTTCTTCCTTGATCTTCCACTAATTTTTTATCTCCCCCAGTCTGTGGGCATTATTTATGTAGTGCCAGTGGTGCTGGGGCTACTACTCCCCCATTTCTGGATCTGGCAAAGCAGATAACCAAGCTAGCTGTGCCAACCAGAGCTCTCATTTGGTCAGAATCATATTGGCCAGGTCACACTGTCCTCAGCTGCAATATGTTGGCAGCTGAAGCAAACATAATCACTAGTTGACATTTATTAAGCAGTTGCCATCTGCCAAGTTCTAGGAGATACTTACTTGGGTTATGACATTTCATCTTCATAACAGCCCAATGAGGTAGGTACAAAGTTAATCAGTGGTAGAGCCAGGATTCAAATTCGGGTCTATCTGGCCCCAAAGCTACACTTGATCTTAGCCAAAAGGCGAGAAGCGATTATCTGGCCCCAAAGCTGATATCCTTTCAATACACACAATGCTGCATGATTAATTTATTTAAAGACATCTTTGAACAATCCTGTGCTGCAGCTGATTACTAGAAGGTTAAACCGCAAAGTATGTCAAGCCTATCTGTGTGTTATTTGTTCCTTATTACTAAAAGTCTTTTTCGAATGTCTTAGGCTACTTTCCTGCCTTACTAATGAATGCACTTTCTGGGACAGATTTGACTTTTTGTTGTGACCAAAGGTCTCATATGATCCTGGATGGGGAATATGGAGGAAAAGGCAATTAGGCTACAAATGAATGGATTCTCAGGCATTCTACTAAAAGCTGTATTTAGGAATGCATTCTGACATCATTTTATGATTTTGCCATTTGTCTTTTTCTACAAAGGAGCAATCGCAGGGTGGGGGAGTGAGAGGGTGGGGGAAGGAGGAAGAGAGGGAGGAAGGGAGGGAAGGGGGGATGGAAGGATAGATCAGGCAGTTTAACGCTTTGGTTTGTCATAAGCCTCTGTAGCTCAAATAAGGCACTATTGACAACATCATCACATAAAACTACAGCAATTATTTGAAAAGTTGAATACTTATCCATTTGATTGCTGTGCTCATACACTATACAACCATTTTAAAGTGCAAGTACACACACAAGCATACACACTTTCATACACAGAGGCAGTAGTCACAGCCTGCTGTCTTAGAAGAAATACATGGCCCTCAACTAGGGGAAACAACATAATCATGAGATCACAGTATGCAGGACTCAACTGCAGCAATGTACATGTAAACAGCTGAACCTGAACATAAAACTGCACCACTCTGAATCCATACAGAACAAACACGATATCTCCTCTTCTTTACTAAAGCAGGGAAGTTTTTTATTTGGCTCCTGCCAACCAAAACCAAAGGAGGGTTTAGTTTATTTATGAAGCTATGTGCTCCTGATTGCTCTGATCTGAAGTCTGCTGAATAGACAAATCTGTTTGTTATGAGACAATTTTGGCAGGTTGGAGTCAGTCTTCCTGTGGCATCTGCTACCAGGGAAGGCTCTGGATAGGTCTGTGAAGTCAGCAAGGTTTGACTTGGTCATCTCATATTCCCCTTCTGTACTCTGTTTTATCAATTTAACATCCTTTCCTCCCCCTAGCCTGATTCACTTAAGCCAACATTTATAGTATCTAACTTAATATTTATGGTATCATTTCCCAGGCACTGTGCTTGGGTGCTCTGCCCTGGTCCTATATTTATGACCTTCACTAGTATTTGAAAATTGAACTTGGTCTTTGTCATTCTACAGCCTGAGCCTATGTGAAAAACATTTCAGACTGAGAGGAGTGATTGATTTCCATCATCATCTCCAACTGCCTGCAATCTAATGTTTAAATTGATGCCTCTGAATGTTACACACAAACACACACACACACACACACACACACACACACACACACACACCCTCAGCCTTGGTTGACTGATTTGAGGGAGAATAGTTGTAGTGAGCGACCTATGAGTTCTCTTTATTGCTTCCTTGATGAAGGCGTGTGTTAAAGACTTGTGCTCAGCAATAATGTTGAGAAAGGGTGACTGTCCAAATACAACCAGAATGATGCTGTTTTACAGAAAAAGTAAAGCATTTGAAAAGTGCATGCTATTAGGTTGGTGCAAAATTAATTGCGGTTTAAAGGTTAAAAATAGTTGCGAAAACCGCAATTACTTTTGCACCAACCTAATAGTTCCTTTCATCATCACTGCTGATACATTTTTTTAAAAGTGTAATGATTCTAATTTCTCCCAAAGGTCTCTGTCTTCATAATGGCTAATGGAACCCACCCATATAGCTACCATGGAGGGCAGAACACTCAGCTGGACATACTGAGACCAAGCTCCAAGCCATGTTTGGCGTGATTAACTGAAGTATCTTGCTCTCTGGGAGAAGAATTGTGGCGTACACTGTAGTGGAAAGAACACGGAACAAGTATGAGAAGACCAGGATTGTAGGCTGGCTGACCAATTAGATACGTGACCCTGGGAAAGTGACTGACACTTCTTAAGTCTTGGTGTCCTTATCTGTTCAGCAAGAGTTGGTCTCAGGTAAAGTATGCTTTGATATAAAATGAAAATTTGTAATGGTTCTTGTGGCTACCATGTATGCTCAGCCTTGACAGTTTAAGTGCTTTCTGGGAACTACCCAGTGGATCACCAAGTGGATTGACTGTGCCCTGATTTGTTGGTCAGAATAACAGAATCACATTACCAAAGGGAACCAAATGTGAGGTTAAATGTGGTGGCTTGGCCTGGTTGGTCATGGATCAACCTCTGAAAAACCTATGCTTCCTGACCTCAGAGGTATGGCTCTGCACTTATTTTTTTCTGTCTTGTCAATTTGGCTCACTGTTGGCATAGAAGAAACTGTGTGTACCACCCTCAAAGTCATTGCCAGGGTAGTCTGGCTCTGTTGCTCAGACACATTCCATTCCATCTGTTCCTCCCTGAAACAGAGAGTTGGCTACCCCGCTTCAGATTCAAGCAATAAAACAGAGCATGCAGAACTGACATAACATTCAAACTGCAGGTTTCTTAAGCTACTCAGCAAGCTACACTGCATGTCAGTAGGCTCCAAATGGATTGAAGTCAGGAGACAAAAAAAAGGCAAAATTGGCCATTCTGTTTTAGCTTTGACCTAATCCACAACTCCAACTTGTTCTTATCAACATTGGAGGATTCTACCCACCTTAGTGACTAACTTGCGTTTTTCTCTTCTGATCTAGCCTTGCTACCTGGTAAGGGAAGATAATTAAAGGGTTTAAGGGTTTACTTCTTAGAGGCCTTCATTGATATCCCTACATTACAACCTCCCCACTCCAACCATGGCATTGATTAGGGGTGATTTTTTTGTCTCCAACAGCACCCTGTGACTGCCTCACTGTAAACACCACATCACCATCCACTGTCTCTTCTTTACCAACACTGTAAGCTCCTTGAGGGCACCTATTATATCTTGTACTTGTCTATGGCACCAAGGTCTAGCACAATGTAAAAACTCAATATATTTTAACTGTTGTTATTAAAATTATTGAGGTTAAAGAAGGGTTTGAACAAAATTGTTCATTTGGAGACCCCAAGTAGGCATACAATATCCTGTCCAAGCCTCAATTTATGCATACATGAAGTAGAAATAATAATAATGCCTATTTCATGAGCTTTTGGTGGGTGAGGATTTATGAGACAAAATGTATCAAGAGGTTGACCCATAGCACTCACTCAACACATATTCGTTATTATTTTTAGCCATGACATATATTTGAGGCAGCTTGACTTTTACATTTTTTGTTTCTTCAAGAAACAGGAGACGAAAAAAAAAAAAGAAAGGAAAAAAAAAAAAACACCAGGAGACCCAATTTCTTTTCAAAGAAGAAAAAAAACACTCCCTCTATCTTCCAGCCTGTATCTAGGCTCAAAATAACATAGAGAAGCTCTCAAAAACTGCTCCATATACCACTGTCATTAAGTCAAATAATATGAAAAAATCCAGCAGAACAGCACCCTCAATGCTGGCTGTTGTGAAAATATACCATGGGAAAAAGCTGTGGGGTGCAGAAATCTATCTATTCCCCTCCCTCACCACCACACACTCCACGCACTCTCCCCCAAAACAACATAGGATATAACTACTCTCTCTGAACTAAACCATTCGTGCCTATACATTGATAAACACTGTTCTAGAAAGTGTAAAAAATGTTCCCAATAGCCTCATCATGTTTCTGCATGGTCAGTACTGCTCCTGCTGACAAAAATATCCCAAGAAGGCAAAAATGTGCAGAAAAAAGAATTAATTTTAAAAAATCCTCCTGAAAACTGATGGAAGAGAAAGGATACCTGGCATACATATCCATGAAGAGGATATTGAAAATTAGGAAACTTTATTTTACATTAATTATCAACAAAAATACAGAATTAAAAAGAACTAGGTCAATCGGTGAGTCACATACATGGCAAATAGAAGACACCTAGCTCAGAATATGCTAAGGGGGAGGCCCTCACCCTGGCAAAAGCTTGGGATGAGTCCAAATGCAGCAAGTGGGATACAGATTATGTTTATCTACTTAAGAATGTATTTATGCAGGCCTCCTACTGTTAACAACCTGGGTATGGTATTAGGTATGCATTCTCTATGTCATCTTAACTCAAATTCTACCAACTCCTCCTTTGGTGGCTCACACTGAGATTTTTCATGCAAAAGGTAAGAAAATGGGTTCCTGCAAAGCCAAAAGAAACAAAAAAATGTCCCTTTCAAAATGCAATCACAAACACCCATAATAATACGTTGGGGTCTAATAAAAGGAAATTGTACCCTGCTGTTGTCAATGTGACAGGTGTGTACAAGGTACCCGGACAGAGCCTGTCATTTCTGCAAGCATGAAGTTGTTAAAAGCGATCCTTCCATGCCGTCTCTGTTAACTGCGAGTGCACGCTGATGATAAATTGGGACTAATTTGGAAACATTCTGCTGTTTGGGAATATGTATATCAATTCCCTTTCTTTATAATTTATACAGCATTTTGATTGTGGTGCTCGGTAATAAATAACTGAAATGAATTCTAACTGCTCTGAGATTTAGACTTCTGTCTTCACCACAACTTTTTATATTCTCCAGGATAGCCCACATTCAACTTTATATGCAAACCTGAAACGGTATTCAGGAAGAGAAGAAGAGGGGAAGAAAGGCAGTTGATAGATAGATCTTTCACTTTGGGAATTGAATATAAGATTTTATTCAAAGTCTTATATGGTCCGATGCTGAATACATAAAATATATGACCATTAAAAATTTACCTTTCATTGCAAAGCCATGCTCTTGTAGTGACATATTGTATTGCTAGATTAGAGGTTTTAGCATGATGAAGGCATCTTTTATCTTCTCCTAAATGCAGCCTGGGTAATCCCTTAGGGCTGTATTTCTGTCTGTCACAATGCCCCACTGCCCCACACCCCTGAGCGAGATAGCTTACAGAGAACCCAAGTCAGTCACCACAGTGCTGCAGCCACTTCGAAGGAGAAGTGCCTAGTTAGAGATATGTCATCTGCACGGGATCACACCGTTTCAGATTTCCATGCTCTGCTGAATCCAAAGGGAGCGATCAGCCAATGTTGCTTTTTGGAATTAGCCCAAAGCAGTAAATCTAATATCACAAATATTCAGCCAATATAGGTTTTGGTGATACCGAAAAGACAGTTCCTTGGACATGGTACACGCTAGTTACTAGGGAAAATATACATATTATGTAAATCAATGATTTGGTTACAATTTAAGTGTACTTAACCCAGGAAATTTATGGAATGGCTTTCCAGATTCTTCTAAATCAACCCTAAATCTTCATGTATGGATCAAAGACATATTTTCATGGATTTTGCAAATCATAAAATGATTGATCAGAAGCTGCTGCTCCTTCTTTTCTTAATTTTTGAAACTCATATTCCAAATCTTGCATTGCTAATAAGTCTTTGCCCTTCACAGTCAGCCATAAAAACTATCTTTCCAAATTCATCTCCTGACTTTCTCTTCCTTCTCCTCCCCCTTCTTTAGTCCTTCATGCACCCAATATTCCTACCGTACCTTACTATGTAGAGCATATAAAATATATTATATATGTTGGAATGAGGTTTGCAAAACAAGTTGTTTACTAGTAGGGACGCGAGCTAGGAATGTGGCCACACTGATAAAAGTGAAGTGAAAAATGTTTTTGTGTGAAATTGAGCATAACAAAATTGAGTGATAAACACATTCACCAAAACAACTTCTGGTTATCACCTAAGAGGTAAACAACTCCCGGCAAACAACTTCTGGTTATCATCTAAGAAGTAAACAACTGGAAAGCAACTTCTGGTTATCACCTAAGAAGTAAACAAGTCCAAGGAAAAGAGGATAAAACCAGAGCTCAAGAGCAAGCAGTGCAATGAGTGGTCTGACTGGGCGCTCCGGCTAAGACCCTCTGTGAGGGGCAAGCCACCGGGACTCTCCGAAAGTCTTCTTTGCCAGACCAGCTGGCCTCAGATCCGTCGTGGGCCATCATCTCTCCTGGACCAGGGACCTTCTCCATCTCAACTGACTCTGGGACTTGGTTCATCATTAAATTCTATTCTACTCTGTATAACCTTCTGTGCTTACCAGAGCATTGGCCTCTGGAGGGACATTGGCTCCCAAATAAAGCTGTGTTGCTCACTCTATCTGAACCTGTGTATGAGGACTCTGTTCCCCACTCGCGTCATGAATACCACGCAGGGACATAGGGCCCTGCTGAGGGGTTAATGTCCCCTTGACTTTCAGGAAGAGATTGAAACGTGGCGACTGCCTTTCAGGTGCTCGCTACACTTACTCATTTAAATTCCCCAGTGACTAGCCCAGTGTGAGGCACACAGGAAGCATTCTGCAAATCTTTGTTGAATGAATATGAATGAATGATAAAATAGGACAGCACATGGCTTTGTGATAGCTATGTTAGTTGCCCAAGTGCATTTTTCGCTTACTTCCCACTCTTACATGTGTTCCAGGCCTTTTTGAATGATGGAGAGTTGGCACCTGGATTAGTGTTTGGAGAACCCCGTCTATCCTTACTATACCCGCAAAAAGAACAGAAAAATATTTACAATAATAACCACAGAGACAAAAAGCAATTAGTAACTTCATTTAAAGACTTTCAAGGTCTCTCTCTCTCTCTCTCTCAACAAAATAAAGCATGATCTTACCCAATGGTGCCCTTCAAATGTTAAGACAATGGGAACCATTGATCAAGTTCAAAGACAGCTATCCTTTTGGTATTCAAAGCTTGAGCTAGTGGACTCCAGTAATGATAGCACCGCAACCCAGGTCCCAAGGGAGGCTCTAACAACAACAACAAAAAAGTATAAAAATAACTAGATTTAAACATAAAATCCTTTATTTTCAATGTGGATTCTCTGCATTATAAGTTCAGTTCCAAAGCTGCTGACTTTTAGTGAAGTATATGGATGCTAAATGACTTCTAAAAGTCTTTGGGAGATACTATCAGACAAATTAATAATTTTCACTCATAATGTTAACATGGGAAGGCCATGAATTCAGTTATTCTTTCAGGAGAAGCACCACCTGCTTCATGAGTAATTGAATTTAAATCTCCACCTTCAATAACTCTGCAGCTTATGTCAAACCTTAGAAACAATTACAAAATAAATCACTAGGAAGGTCTGCTTAATCTCATCAGGTTAATAAATGCAGACGAATTAATCACTTGAAGGTAAACAAAAAGGAATAATTGATTGGAGTCTTCTTGATTACTTTATTCTATTTTCTTTATCAAACTATTTTTACCATTATCTTCAATTCAGCTGCAACGCCTTGAAATTATTGCTCTTCAGATTTCCATGGAAACCAGTTCAAAGTCTTTGTTGCCACATGATGATGTGTGTAATTATTTACCCTGATGTCATCACAAAGATTTTTGTTGTTGTTGTTGTTAGTAAGGTTAATGTCAGCATAACCTTTTATGAAAAGTGAAGGTAAAAAAGTAAAATGCGTACCTTGGCTTTCGATGAGTATAACAGAGCCTTCCAAAGGCACAGAATTTTGTCTCATAAAATGTCAAAGGCTTCCTAGATACTCATGAATCTTTTAGGTACCTCAGAAATAGGTACCTGCAAGTAGCTGTATTCGTATGTGGGGTAGTCACCCTTCAGTTTTAAATGGCTACATGGATGTGATTGGAACAAGAGATAATCATGGGATCCTGGTGAATGCAAAGGTAATAAAGATGTGTGTTGCCACAAACAAGGACTAATAAAACAGGTAGCAACAGTCCCAGCAGGTAGAATTCAGTGTACAGGAGGATCCAAAAGCAGTTTTTTGAAGTGGGAGACAGCAAGGTAAGAAGGTGAGCTCCTACCTTCTGCTGAGGTGGGTGGCTCTAGAGAGAGTGGGCATGCATTCTGTCCCAGAGGAAGTGTCAGAAGCCCACTGAGACAAAGGGCTGGGATTCTGTGCAGTGCAGGGACAATTTTCCTGTGCTGCTCATAGATTCACCAGAATGTGGCTACATTCTGATTGGGGACTGCAGAGCTCACACTGTGCTGCCCCTGCTCATCCATTATGGCCATCTACCCTTCTCATCCAGAATCAAGCTCAGAAGCTAAGTATTAACAACGAACAATTAGACAAAAGACTATAACTCAGAATAATTCAAAACTGTCTCTTTCACACAGTCAATGAAGTCTAACTCAAAGCACACAATATGCTATGTGCTACAAATTCCAGCAGGTCTAAATTTCCTCGCTTGCACATCCTGGTCACACTGCACTGAGTTTCCTCCTGCTAGACCCTCACTTGAACAGGAGGCAATGGGAAACTTTATCAGAAGCATTCTGAAACAAGGTGTTTTGTTTGTTTGTTTGTTTGTTTTTTTAAATTAGTTTCAGGTGCACAAAACAACATAGTGATTAGACATTTACATAACTCACAAAGTGATAAGGTAAACAAGTCTACTACCCATCTGACAATGTACGTAGCTATTACAATAACTTTGACTGACTATATTCCTTATGCTGTATGTTATATCCCATGACTATATATATTTTAAATTATAGTTGACATCCAATATTATTTTATTTTATACTAGTTTCAGATGTACAGCATAATGGTTAGGCATATATGTGTGTGTGTGTATATATATATATATATATATATGTGTGTGTGTATATATATATATATATATATATATATATATATATATATATATGATGAAGTGATCCCCCCGATAAGTCTAGTATTCATCTGACACCATACATAGTTTTTACAATATTGACTATATTCCCTATGCTGGAGTTTACATCCCTATGATTATTTTGTAACCACCAATTTGTACTTCCTTCTCATCCATCCAAAATCCCCTCCTATCTAGCAACCATAAGTTTGTTCTCTATAACTGAATCTATTTCTGTTTGTTTATTCTGTTTTTTAGATTCCACATATAAGTGAGAGGATATGGTATTTGTCTTTCTCTGTCTGACTTATTTCACTTAACATAATGTTCTCTAGGTCCATCCATGTTGTTGCAAATGGTAAGATTTCTTTCTTCTTTATGGCTATGTATTACTCCATTGTATAAATGTACCACAGTTTCTCAATCCAGTCATCTACCGATGGGCATTTTTGTTGTTTCCATATCTTGGCTTTCATGAATAGTGCTGCAGTAAACACAAGGGTGCATATATCTTTTCAAATTAGTGTTTTGGATTAATTTGGTTAAATACCCAGGAGTGGAATTGCTGGGTCATAAGGAAGTTTCATTTTTAATTTTTTGAGTTACCTCCATATGGTTTTCCATAGTGGCTGCACCAATCTGTAATCTCACCAACAGTGCATGAGGGTTCCCTTTACTCCACACCCTCACCAGCACTTGTTGGATGTTGATTTATTGATGATAGCCATTCTGACAACAGTAAGGGGATATCTCACTGTGGTTTTAATTTACATTTATCTGATGATTAATGACATTGAGCATCGTTTCAAATGTCTATTGGCCATCTCTATGTCCACTTTGGAGAAATGTCTATTCATGTCCTCTGCCCATTTTTTAATTGGATTGTTTGATTTTTTTGGTGTTGAGTTGAGTGAGTGTTCTATAAATTTTGGATATTACACCTTATCAGATATATCATTGTCAAATATCTTCTCCAATTCACTAAGATGTCTTTTAGTTTTGCTGACGGTTTCCTTTGCTGTGCTGTTTTTAGTTTGATGTAGTCCCATTTGTTTATTATTTCTTTTGTTTCCCTTGCCCAAGGAGATATATCAGTTAAAATATTACTAAGGGTAGTGTCTGAGAGTTCCTCTATTTTTTTCTAGGAGTTTTATGGCTTTATGGGTCTTACATTTAAGTATTTAATCCATTTGGAGTTTATTCTTGAATATAGAGTAAGAAGAAGGTCCAGTTTCAGTTTTTCGGTGTTTTTTTTTTTTTTTTTGCATGTATCTGTCGTTTTCCCAGCACCATTTATATAATAGACTGTCTTTACCCCAATGTATATTCTTGCTTCCTTTGTTATAGATTAAATGACCATATAGGAATGGATTTATTTCTGGGCTATTTTGTTTCATTGATCTCTGTGTCTGTTTTTATGCCAATACCATGCTGTTTTGGTTACTATGTCCTTGTAGTATAATTTGATATCAGGTAACATGATACCTCCAGCTTTGTTATTGTTTCTCAGGATTAATGTGGCTATTTGGGATCTTTTATGGTTCCAGATAAATTTTAGGATTATTTGTTTTAGTTCTGTGAAAAATGCCATTGGTATTTTGATCAGGATTGCACTGAATCTATATATTGCTTTGGGTAGTATGGACACATTAACTATATTAATTCTTCCTATCCATGAGCATGGTATATGTTTCCATTTATTTGTATCTTCTTTAATTCCTCTCTTCAATGTCTTATAATTTTCTGAGTACAAGTCTTTTACTTCCTTGGTTAAACTTATTTCCAGGTATTTTTTTTTAATGCAATTGTAAATGGGATTGTTTTCTAAATTTCTCTTGCTCAGTTTATTATGGGTATGTAAAAATGCAACCAAATTCTGAATATTAATTTTGGATTCTACTTACTTTACTGGATTCATTTATCAGTTTCTAATAGTATTTCATTGGAATTTTTCAGGTTCTCTATATAGAGTATCATGTCAGCTGCAAATAATTAGTTTTAGTTCTTCCTTGCCAATTTGGATATCTTTTATTTTTTTTCATTGTATGATTGCTGTGGCTAGGATTTCCAATATTATGTTGAATGAAAGTAGTGAGAATGGGCATCCTTATCTTGTTCTTGATCTTAAGGAGAACGTTTTTAGCTTTATCCCATTGAGTATGATGTTAGCTGTGAGTTTGTCATATATGGCCTTTAATATGTTCAGATATATTACCTCTATCCCCACTTTGTCAAGATTTTTTCTCATAAATGGATGCTGAATATTGTCAAATATTTTTCTGCATCTCTTAATATGACCATATGGTTTTTATCTTTCATTTTGTTAATGTGGTGTATCACATTAATGGATTTGCACGTAGTAAACCAATCTTGTATACCAGGAATGAGTCCCACTTGTACATGGTGTACAATCATTTTAATGTATTGCTGAACTTGGTTTGGTAATATTTTGGTGAGGATTTTTGTCATCTATGTTTATTAGGAATATCAGCCTATACTTTTCTTTTTTTGTAATGTTTTTGTCCTATGTTGGAATCAGGGTAATTGTGGCATCGAAAAATGGGCTTCGGGGCCTTTCTGCTCTTGAATTTTTTGGAATAGTTTGAGAAGAATAGGTCTTAATTTTTTTTTTAAATGATTGGTAAAATTCACCTGTGAAGCCATCTGGTCCATCCAGGCTTTTATTTATTGGGACTTTGTTGATTATCAATTCAATTTCCTTAGTACTAGTAATTGACCGGTTCAGATATTCTGTTTCTTCTTGAATCAGGCTTTGAAGATTGTATGCTTCTAGGATTTTATCCATTTCTTCCAGATTGTCCAATTTGTTGGTGTATAGTTGCTTACAGCATTTTCTTAAATTTTTTTGTAATTCTGTGGTGTTGGTTGTCACTTCTCCTTCTTCATTTCTGATTTTATTTTGGTCTTTACTTTTTTTTTCGTGATAAGGCCATTTAAAGGTTTGTCAATTTTGTTTATCTTTTAAAAACAACAACTCTTGCTTTCATTGATTTTTTTTGTACTGCTTTTTCTAGCCTCAATTTTATTTATTTCCACTCTGATCTTTATTATGTCCTTCCTTGTACTCACTTTGGGCTTTGTTTGCTATTCTATTTAGAGTTCCCATAGTTGTAAAGTTGGAGTGTTTATTTGACATTTTTCTTGTTTCCTTAGGTAAGCCTTGCATTGCTATGAATTTACCCATTAGAATTGCTTTTGCTGTGTCCCATACATATTGGGTCATGGTGTTGTCATTTTGATTTTACCAAGGTATCTTCTGATTTCTCCCTTGATCTTACTGTTGACCCATTCATTATGTAGTAGCATGTTATATAGTGTACATGTGTTTGTGTGTATTTCACTTTTTTTTTTGTAATTGATCCCAGTTTCATATCATTGTGGTCAGAGAAGACGCTTGATATGATTTCAATCTTTTTAAATTTATTGAGAATTTGACGTCATAAAAATGGTGGTGTGAGGTGAACCTCTTGAAATCTCCCCTGGAATTTACAACAGATTGGACAACTACAACTCCAAAAAGGACTCCCTGCAAAGCAGACAGGAAAGACTAAGAGGCACACTACTGAAATCACCTAAAGATGGGCAAATTGCGCTCGCGGGGGAGGAGGGTAGGGAGGAGGGAAGGGAGAAGTGCGGAGAAGGGGCTGCACGGGCGCAGGACACAGACTTAGTTCCGTGCTCCGAGACAGCAGTATTTCGGAAATACGCAGCCAGGGGAGAGGGAAGAACTCGGACTTCTAGGGCTGTGTTTATGCCTCACAGGGCTGAGGGGACAGCATATAACACGGCTGAATCCACGCTCACGGCAGAGACCTCGGAGCACAGACTGAGGGAAGAAGCCTGGAAATGGTGGTTTCAGCCCTCACTGCTGAGCAGAGAATGGAAGCCTTAGGCACTGAGACTAGTTGCCCCCTCCTTACCCTCCCAGAGATCACCCCTCCCCCACCTGCCCAGTACTAAAAGCAGAACAGCAGCAGCATCAGATCAAAAGAACAGAATATTTGCAGTTCTGAGAATTGTGGTCCGCAGACACAGATTCCCAGCCCAATTAGTTTCCAGAAAGGGGAGGTAGCTGTGGAAGCAGGACTGGCTGTGGTGGTGGTCACCTCCATTTCTCTGGGCCACCTCTCACAACCCACCATGCCCCTGTCCCCACCTGTCTGGGCTGATCCCTGTAGGAGTAAACAAACTGCTGAAACACACAGGCTCTGAATCTGGTGCACAAATAGCTTTGGAACTTCAGAAGTTCTCCACATCCTACCACAGAGTTGGTGACATATGACCCATGTGAACTGCTCACAGAGGAGAAGCCCACCTTTTAGGGAATCCTCCCATTGTGTGAGAAACTGAAATAGTGCAGACAAAACATAACACTACACTGTGAGAGAGAATAAAAGGCTGCTATTGGAGAAAAAATAAAACATTCTACCAAACCCTATTGCAAAACAAAAGAAAGACTTCTTTCTATCAACCTGTTGCAGAATCCACTCCTGTAGATATCTAGGAAGACAAATAATAATCATTAATTGCCATGAACAACAAAGGCAAGAAGACAGCTCAGAAAGAAAATGAAAAGTCTCCAGAAAATGAACTTAATGATATGGAAATATGTGACTTAAATGACAGATAATTCAAGATTGAAGTTCTGAAAAAAAACTTAACAAGATGCAAGAAAACACAGACAGGCAGATTAATGAACTCAGAAACAAAATCAAAGAACAATATGAACATTTTACCAAAGAGACTGAATTTTTATAGAAGAACCAAATAGAATTTCTGGAGATTAAGAACTCATTAAAGAAATGAAGAATGAAATAGCCAGCTTAGGTAGTAGACTTGACCAGATGGAGGAAAGAATCAGTGACATGGAAGATAAAAATCTGGAAATGACACGGAAGAAGAAAGAGACTTGAGACTTAAAAGAAATGAAAGAACTCTATGAAAACTTTCTGACTCCATCAGAAAGAGAACTATAAGAATAATGGGCATACCAGAAGAACACAGAGAGAAGGGAACGGAGGGTAAATTCAAACAAACAGTCGATGAGAACTTCCCAAATTTATGGAAAGAACTGGATCCTCGAATCCAAGAAGCAAACAGAACACCTAATTACCTCAACCCCAACAGTCCTTCTCCAAGGCACATTGTATTGAAGCTGTCAAAAATCAAAGACAGAGAAAGAATCCTCAAGGCAACCAAACAAAAGAAGACGGTAACCTACACCGGGAAGCCCATTAGAATATTATCAGATTTCTCAGCGGAAACTCTACAAGCCAGGAGGGAGTGGAATCAAATATTCAAACTATTCAAAGAGTGAAATTATGAGCCAAAAATAATATATCCAGCAAAAATATCCTTTACATATGAAGGAGGAATAAAAACCTTTCCGGACATACATAAGCTGAGGGAATTTTCTAACACCTGACCTGCACTACAAGAAATACTGAAGGAGGCTATTCGAACAGCATCAATACGGATAATTTGTGGCAACCTAAACATAAAAGGGGGGAGAGTAAAGGCCTGAACTGGAATACGGGAATGGAGAAAGTAAGCATGCTGAAAAAAACGGAATATTCTAAATATCAAACTTTCTTTTACATAACTTTAATGGCAACCACCCAAAAAAATACAGAACTGAAATATATAATGTAATAAAGGAAGAAACACAGGGAAACATCATAGAATACCACCACATAGAAATAATAGACAACAACGAAAAGACAAAGAAACAACAGAGAAACAGTCTTACCAGAAAACCAAAGATAGAATGATAAGAAATTCTTACATATCAATAATTACCGTTAATGTAAATGGACTGAACTCACCAATAAAAATAGAGAGAGTAGCAGATTGGATCAAAAAACTAAACCAACCATATGCTGTCTCCAAGAGACACATCTCAGCTACAAGGACAAGCATAGACTCAATGTGAAAGGTTGGAAATTGACACTCCAAGCAAATGGTACCCAGAGAAAATCAGGTGTAGCCATAATGATACCAGATGAAATAGACTTCAGGGTGTAAAAGATAACAAGAGACAAAGATGGACATTTCATAATGGTAAAGGGGACTATAGAACAAGATGACATGACAGTCATCAATATTTATGCCCCCAATCAGGGAGCACCGAAATATACCAAGCAACTAATAACAGAACTAAAGGGAGAAATTGACCAAAACACAATTATACTAGGGGACCTAAATACATCACTAAAAGCTATGGATAGAACATCCAAAAAGAAAATAAGTAACGAAATAGCAGCCCTAAATGACACATTAGATGAAATGGACATAATTGACATATATAGAGCACTTCATCCTAAAACTATACATGCTTTTCTATACATTCTTTTCTAGTGTACAAGGAACATTCTCAAGGATAGACCATATATTGGGACATAAAATCAGCCTCAGCAATTTTAAGAAGATTGAAATCATACCAAGCATATTCTCTGATCACAAGGCTTTGAAATTGGATATCAACTGCAAAAAGAAAGCAGGAAACAACACTAATACATGGAGATTAAACAACATACTTTTAAAGAACTACTGGGTCAAAGAAGAAATTAGAGGAGAGATCAAAAGATACATAGAAACAAATGACAATGAAAATACATCCTACGTAAATTTTTGGGATGCAGTGAAAGCAGTTTTGAGAGGGAAATTTATATCATTACAGGCCTATATCAAGAAACATGAAAAATCCCAAATAAATAACCTCACGTTACACCTTAAAGAACTAGAAAAAGAAGAACAAGGGAAACCCAAGGTCAGCAGAAGAAAGGAAATAACAAAAATCAGAGCAGAACTAAATGAAATAGAGAACAAAAAGACAATAGAAAAAATTAAGGTGACAAAGAGCTGGTTCTTTGAAAAGATTAACAAAATTGACAAACCCTTGGGTAGACTCACTAAGATAAAAAGAGAGAAGACACTAATTAACAAAATGAGAAATGAAAAAGGGAAAGTTATAACGGACACCACAGAAATACACAGGATCATTCAAGAATACTATGAAGAACTATATGTCACCAAATTCAATAACCTAGAAGAAATGGACAAGTTCTTAGAAACATATAGCCTTCCAAGGCTGAACCATGAAGAACTGGAAAATCTAAACAGACCGATCACCAGTAATGAAATTGAATCAGTCATCCAAAACCTTCCCAAAAGCAAAAAATAGTTCGGGACCAGATGGCTTCACAAGTGAATTCTACCAAACCTTCAAAGAGGATCTAATACCAATCCTGCTCAAACTCTTCCAAAAAATTGAAGAAGAGACAGTACTCCCTAACTCATTTTATGAGGCCAACATTACCCTGATACCAAAACCTGGTAAGGAAAACACAAAAAAAGAAAACTACAGACCAATATCTCTGATGAATACAGATGCAAAAATCCTAAAGAAAATTCTAGCAAATCGTATACAACAACGCATTAAAAAGATCATTCATCACGACCAAGTGGGGTTCATCCCTGGGGCACAAGGATGGTTCAACATCCGCAAATCCATCAATGTGATACATCACATAAACAAAATAAAGGACAAAAATCATATGATTATATCAATTGATGCAGAAAAAGCATTTGACAAGATACAACATGCATTTATGATTAAAACACTAAATAAAATAGGTATAGAAGGAAAATACCTTAACATAATAAAGGCCATATATGACAAGCCCTGAGCTAATCTCATAATTAATGAGGAAAAACTGAAGCCCTTTGCTCCACGTTCAGGAACACAACAGGGCTGTCCCCTATCACCTCTGCTTTTCAACATAGTGTTGGAAGTCCTTGCCAGAGCAATCAGGCAAGAGAAAGAAATAAAAGGCAACCACATTGGGAATGAAGAAGTTAAATTATCTCTCTTTGCAGGGGACACGATGCTATATATAGAAAACACTAAAGACTCCACCAAAAAGCTATTAGAAACAATCAACGAATACAGTAAAGTTGCTGGCTACAAAATCAACGTACAGAACTCTGTTGCATTCCTATATACTAACAATGAAATCTCAGAAAATGAAATACAAAAAACAATTCCTTTTGCAATTGCAGCAAAAAGAATAAAATACCTAGGAATAAACTTAACCAAGGATGTGACGGACCTATATGCTGAAAACTATAAGACATTTTTGAAAGAAATTGAAGAAGACACAAAGAGATGGAAAGACATTCCGTACTCAAGGATTGGAAGAATCAACAGTTAAAATGGCCATATTACCCAAAGCAATATATAGATTTAATGCAATCCCCATCAAAATCCCAATGGCATTATTTAAAGAAATAGAACAAAAAAATCAGATTTGTTTGGAACCACAAAAGGCCCCGAATAGCCAAAGCAACTTTAAGAAAAAGAACAATACTGGAGGTATCACACTCCCTGACTTTAGCTTGTACTACAGGGCTACAATAATCAAAACAGCATGGTATTGGCAGAAAAACAAACACATAGATCAATGGAATAGAATTCAGAACCCAGAAATAAAACCACATTAATATGGACAGATAATTTTTGACAAAGAAGCTAAAAACATACAATGGAGGAAACACAGCCTCTTCAATAAATGGTGCTGGGAGAATTGGAAAGCCACGTGCAAAAGAATGAAAGTGGACTGCTATCTGTCACCATGTACCAAAATTAATTCAAAATGGATCAAAGACTTAAGCATAAGACCTGACACAATATACTGCATAGAAGAAAACATAGGTACTAAACTTATGGACCTTGGGTTCAAAGAGCATTTTATGAATTTGACTCCAAAGGCAATGGAAGTAAAAGCTAAAATAAACAAATGGGACTATATGAAACTTAAAAGCTTCTACACAGCAAAAGAAACCATCGACAAAATAAAGAGGCAACCAACTGAATGGGAGAAGATTTTTGCAAACAGTGCCTCTGATAAGGGGCTAATAGCCAAAATATACAAAGTAGGCATGAAACTCAACAACAAGAAAACAAGCAACCCAATTGAAAAATGGGCAGACGACCTGAAGAGACATTTCTCCAAAGAGGACATACAAATGGCAAATAGACATATAAAAAAATGCTCAACATCACTAATCATCAGAGAAATGTAAATAAAAACCACAATGAGATATCACCTTACCGCAGTCAGAATGGTTATCATCAACAAGACAAATAGTAAGGAGTGTTGGAGAGGCTGTGGAGAAAAACGAACCCTCATACACTGTTGGTTAGAATGCAGACTGGTGCAGCCGTTATGGAAGGCAGTGTGGAGGTTCTCAAAAAATTATGAATAGAATTACCATATGACTAAGCAATCCCTCTCCTGGGTATCTACCCAAAACATCTGAAAACATTTATCCATAAAGACAAGTGTACTCCAATGTTCATTGCAGCTTTATTTACAGTAGCCGAGACATGGACAACCAACCAAAATGTCCTTTGACAGATGAATGGATAAGGAAGTTTTGGTATATATACTCAATGGAATACTATTCGGCGGTAAGAAAAGATGAAATAGGACCATTTGTGACAACATGGATGGATCTCGAGATTATAATGCTAAGCGAAATAAGTCAAACAGAAAAAGTAGAGGACCATATGATTTCACTTAAATAATGGTATATAAACTGAAAACAACAAAAGAACAAGACAAACAACTGAAAGAACAAAAACTCATAGACATAGACAATAGTTTAGGGGTTAGCAGAGGGTAAGTGGGAGGGGGGAGCAGGGCTGTAGAAGAGGGTAAACGGGGTATAATATATGGTGATGGAAAGAAATAAAAATTATTGAGACTTGTTTTGTGGCCTAACATTTGATCTATCTTGTAAAATTTTCTATGTGCACTGGAAAAGAATGTATATTCTGCTGCTTTGGTGTGAAATGCTCTAAAACTATCCATTAAATCCATCTGTTCAAAGTGTCATTTATGGCAGCTGTTTTCTTGATTTTCTGTCTGGAAGATCTGCCCGTTGGTGTCAATGGGGTGCTAAAGTCCCCCAGTATGATTGTGTTACTGTCGATCTCTGCTTTTATGCCAGGCAATATTTTTCACAAGTGTGCCAAAAAAAATGTATGCACATTTTAAGAAAGGAAAAAACTGTATTAAAATTGTAATACTCAATATATACTGATAACAAAAGATGAATACAAGTCATGTGTATACATTTTTTGGGCACCCCTGGTATATTTAGGTGCTTCTATGTTGGGTGCATAGATGTTTACTAGGGTTATGTCCTCTTGTTGGATTGAACCCTTTATCATTATGTAATGTCCTTCTTTATCTCTTATTATAGTCTTTGTTTTAAAGGCTATTTTGTCAGATATAAGTATTGCTACCCCAGATTTTCTTTCATTTCTGTTTCTGTGAAATATCTTTTTCCATCCCTTTACTTTCAGTCTATGTGTGTCTATCGATCTGAGGTGGGTCTCTTGTAGACAGCATATGCAGTGGTCTTGTTTTCTTATCCATTCAGCTACTCTATTTCAGTTGATTAGAACATTTAATCCATTTACATTTAAAGTGAATATTGATAGGTACATAGCTATTGCCATTTTATTATTCATATTTTGGGTCTTTTTTTGTATGTTCTACCTTTCCTCTTAATGAAGTCCTTTTAACGTTTCTTGTAATATTGGCTTGTTGGTAATGAATTCCTTTAGCTTTTTCTTGTATGGGAAGCTCCTTATCTCTCCTTCAATTTTAAATGATAACCTTTCTGTGTAAGGTAGTCTTGATTGTAGGCCCTTTGTTTTTCATCACTTTGAATATTTACTGACACTCTCTTCTGGCTTACAAAGCTTTTGTTGAGAAATCCGCTGACAGTCTTATGGGAGCTCCCTTGGAGGTATCTAGTTGTCTTTCTCTTGCTGCTTTTAATGTTCTCTCTCTGTCTTTAACTTTTGCCATTTTAATTATGATGTGTCTTCTGTGAGCCTGTTTGGGATGATCTTGTTTGGGACTTTCTGCATTTCCTAGCCTTGTATGTCTATTTCTTTTGCTAGTTTAGGAAGTTTTCTTCCCTATTTCTTCAAATAGGTTCTCAATCCCTTACTCTCTCTCTTCTTTTGGTACTCCAATGATGTGAATGCTGTTATGCTTGATGTTGCCCCAGAGGTCCCTTAAACTATCTTTGTTGTTTTTTTTTATTGTGTTTGTTTTAATTCTTTTTTCTTTTTATTGTTCAGTTTGGATGTTTTCTGCTACTTAGTCTTCTAAATTGCTGATTCGATTCTCTGCTTTATGTAATCAGCTGTTGATTCCTTCTATTGTATTCTTCACTTTAGTATTGTGTTCTTTATTACTGACTGGTTCTTTTTAGTGGTTTCTATGTCCTTCTTTATACTTAGTATCTCTATATTAAAATTTTCACTAAGTTCTTTAAGCATTTTTATAATTAGTGTTTTAAACTCTGGTGGGTTGGTTGCCTCCATTTCATTTAGTTCTTTTTCTGGAGGTTTTCCCTATTCTTTTATTTAGAACAGGGTTCTTTCTTTCCTCATTCTGGCTGCCTGTCTCTGTTTGCTTCTATGCATTAGGCAGATCTCCTATGTCTCTCAGTCTTTGCCAGGCAGCCTTATATAGTAGGTGTCTTGTGTGTAGTTTCCCTGATCACCTGTATGTGTTTCCCAGGGGTGTCCTTTGTGTGTTCGCTTGTTGTAGTTAACCCTTGATTGCTTTTGGCACATCAGTGGGTAGGATTTACTCCCAGGCTCACTGACTGTGAGGATTGGCTAACACCCACAGTGTATGAGCTGCTGTGTGGGGGCTAACCCTTCAGAGGGGCATTCACCCCAGCAGTCTTTTGTGCCTGTTGAGATTACCCTTTGGGTGTGGCACTTGTGGGGCTAATGAGGTAGTGTTCTGTTATGGTATGAAGCCAGCCTCTGGGTATGTTGTTTCTGGTGTCTCTTGGGAGGGGTCCTTGTGCCAGCCAATTTCAGCCTTGCCTGTGACTGGCTTGGGTTTACCTGGTAAGAACTACAAAGCTGTATGTGGCTGGCTGCTGCCTGCCCTGGATCTGGAGGTATGTGGGTGTGGTCTCGCTGTAATCCAAGCCTGGCTGCCATGAGTATAGTGTCTGCCACAGCTTAGCAAATGGCCCTGGGCCCCCCTAGGCCTGTTGCCACCTTCCAGCTGCCTGTA
The DNA here is from genome assembly GCF_004115265.2 of Rhinolophus ferrumequinum. NCBI lineage: Eukaryota > Metazoa > Chordata > Mammalia > Chiroptera > Rhinolophidae > Rhinolophus > Rhinolophus ferrumequinum. The sequence goes on along the minus strand of NC_046284.1, from coordinate 23,109,059 downwards.
ATTCTCAGCCATTGCAAAAGCCTCCTGAGGTGTGTGAGCTGGGCTGGTTGACCCAGTTTTGAGAGTCTCTCCAGCAATGCAGCACTAGTTGGGCAGGGAGGGGACCTGGGGCATCACCAAGGTGGTGCGCTCGTGCAGAGTTTACCAGGCCAATGTGGTCTCAGATTTGGTCCTTTCAGAGAGGTTGTAACATAGAAAACATGGTGCTCTCCTGTAGGCTACACCTGAGGCAGGCTCCACACAGGGACATAGGCGACTGTCGCTCCAGCCCTCGCTTCGAGGCCACACAACTCCGTCTTTCCCCGTATGTCTCTGGTGCCTCTCGAGTTGCCACCCTTCCACTGTAGCCCAGATGAGTGTTTGCAAGTGAATGAGTCTGTGTGAAGGCCCTTTAAGAGGATGTCTGGGTTGCTAGCTGCCTTCCATCTCACCAGAACAGACGGACAGAATCCTCACTGATTTTCACTGCCAGATGTGGTGACTCCTCTTCCTCACCTGGGACACCTGGGCTGGGGAGCCCAGTGTGGGGTTGGGACCCATTTTTGTTCAGGGCAGACCTCCATCACCAAGGTGTCCCTCCCACTGTTCAACTACTACTTGTGGGTTTGTGTCTCTGCCCCTCCTGCCAGTCTTGATGTGGCCTGTTCTTTATATCCTTAGTTATAGGGGTTCTGTTCAGGTAGTCTTCAGATGATTCTTTTTTTTTTTCCCAATAGTTTAGTGGTTACCAGAGGGTAAGGTGGAGGGGGGTGGTAGATGAGGGTAAAGGGGAACAAATACATGGTGATGGAAGGAGAAATGACTCTGGGTGGTGATCACACAATGGGATTTACAGATGATGTAATACCGATGATTCTTGAGATTGATTGTTCTATAATTTAATTGTAATTTTGATATGATCCTAGGAGGCAGCAGGCATAGCGTTTACCTAATTCACCATCTTTGCCCTTCCTCCAACATGGTTTTGGTTTTTGTTTGTTTGTTTGTTTTTTAGTTTCGTTTTTGTTTTCTCTTTTAATCTTGCATGCTACTAGGCTCAGAGTAAGTGGTCATGTAACACTTCCCAGACTCACTATGTTCAGGCATCCTCATTCTTCTGAATAAAAGAACACTCATTCCTGTTGCTAAATTCCCATGTTTGTGCCTTGGGCACAAGTATCCTTTATAATCTGCATGACAAGTGACCCTGTTTAAGCTCAATGCAGGGCACCACAGGACATCAGGGAAAGCTGTCAGGTGGCAGTGACAGCCTTATTGTTAACTGCTGTTCCTCAGGAGACTGGTCCTGGAGCAGTAGTCCCTTAAAGATAGGAATAAAGACCCCTCTGACCTCCTGGCAAATCCTGTAATTGGGGATCTGATGAGAATAAAAACAAAAACCTTTCTCAGAGAAAAATCACATATGGAAGGTATAGCACCAGCCTAGGGGTGAATGTAAACAAATAGCTTAAAATATTTGTTCCATGCAAATAACAGATCCATTCACAGTAGCAAAATGTATGTGAAATTGGGGGAGAGGACAAGCAGAACTTGTGGTGGCCTGGAGCCTAGGAGCTTAATTTTGTAGATACAGTAAGCACTGTTATATAGTAATGCTTGCTGAACATTGAGGGGAAAAGAGTCGTCATTCCTCCCCAAAGTTCCAGGCTGAGTAAATAAGCATGGACAAGATGCTATAATTCTGAAATCTTGAGAAAGAAGGAATCTGAGTTTTCCAGAAGTGCCTCATGAGAGAGAAAGAGAAGATCCTGGAGCTGTAGACTCTCTGGGAGCCTCAGAGATCTGGAAACACATAGGTTGGGGACCCAAAGATTAAGATGCTGCCAAGGAACCTGGCCACTGAAACATCCAGCAATCCCAAGGACTTATAGGAATAAACCTTGCCTGCTTTTATATCTGGATGATACTTTGGAGTATATGAGATGGGTGAATGGTGGCTGCTTTGAATTAGCGCTAGTTTCCAACCATCTGAAACAGACCTACCCCAGTTGTCATCATTTTGTCTGTGTTTAGACCACTTGTCAGCCTTCTTTACTTTCATCTCCTCTTTGGGTTGCAATCTTAAAGGCACAGATCCAGGCTCCTTCACTCCTCACGAGTAGCTATCCTATTCTGAGGATAAGATTCTTTCCTCCCTCCCTCACAACCCTGCCTCATCAAAGGCCTACGAAAACAATTCCAGGTGAGTTCCCCACAGGAAAAGTTAAGGAGTACCAGCACTCCTTCTGTCTGCCTGGTTGGCTGTCTATCGCAATCTATCAAGCAAGCTATTTTCCACAGACTCAAAAAACACTAGAAAAGTGGGAGGGGGGGGGAGAGACTCTGCAGTATTTTGCACAATGTATTCAGGTGGGAAATCTGTAATTAACCCAATTCTTTAGCGTTTTAAAAGTGTTTCCCATTGAATAATTTGATGCCAAAATGTTATTCAGTGTACTTAACGTAAAATGTCAATCACATCCACTCCAATCTAGATTTTTCTCTTAGGTCAGTGAGGCACTTAAGGGAGAAGAACCTAGCAGTTTCAAATACACTCAACTCACTTTCTTGATGGGGTCATACAGAAACGTCTGCATTTCCTATAGCACTTTGTAAGCTCTTTTTGGAATTAATTCATTTCAGAACCATGAAAAATAGTTGTGCTGCTCTAACTATAATAGCACTGACATTTTAAAAATTAATTTTCAGGGTCCTATGAAAGTGAAATTGTATTTCAGAAGAGAGTTGGATTATAAGACTTATTGTCTACATATGCTTTATTTGGCACTTAGCATGTGGTGCTTGTAGTGTTGTTTATATTTTATTGTTTATCTTCTCTCCAACTAGCTCTTAGAGGGCGCTCAAACATATTTGTTGAACAAATAAATTAAAAAGCTGTATTTGGGCTTAGGGGAAAAGGAGTACCATAATTGATTATCAATGTCTGGCACCTGTGTGAGTAGGAAGTGGTGACACACAAGTCACATATTTTCCACCCCTAAAGAATCGTCTGAGAGAATTGGATTCTAGTTACTGATGGTTGATCACCATGTGGATCACAAAGACAGGGAACATAGAGAGGGTTCTCAAGCAAGCTTGCTTGGATTGTTGGCTGGTGTCTCTGAATAACAACAAGAACCTGTTGCATTTGTATAGCTCTTGATATTTTCCAGTGTGTGTTCTTGTAAGTATTAACTAAGATGAAACACAAGCTATTGTTAAGGGATTATTTCAAGTGTCTCTGGCGAAATGGTAGCTACTCTTTGCTCTCTAGAGATGATCCTGGGCTCCATAAAGCTGCCAGGATGAGAAAATGCACTTAAAATACATAGACCCTACCAGGGATAGAAGCTCATCTAATCTGCTTCCCCAACAAGTGCTTGAGTCCCCTCTACAACATATCCACCAAGTGGTTGTCTCTTGAAAGGCTTTTAAATCATGTTGCTTTCCCAAGAAAGCCTGCTTTTCTATTTTCTAAGAGGTTCACATTTGGAAGTATTTTTGCCCTTGTGCTATTACTGAGCAAAACAGCTCTTCAAATATTGATTTCCTTCAGTTAGAGCTTATGAGGCTCTTTATTTCATTTTTCCATCTTGCTAGGTTATATCCTGAGTGGTTTTCTTTCTTTGCTCCAAACTTTTTCATTTTCTTCTATTCAAAGTGTCCATGCCGCTCAAAGCATCCTGTTCCCATTATCTATATTTCTGTTAATCATCAAGCAAAGAAAGCTCAGTTTACTAAGCTGTGCTTTTGTTTAGCTTCCTTCCCTAGTTTCCCTTTGCTTATTATGGATAATGACTGAGGTTTTTAAGAGAAGAGAGCTCATATTTTTTGCTTTGAAGCCCAATGTAACTATGATTTCTCAGAAGCAACCTCCTATGTTCAAAACATTTATTCAGGTATCTTGAGTTCTAATCCTGGGTGCCAACAAGGCATATAACTTTTTCTGTATTAGGATTCTCATCTACAAAGCAGAGGGAATTAAACTGATCAAGTAAACTATTCACACATAAGCTCACAATTACTTTGTAATTGCAGAGCTCTTGAAACAGGCAGCTGGGATACTCACAGTAACTTTCTCTCTCCCCTTCCATTAACTTTTCACACTAACAATTCACCACAGGGACATCAGTGACTGAAGCAATAAGCTTATTGACTATTGTTGCTATTTTGTTCTCTTCACCTCTTGGCACATTCTCTTTCTGCCCAGGGAAGGTGGTCACATCCTGGACTGCCTCACTGTGATCAAGAAAGAAAATGAATCAGTTCCTAATTATATTTTTTCTCATTTAAGCTGGCTATTCACTTATGTCTTTACCAAGAGTTTGGTCTTTGGTTACAGACTATCAGAGGCCACTGGAACTGTATCTTACAACCACTGCATTCACATCTAGCTCTGGGCTCCTTCATCAGATAGGGAATTGAGGAAGGGAAAAAGAAACATATTCTGGTATTGGATGGTTTAGGGGGATTTGAGACCTGAAATATGATGGGAGCCTGGACGAGAATGGTAGTTATGGAGGGGTAGGGAAGGAGAAGGAAACTGTAGTTATGGGGGGAGGGTAGGGAGAAAGAAACCGTGCACAGTATATCAAAGGGAAATGACTGAACTTGGGAACTGACTACATGTGGAGAATGAGAATAAAGTCTAAATGAAACCTGCTGAAAAAGTTTGGAAGGTGAATGATTGGGAATACAGAGGTGCCAGTGAAACAGACAGATTAGTTGGGAGGGGAATCTGGACTAGAGGACAAGAGGATGGATTTGGTTTGGAGCACATAGAGTTGGGAAGTTGATAGACAGTGTCCAGGAGGCAAAGATCCAGCACTGCAGCTCAAAAAGAAAGACAGGGTCAGATGTACAGCCATTGCTCCAAAGTGGTAGTCAAAGTCGTGAGATTAGCAGTAAGGCCTGATGGGACAGCCATCCCCTGTGATTAACAAGTGGATGTTTCAGGCCAAGGACAATCTAATGCCAGAATATGCTTTCTTCCACCCCAGTTTATGAGGATTTACAAGTTTATTACAAAGTCTTATATACCAGAGATCCAAGTAAAAAAGCCTGAGCCAGTTAAGTTAGTGTAGAGTTTAATGCTAAGGTTAAGGAGGATCAGTGCAGGCTCTGATCCTTGTGTAGGCCAGTGATTTTCTTCATTCCATGTCCGTAGCCTGCTTCTCCCCACTCTCTTACACCAACAAGATTAGTTACAGATGACAAGGTGAGCTGGGCGACAAGAGGTGAGGTGGGAGGCAATCACTGTCAACCCATTCCCATGATAAAAACACCTCACAAAGTCCAGTCAACAATTTTGTCACCTTGCTCTAAGGAGAGCAGTCTGGCAGATGAGCAAAATAGTTTTAAACATTGTCTTCACTTGCAGATCACATCTTTCCCTTTTTGCTCCTCTTTACCAAAGACTAAGCATTTATCAGGGACTATACCTCCATTAGTGCTAAAATGCACTGCTATTTTTCTGCATGACGCCCTTCCCGTTTCCCGTTCTCCATCTTTGCATTGTGCCTCACTAACTGGCACCCTCAGCAACCCTCTCTTAACATCCTGGGTGGTACAAGGATGTCACAGCTAGTAACATCACCACAGTCGGGGATGGGAGCAGCCTGTCTGGGAGCAAACCAAGGGCTTTGACCTTGAAGACACCAAGTTGACTTCCTGAGTTTGGCTTGAGTTCATGAGGACAATGTTTAAGGAACTGTGGCCATTACCTTTACCAAAATGAGGCAAGTTTTAGTGTTTAGCCCTGGGTCTACAACCTACCCCCTGAGTCACTTAACTTCTCTGGATTTCAGGCTTATTTCTTAAAACCATAGCATAGTTTTGAAAATTATGAAATGTTGAACAATTTATTCACTCACAATTCTTTTATTGTCTGTCTTCTGTGTACCCTTCCTTGTGCTGAGCTTTGGGGATGCCATGATAAATGTGACAAGGTTCCTGCCCTGAAGTGGCCCAAAGACTAGCAGAGGAGGCAAGCATGTTAACAGATACACAGCACAATATACCAAATGTGATAAAGCCAGTGTGAGAAAGTGCTAGGGAAATAAATCAGGGAGTGACTGTCTATGCTTGGGGAATTCAGGGAGGGCAAAGGTAAAGCTGATTTGTTACTATTACAATTATGATTTTTGTTTTACTTTTAAAAAATCGTAAATCAGAAAATAAAATTGGGTTATGAGAATTGTCACAAGATAGAATGAAATTATGCCTATCCTTAGTTTGAAACACTTATCTCTCAACAGTGACTCATAGACTTATTCATACATTAGAATCACCTGGAGAACTTGTAAAATTCAGATGGCTGGGCCCTCCCTCTGGAGTTTCTGATTCAGCAGGATTTAGGATGGCGCACAAGCATTTACACTTCTAACAAGTTCCCAGGTAATATTGATGTTCCTGGTCTATGGAGCACATGAGAACTGCTGTCTCACAAAAGCACAGGACAGCCCCACTTAGTGGCAACTGAGAGATAACAATGAGCCCTATCCATTGTCCCTGGTTTCCAGACAACACAATTAGAATCTGCTGAATGAAGTGCCCTCACTGTATTGTCCTGATTCAGGAGAGAGGAGAATGCAAAGAGCTGCCTACATCCATCTGTAGAGAAGCTACTCTTTCCTGAGGAAGTGGCAATTACTGCAGACACCACAGAGTGGAGCTCAACAGCAGGTGAGACAAAAATTTGGATCTGACAGCATTAATTGATCTTGAAATTCTATTTGTTGAAAATGATCTGGCATAATTTAAAAAATCACAACTGGAGCCTAGTTGGTGAACATTGTACATTAGGGAGTCCCCAGAGTAGGCCTGAAAAGTCTCAGTGAACTTTTTAAGGAAAAGCCAGAGAGGCCAAGTTCTGCGGCAGGAATTAGCATACAGAGAAAAAAGAAGTCAGACAGCCCATTTACTTGGAAGTGAGATTCTGACTTTATACTGCAAGATGATATGAACCAAGAGTATTAGGGGGTAGGGGGGACTGATCATTGATTCCTTTTCCCTGGTAAAGTCACTTTGTGTTTACTTTCTACTAAGTATGTTCTTACGGGATTTTTAAGAATGTCCACTCTGCCTGTACATTATATAATAAATTCTTTGAGGACAAGGCAAATTGTGTTCATATCGGCTCACAAAATTTCTCATAACATCTGTCATACAGAAGGTTTTCATTACCTGTTGACTGACAGCCATCTTGATAAATTTGGCTTCTAACATTTTTGTTCAATTGAACTGACTAACACATATTAGGTTAGAGGTTTAGTAACAGAATCATGTGCCTAAAAAGATGACAGCCTACCGTGGTACCATTTCTGAGCTCCAGTGCCCACAGATACGAAACTCAAGTAGGGTAAAATCAGTGGGAGTCAGCAACTTTGGTGTTGCCAAACTAACTGGCGGCAACTCTGAGATTGTGGAAAAAGCGTTGGTGCTGGAATCAGGCAGAGCTGGGGTCATATTCTGTCTCTGTTATAGCTGGAGGATCTTGGACAAGTTGGGACATCGAGGCAGGTTGGTCCTAACTAAACCCTCTGATCTTAACACCAATTCTCTAGCTACATGTTGGTGTCCAAAGCCAGGAATATTCAAATATATTCTTGTTGTTGAACTCTCCATCTTAAATGCTTTCTAAGAGGGTGAATGTATTCAAAATTCAAAAGTACAGTTGGCTCCTTAGAAGTCAATTAGAAAAGCCATGTCAACAAGGTGTTGAAAATGCTTTCTGGGGTAGCAAGAAAAGTTTTCTGAGCTATGCTCTAATGTGCTTCTTAATAGCCTGACCCTGTGAACCAAAGGTTTTTACAGTTGTCTCTGAAAACTTGAAAATATTTTATTTTTAAACTGCTCAAACATCTCTCATTTAGATACCACACAAATGTTTGAATGCGTGTTATCTCTAAGCAGGGCCTCCTTTGCAAGTGTTATCTGTTCCATGTCTACAGACTATTTCTAATTATCTTTTCCAAATGAAACCCAATAGTCGGCTTTTTTCTGTTGTCTTACAATTTGGAAAACTGAGCACTATTTTACTGTGCATGTTTATAAAAAAATAAAATTCTGACAATTAATGGAAACAAAACACATCTTGTTTTATGTCACCCACTAATCACTTTTAAATGCTAGACCTTGTGTAATTAATAATATACTTCTCTCCATGAATATGAGTTTTTAATAACAGTATAGTCTAATATAAGACATTTAGTTGAGCCAAAGATTTATGCTCTTTATTGAATATATCCCACCCCGTCAAGGGAAACACTCATAGAACTATGAAGCTAGAAGGGTCCTTCTAAGGAAAGTAAGGTCCAGAGAGGAGAAGGGATGTATTCAAGGATGTGTTAAAGATAAAGCTTGGCTGGCACCTAGAAAACAGGGCCAGAGACCCCACAGAGTACAAAACAAGGCAGTAAGGCTTGGGACCAAAGATGAGGTAACATGAATGAACTGTGGCTGCATTTACCAAAATTAGCAGGACAAAAAGCGTGGGCAGCATCTTTTATTTTTTGGTGGAGGGAGAGTATGTGGAAGGAGATGATAGGTTCAGTTTTGAGTTCAGTTGAGTTTTGTGTACCTGTGGCAACCGCCAAGCAATGTGTTTGGTTGACAATTGGATATATGGATGCAGAGCTTAGCTGGATATAGATATCTCAGCCAAAAAATAGTCTCCAGAGATTTGGGAGTCTTAGCATATTGGTGGTGGCTGAAACTTTAGAGTAGAAGAGATTACAGAGGGAGAGTATGTAGAATAAGAAGAGAAGAGCCTGGAAAGAAGACTAAGAAGGGTAAGCTAGAGTGAAGAAAGTGGACTCCTGTAAGCCAAAGGAGAAACTGGATCTGGGGGCGTGAGTGTTACAATCATAAAAGACTCATTTGCTGATTATAGGGCAGTTTTGTGTCTTCAGTTTCTAGCTGCTATACGTTGCTTTCTCCTAGTGTACTTTTCTGATTAGTTGTGGTCTTTCATCAGTCATGATGTCCTTTGTAATGCCGAGAGTATTTGATAGAGAATAAGCCTTCTTGATCATATGCAACCTGTTCTCATCAGTTCCTGGAAAGGATGCCTGAAGTATGCTAAAGGAAAAATCTTGTGCCAAATAAATCCATAATTATAGGCTTTAGACATTTTTTTTCAGTCTATTCTTATTTATTTCAGCAAAGATCAATAAAACAAGAAACTGTTTTAGTGCTTAAATAAATGAAGGAACTATACTAAAGTTTATGCAAATATGGTTATAATCTCCCAAAGAAACAATTAGTCTGCTTTTCATTATTGTTCCTGTTGTTTGCTTCCTCCATTATGAACAAAATCCAAAATGGGCCTTACTGCTCTCCCCTTAGCTTTAAAACTTATTCCTGACTCTGGAATAATCAGAATTTGAGTCAGCCATATGCCAAGACCCACGTGTTTTGCCCTTGGGAAGGCCTTCGCTTCCCAAGAGTCATGATGCCATCTCTGTCACCTCTTTGTAAGATAGGTTTGCTTTGAAATAACAGCCCTCTGGTTCTCCCCAGCCATTAAACAATTAAATTCCTATTTAATAAATTTTAAAAATCTGTACAAATTGGGTGTCCATACATTTCTCTATAGCAAACACTGAAATCACAATGCAAAATCTCACTGTCTGGGGGTACTTCTTGTCTTATGGAAAAATAGAGAAATGGAGAGGTAGGAAACTATGATGATAAAAATACAAAGGGCAGAAATGAAGCTTATTACTGTAAAAGTCTAAGCGAAGTAAAGAATAAAGTCCTTGTGGAAAATGCCCTCATTACTAGCTGGGAGCAGATCCTACTATGGAAAGAACCTGCCATATTCCTTACTTCCCTCAACTTTTGTGAGAAAATGACTGTCTTGACTCTGTTATTGTCTTTAAAGGGATACCATGATTATTAAACCATTTCCAGATTCCTCTCAGCTGGGGACATGTGGGTCAGGATACCCCAGTGATGAATTGTAAAGAATAACTCTATGTGAGATAAGTGGATAACTTAAGCTGTGAAGGGGTAGAACCTTCATTGGAGCTCAAGAATGTCAGTTAATCCTCGTGCCCTTGCCCATGACCAGTTCTTCAGATTGCATCTGGAAGGGGAGGACCCTGGAAGTAGAACAGAAGATTCCAATCAGGGAAAGCAGAGTTGACACTTAAAAGGAAACAAGATGGCATTTATCTCAGGGAAACTCAGAATTGGGAGGAGAAGTACCCCAATAGCGGCCTAAAAGGGATAAGAACAACCCTTGTGGTTTAGGAGCAGAAGAAATGTGTTTTAAAGAGGTATTCAATGTTTCTCCTGGGATTATTAAAATTATGGATTTTGTGACCTGGTCACTCTATGTTAATTATATTTTTCCTTCTTTTTTTTTTTTAACGTGGTTTATTAAAGTCACTTTTGAGATTCTCAGCTTGTCTAAGGCTTATGGGAAAGCAGTTCAGCATTATAGTTCTAGAAACTCAAGACGGAGATGAAAGAGGGAAAGTGTAACTCTCTTACTCCGAAAAAGTTTTGTTGTTGCTGTTGTTTCTTTCTTTGAATTTCTCTGAGAAGCACTTGCTCTGCTCATCCATTGTAGGCCAGGGTGGGAGTTTTGTTTAAATTAAGGGTACATGCCCTTTACTGTGTGCTTGCCATATTGTCAAAACTCAGCCAGACCTTGTCAAAGCACATTGTCGAACTGCCCATGGTTCTGGAGAAAAGTTATCCATGGCCTATATGAGACCATAAGCTGTAGCGAGCCACGAGCTTACAGGCCTGGGCCTTGACCCATCCAGTTTTAGTTTCTGGGCATAGTACAGAGTCTTAGTTTCCTGAATAACATCTCTGCTGGAAAGACTGTCTCCTTCAAAAAAATCAGCAGATAGAGCAGAGTCAATGTTTAATTTTGTGAAGTGATGACCACAAACTGAAAGTCAAGTAAGGTACCAACTAAAACAATCCTAGCATGAGTAATTGCCAGGTCAGCAATCCCCATGCTGGAAGGTCCTGGTTTAAGTAGAAATTTCCTTCTTGGCAATTATACAACTGGCTCCAGAGACAAAAACAAAACAAAATAGGGAGGTGGATGCTGTCTAGGCACCAACTGCCACTTTTTTTTTTTTAATTTGGAGGCATATAAAAATTACAATTAAATATTTATATAGGGAAAAGCATCAAATCTAGTGTGAAAATGGGTGCTGTGACTAACAGAAACACAGTTTATCCCAAGGAGCTAAAGTCAGAGCCAGTTGCATGGGTCAGGGCGAATGCAGGCTGGTGTTAAACCATCACAGGTTATGCCACAGCAATAGTTTTTGTCATTTATAACCCACCACTGTCCCACATTCAAGGCAGCTTATCCTACAGTACACCTATCATATCACCCTGGCAAAAAACAAGATCAATAACAATATTTTTAAAAGGGAGAAAGACTCATTCTCAAAATCTTGGACTGCAGGATTACTGAAATTGAGTGATAGAGCTATCTCTGAATTTCCTAACATCCAAGACAATAATGGAAACTGTCATCACGCAACGGCTTAACCGTTTTGTTTCTTTCTACTTGCCCCCAAAGAAAGGAGAGTATGTAAGACGGATCCTTTCAGGGACTTTGCTAAACCTTTGTGTTTGCACCTTATGCCTCCCTGTTTGGTCCCAGAAAGATGACTGGACAGTCAATGACGAGTACGATTCCTCACGGAAGGAACAACTCAAGCCAGTCGCAGTTGCGTGGGGACCAACAGGAGAACCCACGGGGTTCACAAACATGGGCACAGCCCCCCACCTTCCTCAGGCTAAGGAGAGCCTCAGCCTCTGTGGCTGCATTCCTTCCCAGAACCTGCAAGAGAAGTGATTCAATGAGGTGCTCTCCATCTATTCATATGCATATAGGTTTTTGTCCCTCTGGGAAGTTGAGGCTTACAGTCCAGCAGTCTGCAGGCAAGGGAGATTGACTAAAATCCGTTTCCTGTTATGATGTATAAGATTCACAGATCTTGAGATTGACAAGCTTTATTTCCTTTACTTGCCCGCCGAACTAATAAAAGCTGATGCAAGGCTCGATTGGAGGCTTCCAGTCCTTGAGATTGGGGGTCCCTTGGCCTCCGCACTTAAACTCTATTCATGACTACTGTCTTTTCTTAACACTGCGCCGCCCTCCTCGCTCCCCACAACTCTCGTCGCGCGGGACGCGACAGGAAACATGCTAGGTAATAGCATTCTGAAACTTGTGATAAAAAAAAAGGGTATCATTTTGTCAGGAGAGCCAAACTTACTCCTAGTGTGGAGTCTAAGAAGCACAGATTTTTCTGGAAATGGAGAAGCATTCTCCATGGGTCAATGTCTTACACAGACTTTTTTAAATGTCGAGTTGAATGGAGTATAATTTCCATACTGTACTTTAGCAGCTGAGGAAACCATATTAGAAAGGAAGCAGTGGCAGCTAAGCTCATGTGGTGTAAGGTGCAGCCTTACCGGTGATGTAAGCTGACACTGGGGAACAAGGTGGAAAATCTAGAGGCATGCATTTGAACACGAGACTTATATCAGTGGTTCCCCAAACCACCTACTCATTGGACAGTAGAAAGGATTGTTCCCATTGAGTCATCTTGTGTCAGCGGGGTTCAGGCTTCCCATGGTTTTCCTTCCCTAGCACACAGCTCATCTGCAGTTACATCTGCTGTCGACATCCTTTTAGGAGCTAGTGAGACTCAGCCAAAGGACCTCTCCCGATTCCCTTGAGCCTCTTTCTAATTCTTTGTTCAGGACTCCTGGGAATTGCACTCTTGTCAAACTCTATCACCTGTTATCTTTTATCACCATCTGCTCCATGTATTGACAATTCTCCTTCCATACCTCCTATCAGCTCCTCAAGGCAGGGCAGTGGCTCATCACTTGAACTGCAAATCTAACGATATGATGCTCTTTGCAGGCCAGAGACCACTTCTGCCTTTCTTGCCCATAGGTTTCCAAAGAACAAAGTAAGGAAATAGAGATCTTTCCCCCAAAGGCATATTCACTTGTAATCAAAGAGGACACAAGAAAGGCACTGGAGCAAACAAAAAGCCCCCTCTTTCAAGACCTAAACAATTTAAAATACACATTAATTAATGATTTGTCCCTTTAATGGTTCCTGGATTAAATATACTTGGGTGACTTTTCATTCCAGCCAAGGTTGTTTCAGGCTCAATAATTTACCAAGGGAATTCTGACATCACGCATGTGGTCCTGCTTGTCTATGGAGTCAAAAGGAGTAACTCATTAGCAAGTAAGAGGTATTAATTAGGCTTTTGTAAATTGACACTCATGAAAGACGCTTGTTTCATCCAGATTGTTGGAAGGAGAACCAGGCTCAGAGTTATTTGGCAAATGAAATGTCAATGTAGGAAATGTGACAATCTTGAAATAGATCTTTAGCAAGCTTACCAGGGCCTATATTATGCCCAATGCATGCTGGTCCTCTTAAAGTCGTCATCTGAAGAGGCTGTATGCAGATTCCAAAGATGCTGCTGGCATTCACAACATTTCTAGAACTCTTCCCTGAAACACTCCTCACTGACAGTTATGAAACACATTGGAAATATCATTCATGTCTGTGTAGTCACACCTCAATTTTGGCCCCAACCATAGGACACAGCTTCATCATCCAATTAATACATCATAATGACCTTCAGATGACACTTGACTGATTCCAAAAACCTATTCCACCCTCAAAAGACAAAGAAATCTCCTCAATGAGCAGAGTCAAGAAAACATGCTACAGCTGTCTAGTGTAGTAACCAATGCCGCAACATGGAAAGTTTGACTATGTTGTAGAAATCAGTATCCTTTTCCATATATTATTTCTGCTATATTTGTTCAAAATAAATCCATTCCATTCTTTTTTTCCTATACTGCTTTGGCGTCATTCTCCTAATTAGAAATGAATCCTAATATTTGTAGTCCTAGGTAACTTATTTTTAATAGTTTCAGGTGCACAAGACAAAGTAATACTTAGACATTTATCATTTATATCCCTCACACTGTGTGAACCCCCCTCCCCCATCCACTATCCCTCTGACATCGCACAGAGCCATTACATTTCCACTGTCTCTATTCCTAATGCTGTACTCCACTTCTTGTAAGCATATATATATATATATATATATATATATATATATATATATATATATGTAGTTGACATTCATTATTGTTCAGCTTCAGCTTCAGGTGTACAATGCAGTGATCAGGAACCTACATCATCCCTGAGGTGGTCTCCCTAATGAGACAAGTGTCCATCAGATACCCAACAGAATCTTTACATTATTGATTACATTCCCAAAATTAATTTTCAAAACCCCGTGGCCACCTTGTGGTTACTGACTGTTTTCTAATACCCTCACCTTCCCCGTTATCCCACCCCCCCACCCATCTAGCAACCCTCAGTTTTTCCTCTGTCTCCAAAACTGTTTCTGATTAGTTCATTCACTTATTCTTTTCTTTAGATTCCACATATAAGTGAGATCATATAATATCTGTCTTTCTCTGTCTGACTTATTTCACTTAACATAATGTTCTCTAGGTCCATCCATGTTGTTGCAAATGGTAAGATTTCTTTCTTCTTTATGGCTGCGTAATACTCCATTGTATAAATGTACCACAGTTTCTTAATCGAGCCATCTGCCGATGGGCATTTCGGTTGTTTCCATGTCTTGCTATTGTGTATAGTGCTACAATAAACATAGGAGTGCATAAAGTTTTTTGAATTAGAGTTTTGGATTTCTCCGGATAGGTACCTAGGAGTGGAATTGCTGGATCATAAGGTAGTTCCATTTTCAGATTTTTGAGATACCTCCATACTGTTTTCCATAGTGGCTGCACCAATCTGCAATCCCACCAACAGTGCACAAGCGTTCCTTTTTCTCCACATCCGCGCCAACACTTGTTGTTTGTTGATTTATTGATGATAGCCATTTTGACTGGGGTGAGGTGGTATCTCATTGTGGTTTTTATTTGCATTTCCATGATGGTTAGTGAGGTTGAGCATTTTTTCATATCCTAGGCAACTTTTTGTGAGCTTTCTTAGTGGGCAAAGGTGAAAGAACCAGGTACCAAGCTGAAATGCCCTCCCCCTTATAACTCCTCCCAACATGTGATCTTTCACTGACTTCTCTAATGGAAATAGTTCCGCTGATGTGTAAGAAAATAGATTCATATGTCAGTGACTTCAAAGGTCCATTTAACATAACATTATTTAAAAGCACATTAACTATCCTAACCAGTGTCAGACAACAACCAGGGAAGTGCAGGAGTTTGAAGACTAATGCAGAGTTTTAGGATGCCAAATGAGAATGTAAATCACAACTCTCACTAATTAAAACTTTGGCTCTTTGATTGCTCCTGGATTAAGTTCACTGTGGTGATTTTTCATCCCTGCCTGGGTTGACACAAGCCCAATAATTCACTCTGGCATTCTGACGCCACTTGCTTGGCTCTGCTTGTCTATGGAGTAAGAAGTATCTCGTTAGGGAATGAGAGGTATTAATCAGACTTTTGGAAATAGTGACTGTGAATGATGCTAGCTCCTGATTTCATCCAGATTGTTGAGAGGAGCATCATATGGAGAGTTGGAGAACTGGGGTTTTTGTTCTAAGCCATCACACAAGACCCTCAGTTGATTGGTATGCCTCGGTTCACACAAATGAAAAATGGAGTAAAAATAAAGCAATATCGACATCTGACTTCAAAGAATAATAATGGTGATAAATGGGAAATAGCAGATTATAATAATTATTTTATAATTAATATGTGGTGATGATTCTGATTTTATAGTTATTATAGCAGTATAGGCCTTATTGTACAAGTTCACAGCTCTAATCTGTTGTTTCAACAGCAACCCATTTACTATCTGCTATGGGCAAAGTTCTCGTGATACAGAAATATCTGTTATGTGTTCCCAACTCTCAATGAAATTACTGTGTTGTGATATTAAATTCTGGGACACTCAAATGAGCCCTCTTCTTTGCCCCTTGCAGCTCAGTCATGGTACATTTAGGAGCAGTAATGTAATAATTAGTTCACAACAGTCTGGCTTTATGCAACCCTTAAATGCCAATAAAAGCCCTCTGTTGTGCCCCCTGTATTCAGCATTTTCCTTTCTCTGCCACTCTTGGGCATTTTTGCCCTGATGCCTTGATACCCTCTATCCAACTGTCATCTCTTTTTGTGGGTCATCTGGAATAGGAGTTGAGGACAGGTCTTGGGGAGCTCAACAATAGGGGAGGGGAGGAGGTTTGGATGGACCCTCTGACTTATCACTTTCTCCTGGGAAGAAGCAGAATGATGAAAAAAGAGAGCCAGGGAGCCAGAGCCCGTTTGGATGTGTAAGTTCTGCTATGCTTGTTAAAGCAAACCTCATTATCGTATAATGTTTCTTGCCTTAATGAAGGGCTTTGCTGAATAAACCATTGAACCTAAAGGCACTATGAATATTTCCGGGCCCATGAAGGACACTCTTTTGTTGGGGGAGGGAGAATCAATGGAGTGTGATGGCTGAGGGATCAATACTTCTCTGAATGAATTTCATCATAAGTGACACTCCTTTGGGATAAGGAAGGGCCAAATGGAAACTATTGAAGGTTATCAACTGAACAACAATGTCTAGAGTGTTCAGGTAAATCAGTAGGAATTAAACCGATGGTCATACAAGAAACCACAACGAAAGCTGCATTGTTTGTAACCTGCCCAAACAGAAGACACCAGTACATTTCCGATAATCCTCATACAAATCTTCAGTCTTACTAGTAACCAGACCCGTCAGCAGATAGCTTTGTTTAGATTTCAGAGAAGCCCCTTGAAATGTAAATTCAAGCTGGTTCTGATGACTTTAGCTGAGCATAAAAGCTAGGGGATTGGGGTGGGGAAAATCTTTCTCCTGGTCTTCACAAGAGCCAAAAGCAAGCGAGCTCTAGAAACCCATGAAAAATGGCAAGAACTCCAAAATAAAACATAATTGGTAATGTAAGGTCATAATTGTATGAAACTATTGATTCAAAATATAAGAAACTAATGGGAAAATTACAAAGTACAGTACTCATCAATGTAGTTCAAAGAGGCAGTGATGGAAATGTGAAGCTAAAAGGCCCTTGACCCTCTTAGCTAGGAGAATAAATCTCAACTAGGCATAGAATCCATCCTTTTCTCTTAGATCTAAGCTGCAGCTAATATGAGTGCTTGGGGAAGAGGCAGAAAGTAGAAAACTGCCTTAACTGTATGGGCTTAAATGACAGCTAATCAATGCAAAATATGTCTTTACACTGCATGAGACATGATTCATAGCTTCAATGTCCCAACGCGCAAAATGTGCCTTCACGACCTTCCAGTGCTGATCCTCAGCCTGTTCACTTATCTCCTGAGCCTCTATTCTCAGCCTGGCTCAACCCCCCTTCATCCTTAGTGATGAGATTCAGAAAAAAACTTTAGGTGAGTATTTAAATTCCTGCTTGAATTCCATTATTCAAAAATGCCCTTGGAAAGCCCAGCTTTGTATAGCATTTTGGTGGAAGACGCCACAGCGAACAGACGACTAATTAGCTAGAAATCAGTACAAAGAAAATAACTGCTTGTCCCTACAACCTGCCCAAGAGCAAAGATGTTGCTGTAGAGGTATTAGAATCTACAGCTGTTTTTCTTTAAGGTCAAGTTGCTGACTTAACCATTCAGGCTTAAGCTACAGCTAATCGATACAAAATGTTTCCTCACCAAGCCTGCAGACCCCAAATTGCTTGCTGCTGGTTATGTGAAGCGGGTCATTAAAAAGGGCAAATGATAAAATTTCCTTTTAACTTCATTTAGAATTATTAGGAAACTTAATATTACATTTTAGAAAATTTAAACATATGAAATACCCCTACAAAATACAATTTCTGGTTGACTGTAAGCATAAGAGTCCATTTTTCTAATTTGATTCTAAAAGTATGGTGGTTAAGATTGCAAGTCATTGATTAAATTATATTGAACCAGAGTATTCCAGTGTCAAAACTCTCCTCTGGTTAAGAGCTGGGATCCACAGAAAGTTATTTACTCTTTTAAGAGTATGAAGATACTTCTATTTAAAGCAGGAATTAACAAACTTTTTATGTAAAGAGCCAGATAGTAAATGTTTTCAGATATGCAGACTCTGCTGCTGGCAGCACAAAGCAGCCATAGACAATGCATAAACAAATGGGTGGCTTAGTTCCAACAAAACTTTATTTATAGACATTGAAGTTTGAATTTCATACAATTTTGAAGTGTTGCAAAAATATTTTAATTTTTTAAAACCATTTGAAATAAAAACCATTCTTAGCTTACAAGACATGCAAAACACACGCAATAGACCAGATTTGGCCTGAGGGTGTAATTTGCTGACCTTTGGTGGAAAACCCAAGTCAGCAACTTCCATAGAAAATGGAAAGAGTCTTTCATTTCCCTAGGTACTAACTTCCAGGCAGAAAGCTCTGGGAGATTAAGGTGCTTTGTTTTCAAATATCAGCTCTTTACCCCAATGAATGCATGAGTTCAGAAAAAAGGAAGTTAATTTTTTTAGATCCAGTCTCAGAGATTTCTCCTTAGCCTCTTCCCTTCTTCCTTTCTCAACCTTTTGCCTTCACCTTCTCTCTTCCATTTTTATCAGTAACCACAGCTTCTTTGCATAGAGTTTTTAGCATTCAAGAGAAGTATCCGGAAACCCATTATCAGTATTTATTCCTGACCTAGAAACTTCCACTGATGTGTCTCCTAGAACTGCTTACCTCACCTTAAGTCCATTTCAATTTTGAGGTCGTTTTATTTCACATACAGAATATTTTAATGTTTATATTTATAAAACCTTTTGGAAATGACAAGAATATAGAGTAAAACCTTCCTCAGTCTTTTTTTAAAAAACGAATTCAAACTCCTCTTTAAAAAAAGAGGTCCTAATCTACAGCACACTGTCATTTAAATGCCACCAGTAAAGCTAGTGACAACACTGAGTTTTATTCAAACATGTCATGGTGGAAAGCATTATACAAATCGTAAAGTACTCTGCAAGTGTTAGCTACAGGTGGTGGTATTTTGCCAAGTGTCAAGAATGCAAACTTATCAAAGTGAATTTTTGTGAAAGGGCCAGTGTTATTACTGGGCAACTGGAGTCCTTCCCAAGGGGCAGAACACCTGGGGTATAGGCCCATTTATAGCTCTGTTACTGCTGATGACTAACCAAGGACAAAGAACAAGTCACTTATTTTCTGTGAGCCTTCATCCTCATTTTGTAAAATGAGAGAGTTTGGAAAGATCCTTAAGGATCCTTCCATGTTATGATTTCTAAGTGCTATGAGTTCCAACTAAGTGCTATGAGTTCAACACAGGAGGAAAGTAAAGCTTGCTACCTCTTAATGTCAGAAAAATGATCAAAAAAACACCTCAAGCTACTCTTGTCTGGTTGTCTCTAGGCATTATGGGAACACAGTTGCCCTTTTCTTGCACAGTCAGTTACTTCATATGACATTATTGCCTGGTTGCTGCCAGTCTTTCCAAAAGGAAATATAGATCTTACTTATAATGTATGACTATTATACATCTGGAAGGTTAAGCACAGTACAGTCCCCAACAAGAATAAGTCAATAAGACCTAAGGTTATTTTATGGAAACCCGAATCTCTATGGGTTGTGGTATTTGAATGCCTTTGGCCTAGAATAAAACCCTTCAGGACAAAAACTACTTCCAACAAATCATTCAAACAGCAATAGTCTCTGAGGATTTTCTCTTTAACTATTCTTCATCTTGAACTCTAGGCAGTTTCTCCTCAGTTCTGTTAAAAGTCAAACCTCTTCCCCATCACTAGGCGAATCTTAATAAGCAGCATATTTTTAACAGTTCCACACTCCCTGGGTGTCTCGTCTTGGTCTGGCAAGGTACAACATGAGTGATCCATATGTGAGGGATGAAGGGGCATAGTGGCTGGCAGGCATTGTCCTCTGACTTGTGCACAGCTCAAGAGCACTGGCTAAAACCCTTGGGGGGATAAACAACAGGAAAGGCATCTGTTTTAAGGTTTGTTACTTGGGCTGGGGAAGGCAGGGGAGCTGGCTGTTTATAGAACAATTTATGGTTACAATTTAGATAGTTGATTACTAGATTTCTTAATCCAGCTCCTAATCACAGATCAAACACAGGTTCCAATAATGAAGTAATTTTAGGCATGATTACAAACAAATGGTCTCCTACTGAGGGTGTTTTCTTTGGAACAAGGAGCTCTCATCACACGCTCAGTGTAACAGGGGTCAGGACAAGTGATGGGATCGCAGGTCTTCTGCCCAGACAATATAGGCTTTTGGGCTAGAACAGTGCCCCGTTTTCCACTGATCGTTGTCTCAGCGTGGTCAGCACAGTATTGGTGAGAGTACAGTAATAACTACCACAGCATGAACCCACTCCCTTCTGCCCTCCACACTATGCCAGGGTTCTTTGCACAAAACAGCTGTTTCAACCCCTCCTCTGCTTGATCAACTTACATGGCTCCTTATTGCCTACCAAATGAGGTCTGCCTCTCAGCATGATTTCCGAGACCCTTCATGATGAAACCCAGCCTTACACAAATTCTAAATGTCACATCACTGCCCTTTCTGGATCCTCCATGCTTGTGCTTGCTTCTGGGCCTTCACAAAACTGCTACCTCTACCTGGACTGCCCTTCTCCGTCTTCTCCTCCCAGCAAACTCCTGCTTCCCATGGAAAACCTACAGTTTGTTGTTGTTGCTTTCTTTTTAAAGGAGGAATGTGTTGTTGTTTTTTAATTAAAATTCATTGGGGTCACAATAGTCAACAAACTACATAGGTTCCAAGTGCACATTTCTATAACACATCATCTATATATTGCTTTATGTGTTCACTACCCAGACTCAGTTCTCCTTCCATCACCATATATTTGAACCCCTTTACCTTCTTCTACTACCCCTTTGCCCCCCTTGCCTCTGGTAACCACTACACTGTTGTATGTGTGTATGAATTTTTGTTTTATTTGTTTGTCTTGTTCCTTTGTTGCCTCTACTTTTATATCCCACATGAGTGTAATCATTTGGTTCTCGACTTTTTCTGTCTGATTTATTTTGCTTAGCATAATGATATCAAGATCCATTCGTGTCGTCGCAAATGGCAGTATTTCATTTTTTTCTTATGGCAGAATAGTATTCCATTGTGTATGTATACCACATCTTCTTTATCCAGTCATCTCTCGAAGGACACTGGTTGTTTCCATGTCTTGGCCACCACGAATAAGGCTGCAATGAACATTGGAGCACACGTGTCTTTACAGATAAATGTTTTCAGATTTTTTGGGTAGATACCCAGGAGAGGGATTGCTGGGTCATATGGTAATTCTTTCTTAATTTTTTGAAGAACCTCCATACTGTTATCCATAGTGGCTGTACCAATTTACATTCCCACCAACAGTGTATGAGGGTTCCATTTTCTGTATAGCCTCTCCAACACTTGTTATTATTTGTCTTGTTGATGATAGCCATTCTAACTGGGGTGAGGTGATATCTCATCGTGGTTTTTATTTGCATTTCCCTAATAGCTAGCGAAGTTGAGCATTTTTTCTTATATCTATTGGCCGTTTGTATATATTCTTGGGAGAAGTTTCTGTTCAGGTCCTCCGCCCATTTTGGAATTGGATTGTTTTTTCGTTGTTGAGTTGTATGAGTTCCTTATATATTTTGGATATTAGCCTTCTTCTCCCATTCGATTGGCTGCCTCCTTGTTTTGTTGATGGTTTCTTTTGCTGTGCAGAAGATTTTTACTTTGATACAGTCCCATTCATTTATTTTACCTTTTACTTCCCTTGCCTTTGAGGTCAAATTCATAAATCCTCTTTGAACCCAAGGTCCATAAGTTTAGTACGTATGCTTTCTTCTATGCAGTTTATTTTTTCAGGTCTTACGTTTAGGTCTTTGATCCATTTTGAGTTAATTTTGGTACATGGTGACAGATAGCAGTCTAGTTTCATTCTTTTGCATGTGGCTTTACAATTTTCCCAGCACCATTTATTAAAGAGGCTTTTTTTCTCTCCATTGTATATTTTTGGCTCCATTGTCAGAAATTATCTGTCCATATTTAAGTGGGTTTATTTCTGAGTTTTCAATTCTATTACATTGGTCTGTGTGTCTGTTTTTCTGCCACTACCATGCTGTTTTGATTATTGTTGCTCAGTAATACAAGCTGAAGTCAGGGAGTGTGACACCTCCAGCATTGCTCTTTTTTCTTAGGAGTGCTTTGGCTATTCGGGGTCTTTTTGTGATTCCATACAAATCTGATGATTTTTTGTTCTATTTCTTTGAAAAAATGCCATTGGGATTTTGATGGGGATTGCATTAAATCTGTATATTGCTTTGGGTAATATGGCCATTTTAACTATGTTGATTCTTCCAACCCATGAACACAGAATGGTTTTCCATTTCTTTGTGTCTTCTTCAATTTCTTTTAAAAATGTCTTGTAGTTTTCAGCACATAGGTCTCTCACTTCCTTGATTAAGTTTATTCCTAGGCATTTTATTCTTTTTGTTGCAATTGCGAAAGGGGTTGTTGTTGTTTCTCATTTCTTTTTCTGAAATTTCATTGTTAGTATATAGGAATGCAATGTTTTTTTGTACGTTGATTTAGTAACCAGTAACTTTACAGATTTGTTTATTGTGTATAATAGCTTTTTGGTGGAGTCTTTAGGGTTTTCTATATATAGCATCGTGTCACCTGCAAAAAGTGATAATTTAACCTCTTCATTCCCAATTTGGATGCCTTTTATTTCTTTCTCTTGCCTGGCGAGGACTTCCAATACTATGTTGAATAACAGTGGTGATAGGTGGCAGCCCTGTCTTATTCCTGAACGTAGAGAGAAAGGCTTCAGTTTTGCACTGTTAATTATGATATTAGTTGAGGGCTTGTCATATATGGCCTTTATTATGTTAACGTGTTTTCCTTCTATACCCATTTTATCAAGTGGTAAACCTACAGTTGTTGTCTTTTCTATTGTGCAATTTTTTTCTACAGTCCCAGGCAATATTAATCCTTTCTTCTTCTTTCCATTTTGTTCAGATCTGATATCACATTGAATCATAATATTTGCCTATATGTTTATCTTTATTTCCCTTTTTACAGATTGTGGGCTTTTGAGGGTATGTGAACCATGTTTCATCTCTGCATTTCCCCCACCTCCTTTACATCTAGGTCACTGACATTCAGCAAATGTTTGTCGAATGTGTCTGAATGACATATAAGTGTTTAGTATGCATTTGATTTATAGCAGAGGGAGTCACAGAAAGATCCTCTTTTAGAGGAGTATTAAATGACCTCAAAGGATGGTAGAATGACTACCTATATTTGGCCAAACTCAGGACACTATTTCTCTTCCCATATAGGTAAATGTGTCACAAGATAAGCATGGTACACACCAGAGTTGGCAGGGCAGCCCCAAGCAACTGACCCCAGGAATAAATTATAAGCACAATCACTTTCAAGAAATAGAGGCTTTGAAGTGTATAACTGACATTTGCAGGCAGAGCTGGCCTAACAGCAATGGTAGAAATGGGAGTGGAGCCGGCCAAGAATTCCCAGCCATTGGCTTAGAGGTCCCTGGTAAGTCCATGCTGCAGAAGTCGCCATTATACAGTTCTCAGACAACAAAGCAAAACAGCATTTACTGCTGGTGTCAACAGGCTCTAGGAATAAAAGGTTTTGGGGAAGGCCAACCTTCTCTAACCGGTGATTAGGGAAAGATCTCAGAGGGCAGAGGCTGAAAAAAGGAGCAACATATAAAAAGAAAAGCCATCCTACTCTTGTGTTTCAAATTTCAGCACCACAGTTAAATAAAGGAGAAGAAATAAAAGAGATGAAGATTAAGCCCAATTAAAATTATTGGGGGAATCCACATTAAATGAATTTTTTACCACCACCTGAGTGTTAACTATATGGACACTCCTAAAGTCATTAAGATTTTGCTTAACCCCAAGGATAGCTTTTGAATTTAAATAACCCTTCCAGTGTCCCTACAAGAGGGATTACAAAAGCGAAGTGAGCTAGTTAATAGACAAGCAGAGGTTGTCTTATTTCCCTAAGAGACCTAGGATGGTCTCTGCCTCCACCTCCACAACCCCGTGTACACCAAAAATCTCTAAACCATATGTTTAATACATTGTCACATGTTGGTATTCAGGGAATGGGTGTGCAATGAACACACAGGTCTTATTTTACAACCATGATTCCTGAGGGGAAAACAAACAAACAAACAAACAAAAACGAGGCAACTATCACAGCATTCAACAATTAAATATGTTTTAATGTAACTAATGTTTAAAAATAAGACTCATGCCCTCATTCCACAAACACTGACTGAAAACCTACTGGGTTTCAGGGACTACACCTGATGCAGGAGACACAAGGATGAATGAGACAACAGCACTGAACTTAAGCAGCACACAGACTAGTAAGAGATACAGAGGGTTAGAAGAAATAAATAAATAAAATGTCTCCTCTTCCACTACTTGACTCAGCTGCTCTCTCAAAGGTCATCAGTGTCCCCCTGCTGGCCAAGTCCAGTGACCTCATTTTGAGAATGAGACTTCTTGGCAATCTTATTCCTGTGACATTTGAGGGAAGACCTGATTGAATTTAAGCATGAACCCTGTAACTATCTAGGGAAGAGCTTTCCAGGCAGAGAAAGGAACAAGTGCAAAGGCCTCAAGGTAGCAGCAGGCCTGGGCATAGCGCAGAGCAATAAAATATGAAGTCAGACAAGGAACAGGAGCCAGACTGTGCAGGGCCTTGCAGACCATGGGGAGGCCTCTGTCTTGTATTCTTCATGAGATGGGGTGCCACTATAGGGTTTTGAACAGAGGAGTGACAAGATCTGAATTAACATTTTAAAAGCATCATAAGCTTGGTTACTGAGTGGAGAACAGGCTATAGGGGACCAATGTTGGGAAAATGGAGAACCAGCCAGGAGGCTTTTACAGCAGTCCACGTAAGAAATGATGGTTGCTTGAACGAGGATGGCAAAGGAGGTGGTGGTTGTCATATTCCAAATAGATTATGAAGGCAGAGTAGGCAGAAGTTGCTAATGGATTAGATGTGGCCTAGAAGAGGAAAGGAAATGTGCAAGACACACTGAAGATGTTAGCCTGAGACACTGAAAGGACAGAGTTGCCATTTATTGAGGTGGGACAGATTATGAGAGGAACATTTTGAGGAAAAATCAGAAGTTTGTTTGGGGGCAGGTCAAGTTTGAGATACCAATTAAGCTTCCTTGTGGAGATACGGAGTGGGATGTTGGTTATACGAGTCTGGAGCCAGGGGAGAGCTCAGGCGGGAGATGCACATGGAAGCCAAGCCTGTCCCCGGCCTTTCAGCATCCTCTCCAAGCAGGAGACACATAACGCAACCAACATCATCAGCCATTTGGTATAAGAACAAACTTGCCTGCAGCTAGCTTGTCCTCCTCACCTTCTTCCTCACACGTCATGCTCACCCTGGCCTTTGTCTCAGGACCCACTTGGCCTGGAAAAGTGGGGTTTCTAGTGATGTCAAAAGCCACTTAAGAAAATATAGTGATAGGTGCAATATAGTTTCTGTTATCCTGATGAGCTATCTTTCACTGAGGAAATATGTTTTGATGAAGTTACTTTACTTCTAACATATATTAGCACCAAAATGTGAAGATCTGGATAAGTTCAAAATGGAATCCTAGATGCCATAAAAGTTTCTTGAGAGACCAACATCCCATCAAATTCAACTGGAGGGCGACCTACTATCAGGCCATGCACCGTTAAACTAAACTCTTGGGGTATTATTTTAATGAGAGATGGTAAATTGTAAGCAAAGCAAGAAAACCGTAATGTTTTGTTCCTTGCCAAAACCGATGAAAGTGAAATAAACCAGATACTAAAACCTGTCTGAAGCCTCATCTTTTTGTTGCACTCAGTTTATCAACTAGGTACATTGTTAGCTCCTTATGAAAGTCATTCCCTGGCTGGGAACTTGACAAGTACTAATTATTCTCATCAGTTCCCTGGCCCTGCAAATAAGACTCATAAAAGTTTAAAAGTGGTAAAATTTGAAAGCCTGGGGAACACAGTATGCTCCAAAACATCAATAGAGCTTTAGAAACACAGACAGGTATCCAGACAGAAAGTTGGGCAAAAAAATGTATGGTAGTTTATTTGAGTTTCCTCATTCTCAAGTGGTAAGAGGAGCCACTCTCTACCTCTGTCTGAGAGAGATTCTGTTGGGGGAGCTAAGATAATGGTCATATGTACGAAGCTTGACATCTGAGTTCTCCTTCCATTTGGGCATCAGAGGCCATTTACAGATCCTCACACAACTACTCCTCTGATCCTGTGGAAGAAAGAGAGATGGCCAAGCCAGTCAGAAAATGACTCAACAGTGGCCCCTGGAAAGCTGGACCAGTGCCAGGCAAAGGAATGCTGCCAATTCCTTAGATCAACATGGCAATAGCAAAAGTGATTAGAAGATTTTGTGGCTCTGACTGCTACCCTTTGTGATTGACGGTCTATTGGCCCATCCTAATTTTGGTCTTTTCCTGTTTTTGTTAAGCTAACACATGCCTGTATGTGGACAGCCCGTCTATTTGCATGCCTGCCCACCTATCTGCCTTTTGATTTACCATAGAGTAGAACTAGAGAGTTGGTTAAGTTCTATAATCACCTTCTAGCACACCCCCTCATTTTACAGATGAAGAAACTGAGGCCTAGAGAGAAGCGAGTTAACCAAGGTCCCATTGTGAATTTCACAGAGTTGGAATGTGATCCTAGGTTGGCTGATTTTCAGTTCTTGGTCTATGTCCATCTCTGGCTCAGCCTGTTGCTACTTTGTCTCTTTCTTTATCTCTGCATTTCTGCTCCTCTCTCTGTCTTTGTCTCTGTCTTTCTCACATGCACAAGGTTTGGGAAATTAATTTTGGTTTGGCATGTGTCCTACTTTTTCATCATTTGCTAACAAATGATCACAATCCTATTACTAAATACTTAGTCAAACCCCAGTAATTTACTGCATTGCTTCAGCTCCAAGCTTTGGTCATGTTCTGGTAATACCTCCTTTTGCTAAAAAGGTCAGACAAAGCGTCTTTATTATTCCACAGACGTTCCTTTCACCTATGAGATTATTACAACTAGGAAATATCTGAAGGTTAGTTTCTTAAATTAATTTTTATGATACATCTTCTACCCTCAAGTTGACCCTGATTTTAGAGTATTTCTACTACTATGCATATTTCCCCATGGCAAATCAAGAATCCACTTTTAATTTGATCTATAGTTTCCAGTGTAACTTGTTGACAGTGGAAAAAAATAGACTATTGCTTGCTTTCTCATCTCAAATTTAAAAAATAACACTGTAATCTATTGCATATTATATACAAAATAGCTTTCAACTTGAAAAGTCACAAAAAGAGAGAGAATACTCTAAGAAATTTTACACATCCTATAGAATGTGACTTGCCACTTTCTGTTTTCTTTGAATTTATATGCAAAGGGAAATAACATATCAGGTATGATGGATAGTCTTTCCAGTTTGTTGTCTGTTTTAGATAATAAGCTCCCAGAAGACAGGGCTATCTTAATCCTCTATCCAGTGCCTGTTTAGTGTCCGATGTTTGGCTCAGCTGTAGTTGCTGCTAGAAATGGAACTGGTGTTGCAAAAAGAAAAAAGAAAAAAAAGAAAAGAAAAGAAAAGCTGGTCATCTGAGGGTTATTCTGACCCAGTTTGGTTCTACACTTAAGGAGAAACTTTAGAATATTCCCTATAAAGCCTACTTATTTTGAAGCTAGATCTCACCATTCTACCTGCCTTTAAAAATTGGCAAATACAAGTAGATTTAATATTATACATATACATGTGAATCATGCCAAGGCTGCAAAGAGATTTATTTCAGGTAAAGAAAATGAGCATACCTGCTTCACCATTTCCTATAGCAACTCACAGAACAGTTCCCTCAATAGCTTCTGACCCAACAACCTCAACCCAGTGCAGACTCTTGGTGGCACCAACTGTACGCATATACTGTTATATCAGCATGCACCCTATTTCATCACAACATTTATTTCTCTCTTTGTGAGTACCATAAAGGTAGGATTTCTCACCGATTCACCTCTGTACCCCCAGTGCCTGGCACAGTGTCTGGCAAAGTAGTTGCTCAAGTATACACCCATTGAACAGATCAATGCTTCTCAAAGCAGGGAGCTAAAATCACACTAACGATGCAATTAAACAGCAACCATTGTTGTTTTCCCATCTGATAAAACCATGTTTATTAGCTCCCTTTTAGTAGAGGCATAATCAACATTTCTAGAGTGTATAGAATCACTAAAGGAAAGTGGTAGGACCCACTTAAGTTACCACAAGAAAGAGCACACAAAGCATTTTCAGTTTTCCTATCCTGGATTCCTCTGTCCGTTCAGGTCCATCTTAACATTGTTGCATATAAACATTTTCCATTTTCATAGATTCAAATTGGTCACATCTCATCAAAATGGTATATTAGCATTCTACAGATTTATTTGCTACAAAAGAGCATAAAGGGAATTTCACTGTATTTGGGCTAATAAAATGAAAAGACTAAGTTAGAAGCTGTCATTATCAAATTTCATGTATTACACCTGATATTTAGTTTAAAATCAACGTTAAGAATATTATTTTATTTATAAATATTTTACTAAATATTTAAACTAAAAGGTGCTCATATAAAAAAGGAATAAATGAGGCTTACAGAACTTTCCTGGTGGATGGCTTAACGTGAAATTTTATGTGAGTATTAAATCACGTGGCTCTTTAATGATATAACATTGTATGGTTTTCAGAGAACCTTCATCAAAAAGCTCCCATCCTATTTAGTTTTCCTATAAAAAATACCAGCATTTATAATTATAACTAATTAAATTTTTGAGGCTCTCTCACTTTATTTCACCCCTTATGAATTTCAGAAAACCCTCTTGTGTTTTCTAAATAAGCAGTAATTAATTCTCATTAATTAGTCAAATAAGGTTATTTGAGCAAAAGAATATGACAGTGACCACTTTCCCCTGCATAGATTCTGAGGTAGGCTATTGTCTAAAAGGTGTTTGTGAGTCAGAAAATAGCTCCTGCCTAAAGCATCATATAATGTTCATTTCTTCCCCATAGCTTTGATTTCTTTTCATGCAAACAAGCTGTAATGGGCTTAAGAAACCCTTTATTTTACCTCATGCATCATCTATGACATTGTCAAATCAATTCATACGAAAAAAATGGGAGAAAGACTATGCACAGGCTCCTCATAAAGTCTCATGTACATTTACATTTTAATATAGGAACAATCAGTAAAGGCCATTTAAAGGCCCATTTATGCCACTTTAGTATGACTCTGACATTCTATGGCTGCACATTAGCAGCCTTCTTTCCGGGCTCTTGACAAATGAGCAAGAGCTCCCAGAAAAGAAGGTAAACTGTGCCCTGTGGCAAGCAGAAATCAAGTCTGAAATTGTAGAAGCCGTGAGAAGAAAGACCAATGTGCTGCCAAATACCATTTACACATGGTTGCTAGCATACCCACGGCCAAAATTACGAAAGTTCAAGTTTTCAAACCACATAAGGCTTTGATGAAGCCCTCTGATAATTCCAGTGTCTGGCTGATGAGGCAATGCTGAGCTGTCTGGAAAATCGATGGAGCAAATTGGATGGTAAGCCAATGAAAGTGAAGGGACAGGAAGCCCCATGATGCCACAGTGACAGTCATTTTTTTCCTAGGTGCAATTTTAGGATTTCGAAGAAGGGCCATTTACCAA
Organism: Rhinolophus ferrumequinum; assembly: GCF_004115265.2. Classification (NCBI taxonomy): domain Eukaryota; kingdom Metazoa; phylum Chordata; class Mammalia; order Chiroptera; family Rhinolophidae; genus Rhinolophus; species Rhinolophus ferrumequinum. The sequence goes on along the minus strand of NC_046284.1, from coordinate 23,079,274 downwards.
GTAGGAAATATTTCAACTCTGGAAAGGGAATGGAAATAATCTAGTAATTTCTAACTTGTGAAATAGTATTCTCCATTTTAAGTGCACATAAGATCTCCTGTGATACATAGTTTTGCTACAAACACCCTGGACACGACAGTGAGACCAAACTAATGGAAAATATTGCAGACAAAAAATCCAGAATAGTGAAATAGAAAGATAAAGCAGAGACAATAAATATACCTGGAAAAGGATTCAAAGTACTGAAATAAAAGACATTTAAATCTTTTGATGGAGAACAGACGATAGCTGTAATTAAGAATAAAAAAGATTAAATAAATTAAATAGATAGTGTATCCATTTAACTGTGGATCCCCAGTCTACAGCCACAATCCTCATTTTTTTTCCATTTATTTCAATGGAATCTTGCATTTTGGGCTCTATTTCCAATCCAGACACTCTTTTCTCTGTGTGACGTTGTACATTCTATCAACTGGCCTTAAACCCTCTGAAACAAAATGCGCTTTACCTATTCCTAAGGGATTTTGCCCACCTTCACTGATAAAGTTTTTTGGGAATAATGAATTACAAGTGCTGTGAACATAAGTAGCACCGAGGATTAAACAGAAAAAGCAAGCAAATAAGCAAGCAAAATATACCAGCTACCATAGGTAATTACAAATCAAGGTACCAGACAAGATGCAGTTGACCTGGGTTCTAGTCCTGAGTCTACCAACAACTAGTTGTGTGTACTTAGACAAGTCATTGTCTTGGAGGGTACTTGTCTCCCCACCTGTACAACATTACAGCCTTTTAAATTACAGCTCCCGGGGCTGTCTTCCTCACCTCTTTCCATAAATCTCACTCTTCTTCTAAGTCAAGATTTTGTGACTGTAAATAAGACATGCACTTTTCAGTTTCCAAACCCTCTTGGATTCTCTTATCCTTCATATTCCCTTACCACAGAATGATGCCCAGCTCTTCTCTGGATTTGTAACAGATTGCATTCTTAAAATCCAGTCATAGAGCAGATTCTTGTGTTGAGAACGTAGCTGAGCAATAAGTGGAACAGTGGCAACATAGAAGGGAGTCACAAGAGTACTTCCAATGTTGGTAAATTTCTACCTGTTCCACCTCCAAACCCACCCTTCCTGCTTGCCCATCTTCTTTCACAAAGCCCAGTGCAGCAGATGTAGGAAGTTGTGGGGAAGTTAGGGAAGGCAAGCTTTCTGACTCCTACTTCAATTCCCAACTAGGCTTTGGTTAGGTGCTGAGGAAGACTGTCATTTTGAAGCCAACTTAGAATACCTTCCTTTGTTTTAGTGGTATTTGGTTCTCTTTAAAGATTTCCTGTGGGCAAGCTGAAAAGACAGTGAACTTTCAGATGTTCACATATAAGAAGCTGACAATTGCATTTGTGGTATTGAATTGTTGCCCTGGCTGGCAGAGGTTAAAACAGGAAGCAATGTTTTAACTTCTTGTGACATTTACAAGAATTGTAAAGCTCGCTTTTGCTAGAAAACTTATGATTAATCTAAGCAGCTCTGATACACTGGGAAAAATTCCTACATACCCACTTTATAAAATTAAACAGAAGGTTGGGAAGGAATATTGGCCCATGTCTCTGAAAACAACTAATTGTACCACTTTAGAGCTAGAAAGAATGTTAGGGATCGTCTACTTTGAACACTGGTTTTGGAGATGAAGAAACAGGCTCAGGAAGAGGCAGTGACAAGGTCACAGGTCATATAGTTCATTTGTAGTGGTGGAGACTAGGACTCATGGGCTCTTCCCTCTACAGAAGTAGGCAAGGCCAAATGCCACCACAATTACTAACCTTTAATGCTTGGGATTTTCTTTTAACAGGTAGTTTGCCTTCAGTAGCAAAAATGCTTTCAGTAATCAAGTAAAATATCCCTGAGGTATTAGTAGACCCATTTACATTCTATGACAGGGAAGAGGATGAACTTGATAAATTCTAATGGTGACAAGAACAAGAAAAGTGTAGAACAGAAGTAAAATAAGGAAGGTATGTTGGGTTATACTTCAGGACTAGTTATGGGAAGGTGGTCTTAATTATAGCATGGCCAGATGCAGTAAAATTAGAATTGGTACCAAATCCAGAAAAGTATGAAATAGAGGAAACCAAAGGGCACAAACAAACTGTTGGTGAAATCTGCAAAACCAAAGAGCAAAATTCACCTTAATCACTTCCCACCCATCCTAATCATTAACTGTCCGCTTTGTTTTATTGTCTTCATGACACATAAATTCTGAGATTAGTTTGTTCATTTACTTGTATACTTGTTTATGTTCAGTTTCCTTCCAACATGTACATACACACACACCACTTAGGAAATACAAGAATAAGGACCTTGTCTGTCTTATTGTTCCCAGTGCCGAGAATAGTGCCTGGAACGTAGTAATTGCTCAATGGATACATATTAAATGAATAAATTTGAGAAAAGTAAAAACCGTTAGACTATTGTTGATACAAATTTTCAGAATAAAGACATTCAAGATTATAAATTCAAGGATGTTTTTATTTTTCTTATTTCCAGTCAGAATAAGAGAAGTGCATCAATGTCTCTAACTCATTTAGGGCAAAGGAAATAGGAACACTGGTAAATCTGTGCACCATTATTATGAAAGGTTTTGTGCCTTGAGGGTTCTCAACAAGGTGTTTGCATGTGGAAGGAGGGTAGTGCCATCTACATATCTATAGCAGGAGTTCTGGGGCATCAAGGTAAGTTTTCAGGATTATGAATGCAATGAGGGATCTTTCCAACCTGAAAGCCATGTGTAAGGGACTTTGAAATTGACAACTATTACCAAGAACATTTGCTTTTAAGACTTGCAAACAAGAAGCATACTAAATTTCTAAAGAGGAAACTGGGGTGCACCAATGAAGACAGAAAACTTGCCTGACTTACTAGGCCATTTCAATTTGTAGGGTAAGATGGCCTCGGAATATTCTATAAGGCAGTAACTCATCTGGGAGGGATTTACTTAATTTTGGGAAGGTGGGGAATAGGGTCACACTTCAAAATGAATATTGCTCCTGATTTTCCAGTCAAGATGGCACAGTAGGTAAATACTATGCTTGCTTCCACTCATGACCAGAAGTAAACTACAGAACAACCATCACTGAGAATTGCCTGAAGTGTAGCTGAGCAGAAGTCCTACAACTAAGGACATACAAAAGAAGCCACCTCAAGACTGGTAAAAAGGGGTGGAGAGGTGGAACAGGCTAGTTCCACAACCATGTGTCACAGTTAAAAATCAGGAGGGTTATCTCAGCTGCAGAGGTCCCTCTGGAAGAGTGAGTGGACCCAGCCCCAAACCAGGCACCCCAGACCAGGTTCCAGTGCTGGGGAGAAAAGTCCCCATAACTTCTGGCTATGAAAACCAGCAAAGATTGAGGCTGAGTGAGATGGTGGGCAGCTTGAGTCTCAGGGATTCCTTTTAATGGGTCTGTGCATGGACCTACTCACTAATGGACTCACTCATTCTGAGCTCCTACACTGGAGCAGCAGCTCGAAAGGTGCCAGGGACATATGAGAAGGACCTGAATTCTTTGGTTTCTTAGCAAGAGCTGGAGGGTCAGCTTTCTCCAAAAGTACTTGCACAATCCATTACTTCTTTGTTCAGCCCTCCCCGCTCCTGGCATGCAGACACAGTCAGTTGCCATATCAGAGTTCCCATCAACCTGACTAACACTATTCACCCCACCGTGGTGATTCCAGGAAACTATCCCCATCCAACTTGCAGGTGCACCCAAGCCACTTCCAGTGGATTTTTGTATAAACAGCCTATCTCAGCTCATGCTGCAATTCACACACCACAAACAAGTAGCATTTGGTCGTGGGATGCCCTGTACCTCTTGCTGAGCAAACCCAAGCCCAATATTGGTGATGGCCAGCCTCAGTTCATGACTTGGCATCTCAATGCACCTCCAAGCCAAACACAGGTGGCTGCCATCTGCGGATTGTTCTATGGCTAATGGCAGGTGGCCTTGGGCAAGGTACAGGCTGTGGCTGAACTTGGCCTACAGCAGAGACCCTCCCAGGAGGCCCTGGGGCTGGTGGCCAGCTTCAGACCAAGTTGGAGCACCACCCAGCTGCCTCCATGGACCACACACCAGAGCCCTGGTAAAGTAAATCCTGCTCCATAGGTCACACTTGCACAACAGCTACTCCACCGTAGTCATGGCCAGTCCTCACAAACAATCAGTCTGAGGGTAAATCCCTCCCAGTAATGTGCAAAGAGCAGCCAAGGCTCAACTACAACAGGAGGGCACACACAACCCACACAAGGGACACATCTGGAGCACCCAGCTCAGGTGACGTGGGAGACTGCAGCAGTTGGCCCAACAGGAAACCTACTACATAAGGTCACTATACTAAGACTGGGAAACATAGCAGCCCCACCTAATACATAGACACCAACACAGGTAGGCAGCCTAAATGGGGAGACAAAGAAACATGTCCCAAATGGAAGAACAAAATAAAGCTCCAGAGAAAGAACTAAAAAAAAAGGAGATAAGCAGCAGTCTACCAGGCATAGAGTTCAAAACTCTTGTTATAAGGATGTTCAGTGAACTCAGGAAGAACTTCAACAAAGAGATAGGAAATATAAAAATGGAGATAGAAACCATAAAAAATAATGAATCAGAAATTAAAAATATAATAACTGAAATGAAGACTACATTAGAGGGAATCAACAGTAGATTAGATGAAGCAGAGGATGGAATCAGTGATGTAGAAGACAAGGTACTAGAAAACACCCAACCAGAACAGCAAAAATAAAAACAAAATAATTCAAAAAAATGAGGCAAGTTAAAGGGGCCTCTGGGGCAACCTCAGACATACCAACATTCGCATCATATGGGGTACTAGAAAGAGAAGAGAGAGAGCAAGGAACTGAAAACCTATTTGAAAAAATAATGATGGAAAGGTTCCTTATCCTTGCAAAGGAAATAGACATACAAGCCCAGACTGCTCAAAGAGTCCCAAACAATGTGAAGCCAAAAAGGCCCACACCAAGACACATCATAATTAAAATGCCAAAGGTTAAAGACAAAGAGAAAATCTTAAAAGCAGCAAGAGAAAAGCAGGTAGTTACCTACAAGGGAGCTCCCCTAAGGCTATCAGCTGATTTCTCAACAGAAACTTTGCAGGCCAGAAGGGGTTGGTACGAAATATCCAAAGTGATAAAAAAGCAAAACCTATACCCAATATTACTCTACCTAGCAAGGCTATCATTTAGAATAGAAGAACAGACAATGAACTTCCCGGACAAGGAAAAGCTAAAGGAGTTCATCACCACCAAACCAGCATTACAAGAAATGTAGAGGGAGGAGAAGGAGAAGATGAGGAAGAAGAAGAAAAAGAAAAAATGAATAATAAAATGTCAATAACTACATATCTATTAACAACTACTTTCAATGTAAATAGATTAAATGCTCCAATCAAAAGATATGGTGGCTGAATTGATAAGAAAAGAAGACCCTTACATATGCTCCCTACGAAAGACTCACTTTGGAACAAAAACACAGAGACTGAAAATAAAGGGATGGGAAAAGATATTTCATGAAGATGTAAACAACAACAAAAAAAGCTGGGGTAGCAATACTTATACTAAAAAGAATTGACTTTAAAATAAAGGCTATAACAAGAGACAAAGAAGGACCCAGTAATCTCACTTCTGGGTATTTATCCAAAGAAAACCAAAACACTACTTTGAAGGGACATGTGCATCCATATGTTCATTGCAGCATTATTTACAATAGCCAAGATATGGAGGCAACCTGGGTGTCCATCATTGGATGAATGAGAAAAGAAGAGGTGGTACATATATACAATGGCATGTCACTCAGCCAGAAAAAGAATGAATATTGCCATTTGCAGAAACATGGATGAATCTAGAGGATATTGTGCTGAGTTGAGTAAGTAGGACAGAGAAGGACAAATACCATGATTTCACTTATATGTGGAATCTAAAGAACAAAATTAACAAACAAAACAGAAAGTCATAGATACAGAGAACATTTTGATGGTTGCAAGATGAGAGGAGGTTGGGGGTGTTGGTGAAATGGGGGAAAGGATTGAGAAGTACAAATTGGTAATTACAAAATAGCAATGGGGATGTAAATACAACATAAGGAATATAGTCAATAATATTGTAATAACTATGCATGGTGTCAGATGAGTACTAGATTTATCAGGGTGATAACTTCGTAAGTTATATAAATGTCTAATCACTATGTTGTACACTTGAAACCAATATAATATTGTATGTCAACTACAATAAAACAATGAAAAAATTATTTTAAAAAACAAAAAAGCAAAGAATATTGTTCCCTGTGCTAAAGCTGTAAGTTAGGCCTGAAGTTTCTGTAATAATAGCTCGTTTACAAAGAATTCTCCTAGCAATACTACATACATTCACCAAGATGTGTTTATCCATTTACTCTAATTAAGTTTTAAGGTTAGACACAATCATTCTTACTCTGGCCTGAAAGACTGAAAGCCAAGTAGGAATGTAAAATCCCAAAGTAATTCAATATTTACTAAATTTAAAGGAAGTAATCAATTTCTAATTTGAATTTATGCACATTCTTTTCCCACTTTAGCACTATCTTATTTCCCTTAAGTTCCTCTTTGGTCATTAATATTGTGAGCATGGTTATAGTCATTCAATAATTTGTCACATGCTGCAGATATTTCTAGACCAAATTAAATTCTCAATATACTTGTATATAACTAAAGAAAAATACATTAAACACTTAAGGACAAAGACTCTATATGTCCTATATTCATAGTCCATTGCTCCAAAGAGCATGGCATCTAGTAGTTATTCAGTAAAGATTTGCAGAATTATTGAAAGAAAAGCATCTATGATCCCTCTGATAGAATTATTTTCATATATTCAAAATCTCAGGCATAGCTGACCCAGCACGTGTGTATGTGTGTATGCATTCACGTGCTCTCAAAATTCCCACATGCTCATCCTTCAGGTTGAATACATTATCCTTCTTCTTGGCATGTGTGTTTATATAACAAAACACTAAAACAAGATTAACCATACAAACTGTTCCAAGAAAATTAATTTTAATTAACATTTCCCTGAAACAAGCGAAGCTTCCAGCACCTAAAAATTGAACTGAAGTTTCATTAGGAAAACTGTTCCCTCCTCCCTAGAAAACATACACCTTTTATATCTCCAGTTCGTATTTACAGAAATTCAGTTTACTTGTCAAGCTTTCCCTGGAAAGCTCAGTTTGAACCACTTTCCTAACTTATACTACTTTTTCTTCTGCTCAGACTGATGTCCAGCACTTCTTTCTTGTTTTCAACTCTTAGTACTTCTCGAAGCTAGATTTCCCCCATCTGCATTCCTGATGCAGGATGACAAAAGCCAGACTACACTTCAGCTTCCTCGCACATCCTGCCCTGGAGATATTCAGCAGACAATTGGAAATTGGACTTAGCCTGGAGGTCCAGAATGACTTAAGGATTGGAGAGGTCAATCCGGGAATTACCAGCGTAGAGGTGAAAGGTGAAGCTATATGCAGAGATGAAATTACCCTGAATGAGAACATAGCAAGAGAAGAGAAGCAGATCAATGACAGGACCTTGGGAATTGCTTCATTTTAAAGGGGCAAGAGGGACGGAGAGGATGTATGTGTTCATGCGTGTATGTGTGAGCATGCGTGCATGTGTGTGTGTGTGTGTGTGTGTGTGTGTGTGTGTGTGTAAAAGAGATTCCAACAAAGGAAACTTAAGAAGTATTGAGAAGACGGAAGGTGAACCAAGATAAATTATGAATGCTTTCAAGCAAGAGAAGACGTGCAAAAGTGCCAGAACCTCCAGAGAGTTCAAGAATGAGGCCAGAGAAGAAGCCATTGGATTCTGAAACCTGGTGGTCACAGAAAACCTTTAGGAAAGCAGTCTTCTTAACGCCATTGTTATGGACTCTGAGTGCCCATATGCAGATGTGTACAGATGCATAGGCATGTACTCCAAACCACTATAAGGTTACATATTAGTACTGAATGAGACTGGGTATGTCAGATAATGGTGATAATAACCACTACTATTTATCGACTGTTTACTATGTGCCAGGAACAGTGCTAAATAATTGATATGCCTGATCTCAGTTTAATCCTTGCAACAACTCTGTAAGGTGGCTACATTTTACATTTTACATTTCTCAGTGAAGAAACTGAAAGCCCGCAGAAATTAAATAAATTACTCAAGGTCACACTGCTAAAATGGCAACACCAGTATTGGACCCAAGAACAGTTTAACTCTAAAGGCCCATGCTCTCAGTCACTGAAGCAACACTTCCACTATGCTGATGTTAGCTAGGTAATCTATGCATGAAGGGGAGCGAGCTGATATAGGTTGAGTGTCTCCTATTGTCAAGTGCTTTACATAGGATATATCCTTTCACATATATACCATCAACATTATGTTTAGGTAAACTTTATGAAGGCATAGTTAAAGAAATCTGATTCAGGTTTTTGGAAAATCAGTTGAAGCTATATGATTAAAAAAAAAAGTTATTAATTCAAATGTATTTACTACAATAGCTCCCAATGGTTTGTAAGGTGAAAACCAAGTTTGGCGTCATTGATTTGGTGGATGTTACTGATACTCAAATTACTGACAATCAAACTCATCTGAAAAGTGAGGGAATTTGACAGGATGATCTTAAAGGTTTCCTCTAGCCTTGACTTCCTATGATTTTCATATGAATGTCTAATGCCAATAATTTTAAAGATATGGCATATGAAATAGAATATAAATGCAGCAGCAAAACTGGTTGTTATGTCAGCATCTTTTTATTCTTTAAATTTATAGAGGCCTACTGTTAAAATATTATAAAAATAATTTGTTTGTTCACGGTACTGATTGCTAACTTAAACAGAAACTTGGAAACTACATCACAAAATGATACACTGAAAATCCAAGCAAATAATTTCCTTACAACTAACTGCAGACCTTATGATACAGCTGGCTGTAGGAGGGAGAGAAGGAGAGAGGGGGGAGAGAGAGAGAGAGACAGAGAGAGAGAGAAACACTCTGACAATTAATATTTTTGCTGTCTATAGAAAAACACATGAGGTTCTGGTCTCAAACAATTAGTATTGCTGTCAATTATGCATGTATGTAACAATAATACAAGGCATTTGGGATGGCTTCCACTGATTGGTTCCTTCTTTCTCTGGATTACAAAATCGAATCAGACAACTAAATAATAGCAAGCATTTATTCAAGTTTTAAATTATGAGGAAGAGATAATCATAATTCTGTATATTTATACAACCTCATGCACAATGGGGATTACCAAATGAATTGTTGCTTTATTATTTTACTAGTGTTTGAAAAATGAACTAGTCTTGCAAATAGTTTTCATATATCATTCAGTCCACCAGAATTAAAAATGGCCCCACCAACATTTACCAAAGTCATTTATTTTCCATCTCACCATCAGTACTCCTGTTTTCCTTTCTCACAGACTAAAACCAGGTATAAACTGCTCTGATAATAACTTCTTGTCAAAGTAATCAGCATCTTTATAAAAATAAAGTATGTCAAGATTTGCTCTGTTACATAGCTGAGCTGTTATAGAGAGATGGTTCTATTATATAGCAAACTTTAAAGCAAAAGAAACGAAGGAAGGAAGGAAGGAAGGAAGGAAGGAAGGAAGGAAGGAAGGAAGGAAGGAAGGAAGGAAGGAAGGAAGGAAGGAAGGAAGGAAGGAAGGAAGGGAAAAGAAGTCTCTTAACATGTCCCCCAATGAAAGCAATTATTGGGATAATAGTCCCTATGCTATTGGCTATTATCTTAATGGTCATCCACTCTGTTTTATTTTACAGATGAGGAAATCAAGGATCACCGCAGAGATGGGGCAAAATCACCCCACTAGTTAGTAGGAGAACCAAGCATTCTTGCCACCATGATATATCCTATCTATGACCTTTAAACACATTCTCATACTAATATTGTGTGACTAGATGTCTATGTGTGTTTATACCATTTATCTCAATGAATTATAATCTGACTATGGAATTAAACACTGAACTTCTATTCTCAACTGCCAAATAAACCCACCGAGGTCCTAATGGGAATATGGAAGCCACACTACTGAAAGCTAAACTGCACATCTAAGAAATGGCCCATCTCTTCTGTTTGTATGAGAGTCTGCCCTAGCAGAGGAATCCCAAGGCTCCAGCCTTTGCTCTTGCTAACCTATTTGGCCAGGGAGCATAAGATGGGATGTAGGTGGGTAGGAAGAGAAAGTGAAGACACTGGTAAATATTTCTGGAGCCAGTAAGCCTGCAATAGGCCCAATACTGTACTGGTGGAGCATCATAATCTTAGAAAACAAAGTGCCAGACAACTACTGCACACATTTACAAAATGGCTTATGATTCTCACAGCCTCTTCAGCACTGCTGACTATATGATGGTACAGCTCATAATATACAGTTGTTGCTTGCAAAGGCACTAAACTGGAACATTCTCAATACCCCCACCCCCACAGTTAGGAACTTTCCTGGGTTTAATTGGATTTGCTCCACTGACAGAGTTCATAGCATAAAAGCCCTTGGCTTATGGGATTACTCCACCTTGCAAGTCTACATATTTACATACTTTAAAAGCCCTAATATTTTCAAATAATTGATTTCCCTTCGTGAAATGCTGACCTAGATGGCCCCTAAACCACCATCCAGACTAGCAAACAGTCAGGCATGCCTGAAGCAGTGTGAGGAATACGTCGATGGTGAGGCCTTCTTCACAAAACACTCCACTGTGTCATCCTATTCTAGCAAAAAGTAAAAGGACCTAATGACCTATTGCCCAACCATCTGTGGTGCTGGCCTTGAACATTCATTCATCCCATTTCTGAACTAGGTCAGTTTTCAGACCTGAGACTACATGCCTGGGTAGTTTCAGCTGTTTTAAGCTAAAAAAATAGATTCCTCGAAAGAATTTGTCCAAGCCCAAAACCTAACTATTGTATTCAAATTAAACTGATAGGCAACCGAGAGTCCATTTATTCTAGCTTACTTGGGTTCACTTAAACTAAAAATGTATTGTCACTTACCTTGCCGCATCTAAACTCTGAAAAATCCTCCACCTGTTGAAGGAACAGTAAAACCAGGAGCTAGCAAGAGCTTGGTAAGAGATAAGTTAAAATAATAAAAGTTTTACAGTTTGCTTTGACAGCATATTTTTTCAGCTTCCTATACCGCAATGAAATCGCTCATGGATGGCTTCTCCACCTTGCTTCCCACTTAGCTCTCTCAAGTAGCGGTGGAGATTAGGAATCAGAGTGCTGAAGGGGGCAGAGCAACACTAACAGCCAGACTTTTGGAGCCCCTGCGGGCTTAGAATGATGATATCCTACCACTTAGGATCATGCTAACTTCATTCCCTGTCACAAAAGGGATGGCCATCTAAGCAAAAAAACAAGTCAAAAAACAAAAAAAACAAAACAAATGCTATAACATCACTAAAATGAAAATGTCTGATTAAATGGACCTAGGAGGAATTTATAGAGATTTTTCATATTATCAGGAATATATCAAACACAAATAATAAAAGGAAAAGAAAAAAGAGAATGATTAGAATTTACTGATGCTCTTCAAAAAGATGAAAATTCAAAGCACACAGAAAGTGATATAAGTCATTACTCTAGTTCCTTCTACCCAAATACAAGACATGCATCAAAGTAAGCAATGTGTCTCTCCAATCAAAATAATGCTCAGCTGTTTTTACAATATACGTCTTAAGAACCACAGAAAGCTAATTCTACTATGTGAATTTCTGATGGTACAGAAATTGTGAAGTTGTGCATGGGTCAATTACTAATTTGAGAGTTCAAATGGGCTCACTTAGATTTTGCTTTATTTATTTTTTTGGATGAAAAGTTTTTTTAATTTTTATTTTTCAATTACAGTTGACATTCAATATTATTTATTTTATATTAGCTTCAAGTGCACAGCATAGTGGTTAGACATTTTCATCATTTACAAAATGATCCCCCCCAATTAGTCTAGTACCCACCGGGCACTGTACTTAGTTATTACAATATTATTAACTATATTGCCTATGCTGTACTTTATATCCCCATGGCTATTTTGTAACTACCAATTTGTACTTCTTAATCCTTCACCTTTTTCACCCAGGCCCCAATGCCCCTTCCATCTGGCAACCATCAGTTTGTTTTCAGTATCTATGAGCGTGTTTCTGTTGTGTTCCTTCGTTTATTTTGTTCTTAGATTTCACATATAAGTGAAATAATATGATATTTGTTTTTCTGTCTGATATATTTCACTCAGCATAATACCCTCTAGGTCCATTCAAGTTGTCGCAAATGGTAAGATTTCATTATTTTTTATGGCCAAGTAATATTCCATTGTATATCTGTACCACATCTTCTTTATCCAATCGACTATTGATATGCACTTAGGTTGATTTATAAAGAACTCGTACAACTCAATACCAAAAAAAAGATAAACAATCCAATTAAAAATGAGCACAGGGCCTAAATAGATATTTCTCCAAAGAGGATATATAGATAGCCAACAGACACATGAAAAGATGCTCAACATCACTAATCATCAGAGAAATGCAAATTAAAAACCACAATGAGATATCACCTCACCTGTCAGAATAGCTATCATCAGTAAATCAACAAGTGTTGGCGAGGATGTAGAGAAATGGAACTCTCATGCAATGTTGGTGGGATTGCAAATTGGTGCAGCCACTGTGGAAAACTGCATGGAGGTACCTCAAAAATTCAAAAATAGAACTACCATATGACCCAGCAATTCCACTTCTGGGTATTTATCCAAAGAAATCCAGAAGACTAATTCAAAAAGATATATGCATCTGTATGTTCACTGCAGTGCTATCTACAATAGCCAAGATATAGAAGCTTTTGTTTTGTATTAAGCAAGGGATATTAGTGTGATGACACTTTTGTGCCCAAGGCATGTTATGTGGCCTGTACATTTCCTTGAGAAAAGTGTTTCTTTACATTAAATATGTCTGGAGGCTTTAGAAGTGAGCTAAGAGAGACTTTTAATAGCATTACTAACAGTAGAGCCTTGCATCATAATTTGAGAAGCAATGTAAGACGCCTTATCATCAGTTCCCAGTGTGGCTAAGCCCTCCTTCCCTGGTTCTGTGAACTGCTGGAGAAGCAAGTGTTATAAGAAACTAAAGTGATGTATTTGATGAGCCCTGATGCCAGATCGGTTAGACAAGACACCCCTATCAGCTGACTTACCATCCAGGGCCCTGTGTGCTCCTCCTCTTCTATTCCAGTCGCAAGAAAGAAGTAAGCTAAAGTTTTCTGACCTATGGTATGACTTAGTTTTCCAAGTACCCCTTGCACTGCACTTGGCCTCATGAACAAAAAAGAACGCAATGTTGGGTGAAAAATACAAAACAAAACAAACAAAAAAACAAAAACAAAACTAAAACTAGTAAGAAAACATGAAGCTTTATGTTGATTCTTAGTACTAGAAAATTCCAAAGTCAAATATGTAGCACTTTCCAAGATCATAATTTTAAATTTGCTGCACTAATAGAAATCCACAAACAATGCAAGTACGTCCATAATTGATTTATATGGGGACCGGACCAAATTTAACTTTAATTAAGAGGAACTATTGCCTTGAGAGTATTATTCATTTTTCATTTCTATCTAAACTTTTCAACTATCTATTAAAATTTGCCCAGTGAGTGATTGCACTGAGGAGACTTTTGGAAGTGCATTGCCTTACCTGGGAGTCCAGGTGGAGTATTCAGTGGTGATCCAGGAAGATGTTACATGGTCATCAGCCAAAAGGGAGGGCAGTCAGTCATCAGAAGTGAATCAAAGGGCATGGGGGAAAACAGGTGGCGGGGGAGAGGGGGAGAAACAAGAGGCATAATGATTAGGAAAAAATGAATTAACTTTATGAACCCATTTGGTACACACACACACATTTTAGGAAGGCTCATAAATGGAATCTTTTAAAAAGACCGTTTAATAAAATAAAATGATAATTATGTAATTGATAGAGGTGCTAAATATCACTGCAATGACAATCATATTACAATATATGTGTATCAAATTAATACATTGTACGCCTTAAATATATACAATGTTATATGTAAAATATATTCAGTAAAAATCATCCCACAAAATATTACTTATTATGTGGCAGGCATTATTATAAGTACTGAGGGTACAGCAGTGAATAAAACAGACACAAACCCCTGCCTTCATGGAGTTTACAATCTTGTGGAAGATTTTTTTTTTCAGGCCATCTGCTTGGAAAAGAATTCCACAGAAAAATACTGTATGTTAGAACATATCCAATGGCATCAGGTTCAGCATTTGTATTACAAATAATTTTTTTTCTGATTGGAAGGGACATTATGTCTATTCATGATTTCTCCTTGTGGAAAGTTGCCAAAAGGCTGCAAGTCAGATTTCTTTTTATCTGGGTCATTTGTTGTCCATAGAACTCCACATGTATGCACTTTGAAATGCTGTAAAAACAAGAAGTCTCTAAACGGCAGCTTTGTAATATTGCAATCCCACCTTCCGGCAGAATATTTCTCACTGGATGCTATAGTGCTCAGTAACTGCTAGCCTGGGTGACACTCTAAGATTGGATTCATCACCCCTCAGCAAGTCACATCTTGGGAAAGAAACAGCAGTTGGTAGACAAAAGAATCTGTGGTTCTCACGCCCATGACACAGACACTGGCTGGAGAAGAAATAATAAGGGTAACCTTCCCCTGGGCCCAGGTTCGAGAACATGTTAAATATTCCTCAAGTAACAGCTACTACATAAATGTCGAATTACCATTGAAAGGAGAAGGTGAAAAAGAAAGGAACACATATATGAATATATCATTGAAAAGTGGGAGTTGGGGAGATTTGGGAGCCCCAAAAATCCAGATGGAGATTCATGCTAACCAGAAACCTCAAATGATAACATCTACACCCTGACATTTATGTTCTCAGTGCAGATGCTTAGGGCTTCAGACATAAAAGTGAAGCTATCTATTCACTTCTATATTAACGATCCAAATCAAGACCTAGGAAAAACAGGATGATGTAAAAATCAGAGAGCCCTTGCCTAAAAGTCAGGATCCATGGTGTCTAACCCCGGTTTCACCAATGACTTATTTGATCTTCGACACATTCTTTTCTCCGTTCTCTCAGGGAGCTATATGAAAGGAGAGATTTCTAAAAATCCTCCAGTTCCAATAGTCTGTAATTCTCTAATAGCTTTGTCTTTCCTTTTGGTGCCAAGTTAGTTAAAAGTACAGCCATCTCTAGTCATGTTCACAGTTCAACATGCCACCAGAAGTTCAGAGAGTCCAGAGCCCAACATTCTGAGTTATGAGTAATGAGTAAATGAGAACACGACCAAAACAACAATAACCAAGTTGAAATGCAGCCGATCATTCTTCTGTCCAGGGCAACAGCTTTGTTCATTTGAATTATAAAGTGGCTGGTTCTTTAGGATGTTGGAAAAGTTACACAAGGAAATTTAATTGAGAATACTATAACAAAGGAAATCTAATTGATAAATAATTGACCCCCATCCATTTCTCTCTCTGCTCTTGAATATTCCAGGAGCCTGGGATGTTGGTGATTGCTGTCAATCAGCAGGGACCTCCACAGATACAATCAGCAGAGACCTCCACAGATACACACTCGCAGATAAAGACTACATAGATGCTCAAATTTTGCAAAGCGTGGTCAAAAAACAAACAAACCCACAAACACTGTTTCGGTCTGATTGCAAATCTGTGGCAGATAATAATATACTCTGTGGGAACCAATTACCTACCACTGTTCCAGAGCTGCCAAGCAAATGACCTGTTCATTCTCTCTGATTTCTGACACTGGGTTGGTTTGCTCGCCCTCTTGCCAACTCCCACACCCAGAGTTGCCGTGCCCTTGATTGCCTACCTTCTCCCCACTTAGGATGCCTTTCCATCCTCATTGTGGTCTGACCTACTCTACTGCTGCTTAATTAATTACCCACCACCTCCTTCTATATCTCAGACCACATCCTCATTTGGTTTCTGAAAGCAAATACAGGATATCCCAGTGAAAAAAACTTATCATTCTGAATGTTAAATCTGGTCCCCTAAATAGGAAGGGGTTTCATGCCCATGAAGTCCCAGGCAAAGGACTCTTGTTCAAACTGGTGGGGGGAAATAGAGAAGCCGGACTAAAGGTCTGGATGATTCTTAAGGCCCCAGGCAAAAAAACTTTTTTACTTGCAAAGTGTTAAAATGCTTGGCTTCAGCTTTTTGCTCACATGAAAGCCTGAGAGGTGCTGTGGGGCCATGGAACCAGCCCAGGAGTCACACACACTGGGGTCACACTAGTCCAGGTCTTTCATTTATAAACTGTGACCCTGCGAACGTTCCTTAACCTCTCAACCTTGATTTCCTCATCTACAAAACGGGGACAAGTATAGTACCTACACCAGTAATGATAGTCAACATATTTAACAATCAATATAGCATGGGCACCAACCAATGAGAACAGAAGCCAGCCCAATCCCAACAGAAACCAATTATAAACAACCTGTGTAGACATGCAAATGTATCACAAGTCGGTTGTGAAAATTAGATGAGATTATACAGGGAATCGCTGTAGCAGATTACCAGATCCAGGGTCAGGACTCAATAACTTTTATGCATGATTATTTTTATCTAGGGAAGAAGACCAGTAAGAGAATTGTCCAGAAGTATAGTGCCATATCAAGCCAGGGTCAGGGCTCCCAGCCCCCTGTTGCTGAGATATCTTGCTACCCTGGGAACAGAACCAGTTTTTCAAAGCCAGTACTCAGAGACACCTACATATAAAAGGCCACGTTGAAAGCAACCACATTTATTGCTATGTGGGAGGAATGTTCCCCAACATTTATGTTCTACTGTTTGACTGCTCTGTTTTCTTCCTTGTATTATGTCAAGCCTGTCAAAAATTGTGCAGACTCTGAAAGACAGAGCTCCTCAAAGTTTGCCTGAGAATACTGGAATCCAGAACATCTTTTCCAACTTTTATTCTATGATTATTTGTTTTAATCCCTTAGAGGTCAGCCTGTGGCACAACTGTGAGGTCTCCTGAGTTTGTCTTGACTGCTCCTTTCACAGTGTACCCCTTTCCCCAAGATACTAAACCTGGCTTCCAGATCCATCCTCCTGGCCTACTTTCCCTGCCAGGTGACAAGGATTTTAATCTTATCCTGTCTTTGACCAAGAGCATTTTAAGACTACAGAATCTTCAAGACCCACAGGAATGACCCTCTAATGGCTTAATCTCCAGTCCTATGACATTTTGATAGGGATTTGCCCCCAAATCTCTCCATTTATACCATCTAAATACAATAGACAATATATAACACAGAGGTATTTAAGCTATGCCAGAACCTTTTGGTTAGTAGCAGCTGCTGGTTCCTTATTCCCTCGAGTTAATGTGGGTGGCAAGAGACAAATGCAGTACAAGGTAACAGAAAGAGGCCTGGACTAGAAGTCAAAAGACTGAGGTCCTCCTGCCGGCTCTGCTGTGTGACCCTGGACCAGTCCATTCACAAATGGGGAAGATGGTGCTCAGTTTCCCTATCGATACAGCGAGAGTGTTGGAGTAGGTGCTTTCCCAAAGGTCCCTGTTCATTATAACATTCTAAGACTTTATAAGAATTTGACTAAGTCAGGAACATTTCCTGGGTTCTGACAAAGCGAGGCCTAGTGAAAAATGCTTTTTGCATTGCTCTAAGAGACTTTGAGGCCAAAGGCAGAGTAAACAAGTTTGTCTTCAGTGGCCCACTCTTCCAATTAGATCTCTAGACCTCCCACTGGCTCCTCAGGGAACTGCACTTGGGCATGCCTGAGTAGTTCTGGTCAGTGCCCAGTGTGCAAGACTGGAGTCACAACTGGTATTGACAATTCCTTCTGCAGTCATCAACCACAGACTCTGAGTGGCTGGGAGATGTCGTCTGACAATATTTTAGATATCGTTAGTGTTGTCCAATCCTTTCCTGACCCTGAGACTCTGCGGGGGCAGGGATACACCACAGATCACAGAACACCATCAGTGGCAGAGCCCAGACAGCACACTACCCAACCCGTGTCCACCAGAGCCTGCTGAGGGGCAGCAGGCAGGCAGGCATCTGCGCCCCCAGACACAGCCCTTCAGAACAACTCAATGAGCAATGACTGCAAAAGACTGGGAAAACAATCATAAAAGACCCCAAGGATTTTAAATTCTTCCTGTCTAGTAGCTGTTAAATTGTAAACACATTTTCTGAAACTTCTCTCATGTTTTATTTTCTGCCTAAATGCACTTTCAGTACATCATGTGGTAACAATCAATGATTCTTACATTCTTTTTACTCAGAAAAATAATGACTAATACCTAGACTCTGCATTGCCAAAATACCAACTGCGTCCTAGAAACAAAGTGGATCTGCTGAGGAAGATAGCTAAACAGCCCCTTTAAAATAGTGTTTTCTTATCTGTTGGTGAACCAGTCAAATCTCAGTGGCAGATGTCTTCTCTAAGCTGTTTGTCTGTTTGTGGGGACAGAGCCCCAGAGAGCAGTTTCCAGGCTCTCGGCCTCACGTGGAAAGGTGCTGGCTCAGGTAGTAGATAGCCATCAGCTGTGGCTGGTTGGCCATAGGCTGTAACCAGTTAGCCATTAGCCACTGATATAACTGCTGTGGCTGTGGTGGAGTGGAGGAGAGTCAGTCGGTTGGCAGAAAAGCGGACAGCAGGTCGCACGTTGTGTGAATCCAGCCTCCAGTGAGACTATAGTGGTATGACTCCCCTATCTATGGCTCCGTGGGTGTTCCTTTTTGATCTAGCCACATCCTGTGTTCTTGTGTGGGGAGCGGGAGCTGAGACCCCACATGACACCCCGCGTGACACTGTTGTCTGCAGTTATTACTGAAACGGCCCCATCAGCTCACCCTCACTCCTACCCACCAGTTTTTTTGGTAAAATTCTTCCAATTTTGGCATCATGAGAGTGCCCTCTAGTGCTGATCTAATTAAGAATCTGAAGACAGGGATTCCTGTTTTCATGGGAAATGGGTTTAATAATAATGTGTCCTTGGCTGTGTCAAGATATTTCTTCCTGAAAGCATCTCTAAAGCACCTACTTCACAATTTAGATTTTCAGAAAGCAGTGAAAGGAGTGTTTTGACATTGAACAAACAAAGCAAAACCAAAGCAAAAAAAGGAGGTCCATAAAAGAAAACCTGGCTTATCCTCCCTCCCAAGAACCGTTTCCACTCATGATGTGGGGGTGCTGCTTTATAAAATAAGGGGCACAGACGCAGGCTGACTCCATCAATTGAAAATTGACAGTGATTTTTAATGTGTTTTAGAGCTCTCCAAATGCAAATATCTGTGTTTGTATGTTAGATTTCAGCAATGTGTTTCCTCAACTTGATCATATGTATACTTTTGCTTTGAAGGAACAATAGATCATTAAGAATCCTGAAATTTTCTTGGTATAACAAGGCTTGGTTTCTGTTAAGAAGGCCTGAAAAGGTTTCACTCATGTTTGTGTGTTTTATTTTATACCATTTTGTTTCCGTATTTCAGATTTTGGGGTATGGAAGGTCCACAGTTAATGCTATTTCAACACTGGCTCAAATAAGCAGGGAAGATTTTCACTGTAAATTTTACATTCAGCTTCTCAAGTGACTGCTGCTCTATTGAATCCCAAATATTTTATGCCGACACAAACGATGGAGGCTGCCAGTGTGAGATATAATGGCTTCATTCACATTTTAACATGTTTAAAACACAAAACGTGAAAAAGTCTCTAACAAGTAATGATTTGGCTAGTGCTAAAATAAGGATCAAGATCATTCTCAGGAAATATTCAGCCAAGACTACTAACAGGATTAGACAGTAAAGACATGTGGAACGGTCCATTCTGGGCATACTATGTCACTTGCTTTTGGCAAGAAGCTTCAATCTCTGCTGAAGTCAAAGTATGGTAGGAGCCCTCAAGCCAGCCCCAAACAAAGAGTGAATTGGCAGGTCTGTGAAGAGATAATGTGACAGAGTGAAGGGGCACAGGCTTTGGAGTTGACGGAACTGTGTTCAAATTACAGTTCCTCCACTTTTCTTTAGTCACTTCAAACCTGTCAGTCTCATTTTTGTCAACACAACTGTGACCTCCCAGTGATCTCCAATAATGTCGAATAGAGAGGGCACAAACCAGGTGCTCAATAAAACCTGCTGAATTTGATGTGATCTACAATTTTGATAAAAAATGAAAAATCCCACCTCAATGGCCAGATGTTCCCAAAGATCTAAGTATCTGAGGTCAAGTAAATGAAACATCTGTATAATGGACTTCATTATTAGAAATTTGTGTTGCAGACTTTAAGCCACTGCTGTTCTTGCCCATATATGCCTTGCAAGTCTGTCAGTGAGAGAAATCGAGAGGTTCAGGGCTGTGCTTAAGAGCCCTGGCCACACAGTCCTTTTTGTTTGGCAGATGTAATATACATAATTGGATTTACCTTGCTGCTATTGACGGATGTGCTTTTTGAAAATTCATGACCGGTTCAACATTTTTGTGGGCTTTGGACATCACTCAATGTGAAGATGGAGCACCATTGTTAGGGAAAAGCTTTTGTTTTCACAAGGAAAAAGGTTTCCTTCTTTTTTGCAGGATTCTCAGGTTCTCGTCTTACCTGAGGTTCTAAAACCAGGTGCCAAGATACAAGACAAGCTTGCCAAATCATCTGTAGGAGTGCATAGAATGGCTTTTCTACAATTACTGGAAATTATACCAAATGACAAACAATAGCAATCATACTAATAGCTAACATTTAGTGAGTGCTTCACTCTATGCCAGGCACCATGCACTCTATAGGAATTAAATCATTTCATCTTGAACAAAAGTCTATACTCTTTGTGTAGATGAGAAAACTGAGGCTCAGGACAACTCACACAACTAATAATTCAAATCCAGAGATGTAGGATGCCAGAACCCAAAGTTATTAGCCAGTAAGCTATACTGTGCCTGTGAGGTCGGCATCATTCTTCTCATTTTACAGGTAAGTCATATGAGGGTCAGAGAATAACTTGATCAAGGTCAAACAACTAGAAATGAAGGTGCTGAGATGGGAATATTCAATATTCCCTGACTCTGAATCTTATGCCTTCTTCATTGCACTATGTGCCATGCGTCCACAAGGCACTAATGTGGAAAGTTTCACTGTATATAATCTCTCTGTGCATACAACACCTGCACTGAAAGCTGGGGCTGCACTCCAGTTACTGTTACTATACACGCCTCAAAACTGTTCTGAAGTGATTCCTTGTGCACCTCTCCTGAACCTTCTCATGGGACCAGTTTTCATCTTGAATTGCAGGATAAAGTTACAGGCTATGAGTGCCAAGCAGTTGAATACACAAGGAAGAGAGGTAGTAGCTCATTTGAAGATAAAAAGCTGGTGTGAATCAAGTGGAGGTGGGTGGGCTAGGAGCCTGCAGAAAAAAAGAAGTTGGCAGGCAAATCAGGTCTCTCTCCATCCCTCTATCTCCATCCCTTCTTCCCTCTCTCCCTCCCTCCCTTCCTCCTTCTCTTTCTCTAGAGCAGAGGGAAGTGAGGGGTGTGTCTTGCTGTTTTACTTATATTTCTTATCTATAAGAAAATGTACTTGAATTACATATGGACAAAATCAAGAAAGTCTAAGACAAGATGACCAAGGGAAAAAAAAATGGGAAAAAGCTAGACTACATGCCTCATTCCAAGAAGGGCCATGTAATTACAGTGGTAAGAAGGGAATTGTTGCCTTGGGAAAGAGTTGTGATTGCAAAATGATGAAGTCCATCCTCAAGCATGGTGAGCCAGGCTGTTCACAATTCGATCTTGACAGAGTTGAAAAACCTATCAAAATTGAAAGGTACCCTTAGAGACCATCATGCCCAACCTCTGCATTTTACAGGCCCTGAGAATGAAAGGTCACACCTGTCTTTGATTCAAATTTTATTCTTTATTCCTCTGACACATAATTTCCATTTTTAACAGCTTTATTGAGATATAATTCACATACCATACAATTCACCTATTTAAATTGTATGAATCAGTGGTTGTTAGTATATTAAGAAATATGGGCAGTCATCATCACAGACAACTTTAGAACATTTTCATTGCCTCAAAAAGAAGCCCAATACCATTTAGCTGTCACTGACATATCCCCCTGTCTCTCTCAGGCCCTGACCACCACTGATCTGCTTTCTCTCTATATGGATTTTCCTATAGTGGACATTTCAAGTAAATGGAATTATATGTTGTCTTTTATATCTGGTGTCTTTGACTTAGCATAATGTTTTCAAGGTTCACGCATGTTATGCCATGTAGCAGTACTGCATTCCTTTTCATGACCAAATAACATTCCATTGTATGGATATCCAAAATTTAAAAAAAATGAAATGCATCTAAACAATTTCATCCCTACCCACTAGACAAGTCCACAGATCTGTCCTGAGCACCTATTGTGGTAGATCTATGACTTACTAGCACCATCGGGGGATATGGTGATGAAGAAGAAGATTCAACAAACACATCTAAACATTCATTCAACAAACATGTACTGAGTGTTTCTTATGTGCCAGGAATGTGCTGAGGCACTTGAAATACAAGGACAAGCAAGACATGATCCGGTCTCCCATGAGCAGTGAGCACAGTAGCGTGGAAGACCACGCATCATACACGATGTCTGACAATTAAGTTTGTGAACTTGTTGCAACAATCTTGCTAAACTTTTTTGATATCAGAGGGATTATTCATTACGAATTTGTACCAACTGTTTAACTAAATTTACTATTTGGAAGTGCTGAAAAGGCTGCAGTGAAAAAGTTAGATGACCTAAACTTTTCACCAACAATTCATGGCTCTTGCATCACAATGCACCAGCTCACATGGCACTGTCTGTGAGGGAGTTTTTAGCTAGTAAACAAATAACTGTATTGGAACACCCTCCCTACTCACCTGATCTGGTCCCCAATGACTTCTTTCTTTACCTGAAGATAAAGGAAATATTGAAAGGAAGACATTTTGATGACATTCAGGACATCAAGGGTAATATGACAACAGCTCTGATGGCCATTCCAGAAAAAGAGTTCCAAAATTGCTTTGAAGGGTGGACTAGGCGCTGGCATCGGTGCATAGCTTCCCAAGGGGAGTACTTCGAAGATGACTGTAGTGATATTCAGCAATGAGGTATGTAGGACTTTTTCTAGGATGAGTTCGCAAACTTAATTGTCTGACCTCATATAGTAGCTCCACAGAACAAAACTACTGAAATTATCTACAAGTTATGGCAAGGCCACTTTCCACTAGAGAGGAGTTCATGGCCCAGGATTGAGTTCCTGACCCACAAACATTCATGA
This sequence comes from Rhinolophus ferrumequinum, assembly GCF_004115265.2. NCBI lineage: Eukaryota > Metazoa > Chordata > Mammalia > Chiroptera > Rhinolophidae > Rhinolophus > Rhinolophus ferrumequinum. Next base: position 23,055,835 of record NC_046284.1, on the reverse strand, counting down.
GTGAACTAATCCAACACAGCAGCAGTCAGGAATTCAGGCGTTTTTTGTTTGTTGGTTTTGCTTTTTTCTATTGAGGTGAAATGCCTATAACATAGAATTAAATAATAAAATTCAGTGGAATTTAATGCATTCACATGTTGTGCAACAACCAGCTCTCTCTAGTTCCAGAACATTTTCATCACACCCAAAAAGAAAAACCATACCCATTAAGTAAGTAGCCACTCCTTCCCTTCTTCCCTCAGCTCCTGGCAACAACCAATTTGCTTTTGGTCTCTATGGATTCACCGATTCTGGATAATTCATATGACTAAGGTCATACGATACTTGGCCTTTATAGTCTGGCTTCTTTCACTTAGCAGGAAGTTTTTGAGTTCAGCCATGTTGTAGCATGTATCAGCACTTCAATCCATTTTTACGGCTGAACAATATGCCATCAGATGAATACATCACATTTAGTTTATCCATTGGTCCATTGATGGGTATCTGGGTTGACTCTACTTTTTCATTATCTCAATTAATGTTGCTATGTAAAAGTTTTTGTGTGGACATATGTTTTCATTTCTCTTAGGTATATACCTAGAAGTGGAATTGCTGGATCATCTGTTAATTCCACGTTTAACATTTCGAGGAACTGCCAAACCACTTTCCATAGCATGTGCACCATTTTACACTTCCACCAGAAAATTACGAGGGTTCCAATTTCTCCCAGAGATTCAGTTTTATTTCTTACTCCCAGAGAAGACTTCTATTAAATTGGAGACAACTAGTTAGCCCAAATGACTGACCCTAATGCTGAGCATTAGGGGCTGGGCCTATTAATTAATGCTTAAGCTGGTGGCAGAAACAAAGGAAATGAGGACAGAGAGAAGATCCACCCTTCCACACACACTGCTCTGGGAGTACCTCTGCTCATGCTCACAGCCCAAAGGGGAAAGTGGGCAGGTCAACAGGATTGCTGTGGAACTGTCCCCTGACCCACGTCAATAGGATTCACAGCATCTTGCCCAACAAAGAAGTGGGAGGAGAGCATTCTCAGTATAAGCCAAGCCCAGCAAAACCCAGGAGATGATTTTATGAAAGAAATGACATGAAATCAATAATAACTTCCTCAATAAGGGAAAAAACAGCATAGCCTCCTCTATTAGATAACAAATTGAACAAAGTGTCAATGGGCTGTGAGGGCACTTAGATCCTGTGATATTTGGCACTGGCTCCTGTCCCTTAGAATAAAGATATGACATAAATCTAGGGAATAAATAATACTGATCAATGTCTAGCTCTAAAGGTGACAACATATAAGTATATCACTGAAACCTTCCCTTATGATTCTCTCCCCATCTTCAGATAGCTTAACAAACATTGAATCCACTCTTCCTCCAGCTTTTATCACTCCCTGGGCAGGTCAGCTCCATTCCCAAGTGGCACTTTATCTTTTAAGCCATATGATATTATTTTCCTGAGCTGAGACTGTCACTGTCAAGAGGACATACCACTGTCCAAAGAGCTGAGGCATGATCCCAAAGACCCCTCTTCAAAGCCTGCAAGTTTACATTCTTAGGAGAGAAGGACCGGAAAACAATCTCAGTGATTGTTTACCTCCCAAATCCTTAAAACTTCAGTAACCTAAAATTGAGGTGGGAAGATTTCAAACACTTTTAGAAGCTGGGCCTTCTTTTCCAAAAAAATCTTCCAATAACTCCATTATAGAAACACATTAAAAACTGAGCTCCTCTATCTGAAGAGAGGAGGGGGTGAAGGGAGAGGGGGTGAGAGCAGAGCTGCTATTTATTGCCCCCACAAGATAAGTACTGTACAACTCCAGGGGGCACCCTTCACATAGAGCAGCAGTTCTCAAAGTGTGTCATGAAGACACTGGTGGTCCCCAAGACCCCTTCAGAGGGTCCCCGAGGTCCTCCCTCTTCCAAATACAGGTCTATATGAGGCTGCATTTTATTCATATACTTCAACCAAAATAACATATCATAACAGACCGAATGCAGAAGCTGACATGAGAATCCATCTGTCTTTTATGAAGCCAGATATCAGAGATTTACAAAATATAAATCATTGACACTATTTTTCTTTTGCTTTGGAAATCAGATATTTTTCATTAAAAAATGTTTTTTATGTTACGATGTAATAGGTGTACTACGGTTATTTTAAATAGTTACTACATGTTTTTTGAAATTTTGTTTTAAACTCAAATACAGTAAATATCAATATATTCTCATATAAATAAAAGCTCTTTTGTGTCCTCAATAAATTTTAAGAGTGTAAAGAGTCCTGGTACCAAAAAGTCTGAGATTCATTGACATAGAATATGATTTGAAAGGGAGTTGTACAAAGCCCTGAGGTTCTGCGGTGGTTAGAGGGTCTGAGTTTTGCCTGCTCAGCCTCTTACCCAACTTCCATGTCCCTGAGGCAGCCCTCAGGATACCTCCTCAGAACACTAAGGGTCCAATTTTGAAAATAACTGATCAGTCGGCCCCTTTGTTTCAGAAAACAGGAAACTAGGGAAGGTGAGGGTCAAGAACAACAGCTGGGGTTAACATCTGCCTGTGGTTCAGGGTTCAGGTTCTCTCCCCTTATTCTGGGCTGCCAGTAAAATTACAATACCAGGTACCATTTGTTGAATTCTCTTTCTGTGGTTTGCACTGTGCTAGGCACATTATAAAATTCAGGTTGAGCCATCCCCAATGCCTCTTTGTTTTCATTTTGCAAGCACATTCGTCTGTAACATTCCATGTTTTCTAAAGCAATAGAGAGAGAAAAGCAAGCAACAGGCTGTCCTCCGTCTTCCACCATATTGACTTCTGATCAAGCCAGCCTTGGCCTTCTCGGTACAAAGAATTCATGCTGGCATCTGCTTCTTCAGCACATCTTCCTCAGCACATAAGCAGCATGCAACCCACCAGAGAGGGTTGAAAAGCCAAGAATCAATTAATTAATTCAGGTTCCTGTATAGTTCAAGAAAGGCCCACATGGGCAACAACTGGGGAGTTAAGAGTACCGCCTTGGTAGCTTGCCATGCGGTGACTCCACAGAGTGAGCCTTTGTGCGTCCTGCCCTCCTGCCCAATGTACACCTCCAATCCTATGAAAAGATGCCGCTGGGAAGGGGCAAGCTGAATACACACTTGGGCTAATCCCTGTACCACTGGAGTGGTAACAGCAAGGTACACAGTGCTGAAAAATAACCCCAAAATATTCTCCCTCATGTCCCCAAATGGCAGAGCTAAGACGGCCCATGGAAATGGTCAGCCAGAGCGCTAAACTAGAAGTACACATCAGAATCACCTGGGAAGCTATTTAAAACACAGGACAGCAAGGGCCTGCCCCAGAGGAAATTCTGCTTTAGTTAGTCAGGGATGGATCATGCTCATGCACACTCCTGGTGGGGAATGAATCATATCCCAACTCCCTCATTTAGCAGATGTGGAAACAGAGAAATGGAGAGAGCGTTACCTAGAACACACTGAGTTCAAGAAACAGCAGGGATGAGAATCCAGATATCCTGATCCCTAGTCCGCTGCATTTTCCACAATTCCAGGCTATACTCAATTAAAGGGGCAAACTAGTGTGTGTGTACGCGCGCGCGTGTGTTTTGGAGGGAGTGTTAAGGGCCATTTAGAAATAACCAAACCATTTTTATCCTATTTATGCATTTCATTTCACATTCTCCCCTTTTCTTCCAACTTGATCATTAGATCCAAACCTCATATAATAGATGAGGAAGCTGAGGGCCGGAGTAAAGAAGTGTCAGATTATGCCCTGGTCAGATTTAGAAACTGTATCTCTGTGCTTTCTTGTCTGTGTTCCTCCCACTACCCTTTGACCCCTAACCCCCATCCTGAGAGAAGTATATTATTTTTCATTATTATTCCTCCTACCAGGAGGCAAACTTTGTTAGAAGTCAACACACTCCCTGGCTCTATAGCACCAGCCTGCCCTGGGAGCTGCTCTGGCTGCTTATTTTCAGTCTAAGCTCCTATTTCAGGGCCACCCTGAAAATATTCGTAAAGCCAGCACTGCTAATATAGACAAATGATGGCAAAACTAAAGGGTAGTATTGCAATGAAATAAATTATTTGCATAGGTGGGACTTCTCTTTTAATTTTACTATTTTAAGGTTACAAATTGTTTTCTGGCCTTTATGTATAATTAAATATAGATGTTCTTGGAGCTTAATGTCAATTTAAATTTCAGCCCTTGGAAAGTAATTTGTTTGCATGTTCAATGAACAAACCATTTCTTATTGGTTTCAAAGACCCAGGTTCATGCATCATGAATCAAGGTTGCCTTTATCAAAGCTAAAAAGGTCAGGTAAAGTAGGCATGCAACTGTAGTTTAGTCAGCCTTTAAAAAGGAAAAATCAAGCTTTTGGTTCTCTATTTTAAGTACCAACTGTCTTAATTTCTTTGGGTGAGGGTATGATAATATGAATGATATATTTGTGCCCTCTCCACACACAAAAAAAGGCACGTAAATAGTGCTCATTATGCCACTGTGGATTAAACTACTGGGAGGACTTTGGACAATTCCTTATGCTCTCTGGGCCTCAGTTTCCTCATATGTACAAGGATATATCGGAAGTTCTTTCAGATCTTATAGTAGAAGTTAATTAGACACGGGAAGGTTATCCCTAGAGGTGATTTTAAAGAACACTGTCTTAGAAAACAGTTTACAAGGTTTGAAGTCATTTAGGTTAAGCAATCAGTGGGGAAATTGGATCCATGGGTTCTTTCCTCCCTCTGTCCTCTTCACATTCAGAATGCTGTCAGCTGTCCCAGCTCCTTTCTCAATGGCTCCAAGATTATTCTCACTCCTTCAGACACCCCTCTAATTCCATGCATTCTCCAGTCTCTTAGGGTTCCTCTAGTCAATCTACACATGTACCAGACAAGGGCTCATAAAGGGAATATAGCTCATTGACAATACATGACCAAGATATTTTGTTAAATGAAAATAAGAATAGGTTGGTAAATAGGAAATATAGTATAATCCTGTTGTTCCCAAGTAAACCCCCTCAGCCCACTCTTTCTGATACGGCATAAGTATAGACTAAGATCTGTTCCACTTCCCTCTCGAAGTTAACAAAGGAGAATTTTGGAAGTTCTCTATAAGTACTTACTAATGATGGGTTCTCTGTTTTATCTCTCTTTGCTCTAATTAAAGTTATTAACATTTACAGAAACTCTGGTTTTCAAAATGTGTTGAAATGCTGGTTTGATTTGAATTCCTTAAGTGGTTGCGATAATAAGATTGAGGGCAGGAAAAGACTGAGTTTAAAAGAGTCCATATTAGAAAAACTGGGTAAGATCGAACACTTAGAATGTGGGAACTTCTAGAAGTGTTGGTAGTGGATCTGGATCTGAGGTAATGGACTCAAGCCAATACTAATTAATTTATGATTTTTTTTGCATTTAATTCTAATAACACTACCTTAAGATAAGGTATTATTATTTCCATTTTACAGATGCGGCACAGAGATATTAAGCTATTTATGCAAGGTCAAAGCTAGCAAATGGTACAACTGAGTGAAGATTTCAACCCAGTCATTTGTTTCTAGAGCCTATGAACTTTACCTATGTTTTAAGAGTACGTGTCAAAAAAGCAAAAACCTAGGGATATTTAAATTTGGCTTCTAGTATCAGCCTTATTACTAAGCCTACAACTCTCCAAAACAATGCAAACTCTATCTTACATAACATCTAAGGTTACTGCCAGCTCTAAGTTTTTTTACCCTCAGTGTAATCCAGAAAATTGACAACTGATTAGATATGCAGATGGCAGAGAGATGATCATGATGGAGTAGTCCAAGATGATACAGAGGTTTCTATATTGGAAAAAAATGACACTTCATTAATAAAAAGGGAGGGTATGATGATGAGTCTGGTTTTAGATTAATGGAATTGGACAGTTGGCAACACATGGCAATATGTCCATGAGGCCTTTCAACTGGAATTTGGGAGACAGGTCTGGATTGGAGTCACTGAGGCTTTCCTCATGGCAGTGATAGTGAGGTGTTGAAATGAATGTAGAGAGAAAGAAAGGCAAAGAGCAGAGTACTAAGCCTCTGAGAAATCACAGTTAGAGGTATGGAGAAGGAAAACCTAGCAACAAAAAAACAAAGAGAAAAACAGAGAAAACAAACCACATTCAATCAAGACAAGAGAAGACAGAATTTAAAAATGGAAGATGAAGTGAGGGAGTCAGAGGTGGTAAAATCTAGCTGAGATAAGTCACTCATGGTTTTAAACCTTCACAGCCCTTTCCCCTCTCTGAAAATAGGGCTTTTTCCCACATAGGCTCCCAAGGAAGGATGAAGCTCTGCTTTTCCCTGGGTGCCCTGTGTGTAGATGGTATTCAGTGTTCCTCCACGGGGCTGAATCACACTGCACTGGCTAGTTTGAATTATCGGTCTAAAGGGCCATCTCTCCACAAGCAAAGGCAACAGGATGCCTGAGTCTATTTCTGTTTTGTTCGTTTATTCTGTTCTTTAGATTCCACATATAACTGAGATCATATGGTATTTGTCTTTCTCAGTCTGACTTACTTCTCTTAGCATAATACTCTCTAAGTCCACCCATGTTGCTACAAATGGTAATATTTCATTCTTCTTTATGGCAGAGTAATACTCATTGTATAAACGTACCACATTTCTTTATCCAGTCATCTATTGATGAGCGTTTCAGTTGTTTCCATATCTTGGCTATTGTGAATAGTGCTGCAATAAACATAGGGGTGAATATATTTTTTCAAATTAGTGTTTGGGATTTCTTTGGATAAATACCCAGGAGTGGAATTGCTGGGTCATAAGGTAGTTCCCGTTTTCAATTTTTCAGGTGCCTTCATGCAGTTTTCCATAGTGGCTGCACCAATCTACAATCCCACCAACAGCGCACGAGGATTCCCTTTTCTCCACAGACAGCACTTGTTTGTTTGTTTATTGATGATAGCCATTCTGACCAGGGTGAGGTGGTATTTCATTGTGGTTTGTGGGAGGGGGTGGGATGGGGGAGAAGCTAAAGGGATTAGAAAGTACAAATTAGTAATCACAATATAGCCACGGGGATATGAAGTACAGTTTGGGGAATATAATCAACAACGTTGTAAAGATTTTGTAGGGAGTCAGATGGCACTTGTCTTATTAGGGAGACCACTTCATGGACTGTGTACATGTCTGACCACTGCACTGTGCAACTGAAGCTGAATAATATGGAATGTCAACTATAATTAAATATATAGATATAGTCACAGGATGTGGAGTATAGCATAGGGAACAGAGTCAATGGAATTGTAACAGTTATACACAATATCAGAGAGGTAGCAAATTGGGGGAGAGGAGTTATCACTTTGTGAGGGGTGTAAATGTCGAACTAGTACATTCTTTTGTACATCTGAAACTAATTTTAAAAAGGAAAAAAAAGAGAGATGACACAACTACAATTCTAACAGTGCTTCTCTTTGAATAATGTAATTATTGTTGAATAATTTTTTAGTTTTTGTACTTTTGAAATATCTTTAAATGATTATACATATATATTACTTTTATAATTAAACTAATTAAAAAATTAAAGCTTTGTTTTTAAAAGAGAAAAAAAAGCAACAGGATACCTGAAAAGCATAGGAACAGGAACAAAATCTGCTGCAAAACACAGCACAATTTTTATGAAATGAATATGCCACGTTGACCCTTTCAACCAAACCTGTATAGGTCTGGATACCACCATTAGCTGTGTCATATCTATCATTAAGAACAGAAAGGACAGTGACAGAAAGACCTGGAAAGACACAGTCTGTAAATGGAATTCAGCACAGCTAGAATGGGGTACATCTTTTCCAGAGAGAAAGTTGGGGGGAGACAGGGTTAGGGTGTGTGAGGAGAGGCATGAGAAAAGATTAGAACAACAAAAACTAAATAAAGAGGCAATTTCATTATCATTTCAATTTAGGAAACCAAATTGTATTGTTTTCTTGATTTTTCAAACACACTTGAAAGATATAAGGACAAGAGCAAACAATAATGAGATCTTGTCAATATCTTGAATCAGTTTGACAACTGAGCCACTCTTCATACACAGCTATCACTGGTGCTCCAGCTTCCTGAGAGAGCAGCTTGTATGTGCCCAGAATGGTCATTGTCACACTGAAGGGGGATGACGTCAAGGATGACAGTAAGGCAGGCTAGGAAGGGGGCTCCATAAGCAAGACACCTATTAGAGAGCCTCTGGGGCAACAGGTCAAGGATCTAGAAGGTCAGAGCAGATGTCAAGAACGTGTAAAAACTCCAGGAAGTTCCAAAGAAAAAGGTGTGTAAGATACCAAGTGGCAGAATCCAGTCTGTGACAAGGAATTTAGGCAATTAATCAAGCATTTCGGGTCAGACAGGTTGTAAAGGGCTGAGAACACAAGCAATCTGGAATAAAGTTGTGCGAGGGGAGTTCTTGGTACCAATCATCAGAGCTTAAATAGGAAAGCTACTCCCAAGGCTTCCACTATTTATGCTTCCTGTGGAAGTCCAAATGTAGTTGGGGTATGGTTGGGCTTGGGCCTGAGGACACCACAGAGAAGAAATAGTTGGAGCTGGAGAGTAAGGGTACCATGGCTTTACATGATAATTCAGAATTGAGCACCATTCACCATCTCCCTAAAAGGATGGCTTTGCAGCACTTCAGCTATGTTCTGAGCAACCAGATACCATAGTAAAGGTCACATATGGCCTCAGTTTCCCATCTTGTAAAATGAGTAAAGGGGTACGAATCACATGAGAATATTATTGAGAGTGTCTGACTCCAAGTTTGACCTATTCAATCCAAAGACATAATAATAACCCTCAATAAACCTGTTAATACTAGTTCTGATAGTCAGTCTCCCTAAGTGAGAAATACTGTATAATATCTCATCATGGGAATGAAAACACACACACATAGCTTCTATTAGCTTATTTGCACACCTTTTCCTATTTTTTAGGTTAAACATCCTTTGAGTAATCTCATTTTAGTTTGCTTAGCCTATAAATTAATCATTTGCAACACTATTACGAGTATATATTTGTACAGGTAGCGAACGATATTCTTGATGATACCCTGCAAGTTGCAGGGTTCCTGGACAGGGGTGGTATGCAGCAGTACAGATTCCAGCAGGGTTCGTCGCAAATCACCTCTCATCTTACAAAACTGACCATGTTGCATGTTCTTATGCATACACATTTCACAGCCCAGCATTAGGCACATAATTGATATTGCTGAGTGAGAGAATGAATAATCAAATAAACCTAACTTTGAAGATTGGTATCATGTGATGGGTCTGAGCATCTTAAGATAGATACAAAAATCCTTCTTGCCCTTGTTAGAAATAAACCTCAAAACAGAAGACTCACTTTGTGAAAGGAAAAAAGAGGACCCATATATCCAGGTTAGTAAGGGACAAGGAAGAAAGAATTGAATTTATAAGACTATGAGAAGAAAACAAGAGTCTTGGGGCATCCCAGGAAAGTAATTGCAGTTTAAATCAAAAGAGGGGAAAACCCAAGCCCACAGAATAATTATTGGAGCTGGAAGATACCACAGAGCCCGTCTGACTTAACTCTCTCCTTTTACAGATGGAAACACTGAGGCCTAAAATGGGGGTGCCACTTGGCAAAGGTCAAATAGCTAGACTCTATGAGGAGCCAAGCAAAAGAATCTTACATTGAGGATAACCTGGGCTCCAGGAACCTGAGCAATCTAAGGAACATAGTGAAAAATGGCTCCAAAGCTAATCTCTATATCCATGTCTGGGCCTGCAACTCCGTCATTTGTAAATCACTTGGCCCCTTACACATCCTAACATCTGCTAGAAAACTGTTTCTGGTGCTCTCAAGAAAGGACATGCATTGCTGTCATGACAACTTCTTGGGCAGGGTTGGGGCTAATGTGGAGTGAGACAAGTTAGCAACTGGGTGGTAGCAAACATGCACTAGACTCTTTTTGTCTCAATTTTTCCAACTGGAGACCTCCCGTTCACTCCCAGCTCCTTCTACCTTTAGCAATATGGTGGAAGAGATGGTCAGGCACTAAAGCACGGGCCTGACTCTCCAAACCTATCCTCCATAATAAATTTAGCCTAAACACCAGTTTGACTAATTTTCTAATTGAATCAACCAATTGTTTCTCTGAATCATTTCACTGAACTCCTCAGGTCAATTCTTGGAAAACAGTGAAACCAATGGAAGTGGCAGGCACAGCTGTCTGGGCATTTCTCTGTCTAGAACATGCCCTGTCCTGTTAGGGTAGAGTGAAAGCCCCAGACCTGGGCCAGGGAAGTGCCAGCTGTGGCAGCCAGCAGATTAGGCATGGGAGGGCTGGTGGAGCCTTCTGCTGAGTTCTGAGATGGAGTTCCTGGAAGTAGGCGCCTCTGCACCAGGCAAGATGCCAGCAGGTTTTGATCAGGACCTCATGGTGTTGGCTCCCACAGCTAGTACCTGTCCTGTTGTCAAACCCACTAAGCTGGTTCTGTTTTTCACCTAGTTCTGACCTGCACCAGTGCCCTCAGAGTTATCACCTTTTCAGAACTCTGACTGCACACTGAGGAGTCAGTCTGCGTGGTCTGACAATTAAGTTCCCGAACTTGTTGCAAAGATGTTGCTAACCTTTTTTGATATCAGAGGGTTTACTCATTATGAATTTGTACCAACTGGACAAACAGTTAATCAAGTTTACTATTTGGAAGTGCTGAAAAGGCTGTGTGAAAAAATTAAAGGAAAATGACCTGAACTTTTCGCCAGCAATTCATGGCTCTTGCATCACGACAATGCACCAGCTCACACGGCACTGTCTGTGAGGGATTTTTTAGCCAGTAAACAAATAACTGTATTGGAACACCCTCCCTACTCACCTGATCTGGCCCCCAATGTCTTCTTTCTTTACCCCAAGATAAAGGAAATATTGAAAGGAAGACATTTGATGACATTCAGGACATCAAGGGTAATACAACGACAGCTCTGATGGCCATTCCAGAAAAAGAGTTCCAAAATTGCTTCGAAGGGTGGATTAGGCACTGGCGTCGGTGCATAGCTTCTCAAGGGGAGTACTAGTGATATTCAGCAATGAGGTGTGTGGCCCTTTTTCTGGGATGAGTTCGCGAAGTTAATTATCCAACCTCATATACTGTGTCTTTTCTGGCTTGCTCTTCCCTTCTTTGGTGTTTCTCTTGCCTCCCCAGCTAGAGTGATAATTCTACTGTGTCTTGTTTACTCTTTCTTATAGCCCCCAGGTTGGGAGATTGGGACCATCCGTATACATGGGACAACCTGCAGTGGACTGAATGTTGGCTTGCTTAGCCCAACTCACAGCCTCCCAAGGTCAAAAAATGTTGTCTTCCTGCCTGTTGCTTTCTCGTGATGTTGACAAATCCAGATTGGTCTGTAACTAGACCTTGCAGTGAAAGTGTACAAATGCTTTCCCAAGGCGGGATGCACAGCTGTGGGAAAAGAATGGAACAAGATTGCTGATAACAATAAGGGAACCTCTGCATTTTCATATCAACAGTTAATCTACTGTGTCATGTCTCTTAGGAAACTAAACGAAATGCAATAACTGCTCAGACATTGAAGCTGTGTTGCAAAAACTATTTTGTCGAGCAAATAACTATCTTATACTGGCTATTTTATGCCTTATTGAACAACCAGCAGTTTTTGAAAACAACGTTTCATAAATATGGTTGCAGGTTCCTTAGTGGAGACTGCCAGGATTTGCAGCAAGGGAGAATCATTGGTTTTCCCACTCTCCCCCTGAGCTTTCTCTGTTTGTCCTACTCTGGGAATTAGGTAGCATGTAGCCACACACCCAGGCACATCTTCCAGGGCCCAACATACTATATACAAGGTACCATGGAAAGGGGTTTCAAGCTATAGCAAAGCCAACATAAGCTCAACCAAAGGAAATACTTGTAGAAAACTAAACATTGGATACTATGGAGAGATGGAATGAGCCTCAAACTGGGAGTCAGGACACCGAGATTTCAGTCTTGTTTTTTCCATTGACGAGCAGTATAACAAGTCACTTTACTATTGGGAGTTACTTCAACTTAAGGTGCTTATCTGGAAAATGCGCTTGACCTTCCCACCTTCCAGGGTTGTGAGATAAAATGATACCTTTAAAAGCTTCATAGAATATAAATCACTAGATGCATGTAAGGGATTAATACTATTGTTATACTTTGAAGAGGCAGCTGCCAGAGGCACTGAGTTCTTTAAGCACAGCGTTTAAGGAGAGGCTGCCTGATACATGTGCCAGGAAGTCACTGCAGGGATTTTTGTGGCACTGGTGGGGCTGAGACTAGATGCATTCCAAGGTCCTTTTAAGTTCTAACTCTGTACGTCAGGAACGTACAGGCTTTTAATAATTTTCTTAGTGGTGACCATGTGTTTGAGTTGAACTATCATTCTGCAAGCCTCTTTTTTTGTTTTGTTTTGTTTTTTTAATTCTACCAGGATTTTACTCATTATAAAATTAATACAAACTCTTTATATAAATCTTGAATAATATAGAAATATGTAAAGAAGGAAAAAAATCACCAATAATCCTGTCTTCGAGATGATCACTATTTGCACAATATATTTACACCCAGTCATTTTTCTATGCATTTTATTATTTTCAAAATTGGAATATTTCAAAATGAGGGTATGGTTAGTTTCGTAGCCTGAGAGGATTTTTAAAAATATTATACCATAAGCATTTTCCTATAACCTTAAATCCTTAAACATTCCCTAAGAACATGATTTTTGATAAATAGCTAAGTAATATTTTAGTCTATAATTGTACTCTAAATTAACTAACGTTTTTAGACATTCACAGTCCTGTAGTTTTTTTTATATTATAAGTAATGTTTCAATAAAGATCCTTACACATAAATACTTGTATCTGAGTATTTCTTTTGGTGAAATTTCTAGTAGCAAAGCTGCAGAGTCAAAGCATATGAACGTTTTTAATTTTCTTGATCACATTGGCAGTGTGTACTCCAGAAAGGCTATAAGTAATTTATGACTCTTACCAGCAGTGTATAAAAACATCTATTTCACTGCATCCTTTTCAACGCTGGGAATTTAGATGTTAACATTTCTCAGCCAATTTTATACTTAAAAATAATTTCCATTATTAGTTTTAATTTACAGTTCGATTACCAGTGAAGCTGATTTTTTTGCCTTTTGTTTTTAGCTATTTTTGTAATAATCTGTTGTGAACTGTCTTTTGTATTAGCCCCTATTAGAACCTACAATTGACACAGCTCTGCAGATGTAATCAGTTCTAAGTCATCAATATCAAATGAGAACAGAGGTGTTCTGAATGAGCCCAACCCCATCAGAAGCTCCTGGAGCTTCTCTCCCAGAAAACCACTCACAATAGTGGGGACTGGGGAGTTGGGGGGCGGGGTGTGTGTATACTGAAATCTGGCACTGATTTGCGTTTCCCTGCGTTTACTTCTTCTGCTCTGCTTCTTGGATAAAAGCTAATGAGTAGCAAAACTGACAACAGACTAAGAAAAAAGAGAAGGAAATGGTTAATTCCTTAACTGGGATTGAGGAATGGATGGGGTTTCTTCCATTTAGAAAGGGAAAAAGAATTAACAAGACTTTTTTTAAGTCCTGTAGTTCCCAGTACGTACCACTTGATGGCAATCCTCAATTGGTTAGGCAATAAGCTAAGCTTTCCATGGGCTAGGGAAAAGACAGGCACATCAAGGCAGCTAAGTTAAATGCAGGTGGCCTTTAGATACCACTGGAAATATGGATCGCTGGTTTGCAAGGATATGAAAATCAAGGATTATGCATCCTAGACAATGAGACTTTGTGGACATTGGCTGAGTAGGGTCAGTCAGAGAAGGGGGAATGCATTTCTTCCTACTTCGTTTGTTTCTTATTTCCTCTGCTCTATTTTTGGTATTGTATGATTTCCTTCTTTGTGCCCCAAAAGACAAAATCATCTGCTTTGGGCTTGCAATTGTCAGTAAGTACAAGCATGCTTCTCAAGGGCTATAGGGGGAGTGAATGCCGCTGCAATGTAGGGACTTGGAATTGCCCATGCATGGCCGGCCTTGCTGGTAAAGACTGTTCAGGAAAGCAGGGGCAATGTTCCTGGGAGCGGAGAATGGAAAGCAAATCACAAGGCCCTTTAACACTTGTTCTAACCCCAAAGGCAGCATGGTATAGGAGAAACAGCACAGGTTTGGAGGCAATCAGCCTCAGGTTCATTTCAGCTTGGACCATTATAGGTGTGTGATCTTGAGCAAGTGACCGCATCTCTCTGAGCCTCCATTTCTTCCTCTATAAAATGTAGGATAACAGTACCTACCTTACAGCATACAAGAAAAACTACTGCTGTCATGATGATGATGATGATGATGATGATGACGATGACAATGATGACGATGTCTCAGTTCCCCACCGAGGGATGCAAAAAGCAGTACATATAATAGTCATTAAGACCCTCAGATTTGGATCAGACAGTCCTTGGTCCTAACGTGGGCCTGCACTTATTCCATAGGGTGGTATAAGTATTAGAAGAGAAAATGTACATAAGTTACACAGCACAGTGCCTGACACACAGTTAGACATTGGTAGGTGGTAGTCACAGTGGTAGTAATAGTCTTATGTAAAAGTTTTCACTAGTCTTTGGAAAACACAGTCAATAGAAAGGATTTACACATCTAGTGCTAAGATGGAAGGGTCTCGTGTGGTCAGCCAGTGCATGGAACCAAGCAGATCTGAGAAAGAGTGAGCATCTGCAGGAGCCAGCACAGGACACAATCCAAAGATGGAATCTGCTATTTCAAGCCATGTGCCATTTGCCTACAATGCGGTTTTGTTTGTTAAGACTGAAGGTCGAGACAGAAGTTCTCCCATGGATTCAGTTGTTTCTCTTGAAGTCACTAGAATAGTCAAAGGTTAAATCTGAAGAGAACCTTGAAGCCAAACCCTTTGGAAACTGATATCCAGAGGATAGACAATGGCTTGCCCAAGTCACAGAGAGTCAATTGCATAGGAGGAAATAGGTTCCACACTCCAACGCTATGAAGCGGGACTCTTCTCACTATATCCTGCCCTCTAGGCAGGCTACCACATGGCTGGTCCTTTATAAAGCCCATTATATAAAGGCCAAACAAGGATTCTCTCAATTTGAGTGAGCCATTGTTGCATATCCTCATCTAGTCTCAAAATAACCAGCCATATTTTCCCCCCAACAATAGGTGCAAATAAGGGTTTTACTCCTGCTTTTGTTCATTTACAGATGACTCTCACATTTTAATGCACCAATTTTAAGGACACAGTTTTATGGTTAATCCAACTCATGCGTGGACATCTGGTTTTCCACAGCACTAAATAATTTTCCTAATTTTGTGAAGCCCAGGCTAATATTTAAAATAACACGTTTCTCATATTCCTTAAAAGATTTAGGGGTACAAGGCAAGCCCTCTACAGTCCTGTTTAGGCACAATGGTAACATTTCAGGTAAATGCCTCTAGATATACAGCAAGGCCTGTTTAAGGGTATAGATCCAACCGTCAGGGTTCTCAGAGGCCAAGTGAGAAGTAGGTATATCAATCCAAGATTCACAAAACCACAAAGAGCACAATAGGGGAAGATGATGGCATGAGTAGCACCATAGTCAGCATCTGCCAAACCCAAACCCAAACCTAAACCCGCCAAAACAAATATCAACACACAACACCTACTAAAAACCCCAGACAAAATAATCAGGAAGGCAGATGACAAAGAGTTGCTGACTGGCTGGACTCATGGGCCAAACCCCAGTGAACTTTGACAAGGAAGAAGGTAAAGCTGCAGTCCAAGGTTTAGAATAGCAAATAGGTAGAAGCTGAGGTGAAGGGAAGGGGGACCTGATCTCACAGGGGTCCCTATAGTAGGACCTTGGGGCTTTTGCTGACAGGAAGCTCAGCATCAGCAAATGAAAGGATGCATGGGGGAGTGTTATGAGAAGGCCAGACTCCAGAGCACTACAAGTCTGGAATGCATTTTGTAAGCCATACTCCTGTGGGAGAAAATGGCAAGCTAAAGCACAACTGGAATTGCAAGGAGTAAAGAAACATGTCATACTGAGCAGTGGCTGAAGAATTAGGACAATTTCCTAGCAACCATCAGGATGGTGACGGTGACTGATAATCATAATAACCATCATCACTTATATACCAGGCACAGCGCTAAATGCTTACATCAACTCAATCTTCAGCTATGGCAGATGGTAAAGAAAATGGGACTGACCAAGAGATTTTAATCAGACTTGCTCAAGCCAGTTAGTCAGGAAGTGGTAGGTCCAGAATTCAAATCTAGACCATCTGACACCAATGCCTGTGTCGTATCCACTGTACTCATTGCAGCATTATTTTAAATAAAAATCATCAGGACTACCATTTATTAGATGCTTTCTATGTATATGCATCACAGATTTTTTTTTTCTGAGCATTTTTTATGCCTAATTTCATTGAGCCCTTCCAATAACCCTATGGATGGTTTAAGATGGATAGAGGAAACAAGGTAGACTCAAATAGGTCCAGTCACTCACTCAACTTCACACCCATAGGGCTAAGAAGCTGCAGAGTCTGTGTTTTCCTCTCTCCTTGCTCAAGAGGAAACTTTGGGGTAATGAGCTGCACAACCTCAGAGATTTGAAGGACTGCAGTATGATGAGGGAAAAGATTCATCTATCCCCATAGTGTCCCAGTGCACTTGATGTCTTTACTCAAATGTGGTTCCAATGGCTTGAGCCAATTGGGCTTCAATGATTGTTAAGCAGATACTTTTGGCATCAGTTGGTTGACTGGCCTCCCAGGCTACAGTGCGATGGTTCAGCCTTCCTGAGCAACTCCACTGCCTAGTCAATCAAATAACCTATGAGTCCGACAGTCATTTGGCTGGATTGGTGTTTCACCTCATTGACCGGTTTGACTGCGCAGAATACATTGACAGGCTGCCTCAGGGTTACATAAACACAGGGGGAGATCCTGAAAGTTCTGGTTTAAAGGATTGCCTCTTTTTAGAACCCCCTAGAAAATAACTGAGACTAAGTAGCGAACACATTATCACTTTCCACTTAGGTAGGTGGTTCTCAAATCTGGCTGCACGTTACAGTCATCTGGAGAGTTTTAAAAATACTAATGCCCAGGCCTGACCCACCAGATTCTGATGTAATTGGCTGGGGTAGGGCTTGAGCATCATTTTCCCCCCTCTATTTACTGTGGTATTAGTTTTTATTTTGTCTCATCTGAAATCTTAGGTTAATAATTTTCAAATTTTTTATGAAAGGCTTCAAATGTCCAGTAAGTGTTGAGAAGGATGGACACAGACCAGGAAGAATTGGAAAGCAAGTTGGTGGTACCTTGTGGCTCCCTTCTACAACCTTGGCTCCAGGGCAGAAAGAAGATGCTTTGCCCATTTTCCTGGAACAAATGAGTCTAAGCCAAAAACACTGCCTCCAGTGACCCAGGACCCTGCAGGAACATGAATATCATTCAATGCAAACCTAGAAGGTCAAAGAACCAACACCAAACCTCATTTAGTTAAGAGGGAAAACATATTCTGACGTGAAGCTCTGGCCTCTTCATAATCAACCTACCCCTCCCCCACACACTTCTGCCTTGTGAGGTTTCATGAAGGACGATAGAATTTAGCCATAGCCTTCAAGCATAACTAAAATCTACTGAACAACCCTCATCCTGTTTCCTGAAGTCTACAATCACAGGCACCCAAAGAAACACCATGGGATTGTACTGGTGTGCCCCTGGCAGACATACTATCACAGAGAAGGGCTATTCAGGATTTGAGCTAGCGGAGTCCCAGGAAGTATCATGCCCAACTAGTAACAAAGAGCTCATTTGGATTTCCCATTTCTCCCCCTGGATTGGTTGGCTTTTTAATTCATTGAGGAAACAAGAGTCAACCTTTGTTCCCTAACCTATCTGAGTCCTCAGTTATTCAAGAAACATTTATTGTCTACTTTGGGCCAGACTCTGTGCTATGCATGCCCCCGTGCATAGGGAGGACATGGTCCTTATCCTCAAGGAGCTCACAGTCCAGGG
This sequence comes from Rhinolophus ferrumequinum, assembly GCF_004115265.2. Lineage (NCBI taxonomy): Eukaryota > Metazoa > Chordata > Mammalia > Chiroptera > Rhinolophidae > Rhinolophus > Rhinolophus ferrumequinum. Next base: position 23,037,761 of record NC_046284.1, on the reverse strand, counting down.
AGAAAGATAGATATGTAAACAATGGCATACAGTGTGATAAGGACTGTGCAGCTCAGTTTTAGAATCAGGGAAGGCTTCCTGGAGGAGGTGATACCGAAAATAGGCAGACCCCTTCCTCCCATTGTGACATTTTGAGGACAAAACCCATGTCAAAGGAAGGTTTAGGTCAACAATAGGACTTCATCTACCTGACCCTCCTCTGTAACTAAGGAGGTTCATTGATTCTCTACTTACAAGGAGTATGGAATAGGCAACGATCTTCCTGGTAGGGAAACGTAACTAGAAAGAAACAAGGCACTTTACCTGGCGAAGGGGAGAGGTAAATAGGCTTGTCCCTCTCCTCCATTCCTTCCCCTATTGGCAGCAATTAAAGTACTCGCCTGTCCCTCCTGGAGAAAAATCTGCTGCTCTTGCCTGCTTCTGAGAGAACTCGAAGCACGTGATAGGTGCACAGGGCACTAAGAGAAAGGACCCTGAGTTCTACTCCTGGCTCTGCCTCCACGAGCTGTGTGACCATGAACAAGTCCCTTCCTCTCTCTAGGCCTCAGTTTTCCCATCTATACGAGTACAAGGAGGTGTTGGGCTCAATGTTCACCAAGGCCCCTTCCAGTTCTGATGCTTTCAGGTTCTTTGCTTGCCCAAGCTTATACAGGCATGGGGCAAAAACAACAACCCAGTCAGTCCGAACAGTTGCCTTTGTCGTCTGTTTGTGGATGCTTGGGACACCAGAGGATGCTGGTCTTCGAGGTTCCACACCCTCCAGATTGGAGGCTAGCATTCTGCTTCCCACTGGGGTAAGGAAATAGCAGGCTTGCAAGGTTTAGAAAATAAAACCACATGAAAAGCACGTCCTCAGTGACAAAAGTCCTACATTATTTTCTCTAGTTTAAAAAAAACATGGCTGACATTTTTTCAAAATAAAGCTTCTGCTCCTCTGCCACAATCCATGGGCCAGTCACACGCCCATAAATCAGACATCAAATATTTTCCTTCTTCCCCAACACAGCTCGCTCTGTGGGAACAAAGAGTCTAGTATCAATAATAGCATTAAAGGGGAACTATCCTGCAACATAGCTAAGCCGCAATTCTAACCTGCCAATCGGGGGGTGGGAGGGGGAAGCAATTCAAAATCCTATAGCCATTACTGTCTACTTCTTTTCTTTTGAAGGACCCTTTGATTTCTTTCTTTCTTTTCATCTTCTTTGGATTTTCAAGCCAACCCTGAACACTTTGGTGATACTCAGGAGTTCATTAGGAGTTAGTCTCTTGTTAAGCCTCGCTCAGAAAAGGATCGCTAGTAATGGGACCAAAATAAATCTTCTCAGATTTAAACTCCTCTCTCCCACAGAGCTGTCGACCTTGGCTGCCACCACCATTGCCACCATTTAAGGGAAGGTGGCTACATACCAATCTTTGGCGCCAAAGGAGGAGCCGTCCGCAATTACACACACTTGCCCATCTACAAATGCTGACCAGGATGGGGCTGAGTCCTAATGGATCACAGTTGGGAAGAGCCTTTCTACAGCCAGAGGCTCTTTATTTAGTTCATTTCCTGAAAAAAACACTGTCTATGGGAGGCCTCTCATCTCTTAACGAAGGTTCCCCAAATATACCAAATGTGTGCATACCTTTACTCACATACTTCTCCCCGCTTGGAATAGCTTTCCCATCTGCCCCAGCTCAAATATCATCTCCTGTGAACAGCCTTTCCTGACCCTCTCCCCTCCCAAGCAGAGGTAATCCTTCCTTCCTTTGGGTTCACATGGAATACTTTGTTCTTGCCGCTATCATGGTACTTATTACATTACATTAGAACCACTTGGTGACCTGCCTGTCATCCCTGAGAGACTGTGAGCTTCTTGAGGACAGGGGCTACAGCTGATATTATAACACTCAACCCTAGGCTCAGCCCATACAAAGTTTTGGAACTTGAACTGAATGGGGGGAGTAAATGCAACTTTCAGCAGTGAAGTCATCAAGGTCCTTTATGGCTATAAAATTCTGTGACTCTGAAAATGAAATGTTGCCCCACAGACACATTGGTTTTAGGGCTTAGGGAGATACATATTCTGGCCTCATGAGACTGGTACAGAAATAACTATTCCCTTCTAAATGTTTAACACCAGATGTTTAGTTGCAATATTTGGCAATCAACCTCAAGCACTAGTTAATTAAGGTGAACCAACTTGATGCATTTGTGCTAAGCACACAGATGACTGACAGCCCTGAACTGTGGCATAGTAGGGGAGGGGGAAAGAGCAAGGCAGCCTGGGTGCATTTATTTTAAACTGGGCGATTCACTTGTATGAAAGCAAATTGGAACACTTGACAGAGTCATTCAGCAGTATTAAAGATCTATAGTCACTGCAGCCTGGTGGGGGGGAGCGCCACCAGTTACAGTTGCTTGGCAGTAAATAAAATATCCCCTGGAACGAAGCATTTTAATTTGAAGTGATTTTATCAGGAGCAGCTGACAAACCTTTCAAGGAAACTGGCAGTGTTAAGAGGAACCTCTATAACCTCTATAACAGTGTCCAGCCCGCAGGCCAACTGCGGCCCGCAATCCATTTTTTATTGGCCGGCAGCAAATTCCAAAAATACATTTAGTTTACTTAAATAAACCAGGTGAGGCAATACGTACTTCACCTCGAGTGAGTGGCCCGGTTGTTTGTGTATTTTACTGCATATGGCCCTTGGTAAAAAACGTTGAAAAATGTTTGGACACCCCTGCTCTACAACAACAGGAAAATGGCTTTGAAAAGAGTTAATGAAGTTTTAGCATGCAGCCCTGAACATGAGCTAGGCCCATTTGGACACTGGTCAGGGTGTTTCAGAAAGCAAGCAAATTAACCAGGGTGGAGAGCTTAGGAGGTCATAACCCTCAGGTCCCTTCTTGAAGTTTCCTGTGAAACACCAGGAGCCAATCGCCTCTTCCCAACCTCTGGACAGGACAAGGTCCAATCTGGGCATGCGTACTTGTAACATTCTACCCCAATTTCAATGCCTGGAACAGGCCCTGGTAGGTGCTCAATAGCTGTTGATTAGCCTGAATTTCTGGAGGAGGTATTTTGGTTTTTTCTTTTTTAGGAAAAAAAGCTATCAATCACCAAAAAGAGCCAAAGAAAGCCTGCAAGCCACCTTGCATGGCCGGTATCAAACCAACAGGAAATGGGGTAAAGAGTGAACAAGTAACCACAAACCACAAAAATCTATTTTTAAAACTAGGACAATACGTGGGCGGTACAGTAGTGCTGCTAGCTTTCTTTTGATCTACAGACATCTGTTCGGGGTTTCTTTGGCTCCGATACTTTATTTCCGTGGTGTGATGGGCCGAGGGTTTGGAAATTGGGTAGAATAACTTGGATGTATAATATGTAGTTCCCCAAACAGGCACAATATTGTCTGCAAGAAGAAGATGAAGCTCTCAAAGTGCTGTGATTTAAAAAGTACCCAGAAAAATTCCCGTCCCCAAATTCCTTCCCAGCCCCCATTCTGAACCTGCAGCTAGTACCTAAAATTATACCGCTAACATAACATTTTGGCTTAAGTATTGCCTCATGTGTTTGCAGGCTTATTACATACCTCTTGAATTAAAAAAAAAAAGTTTATCGATTACTTTATTTTGTTATTTTTTTACTTTATTGTTTATTATTAGTTTCAGGTGTACAAAAAAACATAATGATTAGACATTTACACACCTCTCTCTTGAGATTGTATAAATCTTTCGCCTTTTTTCTCGAATTTTTATTCCGTGAAGACAGAGTATATAATAAGCCACAAACACCAGGCTGCATGATATTTTGCTACTCAGCTCTTTGAGAGCATGGCAACCAGTCCAAGCAGGCTGTGCAAGGAATGGTAAGTTGACCAGAAGATGATGAGGTCCAGGGCACAGACACTAATGTAAAAGAGGAAAGGAGGCAAATCACAGGTACATGGGTCCTTGTAGAGCAAGCCAAATGGATATTTCACAGACCAAGGACTGGTTTCGGAAACACTCTGCCTGGTTGATTTAATCCATGGTCTGGTCACCCACGGCTCAGCCCAACCTCTGGGTACAAAAAGAAAGATCTGGGTAGAAGACAGCTGCCATTCTGGATCCACCCCATCCCCAAAGAACCCTTAGGAGCAGTGTGCCCCACAAGACAGGGATGCTGTTTCCTGTGGCAACAGCTGCTTCTATCTGCCCTCAATCCTCCACTTTTCAATAAGGTCATCTAGGCTTCAGCTGCACAATCAAATAAAATTAAAGAGGAAGCTTCTTGAGTTATGACTGTTATTAAAACTAAACTCCATCAGCACATTCTCAGGATTGCACCTGTGAAGGCAGATGCATGATGCTGCCCGTTCTCCGGGCTGCCCCTGGCTCCTAGGGACCTGAGTGCAAAGCCCAGACAGGAATCACCACACATCCCAAATGCAAAGAATTCAATATGTGGCCTGACCAGACAGGGGAGAAAAGAAGGGCAAGCCCCGCACTGCTCTCCCCTGGAAACCCCTTCTTGACCAAGCAGCCCTCCCTCCTTCTTGTGGGCCCAGAAGACGAAGGACAAGAAACCTTGGTCCTGTGGGATATCACCTTGGAAAACCATTATTTTTGGTGCTATCTCTTCCAGGATACTCCCAAGAACAAGATTTTGTTTGTGAGCCATTTCTCATTTATTAATCAGCAACAAGGAAACACTCCTGCAAAACTGGCAGGCCTCCTGCAACATGTCTCCAGAGTAAGTCCTGGGTCTGTACTCTGGTGGAAGCACCCCTCACCCCAGCCCCAAGCTACAGAGTTTGGGTGATGATGGCTACCATGCATTAGGTACCTCTCCTGTGCCAGGCATTGGCTCGGTGTTCAAATTAGCTCCTTTAATCTTACAACAACTCTACTAGCATCTCCATTTAATAAATGAAGAAACTGAGGTTCTGTGGGGCCAGGTGATTGCCCAGATGAGACAGTTAAGAAATTCTTGAGCTGGGATCCAAACCCAAATCTGTCTGAAGCCAGATTTCTGAAGCCACTGTTCTTTTTCATGAAGCCAGATTTCTGAAGCCACTGTTCTTTTACATGAAGCCGGATGGAGTTCTAGCATTCACTTTCTAGCACTTCCCTTGCTATAACCCCCAAGTGGCAAAGCTGTTAAAAAACAAACACCAGATTCAGCCAGTTACTCCAAAGGGAATCACAGTGCCTGGCTTTGAAGGATCTTCTTACACAGATGACCATCAGAGATGAGATGGTACACTCTGAGTTAGTGTCACAGCCACCTACTCCCAGATTCCAATTCCCCCAAAACAAATCTTTCCACCAAACTCAAGTCAGAAACCGGAAAAGCTCAAATCAGCTCAATATTGTGCTTTCATTCATGCGGTTTCACCTGAGGGAATGAAGTGAACTTTATCCAGCTTTCTGCCACAGGCTGGCAGCCTCTCCATTTCTAGGAACAGGGTAGGGGCTAGAGGGAAAGATGAGGAAGAGAGCTATACCTATAACATTATGCCTTAAATAATGGGTATTTGTCCTCTCTTATCAGTACTGATGTGAAAAGAGGGAAAAGACGAACCACAGCAACATGAAGGACAAAACCTACTTTGGTCTTGTCACCTTTCTGGGACAAAAGACCAGGCTCCAGAGCTCTATCTGAGGGGCAGACCCAAACACCAAAGAGAGCCTACTCTTTGTAAAGATGGCATACCTTTGCAGGAATAAAGCAGCCTCAAGAGACGCTCTGGCTGGCTGGGCACAGAATGGCAACTTTTCGTGGACTACACCGTTTCTGTGACCTCTTCACAGGGCTGCACGGCTGCAACTTTCGGAAGTGCACACTAAGCTTTTTCTAAAGCCATTCCTTCTCAGAAGCCATGGAGTGTAATTCAGCTTACTCTAAGGAGAAGTTTGTAGGGGAAAGAGTACTGTAATTTTATTTATATACAAATACAGTGGTACCTCGGTTTTCAAACGTAATCCATTCCGGAAGACCGTTCAAGTTCTAAAACGTTCAAAAACTGAGGTGTGGTTTCCCATAGAAAGTAATGCAAAATGCATTAATCTGTTCCAGACCTTTAAAATCAATCCCTAAAACTGCAAATTTAGCATGAATTTTACTTTCTAATGATACCATAGATCCATAAAATTTATGGCATTCGTAAGCTGACATGTTCGTCAATGGAGACGTTCGAAAACCGAGGTACTACTGTAAAGAGAATGCAGATCAAGAGGGCAGTGTGTATGATTCTATCCCAGGAAACCTAACACTACGATTTTGTTTTGCATTTAGAGAGTTGGGCAGGTCTACGGTGAGACAAGTGAGGCATTCACCTTGAGTGTAAAACTGTAAGACAGTCTTTTAAATAAATGTCTGTATTTTAGAATAGTTTCAGATTTACAGAAAAATTGTGACAATAGTACAGAAAATTCCTATTTCCTCCACACCTAGTTTCCGCCATTATTAACATCTTAGTGAGGTACTTTTCTCACAATTAATGAGCTAATCTTGAGATGTTATAATATTATTGACTAAAGTCTATGCTTTCTTCAGATTTCTTTTCTGTTCCACGATCCCACATTACAGTTAGCTGTCCACATCTCCTTAGGCTTCTCTTGGCTGTGACAGTTTCTCAAACTTTCCTGGGCGTTAATGACCTTGACAATTTTGAGGAATACTGGTCAGGTATATTGTAGTATATTCCTCTGTTGGATGTTTCCTGATGTCTTCCTCAAGATTACATGGGGATTATGGATTAATGGAAGACTACAGAGGTAAAGTGTGATTCTCATCACACCATATCAAGGGTGATGGGGAAACTGACCTTAAAATGGTTCCCTGCCCCGTGGAACTGAGCTAATATGGTGGCCCCAGCGGAGAGAGAGGTCCCCAGCCTAAGCCCCAGCCCACTTCCGTATAGCCCCCTCCAAGCCACACTTTGAGCCAATCACCAGACGACACCTACCCCTTCCCCAACTCAAGGAAGTCCCCAACCCATAAAAACCTGCTCAAAACCTTGCTAGGGGCTCAGTCTTTTGGGAAGGATCCCGCTGAACCCGCCAGCATAATAAAGCTAACTCTCCTAACTCTCTGAGTGCCACTTGGATTCTTTCTCGTCTTGGATTCTGCAACAAGGGTACATACTATCATTATGATTTATGACTTCTGATGTTGTACTTGATCACCTGGGTGAGGTAGTGTTTGTCATCTTCATCCACTGTAAGGTTACCCTCCTTTCCCTTTCCACACAGTACTCTTTGGAAGGAAGTCACTATTCATAGCTCGCATTTAAGGAATGGAGAGTTATGTTCCATCTCCTTAAGGGAAGAGTATCTACACAAATTACTTCTAATTGTTCTATGCGGGAGATTTTTCTCCTTATCCATTTGTTTAATCATTTATTTATATCAATATGGACTGAGAAATTTATATTATACTTTGGGTTACACTCCAACACTACTTTCTTTTGTTCCTCAAATTTTCCAGCATTGGCCATTGGGAGCTCTTTCAGTTGGTTCCTGTGCCACACCCCTCATTGATGTTTTGTTCGTTTGTTTGTTTTAGCACTTCTTTACTTTGTGGCACTACAAGATGCTCCAGGCTTATCTTATATGTTGCTTGCCCCAGTACTAGAATCAGCCATATCTCCAAAGAGCCCTTAGAACCCTTTCTCTATCCCTCTTGCACCCTCCCATATGCTCTTGCTGTCTTGTTCTCATACATGATTGTGATTTCGTTTTCTTTATCACTTTCTCATATTCACTTTCTCCTCTTCATGTTGATCCCTCTCTTACATTCTTGCTCTCCCATTCCCTTTCACGTGTGTGTGTGTGTGTGTGTGGGTGTGTGTGTGTCTTTTCAAAGCCAAAGAGTCATTTCCCTAAACACACAAAGTACCCCAGAGCAGAAGAACAGGAAAACATGAAAGGCGTTTGTTTTTTTCCCCCATCCCCAACAAGGAAAATGCCATTGGGTCCAAGGCTCTCAAGGATGATCTCAGAAAAACTCTTACAACCCTTGGGGCAAAGGTGCTGTAAGGATACAGATGTACAGTCCAGCATTGTCTATTACAGATCAAGCAGGCAGCCTCATTAGAAGCAATCAAAATTACCAAAGGGGAAAACCACTTCACATGGAGTGTCCCCTGGGAAGACCTAACAGCTGGGGCTATTTGAGACGAATTGTCTAACTCACCCTTAGGAACAGGATGCTGAAGCTGAGGGAGGAAGATGTTTTAATTCATCTCAAATATGTCACCAGCAAAAGAACTTTCCACAGTAGAAAGCCAACATCTCTGGGAAGCAGCCAGCAGAGAGGAGAGCCTTCTGTAGAGCTGCTAGAGGATTTCAGACACAAGCCTCAAGGATAGAATCACTGAATAAGCCTTTGATTTTGGGCACCAAGACAGGCTGGGAGGCTCACTTAATCACCTCCGGAAACTTGTCTCTGGGCCACTCTTTTTCAGGGAGCAGATTTGGAGCATGGTTTGTGGCACTTGGACAAATGCTGGGTAGTATATGGGCATGGTGAGACTGCAGAATTGGATGGGGAAATCCTGGACAGCAAAATGGGGAGGAAGGGAAGGGAGTCCCAGGTGGAGGTTGTCCTACTGGTCTCCCTCTCTCTATTTCTCCCTCTCCCTCTCATCCTCTCTACCTCTCTCCCTTTTTCCTTTCCTCCATAAGTGAAAAGTTAGCTAAAGGTCCAGTTTTAGGAAGGGTTGATTTAGGCAGTGCTTCAGTATTTTTATGATACTTCTAAAAGTCTTTTCGAGATAAACACATGCCAGGGGCCAAAATAACACTTGTGCTGTTCAGAAACTTTCCCCTTTGTTTGAAATATTTGCCTTTTAAGAGAGATTTAAAAGTCTTTTGGGGGCACATTTATAGGAATCCATCTAACTGTAGCAACATAAAAAATCATCCAATTTCCAAAATGCAGTCTGATTTTTATTAAGCTCTTTGCTCCAGGAACAAAAAGGACTAATTCAGTGGGAGCCACTAAACCTCCTACCCTGTAACTAGGAGACAAAATTCATTCTTCCCAAAATGAACAGACATGAGGAAACAAAATACCCCTGAGCATAAAACCTTCAGAAATTTCTATTTATTAAAATCCAGAGATAGGTTTTCAAGAACACTTTTCAAATTGAATCTCATGAATGAAGGTAAAATGAAAACTGTTAAATTGGTCCTACAACTTCACTCAATAAAAAGTAATGGCCACTTACTTAAAACTCTCTTAGTAAAGTAGAAACTATGAATAAACAGAAATGAATACTTACCTCGGGGTTACTCCTTTTCAATGTAACTTCCTGATAAAACTTTTGTGAAAACTCAGGTTATTCTGATCCCTCCCTTCATATGACTCCTGAGAGCAGTGTTTTCCCAAGTTCATTGCCAAAGCTAATTACATTAGAATCACCTGGAGTTGCTTGCTCAAGAGTTGTTTCTCTGGTCCCACCATGACCCAACAGAGGAAGCACATTTAAATTATAGGCCTCCCCAATATATCCAGTTCTAAAATTAATATGACACACCCCATTCGCCACCCATCAAAGCAAGGTGGACAAAGTGTATCAGCCTTCCCCACTCTCTTTTCTCGTCATTTAAAAACTATGGCAAAGTTGCCCAAGTCAGGGACATGGTTTCCTAAGAAGAGGTTGCTTTTATAAAAGATGATATGTGTCCACCAATGAATGAATGGATAACAAAATGTGACACACACACACACACACACACACACACACAATGGAATACTTTTTAGCCATTAAAAGGAAGAAAATCCTGCCTTTTGCGACAACATGGAAGGACCTTGAGGGCATTATGCTAAGTGAAATAAGTCAGACAGAGAAAAACAAATACTGCATGAACTCACTTAGATGTGGAATATAAGAAAACCAAACTCATAGCAATAGAGGCAGGGGATGAAGGGTGGGGTAATTGGGTGAAGGTGATCAAAAGGTAGAAACTTCCAGTTGTAAGATTAGTAAATTCTGGGGAATCTACCATACAGCATGGTGACTACAGTTAATACTGTATTATATACTTGAAAGTTGCTAGGAGAGTAGATCTTAAAAACTATCGACACAAGGAAAAAGAAAATGTAACCGTAAGATGATGGATGTTAACTAAACTTATTGTGGTGATCATTTCACAATATATACAAATGCCAAATCATTATGTTGCACACCTTAAATGTATACAATGTTATATGTCAATTATAACTCAATCAAACTGGAAATAAGATTTTTTTAAAAACAGCAACCAAAAAGGCCTGACTAGAAGCCCAGAACACCACACAAACAAAACCTGCCTCAACATTGCCTAAGCCAAGAAGCTTGTTTAGGGAAAGCTCTGCCCTTTGGCTCCCTCAGACAGCAGAAGCCTTCTCAGAGGAGCCCACACCCTCTCAAGGCAAACTGGCCCACATACAAAGCCTTCACATACATTTGCCAAATCTGAGAGCATTTTCACCAATGCACCTTAACTGTGTGTCCTTCTTCCCACTTTTTGAGTACTGAGCCAGCTGGAGCTTCCCTTTATCCTTTGCTGCAGCCTTATCAATCCTGTCCCCTCCTCACAGACTCGTATAGGAAGCCTATAAATTGTCCCACTGCAAAGAAGTACACAGCCAGCTAGATGGCACCTGAGTGCTGATGAACTAACTGGGACCCTCCTCCACCTTGGATGGTGGGAAGAAATCAGCAGCTGTAGAAACAACCAGAAACTTCAAAGGGTCGCATTTTCCCTGAGGGTTATCTAAAATTCCTCACTTGGAATGTGGCAGGATGGAAAGTAAAGCAAAGAGGCTGACCTGCTAACCTTTATCCTGGGCCTTCCCATAATTTGTTTACAGGGGATTTAGAAAATATACCTCTCCCTTCACTCAAAGTTTCAAGCCCTTTTTCTCTCCACAAGACAAAGAAAATAATGTGAAATATGATAGACAAGCATCAAAGGGACAATTTCTGTGTTCGTCAGGGTGTGAGTATATCTTCTGATTTTTCATTCCCTTCTCTGGTAGTCAGTCCTATGATATTAGAATATATTTCTTCAATTTAGGAATGCATTTCTGATTGACTTTTGGAAAACTCTCACTATGTAGAATTCACCTTTCTGAACTCCTCAGATTTCTCAATGACTTATGATTTCAAAGAAATCAATCTAAAAACAAGTAACTTAGCTGATGGGATGGGAGTTGGGAGTAGGGAGTGATTGCTTAATGGGTAAGGGATTTTCTTTGGGGTGGTAAAAATGTTTTGAACTAGATAGTGAGGATAATTTCACAAAATTGTGAGTGTACTAAATTCCATTTAATGATACAATTTGAAATGGTGAATTTTTACCATTTGTTATGTGAATTTCATCTCAAATCTAAAGAACAGAATAAAGGAGCAAGCATAACAGAAAGACTCAAAGATACAGACAAAAAAAGCAAACAATTTGATGATAGAGAAGTTTTGCTGAGTCCTAAGCAGCAAAGAAACAGAACCAAGCCAATGCAAAGTCCTCAACAACAAAAACAGCGGCGATCACAATGCTCGGTGATAATAGCCAGTATTTATTAATTACTATGGGCTGAGCACTATGCTAAACTATATGCCCTTTTTATCAAATCTTGACACAACAATCCTATCTGTTAAGTTCTCTTTATGAATCACTGAAGAAACTGGGGCTCAGAGATGTGATATACTCAAGATCATATAGCTAATAAGTAAAGACTTGGCTCCAAACTCATGGCTATCTGACTCCACAGTGCTTGCTCTTCACAGCTGACATCTCCTAAGTGAATATATGACCCGACAGTATGCACACAGGAGGAAAAGAGTTCTCTCTGCCCATAAAAACTGTTTCTTTAAATGAAAACCGAGCTCTATAGAGTGAGCACCTTGAAATGGCACACATCACAAAAGGCAGAGTTAGGGAGACAGTAGCACTGGCAACCAAAAGCTGTAATGTGGGGTAGGGTGGGGCGAGAAAGGAAGGAAAATATATACCCGTAATGAAGAAAAGTTTTAGAAAGGAAAAAAGGGGTGTGTGTTTGTGTGTGTGTGTGTGTGTGTGTGTAGGGAGGGAAGGTACAATAGCACGAGTATGAGAATGACAACTGTTTGAGTCAATGGAGCGGGGCAGGGGGGTTAGTAAATGCCCACTTTTCGACTTTGTTCTCAACACACATTAAGCCATTCACTCTTGAAGGCTGGACATCCCTCACTTGTAAGTGTGCTTGTCTGAAGGAAAAGGAAATTTGAGGCTCAGGGCAAAGGCACTGCCTTTTTAACAAAATGTTCCATATGAAACCAAAGGCAATAAAATAATAAAACATTGATAACTTACAAGACTTGTGATTACTCCATTTGGGGTGATGTGATTTGTATTCAGCTTAACTAAAAAGAGAGCACTGTTTCCTCGTATTCAAGAAAAAAATCACTTTCTATCAAAGAATCTTCCATCTTATACAAGGAATAAAGAAAAAAATGACTTTTGCTTCTGCTTTGGAGCTGGGAAGCCTGCACAGCCCTGGTTAATTGACCCTACAAACTTTCAGAAAGATGCAGGAAAAGAAGCAAAATTACCCTTTACCTATCTGAACGAAATCCACTAGAATAAAGCACTCCATAGGGAAAGTACATCTGTTCTCTTTGGTGCAGCTCCATCTCCAAACTCCCAGAATGAAAAGAACTTGTGATTCTTGGGGACTGAAAGGGGCCCTGGGAAATGAATGCCAGGACGTCAATAGGCTGCTATGGGAAGGGAGAGGCTGACAATGGTATCTCACTGGGAGAGAAACCTCAGGAGTCCACTCCGACAGGGCGCCAGACAGCACCAAGGCCTCCAGGGAAGCCAATCCTGGAAGTGGGCATAAATTTCTTTAACCCTGAAAGTGTGGATCCCAAGTCCTGCCATTTCCCAGGCCAATCAGTCTCTTACCAGCATCTCTACTTACCTGTGGGTAGAAGCAGATAATGAAGTGCCTGTTCTGGCTCATGCTGCTGTTGTTGCTTCACAAAGGGAGTTTTTCTCTAATTGGTCCATGTAAGGAAAGTTATTGCATCTTCTGAACTATTAGGTAATATCGAAGCACAATGGCTATAGACACTGCCTTTGGAGACAATATATTCATAGCCATTTCCTACAAAATGACAGTGAAGACAGAAATGGCAGAGCGATTGTGAGGACAGAGCCAGGAGTGCAGTTTCCAGGCTCTCGGCCTCACGTGGAAAGATGCTGGCTCAGGTAGTAAATGGCCATCAACTGTGATTGGATGGCCATCAGCTGTGGCTAGTTGGCCGTCAGCTGTAACCACTGAGCCACTGGCCACTAATATAACTGCTGTGGCTACGCTAGCAGAAAATGGGGGCTAGCAAGAAGATGGTGGCTGAGCCAGCAAGAGCGGATTGCAATTAGCATGGCAGATTGCACTTAGCAAGTGAGATTGGTTGGCAGAGAGAAGTGGGTGGCAGGTTGCAGATAGTGTGGCTCCTGCTTCCTGTGTCTCCAACCCAGATGCCAGCGAGACTATAATGGTATGACCCCCCTATCTATGGCTCTGTGGGTGTTCCTTTTTGGCCTCACCATATCCTGCATTCTTATGTGGGGAGAGGGACTAGAGACCCCAGATGGGACCCCGCTTAACACCCCACGTGACAGCGATACATGCATTGCTCTTATAAAAGGTGGGTCCTGCCACTTCCGGTGGCAGAGTCTGGGGAAGGGGTGGTAGGAGCCATGTTTGGCTATGAAGGTGGTAAGAAGCCCTTGAAGCAACTCGAGAAGCAGGCCAAGGAGACGGATGAGGAAGATAAGGCATTCAAGCAGAAGCAAAAAGAAGAGCAAAAAAAACTCGAGGAGATAAAAGCAAAGGCCAAGGGGAAGAGCCACCTGGCCACAGATGGAATTAAGAAATCTGACAAAAAGTTAGCTGTTCTTATGCCTGGGACAATGGTGATCCTGAATTCCATTCCTGTTTTAACATCTGGATTCCCTGCCATAACAACCTATTGCCACCTATAGCTAGAATGAAGTGTTGTCTTGGAGCCTATTGTACATTTAAGAATAAAACTATTAATAAAGTGTGTCCTGTATTAAAAAAAAGAATAAACTTTTGTAAAAAAAAAATTGTAATAATAAAAAGGCAGGTCGGAATCCTTTGCCAAAACTCCATTAAAAATATCACTCATGGGGCAACCGGATGGCTCAGTTGGTTAGAGCACGAGCTCTGAACAGGGTTGCCAGTTCAGTTCCAACATGGGCCAGTGAGGTGCGCCCTCCACAACTAGATTGAAGACAACGAGCTGCCACTGAGCTACTGGAGGGGTGGCCGGATGGCTCAGTTCGTTAGAGTTCAAGCTCTTAACAAGGTTGCCGGTTCAATTCCCGCATGGGATGGTGGGCTGTGCCCCCTGCAACTAAAGATTGAAAACCGTAACTGGATTTGGAGCAGAGCTGCAACCTCCACTACTAGACACAACTAGATTGAAGGACAACGACTTGGAGCTGATGGGCCCTGGAGAAACACTGTTCCCCAATATTCCCCAATAAAATTAAAAAAATAAAGTAAATATATCACTCATTATATTACATATAAGTCCGCATCCTAGTTCCACCTCACCTTGAGAATGAACTATTATTGCTATAAAATAATAATTTATCATTATTATTCTGCATTTTAAAGAAGCTTGTCTCTCTCTTTTTTTTAATTTATTGGGGTGACAATTTTTAGTAAAATTACATAGATTTCAAGTGTACAATTCTTTATTACATCATCTATAAATCCCATTGTGTGTTTTTTGTTTTTTTTTAAGGAGGGAGCAGGTCACCATGGCCCATGCAGGGATCGAACCAGCAACCTTAGTGCTACCAGCACTGCACTCTAACCAACTGAGCTAAATGGCCACACCAGAAGCTTGTCTCTTCTGAATAAAAGACATAACACAGTTTATCAGAAAAGTACTAGATAATCCGTCACATTCCACTTATTGTCTTTGTTTGAATTCAAAGCCAAATTGAATGCTCAAGAGCAGTGGTCATTCTAATACTACTAGATTTTGAGCTTCCTGAGGACAGAGGCTATGTTTTTTGAGGCTCTGTATTCTTAGTGGCAGACCCAGGACCCTGTTCACAGAGCTCATGAAATGTTGGAAATGACTTCCATTCCAAGTTCTGTGTGTGTGTGTGTGTGTGTGTGTGTGTGTGTGTGTGAATATCACTGCATTAATTTTCATACAGGTATTTTTCTAAAGCTTCAACATTTTTCTCAAAATAAGAATCCCAAAACTTAGAACTGGATCACTTGGCCCTTTCTCTTCTTATCTCCTCCCAGTTCAAAATGCTTGCATCTCTTAATGGCCAGCATCCTCTTAGATCTGAAGTTAGGCTCAACACATTCAAGCCTCAGCACAATCTTCTTTGTGGTTTTAGCCTTCTTCTGGAAAATCGGCTTTGTCTGCCCACCATAGCCATTCTCCTCTCAATCATAATGCCTCTTTCCCTGGGCATACAGGGAATCCTTGCCCTTCTTATACTGGGTCACTTAGTGAGGCTGATGCTTTCCACACTTCTTACAGAAAGTCCTTCAGGTTTTGGGCACATTGACCATCTTTACAGTAGAGATGTCCGCATGGTGAAAACGGGAAACTCAGCATGCACGCTTCTCGCCTGGCTCCAATCGCGCTTCCATTCCAAGTTCTTGATGGAAACACCTTTCACCTCTTCTTCTCCCTTGCCTTTCTTCTACAAAGTTTCGGATCTCTTTCTAAAGTCCAAATTATTTAATAGACAGTTTTTAAAGGAGTTCCCTCAGGTTTGTTTTAGAAGTGGGGAATAAATAATACTAACTCTGAAATATTTTTGTACAATAACCTACAAATCTCATCTAAAAGGGAGAGTGGTACATGTCCAAAGACAGGTGACAATGTTGCTGAGGACTCAGAGGGAAAGGACTGTGGAGATCAGGAAGAGGGCCCAGAGTGGCAAAGGCCAGAAAGGACCCAGAAACGGGCCTGCGGACATATTGGTATCATAATCAGCTCCTAGTGGCTATTTCTAGAAGACTGGCTTAAAACAGTATTTCCCCTTGGTACACTGTTGCTAACATAGTCCAGGAAGTAAAACCCACTCTTTTTCCTATTCTCAAACCTTTTGGAAAGGGTAGGGGGCAGGGAGTTGCCAGCAGCATACCATCATGGTTAAGAATATGGATTCTGAAGCCAGACTGACTGAGTTTGAGTCTTAACTCTGTGACTTACTATCATGTAACCCTAAGCAAGTTCTTAACTTCTCTGAGCTTCATTTTCCTCTTCTGTAAAATAAGGGTTACGATAATAATACTGGCCTCATTAGGTTGTTGTGAAGATTAAGTGAGAATTACGTAAAGTTCCTGAGCCATAATAAGAGCTCAATAAATGTGAGCTGCTATGATTACTTGGTCTGTCAGCATTAGCTCTAGGCTTGAATAACTGAACAGCTTAGAATAGTAGAAAGAACCTTGGTCTACAAGCCATGATTTCAAGAGTAGGTTGTGGGACCAAGCGTAAGATTAAAGGGCATGACTGATCCTTCATTTGTAACATGATAAAAGCATATGCTCAATCTATGTCCCATGATTAAAGTTTTAACAACCGAATGAGCTAATGCATGTGAAAGTACTTTGTGAAATGCAAGCATTCCGTGCAAATATAAGTGGTATTCTCACTAGGCATTCCAAGACTGAGGGAAACATATTTAGCTCATAAATACTTAAGTTTTAATCTTCTGGGGCTTTCCTGCTATGGGTGCAAAGAAGTAGCACACAGTTCATGCCCCAAATGTCCTCTCTGCAAGAAACTCTGATCTGCACTGCTCTTAAATCTCTCCAGGTCCCACCCTGTACAGAAGCTTTGAGATGGGCTTGCCACTTTTAAAGATTTTGCCACCAAGTCATCGATTTAGGAATCATATCTGTAACAGGTCTAAACTTGTTCATGGTGACCATGCTAGGGCCAGGACATGGCTTAGAGCTGACTGTCATGGCTAATGGCTTAGCCCACAAGACTTGGAAGCTCCTTGTATCACCCTGCTGCCCAACTGACAGATGAAGTGGTATGGAGAGTTGTCATCCATTATCAAATAGAAAGCAGTTTCTCCCGATAGAGATAAAACAATCAATACGTTTGGATTTCAATCAGAGAAAATATGTTTTCTTTGAAAAGTTCTTAATCAGTATGTGCCCTTCCAGATAGCATTTTGGTGTGGAATGTGAGCTGTGCAGGAAAAAATGTCACTTGGAATACCAACAAAGATTTAATATGAGAAACATACTTCAGAATGTATCTTTGCTTCCTACCTTCTTATAGACTCTGTGAGACAATTCTTATAGCTTGGTTACTTCACTCACTGGACCACTAGCGTTTCAACATTAGGAAAGAATAGATTTTCCAAAAAAAGGAAAAGCACAATTCTATTTATGGAAAAATCTCCTGTTTTCAGAGCTAAAAGGAACCTAAAGATCTCCCAACTCAGTTTTCTCCTTTTATAAAGGGAACCGAGGCCACAAAAGGGCAAGTGACATGCCCAAAGTTATACAGACGGTCAATGGCAGAGCTAGACTTTGAACCCAAGGAATACTAACCATTTTGGAATGGGACATAATACAGGAAACCAGCAATTAAAGGCATTTAACCATTGCCATTCTTGTAGAAACACTAAAAGAACAATGGTATGTGCTCTCTGCTACTTACTCAACATGATTGCTAAACTCCCTTCAACACTGGCAGGCCAAGAGTTAATGAATTGACATTAGCATTGCATCTCTCAGGTACCAAATCCCTGTTCTATGAAGTATAGGACCTGTAGTCACACATGTCTATAAACCCTCACGCAGCCAGTTGAAAAGTAGAAAATGTAACCAGCCTCCTGTTTTATGTGTTCTGAAGGGAATGCTCCTTCCTTATTTATCTGTTGAGTGCCCATGCAGAAATTCCCACAGGCCAAGCCGAGTCGCCCTTTTCCACAAAGTTAATGGATACTCACTCATAGGGATGTGCCTTTTCTTCCATCAAGAACCAAAGTATAATTTCTGGAAATATGATTATACATTTTTTAAAGCACAACAATAATTGTGATGGGTTTTGTGATGTCCCTCTCAATTTCACTTCTTGTGGACATTTCCTCCCAATCCTATGGCAACAGAAACAAGTCAGAAGAGACCCAACATCTAACTTTATTCTGTCACCTCTCACTTGCTCCAGCCTAGAAGAGTAAAGAGGTTCTGGTCTGGTATAACTCAGTTCAAGCTTCTTTCACTTCAAGAACTTTAGGTCAAAAAACCAAATGTGATTTTGAGTACTTCTGAGTACTAAGCACTGTATGAAGTGGGAATGGGGCTGTAGTATGCTTACAACAGTTCCCCTGTCCTAAAGGAGCTTCCAGAGTGGGAAGAAAGAGATGCAAACTTCTTACATAAAATGCCTTCTGTGGGAGGTACAAATGGAAGAGCTATAAAAGGAACAATTATTCCAGTTGAGAGCAAGATCAGAAACACCTCAAGGACAAGAGATGATCATTGCTAAGCTTTAAAGGGAGATTCAGGGGTGGTCTGTTAGCTCAGTTGGTTAGAGCGCAGTGCTTTTAACAACAAGGTTACCTGTTCAATCCCTGCATGGGCCACTGTGAGCTGCGCCCTCCACAACTAGATTGAAACAACTACTTGACTTGGAGCTGATGGGTCCTGGAAAAACACACTGAAAAAGGGGGCAGGGGGGAGGAGATTCAATTTGATTGGAGATACATGTGTGTTAATACAGGAACAATTTTCTTTCAATAGTAGTTACTACTTAATTAGCAGAAAACTATAACCTAGATTTAAAAATAATATTAGCTAATATTTCTTGATCATTAACTGTAGATTCAGCACTATACTAAGTATTTCACATTATCTCATGTAATCATCACAGCAACCTTGTATTGACTGGCAGGTATTGTTATTTGCTGAGGAAAACAGGACCCAAGGACTTCCACCTAGTCAGCGGCATAGCCTGGATTTGAAGCCAGGCAGTCTGACTTCAGAGCCAAGCAATTTTCTAAAAGTGTGGCCCACATACCTTACAATCACTTGAGGAGTTTATTTAAAGCACAGATGCTGATCCACAGCCTAGAGTCAGGAACCAGAAACCGTATATGTGAGGCCCAGGAATCTGTATTTTAAACAAGATTCCCAGGTGAAACTCATGCAAATGAAGTTTGAAAACCATAACAGTACAGCATCCACTTGCACCAAGGAAGCTGGAATATTACTTACTACAAAACACATTGACAGTGGTCAATACTACTGGTAAATGAATTTTTTCATCATTAATTTACTAAGTCATTTAGATTATGTCCTGATGTGGTTGACATTATATCTAAGAAAAGAGGCACTAAAAAGCTGGCCATCTTGGATTTGAGGGGGGAAAAAAGAGTGATAAATGGATTCCAGACACTAGACAGGGAAGTGGATTGAATTGCAAAGGCAATGGATATGAAGGACAGTGTCAGAAGGTAGAATCCTGGGGCCCCAGCAGTCCAATGATGGCCCTGCCACTGAATAGCCATTTGACCCAGAACAAAACACTCGAGGTTTTTTTTTGGGGGGTGGGGGGGCCGGCCCGGTGGCTCAGGCGGTTAGAGCTCCATGCTCCTAACTCCGAAGGCTACTGGTTCGAGTCCCACATGGGCCAGTGGGCTCTCAACCACAAGGTTGCCAGTTCAATTCCTCGAGTCCCACAAGGGATGGTGGGCTCCGCCCCCTGCAACTAAGAACATTGAACACGGCACCTTGAGCTGAGCTGCCGCTGAGCTCCCGGATGGCTCAGTTGGTTGGAGTGCGTCCTCTCAACCACAAGATTGCCGGTTCGACTCCCACAAGGGATGGTGGGCTGCGCCCCCTGCAACTAGCAATGGCAACTGGACCTGGAGCTGAGCTGCGCCCTCCACAACTAGTTGTGACTGAAAGGACAACAACTTGAAGCTGAACGGCACCCTCCACAACTAAGACTGAAAGGACAACAACTTGACTTGGAAAAAAGTCCTGGAAATACACACTGTTCCCAAATAAAGTCCTGTTCCCCTTCCCCAATTATTAAAAAACAACAACAACAACAACAACAACTCTCCGGTTTTCTAGGGTTCACTCCTCTCTTGGAAAAGAACAACAGTACATAGTATACCAGGTCTGGCAATTTAAGTTTGCGAACTTGTTGCAACAATGTTGCTAACCTTTTTTGTTATCAGAAGGAATATTCATTATGAATTTGTACCCACTGGACAAACAGTTAACCAAGTTTACTATTTGGAAGTGCTGAAAAGGCTACGTGAAAAAGTTAGACAAAAACGACCTGAGCTTTTCGCCAACAATTCATGGCTCTTGCATCACGACACTGCACCAGCTCATACTGCACTGTCTGTGAGGGAGTTTTTAGCCAGTAAACAAATAACTCGATTGGAACACCCTCCCTACTCACCTGATCTGGCCCCCAATGACTTCTTTCTTTACCCGAAGATAAAGGAAATATGGAAAGGAAGACATTTTGATGACATTCAGGACATCAAGGGTAATACGACGACAGCTCTGATGGCCATTCCAGAAAACAAGTTCCAAAACTGCTGTTAAGGGTGGACTAGGCGCTGGTGTCAGTGCATAGCTTCCCAACGGGAGTGCTTTGAAGGCGACCGTAGTGATATTCAGAAATGAGGTATGTAGCACTTTTTCTAGGATAAGTTCGCAAACTTAACTGTCAGGTCTCGTATGTAGCCCTAGAAACTAGAGCACTGTAGCAATCAAATATAGTGATATAGAGAATGTGCCAATGAACACCGTATCAATGACACCTTAGGGTTAGAGGTAGTGACCTGGGGATCTTGTCTTATCCGGCAGGACTGGCGTGGGGCCTTAGACTCTGCATTTCTCACAAGGTCTCACATGATGCCTGTGTGGTTGGTCAACAGACCACACTTTGAGCAGCAAAGGTCTAACCCATAGACCTTAATGGGCTATAAGCAACTCCTCTTTATCCATATTGGCTGGAAAATGAGCAGATCTGAGCCAGTGAACACTCTGTGGTAATGTGGTTATCATGTACATATCACCAATTCTCACATAATTTTAATAACATGAAATACACTCAATTCTGAAATGGTACCTCATGTAATAAAGTCTTACTTCTATACTTCAGAAGATACACGTACCTTTATCGGGCACTTAGCATGTTCCAGTGACCAGGTGAGATACTTTTACATGGATTAGCATATTTCATTCTCTCAAAAACTCTATGCATTAAAAAGTGTTTTATTACCATTTTACAACTGAGAACAATGAGGCTCTCAGAGGTTGAATAACTTGTCCTGCCCAGGGTCACACAGCTGGAAAATGAGAGAGTCAGGACTGGAATTCAAATCAGGCCTTGAAGGCCTAATTACAAAGGCTTTCTACAGTAGTCAGTGCAAGATCAGCAGGTTCTAAACAGGCAGAAAAGGCCAGGGACTAGGAATGTGGCCTCCCTCAAAGAGAACTCCAATGGTGATATTGTCCCAGCCGACTTCAAGATGGCCAAGAACTTGTGTCCTCAAGGGGCAGTGATGCTGCCGCTACTGCAGCAGCCACTCCTCCCAACTGTCTTTCATGAGCCTCCATGCCAGGTATGACTTCTCTTTGCTTTGCATATTTAATCTCATTTAATCCTCACTTCTCCCCTTTTTATTCCCACTTTTCAAATGATGAAACTAAACCACAGAGAGGTTAAACAACTTGCCCAAGATTATATGACTATAAGCAGGAGAGCTGGGATTCGAAACTACTCATGATTGAACACAAAGCCTTTTTTTAAACCATGATGTTGTGGTATTTCTACTCAACTGAATAAACCCAGACAGGCTCTCCTGGAGACGAAATATCTTCCTTTTTATCCAGAAGGCTTTGGTAGTGACCCAAGGCATCCATGTCTACAATGGGCTCCACTGGGTCAACCCTCAGGGTGAGTGGGACCTGCCTGGTAAAAGAGATGTCAAATACTTTATCACACCCACCATACACATGGAACTTAGATTCTAGGTCATGGAAATAAATAATTTTAAAACTATAAAGAACACATACTGGTAAATTATATAAGGAAAGTAAAAACAGACGTAATCCTTACTATCCTGATCCTCACAAACATCTTGAGAAGTAAATATTGCTAACCCCATTTGACAGATGAAGAAAATGTGGATCAGTCATTCACTTGACCAACAACTGAGCTAGGCATACCCAGAACTCTGTCACCAAAGCTGGAACTTCTTCCATAGGAGTATACAGACCACCCAAAACAAGGCACAACACTTTCGCTTCCTTATCATGTTCAACCTCTCATTTGTGTCACTTTCATTACTCTTGCCCATTGGTGTGATTTTGGTTTGTGTGGATCTTTATTCTAGAACATTCTAAGTTTTCTTCCTCAGAAGAAATGTTTGCACACAGAAATCCAAGTCATGGGCTTCTCCTAAGTGCTTCTTAATATTTTACTTTGTATCAAAATTGTAGGCATAAACAACATCCAAATTTGCTTCTTTTACATGACTTGATTAAAAATCCTGAATAGCGTCTGTATGAATCATCAAACCTCGTGAAAGTTTTCTGTAATAGTGTTCACCCTTTGAATACTGTTGATCCATTGATTATATCAGTTCCAAAGATTGAATCAGTGAGGTAAAATTGGCAGACAGGAAGGTATTACCAGACACTAATTCTCTTACCTCAGGGCGAGCTCTATAAATGTGTAGCAATAGAATAGCTTTGCAATCTTCAGGAAGAGTCTATGATGCTGAAATGAAAACCATCAGACAAAGAATACCTTTTCCCAATCGCAAATTACCCTGTGCTTTATGAGTAACAGGTAAACAAGTAACTTTTGAAAGCAGAAAGACAATAATATTCTCCATTTGGCAAGTGTTTTATTTCACAAAGGCCTGCAGCATTAGTATGTTAGAAGAAGAGTTAATTTGTCCTCCTTCTTTTTAAACCTGGGGGCACTGAGTGTGTGGGCTTCAGGAGAGGCAAAGTCAGAACACATCACGGAAATAGACCAGCTTCCACCCCATAACAGGAAAGTGGCTCAGGGGAGAAAGCATGTTCATCAATCGCATTTTGGAGACATCCACTGCATAACTTTTCCAGACACTGACTTCCTTTGCCAGGCACTTAGAGCACTTGAATGCCCTAGCTAAATTCAACTACAAAAGCCATTCTTGAGTGATGGCACAGGAGGCAAATATCATCCACTCCTAAAAAGCTTTGTGCTTGGTAGACAATTCCAGGCCGGCAACCAGCACACCTTCACAATTCCATGGAGACAAAATGCACTCTAGGTGCCCTGAATGAGGTGGATGCAAAGAGCAGAGGTGACAGCTGAGTAGACCAGAACGTGCAATGGCTCTGAGCAACTGACCTTCCTAAGTCTTGGTGTCAAGAGACTTGGACAGCTAACACTCTCTTCAGCAGCAGTACCTGCTGAGACTCACTTTTTCTGCAACAAGGGCAGCTAACTTTGTTGCTCTTTTATGACTGCTAAAACTAGCTTATGATATATTTTCATATTCTTCTCCCAAAGTGTTGTCAATATCATCATTACACATCTTAATCTGATGTTGGTGCAGTGCTAAGTGTTTTGTATTTGTTATTTCATTGAATCCCCACAAAATCCTTAGAACATAGAAAAATATCATTATCAAAGCAATAGTAGTTATCATTTCCTGAGAGCTACTGTGTTATTTTCCAAGCACACTGTTAAGCACTTGACACACATCATCTCATTTCCTTCTCACCACAAATGGATCACTCATTTTGCAGATGAGGAAACCGAAGATCAGAGACATTATGTAACCACCCCACCCCACCCCACCCCACAAGGCGCTAATACAAGTAGCAGAATAAAAACTGAAAACGAAGTCATTCAGATTCAGATCACACTTTTCCCTGCTACTGGAGTTTTCTTCTTTGAGGGGAAGAACTGTGTTTAGTTCATCTCTGAATCGCTCACAGCACCTAATAGGCTCTGACATATAATAGACAATCAAGAAATACTTGGATTGCCAATCTGAGTTTATGTCAACACCATTTCTCCAGCTCACTCTTAGCTCTGTAAAGGTAATTCATAAACTTACATGAATATGAATAAGCAACTTGCACCACTGCCTAGTCTCGCCCCCAAATCACTATGCTACTAAACTGAAAGAGTTCTCCTAAATGTTGTTCAGTTCTCCTAAGAATTCTTCCCCCCAGGTGGTGGTGGTCACTCTGACTCTCTTGCAGGCAAAGGGATGGATATGGAAGTCTTTCACTTCCTTGAGTGTGCCATTTTGTAATACCCTTTAATCACATTTGAGAAAACTCATACACTAATAGCAGTGTTTCAATTGGTAGAGCTTTTCTACAGGGCAGTTTGGCTAACATAACAAAAGCTATAATAATGTGCATACATTTGACATGATGTTCAAAAGTGTGTTAATTAGAATAGTAAAAGATATGGAAATAAATGACTAACAATAGGGAAATAGTAAATTATGGTAAAAATATTGTGCAACCATTAAAATATTATTTTCAAAGTATAATGACTGGTAAGTGGCCATGGTATGATGTTTAATAAATAAGATGGTTCTGAAATTTAGAGTCTAGGAAGGGAGACATATATTATACCAACAACTATCAACATGACTATTCTAAAGGAAATTATGACCCCATGTATGCACAGTCTATATCCTAACAGTGCATGGCATATAGTAGTAGATGCTCAGTGAATAGTTATTTGGTTTGAAATAAAGAATGAATGAATGAATGAATGAATGAATGAATGAATGAATTGAAGCAAACAAAGAATGTAAGATAGTAAGTAAAAGTGGTGCTCTCTGGGTCATGAGACTGTAGGTGGTTTTTATTTTCTCTCATAATATTTTCTGAGCTTTCAAATTTGTTTTCTAATGTATTACTTTTAAT